>NC_090921.1:1158890446-1159522424 GCF_040938575.1 Ambystoma mexicanum
CCGCCAGCAGGCCTCCACTCATGTCCCCTTGCACCCCCACCCCCCAGCACTGAGGGGCACCTGCCAGCAGGCCCCCACTCATGTCCCCCAGCACCCCCACCCCCCAGAAGTGCAGGGCACCTGCCAGCAGGCCCCCACTCATGTCCCACTCATGTCCACTTGCACCCCCACCCCCCAGCAGTGCAGAGCACCTGCCAGCAGGCCCCCACTCATGTCCCCCAGCACCCCCAACCCCCTATCAGTGCAGGGCACCTGCCAGCAGGCTCCCACTCATGTCCCCTTGCACCCCCCCAGCAGTGCAGGGCATGTGCTAGCAGGCCCCCACTCGTGTCCCCTTGCACCCCCACCCCCCAGCACTGAGGGGCACCTGCCAGCAGGCCCCCACTCATGTCTCCCAGCACCCCCACCCCCCAGCACTGAGGGGCACCTGCCAGCAGGCCCCCACTCATGTTCCACTCATGTCCCCTAGCACCCACACACCCCAGGCAGTGCAGGGCACCTGCCAGCAGGCTCCCACTCATGTCCCACTAATGTCCCCTTGTACCCCCCAGCAGTGCAGGGCATGTGCTAGCAGGGCCCCACTCATGACCCCTTGCACCCAGCAGGCCCCCACTAATGTACCCCAGCACCCACCCAACACTGAGGGGCACATGCCAGCAGGCCCCCACTCTTGTCCCCTTGCACCCCCAGCCCCCAGCAGTGCAGGGCACCTGCCAGCAGGCCCCCACTCATGTCCCACTCATGTCCCCTTGCACCCCCACCCCCCAGCAGTGCAGGGCACCTGCCAGCAGGCCCCCACTCATGTCCCCTTGCACCCCCACCCCCCAGCACTGAGGGGCACTTGCCAGCAGGCCCCCACTCATGTCCCCAGCACCCTCACCCCCCAGCAGTGGAGGGCAACTGCCAGCAGGCCCCACTCATGTCGCACACATGTCCTCCAGCACCCTCACCCCCCAGCAGTGGAGGGCAACTGCCAGCAGGCCCCCACTCATGTCCCACACATGTCCCCTTGCACCCCCACCCCCCAGCAGTGCAGGGCACCTGCCAGCGGACCCCCACTCATGTCCCCTTACACCCCCACCCCCCAGCACTGAGGGGCACCTGCCAGCAGGCCCCCACTCATGTGCCCCAGCACCCCCACCCCCCAGCAGTGCAGGGCACCTGCCAGCAGGCCCCCACTCATGTCCCACGCATGCCCCCTTGCACCCCCACCCCCCAGCAGTGCAGGGCACCTGCCAGCAGGCCCCCACTCATGTCCCCCAGCACCCCAACCCCCCAACAGTGCAGAGCACCTGAAGGCAGCCCCCACTCATGTCCCACTCATGTCCCCTTGCACCCCCACCCCCCAGCAGTGTAGGGCACCTGTCAGCAGGCCCCCACTCATGTCCCCTTGCACCCCCACACCCCAGCACTGAGGGCACCTGCCAGCAGGCCCCCACTCATGTCTGCCAGCACCCCCCAGCCCTGAGGAGCACCTGCCAGCAGGCCCCCACTCATGTCCCACTAATGTCCCCTTGCACCCCCAACCCCCAGCAGTGCAGGGCACCTGCCAGCAGGCCCCCACTCATGTCCTCTTGCACCCCCACCCCCCAGCACTGAAGGGCACCTGCCAGCAGGCCCCCACTCATGTCCCCCAGCACTCCCACCCCCAGCAGTGCAGGGCACCTGCCAGCAGGCCCCCACTCATGTCCCCTTGCACCCCCACCCCCAGCAATGAGGGGCACCTGCCAGCAGGCCCCCATTCATGTCCCCCAGCACCCCCACCCCCAGCAGTGCAGGGCACCTGCCAGCAGGCCCCCACTCATGTCCCCTTGCACCTCCACCCCCCAGCAGTGCAGGGCACCTGCCAGCAGGCCCCCACTCATGTCCCCTTGCACCCCCACCCCCAGCACTGAGGGGCACCTGCCAGCAGGCCCCCACTCATGTCCTCCAGCACCCCCAACCCCCAGCAGTGCAGGGCACCTGCCAGCAGGCCCCCACTCATGTCCCACTCATGTCCTCCTGCACCCCCCAGCAGTGCAGGGCACCTGCCAGCAGGCCCCCACTCATGTCCCCCAGCACCCCCACCCCCCAGCAGTGCAGGGCACCTGCCAGCAAGCCCCCACTCATGTCCCCTTGCACCCCCACCCCCCAGCAGTGCAGGGCACCTGCCAGCAGGCCCCCACTCATGTCCCCTTGCACCCTCACCCCCCAGCACTGAGGGGCACCTGCCAGCAGGCCCCCCACTCATGTCTGCCAGCACCCCACCCCCCAGCACTGAGGAGCACCTGCCAGCAGGCCCCCACTCATGTCCCCCAGCACTCCCACCCCCAGCAGTGCAGGGCACCTGCCAGCAGGCCCCCACTCATGTCCCCTTGCACCCCCACCCCCAGCACTGAGGGGCACCTGCCAGCAGGCCCCCCATTCATGTCCCCCAGCACCCCCACCCTCCAGCAGTGCAGGGCACCTGCCAGCAGGCCCCCACTCATGTCCCCCAGCACCCCCACCCCCCGCAGTGCAGGGCACCTGCCAGCAAGCCCCCACTCATGTCCCACTCATGTCCCCTTGCACCCCCACCCCCCAACAGTGCAGGGCACCTGCCAGCAGGCCCCCACTCATGTCCCCCTGCACCCCCACCCCCCAGCACTGAAGGGCACCTGCCAGCAGGCCCCCACTCATGTCCCCCAGCACTCCCACCCCCAGCAGTGCAGGGCACCTGCCAGCAGGCCCCCACGCATGTCCCCTTGCACCCCCACCCCCAGCACTGAGGGGCACCTGCCAGCAGGCCCCTATTCATGTCCCCCAGCACCCCCACCCCCCAGCAGTGCAGGGCACCTGCCAGCAGGCCCCCACTCATGTCCCCAGCACCCCCACCCCCCAGCAGTGCAGGGCACCTGCCAGCAAGCCCCCACTCATGTCCCACTCATGTCCCCTTGCACCCCTACCCCCCAACAGTGCAGGGCACCTGCCAGCAGGCCCCCACTCATGTCCCCTTGCACCCCCACCCCCCAGCACTGAGGGGCACCTGCCAGCAGGCCCCCACTCATGTCCCCAGCACCCCCACCCCCCAGCAGTGCAGGGCACCTGCCAGCAGGCCCCCACTCATGTCCCACTCATGTCTCCCAGCACCCCCACCCCCCAGCAGTGCAGGGCACCTGCCAGCAGGCCCCCACTCATGTCCCACTCATGTCCCCTTGCACCCCCACCCCCCAGCAGTGCAGGGCACCTGCCAGCAGGCCCCCACTCATGTCCCCTTGCACCCTCACCCCCCAGCACTGAGGGGCACCTGCCAGCAGGCCCCCACTCATGTCTGCCAGCACCCCACCCCCAGCACTGAGGAGCACCTGCCAGCAGGCCCCCACTCATGTCCCACTCATGTCCCCTTGCACCCCCACCCCCCAACAGTGCAGGGAACCTGCCAGCAGGCCCCCAATCATGTCCCCTTGCACCCCCACCCCCCAGCACTGAGGGGCACCTGCCAGCAGGCCCCCACTCATGTCCCCAGCACCCCAACCCCCCAGCAGTGCAGGGCACCTGCCAGCAGGCCCCCACTCATGTCCCACTCATGTCCCACTCATGTCCCCTTGCACCCCCACCCCCCAGCAGTGCAGGGCACCTGCCAGCAGGCCCCACTCATGTCCCCTTGCACCTCCACCCCCAGCACTGAGGGGCACCTGCCAGCAGGCCCCCACTCATGTCCCCAGCACCCCCACCCCCCAGCAGTGCAGGGCACCTGCCAGCAGGCCCCCACTCATGTCCCCTTGCACCCCCACCCCCCAGCAGTGCAGGGCACCTGCCAGCAGGCCCTCCCCTCATGTCTCCCAGCACCCCCACCCCCCAGCAGTGCAGGGCACTTGCCAGCAGGCCCCACTCATGTCCCACTCATGTCCCCCTGCACCCCTACCCCCCAGCAGTGCAGGGCACCTGCCAGTAGGCCCCCACTCATGTCCCACTCATGTCCCTCTGCACCCCCACCCCCCAGCAGTGCAGGGCACCTGCCAGCAGGCCCCCACTCATGTCCCCTTACACCCCCACTCCCCAGCAGTGCAGGGCACCTGCCAGCAGGCCCCCACTCATTTCCCCTTGCACCCCCAACCCCCAGCAGTGCAGGGCACCTGCCAGCAGGCCCCCACTCATGTCTCCCATCACCCCCACCCCCCAGCAGTGCAGGGCACCTATCAGCAGGCCCCCACTCATGTCCCACTCATGTCCCTCTGCACCCCCACCCCTCAGCAGTGCAGTGCACCTGCCAGCAGGCCCCCACTCATCTCCCACTCATGTCCCCTTGCACCCCCACCCCCAGTAGTGCAGGGCACCTGCCAGCAGGCCCCCACTCATGTCCCACTCATGTCACCTTGCACCCCCAACCCCAGCACTGAGGGGCACCTGCCCAGCAGGCCCCCACTCATGTCCCACTCATGTCCCCTTGCACCCCCACCCCCCAGCAGTGCAGGGCACCTGCCAGCAGGCCCCCACTCATGTCCCCTTGCACCCCCACCCCCTAGCATTGAGGGGTACCTGCCAGCAGGCCCCCACTCATGTCCCCCAGCACCCCCAACCTCCAGCAGTGCGGGGCACCTGCCAGCAGGCCCCCACTCATGTCCCACTCATGTCCCCTTGCACCCCCACCCCCCAGCAGTGCAGGGCACCTGCCAGCAGGCCCCCACCCATTTCCCCCAGCACCCCCACCCCCCAGCAGTGCAGGGCACCTGCCAGCAGGCCCCCACCCATGTCCAACTCATGTCCCCTTGCACCCCCCACCCCCCAGCAGTGCAGGGCACCTGCCAGCAGGCCCCCACTCATGTATCCTTGCACCCTCACCCCACAGCACTGAGGGGCACCTGCCAGCAGGCCCCCACTCATGTCTGCCAGCACCCCACCCCCCAGCACTGAGGAGCACCTGCCAGCAGGCCCCCACTCATGTCCCCTTGCACCCCCACACCCCAGAAGTGCAGGGCATCTTCCAGCAGGCCCCCACTCATGTCCCCTTGCACCCCCACGCCCCAGCAGAGCAGGGCACTTGCCAGCAGGCCCCCACTCATGTCCCACTCATGTCCCCCTGCACCCCTACCCCCCCAGCAGTGCAGGGCACCTGCCAGCAGGCCCCTGCTCATGTCCCACTCATGTCCCCCTGCACCCCCACCCCCCAGCAGTGCAGGGCACCTGCCAGCAGGCCCCCACTCATGTCCCACTCATGTCCCTCTGCACCCCCACCCCCCAGCAGTGCAGGGCACCTCCCAGCAGGCCCCCACTCATGTCGCCTTGCACCCCCACCCCCCAGCAGTGCAGGGCACCTGCCAGCAGGCCCCCACTCATGTCCCACTCATGTCCCCCAGCACCCCCACACCCCAGCAGTGCAGGACACGTGCCAGCAGGCCCCCACTCATGTCCCACTCATTTCCCCTTGCACCCACACCCCCCATCAGTGCAGGGCACCTGCCAGCAGGCCCCCACTCATTTCCCCTTGCACCCTCACCCCCCAGAACTGAGGGGCACCTGCCAGCAGGCCCCCACTCATGTCTGTCAGCACCCCCACCCCCAGCACTGAGGAGTACCTGCCATCAGGCCCCCACTCATGTCCCACTCATGTCCCCTTGCGCCCCCACCCCCCAGCAGTGCAGGGCACCTGCCAGCAGGCTGCACTCATGTCCCCTTGCACCCCCAGCACTGAGGGGCACCTACCAGCAGGCCCCCACTCATGTCCCCCAGCACCCCCACCCCCCAGAACTGCAGGGCACCTGCCAGCAGGCCCCCACTCATGTCCCACTCATGTCCCCTTGCACCCCCACCCCCCAGCAGTGCAGGGCACCTGCCAGCAGGCACCCATGCATGTCCCCTTGCACCCCCACCCCCAGAAATGAGGGGCACCTGCCAGCAGGCCTCCACTCATGTCCCCCAGCACCCCCACCCCCCAGCCCTGAGAAGCACCTGCCAGCAGGCCCCCACTCATGTCCCACTAATGTCCCTTTGCACCCCAAACCCCCAGCAGTGCAGGGCACCTGCCTGCAGGCCCCCACTCATGTCCCCTTGTACCCCCACCCACCAGCACTGAGGGGCACCTGCCAGAAGGCCCCCACTCATGTCCCCCAGCACCCCCACCCCCAGCAGTGCAGGGCCCTGCCAGCAGGCCCCCACTCATGTCCCACTCATGTCCCCTTGCACCCCCACCCCCGAGCAGTGCAGGGCATCTGGCGGCAGGCGCCCACTCATGTCCCCTTGCACCCCCACTCCCAGCACTGAGGGGCACCTGCCAGCAGGCCCCCACTCATGTCCCCCAGCACCCCCACCCCCCAGCAGTGCTGGGCACCTGCCAGCAGGCCCTCACTCATGTCCCCTTGCACCTCCACCCCCCAGCAGTGCAGGGCACCTGCCAGCAGGCCCCCACTCATGTCCCCTTGCACCCCCACCCCCCAGCAGTGCAGGGCACCTGCCAGCAGGCCCCCCCTCATGTCTCCCAGCACCCCCACCCCCCAGCAGTGCAAGCACTTGCCAGCAGGCCCCACTCATGTCCCACTCATGTCCCCCTGCACCCCTACCCCCCAGCAGTGCAGGGCACCTGCCAGCAGGCCCCCACCCATGTCCCACTCATGTCCCTCTGCACCCCCAGCCCCCAGCAGTGCAGGGCACCTGCCAGCAGGCCCCCACTCATGTCCCCTTAAACCCCCACTCCTCAGCAGTGCAGGGCACCTGCCAGCAGGCCCCCACTCATTTCCCCTTGCACCCCCAACCCCCAGCAGTGCAGGGCACCTGCCAGCAGGCCCCCACTCATGTCTCCCAGCACCCCCACCCCCCAGCAGTGCAGGGCACCTATCAGCAGGCCCCCACACATGTCCCACTCATGTCCCTTTGCACTCCCACCCCCCAGCAGTGCAGTGCACCTGCCAGCAGGCCCCCACTCATCTCCCACTCATGTCCCCTTGCACCCCCACCCCCCAGCAGTGCAGGGCACATGCCAGCAGGCCACCACTCATGTCCCACTCATGTCACCTTGCACCCCCACCCCCAGCACTGAGGGCACCTGCCAGCAGGCCCCCACTCATGTCCCACTCATGTCCCCTTGCTCCCCCACCCCCCAGCAGTGCAGGGCACCTGCCAGCAGGCCCCCACTCATGTCCCCCAGCACCCCACCCCCCAGCAGTGCAGGGCACCTGCCAGCAGGCCCCCACTCATGTCCCACTCATGTCCCCTTGCACCTTCACCCCCCAGCAGTGCAGGGTACCTGCCAGCAGGCCCACACTCATGTCCCCTTGCACCCTCACCCCCAGCACTGAGGGGCACCTGCCAGCAGGCCCCCACTCATGTCTGCCAGCACCCCACCCCCCAGCACTGAGGAGCACCTGTCAGCAGGCCCCGACTCATGTCCCACTCATGTCCCCTTGCACCCACCAGCAGTGCAGGGCACCTGCCAGCAGGCCCCCACTCATGTCCCCTTGCACCCCCACCCCCCAGCACGGAGGGGCACCTGCCAGCAGGCCCCCACTCATGTCTTCAGCACCCTCACCCCCCAGCAGTGCAGGGCACCTGCCAGAAGGCCCCCACTCATGTCCCAATCATGTCCCCTTGCACCCCCACCCCCCAGCAGTGCAGGGTACCTGCCAGCAGGCCCCCACTCATGTCCCCTTGCACCCCCACCCCCAGCACTGAGGGGGTACCTGCCAGCAGGCCCCCACTCATGTCCCCAGCACCCCCACCCCCCAGCAGTGCAGGGCACCTGCCAGCAGGCCCCCACTCATGTCCCCTTGCACCCCCACCCCCCAGCAGTGCAGGGCGCCTGCCAGCAGGCCCCCACTCGTGTCCCCTTGCACCCCCACCCCCCAGCAGTGCAGGGCACCTGCCAGCAGGCCCCCACTCACGTTTCCCAGCACCCCCACCCCCCAGCAGTGCAGGGCACTTGCCAGCAGGCCCCCACTCATGTCCCCCTGCACCCCTACCCCCCAGCAGTGCAGGGCACCTGCCAGCAGGCCCCCGCTCATGTCCCACTCATGTCCCCCTGCACCCCCACCCCCCAGCAGTGCAGGGCACCTGCCAGCAGGCCCCCACTCATGTCCCACTCATGTCCCTCTGCACCCCCACCCCCCAGCAGTGCAGGGCACCTGCCAGCAGGCCCCCACTCATGTCCCACTCATGTCTCCCAGCACCCCCACCCCCCAGCAGTGCAGGACACCTGCCAGCAGGCCCCCACTCATGCCCCACTCATTTCCCCTTGCACCCCCACCCCCCAGCAGTGCAGGGCACCTGCCAGCAGGCCCCCACTCATTTCCCCTTGCCTTGCACCCTCACCCTCCAGAACTGAGGGGCACCTGCCAGCAGGCCCCCACTCATGTCTGCCAGCACCCCCACCCCCCAGCACTGAGAAGTACCTGCCATCAGGCCCCCACTCATGTCCCACGAATGTCCCCTTGTACCCCCACCCCCCGGCAGTGCAGGGCACCTGCCAGCAGGCCCCCACTCATGTCCCCTTGCACCACCCAGCACTGAGGGGCACCTACCAGCAGGCCCCCACTCATGTCCCCTAGAACCCCCACCCCCCAGCAGTGTAGGGCACCTGCCAGCAGGCCCCCACTCATGTCCCAGTCATGTCCCCTTGCACCCCCACCCCCCAGCAGTGCAGGGCACCTGCCAGCAGGTCCCCACTCATGTCCCCTTGCACACCCACCCCCAGGACTGAGGGGCACCTGCCAGCATGCCCCCACTCATGTCCCCTTGCACCCCCACCCCCCAGCAGTGCAGGGCACCTGCCAGCAGACCCCCACTCATGTCCCCTTGTACCCCCACCCCCCAGCAGTGCAGGGCACCTGCCAGCAGGCCCCCACTCATGTATCCCAGCACCCCCACCCCCCAGCAGTGCAGGGTACTTGCCAGCAGGCCCCCACTTATGTCCCACTCATGTCCCCCTGCACCCCTACCCCCAGCAGTGCAGGGCACCTGCCAGCAGGCCCCCGCTCATGTCCCACTCATGTCCCCCTGCACCCCCACCCCCCAGCAGTACAGGGCACCTGCCAGCAGGCCCCCACTCATGTCCAGCTCATGTCCCTCTGCACCCCCTACCCCCAGCCGTGCAGGGCACCTGCCAGCAGGCCACCACTCATGTCCCCTTGCACCCCCGCCCCACAGCACTGAGGGGCACCTGCCAGCAGGCCCCCACTCATGTCCCCTTGCACCCCCACCCCCAGCAGTGCAGGGCACCTGTCTGCAGGCCCCCACTCATGTCCCACACATGTCCCTTTGCACCCCCACCCCTCAGCAGTGCAGGGCACCTGCCAGCAAGCCCCCAATCATGTCCCCTTGCACCCCCCACCCCCAGCTGTGCAGGGCATCTGCCAGAAGGCCCCCACTCATGTCCCCTTGCACCCCCAACCCCCAGCACTGAGGGGCACCTGCCATCAGGCCCCCACTCATGTCTCCCAACACCCCCACCCCCCAGCAGTGCAGGGCACCTGCCAGCAGGCCCCCACTCATGTCCCACACATGTCCCCTTGCACCCCCACCCCCGAACAGTGCAGGGCGCCTGCCAGCAAGCCCCCACTCATGTCCCCTTGCACCCCCAACCCCCAGCTGTGCAGGGCACCTTCCAGCAGGCCCCCACTCATTTCCGCTTGCACCCTCACCCCCCAGAACTGAGGGGCACCTGCCAGCAGGCCCCCACTCATGTCTGCCAGCACCCCCATCCCCCAGCACTGAGGAGTACCTGCCATCAGGCCCCCACTCATGTATCCTTGCACCCCCACCCCCCAGCAGTGCAGGGCACCTGCCAGCAGGCCCCCACTCATGTCCCCTTGCACCCCCCAGCACTGAGGGGCACCTACCAGCAGGCCCCCACTCATGTCCCCCAGCACCCCCACCCCCCAGCAGTGTAGGGCACCTGCCAGGAGGCCCCCACTCATGTCCCACTCATGTCCCCTTGCACCCCCCCCCAGCACTGAGGGGCACCTGCCAGCAGGCCCCCACTCATGTCCCCTTGCACCCCCACCCCCAGCAGTGTAGGGCACCTGCCAGCAGGCCCCCACTCATGTCCCCTTGTACCCCCACCCCCCAGTAGTGCAGGGCACCTGCCAGCAGGCCCCACTCATGTATCCCAGCACCCCCACCCCCCAGCAGTGCAGGGCACTTGCCAGCAGGCCCCCACTCATGTCCCACTGCACCCCTACTTCCAGCAGTGCAGGGCACCTGCCAACAGGCCCCCGCTCATGTCCCACTCATGTCCCCCTGCACCCCCACCCCCCAGCAGTACAGGGCACCTGCCAGCAGGCCCGCACTCATGTCCCACTCATGTCCCTCTGCACCCCCATCCCCCAGCAGTGCAGGGCACCTGCCAGCAGGCCCCCACTCATGTCCCCTTGCACCCCCACCCCCCAGCACTGAGGGGCACCTGCCAGCAGGCCCCCACTCATGTCCCCTTGCACCCCCACCCCCCAGCAGTGCAGAGAACGTGCCAGCAGGCACCCACTCATGTCCCGCAGAACCCCCACCCCCCAGCAGTGCAGGGCACCTGCCTGCAGGCTCCCACTCATGTCCCACACATGTCCCCTTGCACCCCCACCCCACAGCAGTGCAGGGCACCTGCCAGCAAGCCCCCACTCATGTCCCCTTGCACCCCCCACCCCCAGCTGTGCAGGGCACCTGCCAGAAGGCCCCCACTCATGTCCCCTTGCACCCCCACCCCCCAGCACTGAGGGGCACCTGCCAGCAGGCCCCCACTCATGTCTCGCAACACCCCCACCCCCCAGCAGTGCAGGGCACCTGCCAGCAGGCCCCCACTCATGTCCCACACATGTCCCCTTGCACCCCACCCCCGAGCAGTGCAGGGCGCCTGCCAGCAAGTCCCCACTCATGTCCCCTTGCACCCTCACCCCCCAGAACTGAGGGGCACCTGCCAGCAGGCCCCCACTCATGTCTGCCAGCACCCCCACCCCCCAGCACTGAGGAGTACCTGCCATCAGGCCCCCACTCATGTATCCTTGCACCCCCACCGCCCAGCAGTGCAGGGCACCTGCCAGCAGGCCCCCACTCATGTCCCCTTGCACCCCCCAGCACTGAGGGGCACCTGCCAGTAGGCCCCCACTCATGTCCCCATGCACCCCCATCCCCCAGCAGTGCAGGGCACCTGCCAGCTGGCCCCCACTCATGTCTCCCAGCACCCCCACCCCCCAGCAGTGCAGGGCACTTGCCAGCAGGCCCCCACTCATGTCCCACTCATGTCCCCCTGCACCCCTACCCCCAGCAGTGCAGGGCACCTGCCAGCAGGCCCCCGCTCATGTCCCACTCATGTCCCCCTGCACCCCCACCCCCCAGCAGTACAGGGCAACTGCCAGCAGGCCCCCACTCATGTCCCACTCATGTCCCTCTGCACCCCCAGCAGTGCAGGGCACCTGCCAGCAGGCCCCCACTCATGTCCCCTTGCACCCCCACCCCCCAGCACTGAGGGGCACCTGCCAGCAGGCCCCCACTCATGTCCCCTTGCACCCCCACCCCCCAGCAGTGCAGGGAACCTGCCAGCAGGCCCCCACTCATGTCCCGCAGAACCCCCACCCCCCAGCAGTGCAGGGCACCTGCCTGCAGGCCCCCACTCATGTCCCACACATGTCCCCTTGCACCCCCACCCCCCAGCAGTGCAGGGCACCTGCCAGCAAGCCCCCACTCATGTCCCCCAGCACCCCCAACCCCCAGCTGTGCAGGGCACCTGCCAGAAGGCCCCCACTCATGTCCCCTTGCACCCCCACCCCCCAGCACTGAGGGGCACCTGCCAGCAGGCCCCCACTCATGTCTCCCAACACCCCCACCCCCAGCAGTGCAGGGCACCTGACAGCAGGAACCCTCTCATGTCCCACACATGTCCACTTGCACCCCCCCAGCACTGAGGGGCACCTGCCAGCAGGCCCCCACTCATGTCCCCTTGCACCCCCACCCCCAGCAGTGTAGGGCACCTGCCAGCAGGCCCCCACTCATGTCCCCTTGTACCCCCACCCCCCAGTAGTGCAGGGCACCTGCCAGCAGGCCCCACTCATGTATCCCAGCACCCCCACCCCCCAGCAGTGCAGGGCACTTGCCAGCAGGCCCCCACTCATGTCCCACTGCACCCCTACCCCCAGCAGTGCAGGGCACCTGCCAACAGGCCCCCGCTCATGTCCCACTCATGTCCCCCTGCACCCCCACCCCCCAGCAGTACAGGGCACCTGCCAGCAGGCCCGCACTCATGTCCCACTCATGTCCCTCTGCACCCCCATCCCCCAGCAGTGCAGGGCACCTGCCAGCAGGCCCCCACTCATGTCCCCTTGCACCCCCACCCCCCAGCACTGAGGGGCACCTGCCAGCAGGCCCCCACTCATGTCCCCTTGCACCCCCACCCCCCAGCAGTGCAGAGAACGTGCCAGCAGGCACCCACTCATGTCCCGCAGAACCCCCACCCCCCAGCAGTGCAGGGCACCTGCCTGCAGGCTCCCACTCATGTCCCACACATGTCCCCTTGCACCCCCACCCCCCAGCAGTGCAGGGCACCTGCCAGCAAGCCCCCACTCATGTCCCCTTGCACCCCCCACCCCCAGCTGTGCAGGGCACCTGCCAGAAGGCCCCCACTCATGTCCCCTTGCACCCCCACCCCCCAGCACTGAGGGGCACCTGCCAGCAGGCCCCCACTCATGTCTCGCAACACCCCCACCCCCCAGCAGTGCAGGGCACCTGCCAGCAGGCCCCCACTCATGTCCCACACATGTCCCCTTGCACCCCACCCCCGAGCAGTGCAGGGCGCCTGCCAGCAAGTCCCCACTCATGTCCCCTTGCACCCTCACCCCCCAGAACTGAGGGGCACCTGCCAGCAGGCCCCCACTCATGTCTGCCAGCACCCCCACCCCCCAGCACTGAGGAGTACCTGCCATCAGGCCCCCACTCATGTATCCTTGCACCCCCACCGCCCAGCAGTGCAGGGCACCTGCCAGCAGGCCCCCACTCATGTCCCCTTGCACCCCCCAGCACTGAGGGGCACCTGCCAGTAGGCCCCCACTCATGTCCCCATGCACCCCCATCCCCCAGCAGTGCAGGGCACCTGCCAGCTGGCCCCCACTCATGTCTCCCAGCACCCCCACCCCCCAGCAGTGCAGGGCACTTGCCAGCAGGCCCCCACTCATGTCCCACTCATGTCCCCCTGCACCCCTACCCCCAGCAGTGCAGGGCACCTGCCAGCAGGCCCCCGCTCATGTCCCACTCATGTCCCCCTGCACCCCCACCCCCCAGCAGTACAGGGCAACTGCCAGCAGGCCCCCACTCATGTCCCACTCATGTCCCTCTGCACCCCCAGCAGTGCAGGGCACCTGCCAGCAGGCCCCCACTCATGTCCCCTTGCACCCCCACCCCCCAGCACTGAGGGGCACCTGCCAGCAGGCCCCCACTCATGTCCCCTTGCACCCCCACCCCCCAGCAGTGCGGGGAACCTGCCAGCAGGCCCCCACTCATGTCCCGCAGAACCCCCACCCCCCAGCAGTGCAGGGCACCTGCCTGCAGGCCCCCACTCATGTCCCACACATGTCCCCTTGCACCCCCACCCCCCAGCAGTGCAGGGCACCTGCCAGCAAGCCCCCACTCATGTCCCCCAGCACCCCCAACCCCCAGCTGTGCAGGGCACCTGCCAGAAGGCCCCCACTCATGTCCCCTTGCACCCCCACCCCCCAGCACTGAGGGGCACCTGCCAGCAGGCCCCCACTCATGTCTCCCAACACCCCCACCCCCAGCAGTGCAGGGCACCTGACAGCAGGAACCCTCTCATGTCCCACACATGTCCACTTGCACCCCCACCCCCCAGCAGTGCAGGGCGCCTGCCAACAAGCCCCCACTCATGTCCCCTTGCACCCCCACCCCCCAGCACTGAGGAGCACCTGCCAGCAGGCCCCCACTCATGTCCCCCAGAACCCCCACCCCCCAGCACTCAGGGGCACCTGCCAGAAGGCCCCCACTCATGTCCCCTTGCACCCCCACCCCCCAGCAGTGCAGGGCACCTGCCAGCAGGCCCCCACTCATGTCACACTTATGTCCCCCAGCACCCCCACAACCCAGCTGAGCAGAGCACGTGCCAGCAGGCCCCCACTCGTGTCCCACACATGTCCCCTTGCACCCCCACCCCCCAGCAGTGCAGGGCACCTGCCAGCAGGCCCCAACTCATGTCCCCTTGCACCTCCACCCCCCAGCACTGAGGGGCACCTGCCAGCAAGCCCCCACTCATGTCCCCCAGCACCCCCAACCCCCAGCAGTGCAGGGCACCTGCCAGCAGGTCCCCACTCATGTCCCACACATGTCCCTTTGCACCCCCACCCCCCAGCAGTGCAGGGCGCCTGCCAGCAAGCCCCCACTCATGTCCCCTTGCACCCCTAACCCCCAGCTGTGCAGAGAGTTAGGGAGAATTCTCTGTTTAGGCCGAATTTCCTAACCTAGTGAGTCCCCCAGCAGCTTTGCTGAATTTCTGGAGTTTGTTTTTTTCCATCCTGCCAAGAGTGAGACTCTTTTCTCCCACTCTTGGACACAAATGTGGTTAATTCCTTTGAATGTCATGTGTTCTATGGGCTATTGGGTCTTTTACTCCTAAGGGTCTCATATGTTTTGCTATGTGTGTTACACCGCACCCTCCATGCCGTAACACTGGGGCATCATAGAGGACCCCCACCATAGACTCCATACCCCTATCCATACTACTGTCTCCCTGGGCATGTAAAGTCACCATTGGCTTTACTAGACCTAAATTTACTAACAGAACTACTACAAGCCATCCTATTGTGGACGTACTAGTAGGGGTAATTCGATTGCCCCTGGGTCTGTTATACGAGGGGGAACTGTCCCGTCCCCCCTCGTCGAGTTTTGGCTGGTGGCAGTGGAAACTACTTGTTATATTCGACCCCGAATATAACTCTATGGGATTCTTTCCATTGTTGGAGGCTAATACTTTTTCCCGTTAGTCTCTAACATACCGCCGGTTTATTTGTCTTAAATAAATCTACCGGTTGGTATTTTCTGTCCAGAACTTGGTTTGTAAAATGGCGTCTGTGTTCGCCTCTGTAACTCCGAACCAAAGGTTGAGCCCTTTGTTCCACTTTTGGCGGGCTTCTGCACAGAAGCCCTCCAAAGTGGTGCCATTCTGCCTGGTTACCCCAGGGGGTGTGGGAGGGGGTTTAGGCACCCTGGACTGAGTTGCCTTGCCAACTTAAGTCGCACTCTGGTGTGATTGGCCCAAGTGGTGAGCCACCCCGCTCACCACTTAGCGTGTTTTGATTGACAGCTAGGCTGAATGAATGGGGGTTTTCTGCATAAAAGCAGGGCTTTTGGGATTGGATCTTCAGAAGTCGCCACAGGACCTAAGAATCCGACGAGGGTAAAGCTGAGCCGACCTGCAACGACGACACCTCCGGTGGAGCCCTGCTGAACCGACTCACCACTTCCCAACGACAGAGCAGATCTCCCTGCTGGACAGTCTTCTTCCCCTGACTGGTGGGAACAACCAGTCCCTTTGCTTTTTCCTCGCTTCCAGAGCGTAGTGGTCGAATTGCCCGTGCTGAGCACCCCGGAAACCGGATAGCCACTAGCCCATACCGCGACCAAAAGGTGGTGCCTTGTGACAAAGCACTCCGCGGCTGGTCTCTTCCCTGGTGGTGCAACGATCTTCAACTTTCCTTCGACGATGAGATCATCTCTTCTCTTGGCAAAGCCCCGACTTGCATCCACCACCAGGAACAACTGCCCCCGCCGGAGATGTCTCTCCACATACAAGGTACCGTGTCCGCCTGGCTTCCCTTGTGACGGTTAGCGTGAGGTGTCTAAATCCTTGCCTCTCCATTGGGTCGCCTCCAAGCTTTCTTAACTTTCTGTTCTGAACTGGTCCAATCTTTCTGTGACAATTTGCGACAAAAACTCGAAGTGCATTTCCACTGTGATACTTTTTGGGACATATCGCCTTGCCTCTCTCCGAGTGGGCCTGGCCTCTGAACTTTGCGATCTACAGTAGACCCTGCCTTACTTGCCTTGCATTTGTTTCGTAAAAGTGTTGGTACCGAGTTGATTTCATACCCTGCCCTTTCTCTCCCGTCCTAACGAATATTAGAGTGCCATCTAGGTTAAAGCATTCACCTCTGTCTGCAAATAAGTGGTGCCGGTGAACCTAGACTTGTCGAAATATTGTTAGGGGATTGAAATTTATAGTAAATGCGATTGAAGTTGTTTGCCATATTAGTGCCAGTGTGTTTTTCATAGATGTGTTTTTATAAATAAATAATTATATATCTTTACACCAAAGCTCTGTTCCGTGTTTGCTTGTTCTACTGTGTAAATTGTCCTATTTTGTATACTCCACATACTGCCTAACTTTCCTTGAGAGAAGTCTGACTGCTCAGCCACAGCTACCAAGTGAATCTGTGTGGTGCAGACTGCTACCAAGTGGGTTTACTGCAAAACACCTGTAGTCCTAAATCTTTTGCAGTGGTCCCAGAGGGAACTGCACAGGTTTCCGCCTAACACTGGTGTACAGCGGTGGGATTTGTATCGAGTATACAGTTTAGAGTGCTTTTCAACACTTTAGGATAACTAACTACAAAGCTTAGCACTAAAAAGCGACTTTCAAAAACATGTCTACTATGGAAGTTTACAGTCAAGAATCCTTGTCAGGTGGAAAATACTGAGAGTTTGAGAGCTCTCTGTAGACAAGAGAATATTTCCGTAAGAGGCAAGAAAGTAGAACTGATAGCGAGATTGCTGGAAAACCAAAGTCTGGGTACTGGTTCAGAGGAACCAACTTCTCCAGCAAATGTAGAAAACAGTGATGGTATTGATCTGAATCAAAGTCTTGATAATGAGTCAGACGAGGAAAGTGAACCTAATGAAGTTAGCCACTCTGAGCCTCTGTCTGCCTTACCTACTGTGCCTACGGGGCCCATACCAGGTCTCATATGTAACCCTGCTTATTTTGAACTTGAAAAAATGAAGCTCGAGTTAGAGTACAAGCGATTTTTAGCCCAATCTGAAAGAAACCAAGAGCTAGAGTTCAGACGGATGAATGCCCAGGCTGAGCAGAAGCAAGCTGAATTAAGGCTTAGAGAAATAGAACTTAATCATGCGTTAGAGATGAAAAAGTTGTCTGTAGAAAATGCTTCTCTCTCCTCTGGTTCCTCTAGAAGTTCTAGTCCCAAAAGACCCAGGATGCCTAAGGAATTAGTGGGTATGTATGAACCGAGATTGGATGTTTTGGATTGGTTAAAACTGTTTGAATATAATCATGGGCTCCAGGACATCACCGGGAATGAGTTACTTCCCTGGTTGTTCTCTAGGCTTCCCGCTGTTGCGACTGATGTGGTAATGGAGTTGGGGAGGCGGATAAGAAGGATTATGAAAGTGTGAAACTAGCTTTGATAGCTAGGTTCGGGAAGACCCCTTCCCAGTATCTTAAGAGGTTTGGAACCCTCAAAAAGCATGATGGTACCCCTTGGGCTACCTGGGTGAGTGAAGGGTTGAAAAACTTAGAGGGATGGATTAAGGGTTACAAGGTGAACACTTATGAGGGTATGAAGAATCTTTTTATGTTGGAGTCTATTTATGATGCCTGTTCTCCTGAGCTCAGACAGCACTTGGTTGATTCGAAGGAATTGGATTCCAGGAAGCTAGCTAAGGCTGCTGACTTGTGGGTTGCCAACAGGGCTACTCATAAGGATTCTGGGGCAACTCAGAAAAAGGATGTGGGAAAACAGCCTAAAAAAGACTCAAAAGAGAATTCTAATAACTCAAATTCCAAAGAGGGCCCCAAACAAAACCATAAGGGTAAGACACAAGGAAACCCGCAGCAGAATAGTGTACCTTCTGGTGCCAAACCGGAGGGAGGCCAGAACAAGCCACCATTCCAGAAAGCATTCGGTAAATGCTTTGTTTGTGGCTCGACTGACCACATGAAAGGAGATCCCAGATGTAAGGGTAAACCTTCAGGGGTCCAGCTTGTCTCCTTAGCCTTCGCTCCAGAGGAGGAAGTCCAAATGGCAAGTGGAAACTTTCTACTGCTGGCTGATGAACCCATTGGAGTCTCAGCCAGTGTTTCTTTAGTGTTTCTGGGTTTGTGGGAACAACAGAATTTAGATGTCTATAATTCTATCCCAGATAATACTAAAGAGTATTATAAGGACAGTGTCCAGGTGAATGGTCAGGAGACTCCTGCCATTAGGGACACTGGGGCCAGCATAACTGTGGTGGATAAATCTTTTTTTCAGGCTGAGGATGTTGCTAAGGCACCCAAATGCCTCACCAAGTTAGCTGGAGGGCCTGTGCAGATGCTTCCCCAATTACCAGTTCTCATCCAGTGTAACGACTTGACTGTGAAGATACCTGTCAGCATACAGAGTGAGGTACCAGGACGCGTTCTGTTGGGTAACGATTTGAAAACTCTCGGAGTTGTGTCGCATACCCCCAGAGATCCTAGTAAACGATTACAGGAGCTAACCAGACCTGCAAGGGAGAGAACCATGAGAGGTACTCTCCAGGAGATGATGAAGAAAGATATCACTCCTGCTCCACTGGAATTGTCAGCTGCTGTCTCAAAGAAATCCGAAGCGAAAAGGAAACCTAAGACTTCTATACCGAAACCAGCAGCCAGCACTTCAGTGCAGGCAACAAGGACTGTCTGGTAATGGAGTTGTCCAAAGTTACACCCGTTACTCCACCTCCAGCTGCGGCTGAGAGGGAGGTACAACCCTGTGTGCTAGAATTAGACTCTGAAGAAGAGCTAATGGAAGGCCAGGAACTCATTGGAGATCTGGATCCTGTTGACCATCCTGAGCGGCAGTCGTTACTGGCAGAAGGTGGACCCACCAGGGCAGACTTCAGTAACGGACAGAGAGAATGTCCAACTCTGGAAGGTCTTCGCCACCAGGCAGAAGCTCAGGCTGAAGGGCAAGAGCCTGGGAAATATAGGTTGCACTGGGAAGATGGCCTCTTCTACAGTGAACTGACCGAGTCTGCACCTGGAGACTACAAACGACTTGTAGTACCCCAAGAGAACAGACAACAGTTCTTGCAGTTAGCCCACGAGATTCCTTTGGCTGGTCACTTGACTTTCAAGAAGACTAAAGAAAGGCTCTCTCTCTACTTTTATTGGCCAAAGATGGGGGCCGAAGTAGAAAAACACTGCAGGAGCTGGCACACCTGCCAGACCTCTGGTAAGGTTGGCTCCAAGAATGTGGCACCTTTAGTGCCTCTCCCAGTTGTGGGAGTCCCATTTGAGAGAGTAGGGATTGACATTGTTGGTCCCCTTGATCCTCCAACCTCCTCAGGCAACAGGTTTATACTTGTTGTAGTAGACCATGCTACTAGGTATCCTGAGGCAATTCCTATGAGGACTGTTACAGCTCCGGCTGTGGCTAAGGCCTTCCTTGGTATTTTTACCAGGGTCGGGTTGCCTAAGGAAGTAATCTCTGACAAGGGGTCAAACATTATGTCCCACTACATGAAAGCCATGTGGAAAACCTGTGGAGTTACTTACAAGTTCTCGACAGCTTACCACCCACAAACCAATGGGTTGGTAGAAAGGTTCAACCGAACCATGAAGAGCATGATAGGTGCTTTAGAAGAACCCCTTAAACGAAATTGGTACCTTCTACTGCCATGCCTTCTCTTTGCTTATAGAGAAGTCCCTCAGGAGTGAGTAGGTTATTTCTCCCTTTGAGCTTCTCTGTGGTCATCCCGTCAGAGGTCCATTGGCCCTGATTAAGGAGGGGTTGGAGAGTGCTCCTTCCCCCAAGCCAGTCAGAGTGACTGACTACGTGATAGGTCTCCGGAGGAGAATGTCGCACATGATGACAGAAGCAAGCGATAACTTGAAAGCTGGACAAGCATTGGTCAAGCACTGGCATGATCAAAAGGCTAACATGGTTGAGTTCACTCAAGACCAGCTAGTTCTCGTTATGATCCCAACAAGGCAGATGACCTTGCAAGACAAATGGATGGGACCCTTCAGAGTTGTGGGTAAACTCGGAGAGGTCAACTATCTGGTGGACTTGGGCAATCCCAAGGAGGCTCCGACAGTCTTCTACACCAACCGACTCAAAGCGTATGTCTCGAGACCCAATGTGGGAGCGTTGCTTCTAGCATCATCAGAGGAAGAAGAAGAGAGTGAAGCTCTTCCTGATCTCCTCAGAGGCTTACCTTTAGACGAAAAAATTGAAGGAGTAAATCTCTCTTCAAATCTGACACCTGAGCAACAAGAAGAGTGCAAATCTATGTTAAATCAGTTTGCCTCTCTGTTCTCACTTTCACCAGGCTTGACCCCTTGGGGCCAGCATGACATACTCACTGGTGACTGTCTGCCAGTCAAAAGCAGAGGATACAGAATGTCAGAAAATGTACGAACCCACATCAAAGGTGAAGTCAGCAAGATGCTTGATCTCGGGGTAATAGATGCCTCTACTAGTCCATGGTCTAGCCCAGTTGTATTAGTACCAAAGGCCGGATGTAAAGAACTTAGATTCTGCGTGGATTATGGAGCACTTAATGCAGTCACCATGACTGATGCCCAAGGACAGATGAGTTGCTGGATAGACTTGGTTCCGCCAAGTTCCTCAGCACATTTGACTTGACGTCAGGCTATTGGCAAATAGCCCTGACAGACCATGCCAAGGAGAAAACTGCATTTTCTACCCCCGTTGGCTTATACCAGTTTAAGGTAATGCCTTTCGGATTGAAAAATGCACCTGCTACATTTCAACGGATGGTAAACCAGGTTCTGAATCGGATGGAGGACTTCTGCATGGCATACTTGGATGACATAGCAATGTTCAGCAATTCCTGGGAAGAACATATAACCCACCTAAGAGATGTTTTGCAGGCTCTTGGACGAGCCAATCTGACCATAAAGGCGAGTAAATGCCAAATTGGACAGAGTAAGGTAGTCTATCTTGGACATGAGGTAGGAGGTGGAGAAATAAGACCTTTGCTCAGTAGGATTGAAGCTGTGCAAAATTGGACAACACCTACTACTCAGACCCAGGTGAGAGCCTTCTTAGGCCTCACTGGGTATTACAGGAATTTCATTGAGAACTATGGGACCATAGCTTCTCCTCTGAATGTCATCTCCTCTCCCAAATTTCCTAAAAAGGTTAGATGAAACGAGGAGTGCAATCAGGCTTTTGAAAAACTGAAAAAGGCTCTTTGCCAAGCCCCAGTACTCAGAGCTCCTGATTACCACCAAACTTTCATTGTGCAGACAGATGCTTCAAATGTAGGAATAGTTGCAGTACTCAGTCAACTGTATGGGAAAGGTAGGGAGCACCCCGTTTGCTTCATCAGCCGCAAGCTGAAGGATCCTGAAACAAAGTGGGCAACAATCGAAAGAGAGTGCTTTGCTATCGTGTGGGCTCTGAAGAAGTTTAGGCCATACCTGTATTGTTCTACTTTTGTCATTCAGACTGACCACCAACCCTTGAGATGCTTAATGCAAATGAAAGGGGAAAACCCAAAACTACTGAGATGGTCGATCTGCCTGCAAGGGTTTGATTTCACCATTGAGCACAGGTTAGGGTGTCACCACCAAAATGCTGATGGTCTCTCTAGGATGTATGTCATCGACTAGAGGTATGAGATTCATCCAGGAGGGGATTAAATCCTCCTGTCCCTTAGTCTGGGGGGGGGGGCGAGTGTTAGGGAGAATTCTCTGTTTAAGCTGAATTTCCTAACCTAGTGAGTCCCCCAGCAGCTTTGCTGGATTTCTGGAGTTTGTTTTTTTCCATCCTGCCAAGAGTGAGACTCTTTTCTCCCACTCTTGGCCACAAATGTGGTTAATTCCTTTGAATGTCAATGTGTTCTATGGGCTATGGGGTCTTTTACTCCATAAGGTCTCATATGTTTTGCTATGTGTGTTACACCGCACCCTCTGTGCCGTAACACTGGGCCGTCCTAGAGGACCCCCACCATAGACTCCATACCCTGGGACTGACTACTGTCTTCCAGGGCATGTAAAGTCACCATTGGCTTTACTAGACCTAAATTTACTAACAGAACTAGTACAAACCATCCTATTGTGGACGTACTAGTAGGGGTAATTCGATTGCCCCTGTGTCTGTTATTCGAGGGGGCACTGTCCCGTCCCCCCTCGTCGAGTTTTGGCTGGTGGCAGTGGAAACTACTTGTTATATTCGACCCCGAATATAACTCTATGGGATTCTTCTTGGTAACTGTGGCTGAGCAGTCAGACTTCCCTCAAGAAGAGTTAGGCAGTATGTGGAGTATACAAAATAGGGCAGTTCACACAGTAGAACAAGCAGACACGGAACAGAGCTTGGGTGTAAAGATATATAGTTATTTATTTATAAAAACACATCTATAAAAACACACTGGGACTAATACGGCAAACAACTTCAATTACAATTACTATAAGTATCTCACTCCTCTAACAATATTTGGGCAAGTCTAGGTTCAACGGCACCACTTATTTGCAGACAGAGGTGAATGCTTTAACCTAGATGGCACTCTAATATTAGTTAGAACGGGAGAGAAAAGGCAGGGTATGAAAACAACTCGGTACCAACACTTTTACGAAGCAAATGCAAGGCAAGTAAGGCAGGGTCTACTGTGGATCACAAAGTTCAGAGGCCAGGCCCACTCGGAGAGAGGCAAGGCGATATGTCCCAAAAAGTATCACAGTGGAAATGCACTTTGAGTCTTTGTAGCAGATTGTCACAGAAAGGTTGGACTAGTTTAGAACAAACAGTTAAGAAGGTCTGGAGGCGACCCAAATGGAGAGGCAAGGATTAATACACCTCACGCTAACCGTCACAAGGGAAGCCAGGCGGACACGGTACCTTGTATGTGGAGAGACAGCTCCGGCGGGGGCAGTTGTTCCTGGTGGTGGATGCAAGTCGGGGGTTTGCCACGAGATGAGATGATCTCGTCGTCGAAGGAAAGTTGAAGATCGTTGCACCACCAGGGAAGAGACCAGCCGCGGAGTGCTCTGTCACAAGGCACCACCTTTTGGTCGCGATACGGGCTAGTGGCTATCCAGTTGCCGGGGTACTCAGCACGGGCAATTCCACCACTACGCCCTGGAAGCGAAGAAAAAGCAAAGGGGACTGGTTGTTCCCACCAGTCAGGGGAAGAAGACTCTCCAGCCGGGAGATCTCCTCTGTCGTTGGGAAGTGGTGAGACGGTTCAGCAGGGCTCCACCGGAGGTGTCGTTGTTGCAGGTCGGCTCAGCTTTACCCTCGTCGGATTCTTAGGTCCTGTGGCGACTTCTGAAGATCCAGTCTCAAAAGCCCTGCTTTTATGCAGCAAACCCCCATTCATTCAGCCTAGCTGTCAATCAAAACACGCTAAGTGGTGAGCGGGGTGGCTCACCACTTGGGCCAATCACACCAGAGTGTGACTTGAGTTAGCAAGGCAACTCAGTCCAGGGTGCCTAAACCCCCTCCCACACCCCCTGTGGTACCCAGACAGAATGGCACCACTTTGGAGGGCCTCTGTGCAGAAGCCCGCCAAAAGTGGAAAAAAGGGCTCAACCTTTGGTTCGGAGTTACAGAGGCAAACACAGACGCCATTTCAAGAGTTCTGGCAGAAAATACCAACCGGTAGATTTATTTAAGACAAATAAACCGGCGGTATGTTAGAGACTAACGGGAAAAAGTATTAGCCTCCAACAATGGGAAGAATCCCATAGAATTATATTCGGGGTCGAATATAACAAGTAGTTTCCACTGCCACCAGCCAAAACTCAACGAGGGGGGACGGGACAGTGCCCCCTCGAATAACAGACCCAGGGGCAATCGAATTACCCCTACTAGTACGTCCACAATAGGATGGTTTGTACTAGTTCTGTTAGTAAATTTAGGTCTAGTAAAGCCAATGGTGACTTTACATGCCCTGGGAGACAGTAGTCAGTCCCAGGATATGGAGTCTATGGTGGGGATACTCTAGGACGCCCCAGTGTTACGGCACGGAGGGTGCGGTGTAACACACATAGTAAAACACATGAGACCCTTTGGAGTAAAAGACCCCATAGCCCATAGAACACATTGACATTCAAAGTAATTAACCGCATTCATGTCCAAGAGTGGGAAAAAAAGAGTCTCACTCTTGGCAGGATGGAAAAAAACAAACTCCAGAAATCCAGCAAAGCTGCTGGGGGACTCACTAGGTTAGGAAATTCAGCCTAAACAGAGAATTCTCCCTAACAGAGTGTGCAAATGCACATTGACCATAGGACTTGGTGCAGGCATTGTCTGAAGTGTGATGTTGGCAGCGGGGACATCAGTATGATGGACCAGGACCGACACTGTCCTGGCTAGGAGAGTCAGAGCTGGGGCGGATGGAGCTGCAGCTGCCCCTGCAGCCTCACCACCCTGCATACTTGTGGCAGCAGATGATATAGCTGCCCCAGATCCACGTGGATTGGTGACAACTTGCACCGCCACACGTGGCTTAGACTTGCTGACCTGGAAGTCAGCCAGGGAGTCATCTTGTGCCAGGTTAGGTGCCACAATGGGCTGGTCCAACAAGGGCTGAGCTGGGATGGTCTCAGCCACATTTCTCTCAACCATGGGGGGGGGGCATGGGTGTCCCTGATTGGTCCTCCACACATGGGGGTATAGGGGCACCCTGCAAATCCCGGCCACGTCCCCTACCGCGCCCACCACGTCCACCTTTTGAACGTCGGCCACCTTTGCCTCCCTTACCGCTTGGTCGCCTCCCAACCATGGCACTGATGTTGTTGTGGGTATGGGAGGAGCAGTAAACTATTGTCCTGGGCAATTGGGGGTCAAAGGGGTAGGGTACTAGATGGAATTCGTACCCTAGTGCTCTAACAAGGCTGTCTGTGACCCCTGGGGGAAGATGACGGGTCACGCAACGCACAGGCAGCCCAAAAACAAAAATAAACGTGCACGCAACCCCTCGTAGACCATGTGCGTGGAAAAATGAACCTGCACTACGCTGTGGCACCCAGAAACACAAAAATAAGCATACACGTGATACACACAGCCTACAATGACCTCTGAAGGGGTACGCGACACACGGGGCAAGCACAGTTGCTAAGTACGTGCGGAACTCACCGTCTGCCTGCAAAAAGAACGTGAAAAATACGCGCGTTGGCAACACCCCCGCCAAAAGAAGAATTGTACGCTGTCTGAGGAGACAGGAAAAAAGGAGAAGTGAACACTGTTTGAGAAAACAGGCCCAAAAAAAGTAGAAAAATTAAAGCTGTCAGAGGTAACAGGGAGTATGAACTTGAAACGCTGTGAAGTAAATGTGTGTGAACCGACAAGAAGTACAGAATCCACCCACTCGCTCTCCACAAAAAGCACGTACAAGGAAATGGCGTCCTACACATACCTTTTAAACCGGCCCACACGTACACGTCACTTACGCGTGTACGTGCCCTTTCCTCCAATTACACGCGCTGACACTCGGACATGCAGCTTTTCCACGTGTGCTCTGTCATCACGTGCTATGAGGGAAACACCCCCGCGTGTCACGTCACAGACGCGATTACGCGCTAAGGGCCTTTGGTCCAATGAAATCGCATATGTGCGCTGACGCGCTTACGCGCTAAGGGCCTTTCCTCGAATTACACGCTGACGTGCAAGATTTTCACGTGCCAAATCACTCTGTATCAAGCTGGCCACGCGTTCACACACGGAAGACCACGCTCCTGCCCAGAAGGCCGAATTACTGCCCCCCAGAGCCCCAAGCACACTCCCACCTGCCATCTGCTGCTGCCTGATTGCCTGCTGCCCACGTGCCCTGCCATTTGCTGCCTGCACGTCAGCCAGGGGTGCTTTTGCTGTGACCACCCCTGCTGGAACTGAAGACTCCCGACTGGGATTCCATTGCTCCACAGCCCAGCCCCAGGACCCAGTTGCCCTCCCACTCCTGCCTCTGGGGTTGCCATGTCCATCTGGCAGCACTGGCAACCCCCAGCCAGAGAGGCAGAGGGCCACCAGCTTCACTGCCACCGAAGTTGGTGTCCTGGTGGAGCAAGTCCTGGGGCAGTATGATGCCCTCTTGGGAAGGTCGCGTGCCGACAAGGAAGGACGGACCAGGATCTGGACGGACATCGTGACTGCCATCAACGCGGAGGGGGTGGCAGTCCGCGAATTCCATCATGTCAAGAAGCGCTGGGAGGTCTGCAGGTCCAGGACCCTCAACAAGGCCCGGCGCCTCTTGAAGGCAGCGGATGCTAAGGGGCGCCGGGGCCACCTGTTGGAAGACCAAATGAGAGTCCTGGAACACGTATGCCCAGCGCTCCACGTCCAGGTCCTTGAGAGGCACATCCGTCTGGAGTCGAGCGGTAAGTGTACATGCATACTGATTGGAAGCTGTGCGTGTGGTGGTGTGCAAGTAGTGTGCAGGTTGCACATGTGGTTTTGTAGGGCCATGTATGGATGTGTATGTACAGGGCCGTGAGGCTGACACATGTGAGTCCTTTCATGTGTGAGACACATGGATGGTGTATTTATGGGAAAGCATGCAGGCCAAATGCAGATGTGTGAGCACGCATGTTTGAATGACTGTGTATGTCAGTTGTCAAGGTTGTGGTGTCACACATGGATGTTGGTTCCAGCTGCATGTATCTGCACTGTGTACATGTGCATGTATGTGTATCTGACAAGTGTGCAACTGTCATGCAACATGGATGCATGTGAGACTGATATGTAGAAGACTGATTGCCAGATGTGACATGGATGCCGATCTCATCACTGCAACACTTGGTGGAGGTGTACACATGCATGTAAGTGTGGTGGCGTGTGTGCATGTCTAGTGCACTCCCTGTGTCTCATGTGATGTTTGGCTCACCTTTGCCTGCTCATGCTGTTGTATGTGTATGGATGCTGCTGGCTGTTGCGATATGGCTGTGGAATAGCTCATGTGTGTGATTTGAAATGACATGTGTGTTGGGGATTGTGATGCCATGTCTGAAGTTTGAAAATGACACTCGTGTGCAACTGTCATGTGTGTATGAGTCCATTGTACAGTGCCCTGATGCCTGTGTCCTATCTCTCCCTGTCTGCAGCGTTGACTGATGAAGAGGGCGGAGAGGGTGCTGTGGCGCACAGCGGCAGGGATCGCACCGCCAGCCGGAGACGCAAGGCCCGGCACTCCTCCCAGGTTGTCATCTCGGCGGGGAGTGAGGAGTCCGGTGCCGCGTCCCAGGTCGCAGCTGCCGAGGGGAGGTCCAAGAGGCGGAGGTTGGAGTTGGACTCCTCGGCAGCAGAAGGGGCTGCTGAGACCCCACAGGGCCCAACGGAGGAAGATGGCACAGAGTCATCCAGGTTGGTGGGGGATTTGGTGGAGGAGGAGGCCGTGCAAGGAACAGAGATGGGGTCTGGAGGTGGGGATTCCACTGGTGCTAGTGGTGCAGTGCAGGGGCAGGGAAAGGAGGCAGCACAGGCCGCCACGGAGGTGCCTGTGTGTAATCCTGTCCCCGATCCTGTGACTGCATCATCCTGCACCAGCAGGGATACCTACGTCCAGACCCGTTTTCAGGCAGGGGATGAGCTTACGACAACTGGCCTTCCTCTGCCTGCGGAAGTGGCTATCCGGGACCGGGTTGAGCCTGTCCTGGGTGGTGTGGCGTTGCGTCAACGGGCCATGCGAGGCGAAATGCAGTCTTTTCATGGGGAGACTGCATGTCATCTCGAATGGCTCATTGACCACGTCGACCTACTGGGACAGGTCACCAGGGCCGGATTCCTCCTTTTGCTGGGCCTTGTTCCAACCCCCTCCACAACTGAACCCCCTATGCGCCAGTCGTATTCCGTGCCATCCTCCCACCCATGTGTCACCTGGGTGCCCTGTGGAGCTGCCTCTGACCCTGCGGCCAGGCTGGTGGAGGACACATCCCTGCCACAGTCGGGAGTCGGATGTCCAGAAGGGGTGGCCACCTCAACAACTGCACCCCAGCCAGAGGAGGATGTGCAGGCAGCAGGAGCCAGGGCACGGGCAGAGGCACAGCAGCAGCAGCAACAAATTGGGAGCCATGATGGCTCTGGGCCTTTGTCATCAGAGTGGCAGGCATATGACAGAGGGCAGGAGGACCCAGGATGGGAAGTGTCTTCCGTGTGGCAGCGGTTAGGCCATGCCATAGATGCGGAGCGGCAGCAGGCAGAAGAGGCACGGCTCACAATGGTCAGGGCGGAGAACTCCATGCGGAGGGCCCTGCGGCGGGCCGAGTGCCTCGAGGCAATTCGCAGGGAGTTGGAGGAGAACATGTTGTCGTCCCTGCAAACCCTTGGGGCCATGGAAGAGGACCGCCTCCGGGACATTGAGCAGGAGTTCGATGATGCCCTGGCCCGGGACATCCAGAAGTGAGCCGTCGGACTAGCCCGCTGCCCTTGTAAATAGTTAGATAGTGTTACGTTTCCTTTGGTTTTTTCTTTATTTTGGTTGCGCTTGGACAATGCACCACGTTTCTGTATATAGTTTTTCATTAGGTAGTCTTTTTGATAGGTTTCATTTCTTCAGTTGGGATCATGGACCCTGGATTCTTCATCTGTATATAGTTCACTATTGGATTCATCTCTTTTTTTGGATTTCCCCATGGAGCAATGGTTTTCACTTTTATTTTTCGCTTGGATTTGCTTTGTTGGACTGTGACTTTGGACACCTTTCCTTTGGATTATGATTTCTTGTTTTTCATTATTTTACCGACAGCTTTTCTTTTTTTATTCCCATTGTTGTTTGTTTGATTTTAATTCCATTCATGTTGCGTTTAATACATTTTTTTTTTCATACTTCGATGTGTGGTATTATCTCATTGGTTTCATGCAGGTCATGATATGGGTTTTCACATTCACTTGCAACCATTGTGTGTATGTGACGGACATGTGTTCATTTACATACTTGCCATTGGGGTTGTATCATGTAATTGCCTTTTCTATGTGGGTGGATGCAATACTTGGTTGGGTCTTTGGGCTGGGGAGGCTGGCCATAAGGGCCATGATTGAGGATCGTCATGACCTGGGGGCAGGGGGACATGAGTGGGGGCCTGCTGGCAGGTGCCCTGCACTGCTGGGGGTGCAAGGGGACATGAGTGGGGGCCTGCTGGCAGGTGCCCCTCAATGCTGGGGGGTGGGGGTGCTGGGGGACATGAGTGGGGGCCTGCTGGCAGGTGCCCCTGACTGCTGGGGGGTGGGGGTGCAAGGGGACATGAGTGGGGGCCTGCTGGCAGGTGCCCCTGACTGCTGGGGGTGGGGGTGCAAGGGGACATGAGTGGGGGCCTGCTGGCAGGTGGCCCCGACTGCTGAGGGGTGGGGGTGCAAGGGGACATGAGTGGGGGCCTTCTGGCAGGTTCCCTGCACTGCTGGAGGGTGGGGGTGCAAGGGGACATGAGTGGGGGCCTGCTGGCAGGTGCCCTGCACTGCTGGGGGTTGGGGGTGCAAGGGGACATGAGTGGGGGCCTGCTGGCAGGTGCCCTGCACTGCTGGGGGGTGGGGGTGCAAGGGGGTAATGCGTTGGTGATCACTAGTGCAAGGAGACATGTGGCTTGGCTGGGGGTCATGCCCATGGTGGATGGGCTGCCTGCGGGACATAACCAGGGGTGCAGGGTAGTCCCCTGTGGTGTGGGCTGACTGCAGGGGCCGTGGAGGGTGTAGAGGGAACACCTGGGAGGACCCACATTGCCAATTCACGTGTAGGACTCCCCTGCACCCCCGAAATACACGTACCCCACTCGCACAGGGCCTATCGCGTGTGAAACTTCCCGCGAACCCCAGAAATACACGTACCCCACTCGCACAGGGCCTATCGCGTGTGAAACTTCCCGGGAACCCCAGAAATACACGTACCCCACTAGCACAGGGCCTATCGCGTGTGAAACTTCCCGCCCACCCCACAAATACACGTACCCTGCTGAAATCGCGTGTGAAACTTCCCGCGCACCCCTGAAATACACATACCCAGGCCAATCACGTGTCAAACTTCCTGCGCACCCCTGAAATACACGTACCCAGGCCAATCGTGTGTGAAACTTCCCGCGCACCCCTGAAATACACATAGCCAGGCCAATCACGTGTGAAACTTCCTGCGCACCCCTGAAATACACGTACGCAGGCCAATCGTGTGTGAAACCTCCCGCGCACCCCTGAAATACACATACCCAGGCCAATCGCATGTGAAACTTCCCGTGCACCCCTGAAATACACGTACCCAGGCCAATCGCGTGTGAAACTTCCCGCGCACCCCTGAAATACACTTACTCGGGCCAATCGCGTGTGAAACTTCCCACGCACCCCTAAAATATATGTACCCAGGCCAATCGCATGTGAAACTTCCCGCGCACCCCTGAAATACACTTACCCAGGCCAATCGCATGTGAAACTTCCCGCGCACCCCTGAAATACACATGCCCAGGCCAATCGCATGTGAAACTTACCGCGCAACCCCGTAATACATGAACCCCACTCGCACAGGCCCTTTCGCGTGTGAAAGTTCCCGCGAACCCCGTAATACACGTACCCTGCTGAAATCACGTGTGAAACTTTCCGCGAACCCCAGTAATACACGTACCCCACTCGCACAGGCCCTTTCGCGTGTGAAACTTCACACGCACTCCAGTAATACACGTTCCCCGCTTGGCGTTTGCTGTTTGGCAGCCCTGTAAACTGGTCCAGGGTTAGCTCAGCCCTTTGCACTGAATTGGGAATTTTGATGGCTTTTCCTTGCGCGAGGGCGTTCTTGGGGGCGTAACTGGCACTGCTGCAGGGTCGCTGCGCCACTCTGCGCCACGGCTGGTTTTGGAGGCTAAAATCCATGAATATGCTGTGCTCGGAAATCAATTTTAGCGCACGCGGCTGGCGCAGACATTCGCACGCGCACACTGTGCGCCAGCCGCGTGCGCCACTTTTGTGCGAAATTCTATGAATTACCCCTTTAGTGTATTGGTCAATTAGGTCACAGCATTTCCAGTTGTCATGCCAACCACAAAGTCACCTTTCTGGCATCATTGAGCTCTCCTACAGCAATGGTTCTAGCAATATTTTGGTGGCTGTGCCACCAAAATGCACCTAAACCAAAAACAAAGTCTTCTCATGATAGGTTGATACATCTATTTACAGCAAAAGGTAAAGCAAAACCAGTTGTAACAGGCAGCATAGTTAAAAGTTGCACTGTAGGGACATGCAGCCTCATTACAAGTTAAGCAGTAAGTGGTACAATTGGTGGTAACTTTACTGCCAATGTTACTGCTAGGCCACTACCACTACGCCAAATTACGAAGTTGGGTCTTCAGTTGAAGATTTACATCCAGGAAACCCTTGGGGTAAATCTTCCCACTCAAAGCTGAAAAATCGGCAGAATTGACTGAATTACTGCAGCAGTAATTCTGCCGAAAAAGCCCCATTGGGTCCAATGGACTCAAAATAAATGGGGAATTGCACCACCACCACCACTTGTAATCAGTCTGAAATTCGGCCTGACCAAGTGGCGGTAACTGTAATGTCTTCTGGCAACTTTTCGGCAGATTTACAGCTGAATTTCCGCATAACTCGTAATGAGGCCCATCTCTAGTCAATACTTTTAAATCAGACTCTCAAACATTGGTATAGCCCACTGATTCCAAAATAATCTGTAAGTGAACGTGCTGCTGCAGAGCTGCCTTTGTCGTCAGTCAGACACCGGCCATGCCCTATTACACTACCAAACATGTTACCTTGAAAATTGATAGAAAACGGACACCAGCATCCGACCTTCCTGTGCTTACCCGCAGTTCCTGAAGAGTTTCCTTTTTAAAAGCAATATGTTACAGGGAATTTTAACAGTGCAATGTAAACCTGGGCAACATGCAACATGGCGGCGTCAGAACTTATTTGATTGTTAGGGACGTGAGGGCATGATTACAGGTCAACCAGTGACCAAGGACTTCTATTGTTGCCCCTAACACCTGCAGTGAACACTGTTAAGACTGTGTCTAACTACTCCCCTCCCTGAAAGCAAATAGCCACAAAACATCAAACGTAGGTAATGAAGAGCTAGACACATTTGACATTGTAAAAACTGAAATATATGCCCAATCTGCCACAAAACGGACTGTTGACACATTTAGAGGATGCCTACAAGACAAAGGAAGCCATATGGCTTTTGAAATGCTCCCCTTTGGGAAGCTGAATGACATGTTTAAACCATTTAATGAAGAAAACTGCACTTTGAGGGCCCAATTCTCATGATGGCGCACTGAGCGTGTTAATTAGCATGTCTCACTGCGCCGTATCTTGACGCCCATGCACCACGACTATTCTGAAGTGGGCAAGGTCGTCTTCGTAAACCATGACGCCATAATCCGCCTCTTTCTAGTGGAAACAGGTGGATTGCAGAATCTCGGCAGCACTTTCGTTAAATAACGAGGGAATCGTTATTTAACGATAATGCTGCCGAGATGAAAACAAAACGCACATGCTGGCATTTTCCTAAAATGCCCTTATAAATGAATCAAATGTAACCCTGTCTTGAAGGCAGTTGCGTGTACTTGCTTCTCCCTGACTTCCTATCCAACCACTCTCTCCTCCCAGCTCTCATAAACTTTGTACTGTTTTGCCTTTGCTTCATGCTTCAGGGACTATTAAAGGCTTCAGAGGCAACCTAACCACCTTAACATTGCTTGGTGTTACAACCTTTCCTCTTCTAACTCCTTCCCTTTCTTCCAAGCTCCCTTACGTTCTTTTCCTATAGCACTTTGAGATAGCATCTGTATGGTGTTAGGCGCAAAATAAGTAATTTCACATAATTTATGCTAAAGCGTCTCCCTTAGTAAAGATAAAGAATTCTACTGCATCAAGGACCCACCTGTCACCGTCTGCACAACCAAACAACTGCTTCTAGTGGCACTCCTCCTGTACGACACCAATCTGGTACTGTACTTGAACGCCAATATGACGCACTTACTAAATGAGAGGAGTGCCACAAGAATACCCATGCAAAGGGACAGATAACAAAAGTGCTGGTTGCTAGGTCAGTTTTCAGCCCTTCCTAGAAACCGGCATCCATATTCCGAAAGTGGCGCATTCAGTCTGTCTTCGGAAGAATGCACTACCTTCAGAATAGAGGTTAGTTACTGAAAATGTCATTACCACTTTTTATGACATTTTTGGTAATTAACACCCACTTGAGAATCGGGCCCCAAATGGGCAAAATTACCACAGGTAGCAAGAGGCACATAAATAGCTCACCTTACAAGATAATGCTCATTTAATGAGGAACTGCATTTGGCAAAGTGCAAACAATGTTTTCACTGCAATTATTGTGCTGTTTCTATCTGAGGTACAGAATAAGTACCCACAAAACACATATCAGAAACAGTGATTCATTCAACTTCAAAGATATTTGGGTTTTCTTCATCAATCACACAAAAAATCTACAATTTAATGTATGGAATCACGTGCAATTGTGCTCTGCACGGTGTGCCTGGGTAGGCCTAAAACAATTACCTGCAAATGTGTTTTCTAAACACACTTATGAAATTGTGTTAAAATATCCCACGAAAAAACAAACAAAAACCACAAGGAAGATTCTGACAGCCCTTTACATTCCATGGATTTATATCTTTCTAAATAATTAAGCGACATTGAAAAGACCATAACATGTCCTTAGTGGAAGCATACATGTTCCAGTCGTGATGGCCCTCAGAACCTGTAGCTATGCACATTCTTGTGGAAATGATGAATTCTAGATGTTGGCCTTCTTAGGCCTATTATCCCTGAAAGGAGGACGCACAGCCAGAGTAACTGTGGAACGTCTACTTTATTCAACATGTAACGGAAACTGGTGCAACGGCGCCAAAGCAACTCCCTCCCCCTGATGTCACTGATGTGCCGCCCTTCGAGTGTGCGAGGCCCTTCTCTTAAAGGGGCCTCGTTGGGTAGCAATATATGAATAAAAAACGACCTTTCACACAGTTTACAGCAAGCACACCCAATTCAGCTTCTTGCAAACTCTGAGCTAGGTACTCGACAAACCATGAGTGTTACAGCACACTGCCTAGAGAAATCTTTACTTCACAGCTACTGGCGCCTCATGCGCTTGGCAGGGGCACACAGTCTGCCATCCTACACAAGGCTAGACCCAGCAACTCTTCCACTAGCCTTTCCCTGTATCTCTCTTCTTTACCTGATACCACCACCTCTCCTCCAAAATCTAAAATCCCTCCTCTTTCTCTCCCCTTTTGCCTTAATAAAACTCCCTGTACTCCATGTTCCAACTGTTCATTCTCATGTCACAGAAATATAGCATGTCATTCCAGATGAAATTTTCAGTTTATTACCTTTACTTCTTTTTAATCCACTTTGCTTACAGCATAAACATGTATTGTGATTACAAATCACAAAAATCCCCCATTGAAAATATCAATCTTGTCCCAGATCCCTCTTTCTTAAATCCAGCACAGTTTTGAGGTCGACTCTGCCATCCCTAAATCATAAATTCCAAGTACAAATACAAATGATAACAACTTCCCAGTACTTAAATATACAGGTGATCTGTTTTCCAACTGAACTCTTTCCCAAAAACCCCATGACTTATTTTTCTTTGTGGACCCTGCCCCTTATCTCGAGGATAAAAGTACATGACGTGTTCCAGAATCCTCCTGTTTTCTTTCTGTCCTTCGGTATAATGAATATTGGAGAGTCCTGCTGGGCTGATCTCTTGTTTTCCTGAAGTTCTGACACAGCTGCTGGGCTGTGTGGGGCTATGAATGTTGCGTAAATCCCTCGTTCCAGGGGCTGGCATGGGGAATGAAGGCCATTAGCACCCCGGGTTGCCGAAGCGATAACCCGGGGTGCTAAAAAAAGGATTTTTCTTCCTACTATGGGACGCGTGGACGGAACCCCTCTTCCCTTTCCATTGCGGCCTGCAGGAGGCGAAGTGAAGGAGCGGATGCGGAGGCGGGACTCACCGCCCCCGAAATAAGGCAAGTGAGGGGGTGGGAGGAGAAAATAAAATGGGAGGAAGGGTGGAGGAAAGATAGAGGCGGGGGGAACGAGCCGTCAGGAGGCTTGGAACACGGACTTGTACCGGCAGTTCAAGCCTGCGTTCCTAGCCATCTGATTGGCTGGCTCCCCCGCCCGGGTGCTAATGGTCATTGTTATTCCTCCCACAGGCTTTGGAGGCGGGCGGCCCCCCAGTCTTGGTGAGTATGGGGAATCTCTGGGGATCCTGCTGGGCTGAGAGGCAGGAGTTTCCATGCTGGTGAGTGGCTGGTGATGCCTCTCACTGGTTCTGTAGATGGCGAGGTCCAGAGAATGTGCATTGGAAGAAGTCAAAAGTGCCGGCGGTCATGACTTATGATGGAAGCAAAGCATGTATGTTTGGATGGCAGACGCCCTTCCAGGGACGCTTGAGGTTGCAGTGAGTAGGGGAGAATAAGGTTGTTGTTGGGGTGTGTCCCGACCCCCAGCGATGCCTGTAAGCCCCCCAGCGCACAAGGACTCACACACACACGTCCTTCTGGCTCGGGCTTCCCGGTCACACTGACGCGGCTGGGAACGTCCCGCTTATTTATGCTGCATGCGGTGGCGTGCAACGTCACGCCGCCGCATGCGTCCCGTCATCGGGCAGCACCACACTCCTCCTTTTTCGGTAGGACAACAACAAATGCCATAAGGCCACACACTGCAAACCAAATAACACTACTGTTACAAAACATCAAATAACAAATCCCCACACTCCCCTTTATTAACATTCACCCAGGTCCCCTTACTTAGCAGTCCCTGGTCTCAGACCTATCAGACAAGTATCCCAACACGTAGTCGCTGAGGTTAGCGGGTTTCCCTCGCCCAGCCCTCTGGGGGTACCTCCCGCTCACCTCTGGCACGGGTGATCTGTCCACAGGCGTTCCCCACGCCAGGGACTCAGGGACCACCAGCAAGTCCGGATCAGGGGGTGGGTCAGTTCCTGGGCCCCTAGCTTCTTAAAGAAGCTCACATTGCGGGTGACAACGGACCTTCCATCCGAGGCAGTCACCATGGATCCCTAGACTGCCACAAGGTCCAACGGCTCCGGCTCATACAGAAGGGAGAGCTTTCCATGGGGGTGTCTATTTCGAATGAGGACTTCATTGCCTGGCTCCAGCCGCTGTGGTCAAAGCCCTCGCCTGATGTTCTCCTGCTCAATCCTTGTTCGCCGGTCCGCCTCGACCTGTTGGTTGTCGATTACCCCTGGCTCTTTCTCAGCCACCTCAGGCAACAGCCCCCGAGGACACCGCTTGAATAACGCCTCAGCCGGGGCCACTCCGGTGGAGGCATGCGGGGTGGTGCGGTACACCCTCAGGAACTGATAGAGGGCTCTCTGGAGTGACTGTCCCTGGCACAGGGCAATTCTAAAGGTCTTATTCAGGGTCCTCATCAGCCGTTCGGCTTCGCCATTTGGCATTGGCCAGAGGGGGGGTAACCTTCCTGTGCAGCACCCCGCAGCTCTCCATCAGCTCCGAGAACCACTCGCTCTGGAACGGCGCCCCGTTGTCCCAGCACAGTGTGTGTGGGAAACCATGGGCCGCAAACACCTTTTCCACAGCCACCACTACGTGCTCGAACGCCACCGATTCCACGAATTCCACTTCGGGGTACCTGGAGTATTCGTCGACGAGCACCAGGAAGTGGGTGCCCATCTTTGTGGAGCCGAAGTCCGCATGAACTACCTCCCAGGGTCGCGTCCCCCGAGGCATCGCCTCTATGACTGGCTCTCGCTGCAGAGGAGGTGCCGCCTGACACCAAACACATGCCACCACAAAGTCGTCCAGCTTCCGCTCCAGTTCCGGAAACCACACCTTTAGTCTTAACCGGGCCATGGTCTTTCAGCGCCCTGGTGTCCACGGTGGGCAAGGGTGATATTACGCTCACCTGACTCCCACGGAGGCGCAGGCCTGGTTTGGAGTGCTGTTGCCTCTTCTATGGTGAAGCGCAGGACTCGGAAGATGGACAGGACCGGACCTTCAAATCTGGCTTGTCTGACTCGCAGAAATATCCTTCTGTGTGTGAAAAGGGAGTATTAGCAATCTGCGGGATAATGTGTAAGCCTCCCACTCCCTTCCCACCCTCCACGAAACCCTTCTGCAATTCCTCCTTGAAGTCTCACCTTAGAGTCTGAAAGGACGAGCTCTCCATCCTGCTTCTGATGCAGGGGCGCGTTGTAATCCAGTTACTTCACTGGATCATGGATTGTAGAGAGTTCAAGTTTGCTTGACCTTCCCGGTAAAGTACTGTGAGAATTCTGAGCCCGAAATAATAATTGTCCGTTGTCTCTATTTCAGGTGCAGAACAAAGATTCCGAGATGAGCAATGGAACCGACGAAGGAAACTCATATAAGTTGCTTGATGAGAGGTTCCTTTAGTGTCCTTGCATTAATGCACTAATGCTTGTGTCTTTTTTCCCCATAGGGGCCGGGGTTCGGAAATGCCGGAGATATGGCACTGACCCAAAGTGAAAGGTGCAGTTCCAGTAGATATCAGGTTAGTTTTTAATGAGCGTTCAGGTAATGTCTTAGCATTCGCTCACTAACGCTGATGTCTCTTTTTGCCCTTAGGGGCCGGGGTCCGGAAATGCCAGGATGCGGCACCGACCCGAAATGAAGTGGGAATGACCCAACAGGTAAGTCTTATGATGGCAAATTAAGGTTTTCTTATTCTCTTCCCTAGCTCACTTTTGTTCTTGTCTTTTTCTCCCTAGGCGCTGCAATGTGGTTGCGGATCCAGATGGTCGCTGATGAACATGGAGGCACCTAGTAAAGGTGAGTGGAATGCGGCGCTGCAGCGATCGATGCGATGTACTTTTAAAATGAATGTCTTCCTTTTCAGGATCGTCGGCGAAATGTCTCCGGAATGCGGATTTAGCAGGTAAGGACTCTTCTTTCTCCTATTCTCTTCTCTTCTCCCTTTGCAGGTGTTTCAGGATGCTGGCGGACGTGGCAGAAGTCAGGATGCAGGAGCAGACACGGTGAGCGTCCAGCTGCTAGATGCAGAACAACGCGAAGCGTGAGTTGCTGCTTGGGCGTGGCTTAAATAGCCTTCAAAGTAGTTCCAGGTATGTATCCTTCCTCTCAGGTATGTATTCTTCCTCCGGCCACACCCGTGTGGTTAAGTAGTCCCCAAAGAGAAAGTAGTCCCATTCAGGCCTCTAGATGGCCCGGATGTTGCAGCATGGTCTGCATCAGGTAAGTTTACACCAAGCACCTTTAAACACAAAGTCATCTTTTATGAGCCTGGCGCCCATGGTGCCAGGACTGTTGTCCAATATGAGCCTGGCGCCAAAGTCCAAAGGGCCCCTACTTGGGGCTGCTGAGACTTCCCTCGGGGACATGATGTCTGCCTCTGGGGTAGCTGGGCCTGGTCTGGCTCCTTGGAGGTAGGCATCATGACAGTACCCCCTCCCAAGGCCCCTCCCAAGGTTGTTCTCTCTGGGGGTTTTGGCTTGTTTGGGAATTTTCAGTGGAATTTCTGTATTAATCGCGGCGCGTGTACCTGGTCGCTTGGTTCCCAAGATCTCTCCTGAGGTCCATACCCCTTCCAATCAACTAGATAGAAGAGTTTTGACTTTAACACCTTGGAATCCAATATGTCTTTAACTTCAAATTCTAATTCCCCATCAATCTGAATTGGTTCTGGTGGTTTGATCAGTCTGGTTCCTGGGTGCACCGGTTTCAACAGTGAGGCGTGAAAAACGGGATGAATTTACATGTTCGCTGGTAGATCGAGTTTAAAGGCCACCGGGTTGATTATAGCTTTGATGGGATAGGGTCCTATGTATCTGGTGTTGAAAGTCCACGGTCCTTTGAGAGGTAAATGTCTAGTTGCTAGCCACACCTGGTCCCCTATTTGGTACCGAGGTGCTTCACTTCGATGTAAATCAGCATTTTCTTTGTACTTTCTCTTGGCTTGCTGAATATAGCTTCTTTGAAAGCTCGGGTTATCGTGGAATGCAAATGATCTACCGCAGGCATTTCCAGGTTTTGAGGAGGGTCCAGGTCTGAGGTTCGAGGATGATGACCATACAAGGTGTAAAAAGGGGTTTGTCCTGTTCCAAAATGTACAGAATTGTTATATGCATATTCTGCGATCCAAAGAATGTCTTTCCAATTGCATTCAGATTGATGCAACATACACCGAAGATATTGTTCAAGGGTTTGGTTAGTTCTCTCGGTTTGGCCATCGGTTTGGGGATGGTGACTGGTGGATAGTCGTACATCAATTTGTGCCAGTTGACAACATTTCCTCCAAAAATGGGAAATAAACTGGCTTCCTCGATCTGAGACTAATATGGATGGAAAACCATGCATACGAACTATGTTCTCCAGAAATTCCTTGGCTAAGATGGAGGCTGAGGGTAACCCTTTTAAAGGGATAAAATGGGCCATTTTGGAGAAGAGATCCACAATCACCAAGATAGTGTTGTATCCATAGCAAGGAGGCAGGTCGGTAATAAAGTCCATCGACAAGGTGTGCCAAGGTGCCGGTGGAATATCTAAAGGTTGTAGAAGACCGGCTGGTCTTTTCTTTTGACCTTTATTTTGGGCGCAAACTCCGCAAGACATCACAAAAGATTTTATGTCTTTTCTCCAGGATGGCCACCAGAATTGTCGTTTGATCTTTTCCTCAGTTTTAGCGATACCGGGATGTCCTTCCATTAATGTATCATGATAATGGGCAATAACGAGTTCTTGCAGTTCTTTGTTAGGCAGAAATAATCGCCCCTGGAAATACGGTAAATCGTTATTAACGGAAAAGTGTGACCCCTTTTGGCTCCATTCTTGTAAGGCTGTGGAGTCTAATAGTTGTTTAACTCGAGTTTGAACGTCCTCAATAGTTTGTAAAGAGGTCAAACCCAAAATTCTCTGTTCAGGTATAATCGGTACAGGTTCTAAGCTCGAATTTGTTTCTTCCATCCCAATCCAGGATAAAGTGTCCGCTTTGCCATTCTTGCAACCAGGGCGATATGTGATTACAAAATCAAATTCCGCAAAGAATAAAGCCCATTGGAGTTGACGTGATGATTGGGCTTTGGCCGTCTTTAAATATTGGAAATTTCTGTGATCTGTAATCACCGTGATGGTGTATCTTGCGCCGTGGAGGTAATGACGCCAAACTTTGAAGGCGGACTTAATAGCTAGTAACTCCTTGTCGGTGATTGCGTAATTAATTTCAGGAGCCGAGAATTTTCTGGACCAAAAGGCTACAGGGTGTAGTTGGTTAGTTATTGGATCCCTTTGAGACAGGACAGCTCCCATGGCTAAGCTGGATGCGTCGGTTTCAACAATGTAAGGGAGATCTGGGTGTGGATAGTTCAACACAGGTGCGTAGGTGAATTTAGTCTTTAGGTCTTGAAAGGCCTGTTCTGCCTCATGAGTCCATTCGAACCGTTTATTCTTCCGTAAGAGAGCTGTGATGGGTTGGACGACTCGAGAAAATTCCGGGATGAATCTTCGATAAAAATTGGCAAAACCAAGCATGCTCTGAACCCCCTTCACAGAGCTAGGAGATGGCCATTTGAGGATGGCGTCCACCTTCCGCGAGTCCATTCGGACTCCTTTAGGTGTCAGGATGAATCCGAGAAACTTGACTTCTGTGGTATGAAAAACACATTTTTCGAGTTTTGCAAACAGTTTTTGCTGGCGCAATTTTTCAAGAACTGTCCTGACATGTTTTCTGTGATCGGATTCCGAAGAGGAGTACACCAGGATGTCGTCGATATATACGATGACATAAACATCGATAAGTTCCCGAAGAACATCATTCATAAAGTATTGAAAGGCGGCAGGTGCGTTGCACAATCCGAAGGGCATCACCTGATATTCAAAGAGCCCATATTTGGTGCGGAATGCAGTCTTCCATTCGTCGCCTTCTTTTATACGCACCAGGTGATAAGCTCCCCGGAGATCTAACTTGGTGTACATACAAGCATCTTTTACCTGGTCGAGAAGTTCAGGGATCAGAGGCAGAGGATAACGATTCTTAATCGTTATTTGATTTAGGGCGCGGTAGTCAATACATGTTCTAAGGTCGCCTTCGCCTTCTTTTTTCGGCACGAAGAACAGAGATGAGGAAACAGGAGACTTTGACGGGCGAATAAAACCATTGGCAAGGTTCTGATCTAAATACTGACACAAATGAAGGTTCTCTGGTTCAGTAAGAGCATAAATCCTACTGCAAGGCGGTTGAGCATTGGGTACCAGATCGATTTGACAATCGTACGACCGGTGGGGAGGTAACGTGTTGGCCTGTTCTTTTTGGAAAACGTCTTGGAATTCTTGGTACTCAGCCGGTAGTTGTATAGTGGCGGAAGTTACTGAGGCCAGGCCCAAATTTGGATTTCTTGGATAACAAGTTTGTTCACAATCAGGAAAGGTTATTCTCTTTGCTCGCCAGTCTATTCGAGGATTATGTGTTTCAAACCAAGGAATTCCTAGAATTACTTGAAACTGTGGGGCCTTGATTACGTCAAACACAATAGCTTCCCGATGTCCATCCTGACCCACTAGTGTCACTTCTGTAGTGGGATGAGTTACCGGCCCTGAGGCTATTTCGGTTCCATCAACTGTAGTAATGACATCCTTGTTAGTTTTCGGATGGAGAGGGAGATTAATCCTGGAGGCCAATTCACGATCTACATAGTTTCCAATAGCTCCACTGTCGATGTATGCCTTTATATCATGCAACCGCCGAGGCTGTTTCGGATCCATGAGGACCATTGGCATGATGAAATGCGAGGTCAAAGAGTTTGTTTTCAAGCTTGGCAAGCGGACCTCTACACTTGTCGGGCTTGGTCGTTTCCCGAATCAGGTTCTGTTAAATTGTTGTCAGTGGCTCCAACCACCTTCTTAGGTGGTTTTACCGGACAATCTCGTAGAAAGTGACCAGAGGCTCCGCAATAGAGACATAATTGCTTTTGCCGCCTTCTCTCCCGTTCCTTCTGCATTAACGGTCCTTTAACTCCACCGATTTGCATAGGTTCTGAAACGTCGGTACTCTTGGGGTTAGCGTGAGTTTTGATCAACACTCTGGTTTCAAACTTGGATCGACCTGCTTTTCTATTCTGAAGTCTGTGATCAAGTTGGACCACAAGGTCTATGTACTCCGCGCAGACTTGGGGTGGATTTACTATTTGGGCTAGCACGTCATTAAGTTCTCCGCGCAGACCTCGATGAAATAATTTGATCCTTTTATTCTCTGGCCACCCAGTTTCCACAACCAACCTATTAAAGGTGGCCATGTAAGATAAGAGATCCTGGTTACCTTGTCGTACGGATAGCAGTTTGTTGTCTAGGGCCTGTCCCTGAGAGTGTCGAGCAAATAATCTTTCCAGGCTTGCCTGGAAGCCTTGAAAATCCTGGAGAATTGGGTCATCTTGATTTACCAAAGGAACTGACCAATCGGCAGCACTGCCGCTGAGATAAGATAATACAAAAGCTACCTTGGTCTGGTCATTAGGGAAGGCCCCAGGTCTGCATAGGAAGTGTAAGCGACATTGGTTAATAAAAACGGCATATTTCTTGGGGTCCCCAGCAAAACGTTCAGGCGGGGCCAAAGGCATGTTTCCAGGTAGATTGATTTGTACCGGGTTATTCAAAATCATAGAAGTGGGATTACCCCCGGAACTAGGTGAAGGAGTTTGTCCTGCCTGACCCTGCAACAACCGTTTGGCTAGGTCATCAGTTCTTTCCTTAGATAGGATCAGTTCTCTTTTGAGAGCGTTAGTCTCCTGGCGGGCGGAGTGTACTTCTGCCCGTAATTCCCCCAAAAGCTGGGCCAGCTGGTCTGTCTCGGAAGTTTCCATAGCGCCCGGGTGGGAAATTGTAGGTAGGCTTCGTGTTCTGTTACGCTCACCTGACTCCCACGGAGGCGCAGGCCTGGTTTGGAGTGCTGTTGCCTCTTCTATGGTGAAGCGCAGGACTCGGAAGATGGACACGACCGGACCTTCAAATCTGGCTTGTCTGACTCGCAGAAATATCCTTCTGTGTGTGAAAAGGGAGTATTAGCAATCTGCGGGATAATGTGTAAGCCTCCCACTCCCTTCTCACCCTCCACGAAACCCTTCTGCGATTCCCCGTGAAGTCTCACCTTAGGGTCTGAAAGGACAAGCTCTATATCCTGCTTCTGATGCAGGGGCGCATTGTAATCCAGTAACTTCACTGGATCATGGATTGTAGAGAGTTCAAGTTTGCTTGACCTTCCCGTTAAAGTACTGTGAGAATTCTGTTTATAAGTATGAGCCCGAAATAATAATTGTCCGTTGTCTCTATTTCAGGTGCAGAACAAAGATTCCGAGATGAGCAATGGAACCGACGAAGGAAACTCAGGTGATTTGCTTGATGAGAGGTTCCTTTAGTGTCCTTGCATTAATGCACTAATGCTTGTGTCTTTTTTCCCCATAGGGGCCGGGGTTCGGAAATGCCGGAGGTATGGCACCGACCCGAAGTGAAAGGTGCAGTTCCAGTAGATATCAGGTAAGTCTTTAATGAGCGTTCAGGTAATGTCTTAGCATTCGCTCACTAACGCTGATGTCTCTTTTTCCCCTTAGGGGCCGGGGTCCGGAAATGCCAGGATGCGGCACCGACCCGAAATGAAGTGGGAATGACCCAACAGGTAAGTCTTATGATGGCAAATTAAGGTTTTCTTATTCTCTTCCCTAGCTCACTTTTGTTCTTGTCTTTTTCTCCCTAGGCGCTGACATGTGGTTGCGGATCCAGATGGTCGCTGATGAACATGGAGGCGCCTAGTAAAGGTGAGTGGAATGCGGCGCTGCAGCGATCGATGCGATGTGCTTTTAAAATGAATGACTTCCTTTTCAGGATCGTCGGCGAAATGTCTCCGGAATGCGGATTTAGCAGGTAAGGACTCTTCTTTCTCCTATTCTCTTCTCTTCTCCCTTTGCAGGTGTTCCAGGATGCTGGCGGGCGTGGCAGAAGTCAGGATGCAGGAGCAGACACGGTGGGTGTCCAGCTGCTAGATGCAGAACAACGCGAAGCGTGAGTTGCTGCTTGGGCGCGGCTTAAATAGCCTTCAAAGTAGTTCCAGGTAAGTATCCTTCCTCTCAGGTATGTATTCTTCCTCCGGCCACACCCGTGTGGTTAAGCAGTCCCCAAAGAGAAAGTAGTCCCATTCAGGCCTCTAGATGGCCCGGATGTTGCAGCATGGTCTGCATCAGGTAAGTTTACACCAAGCACCTTTAAACACAAAGTCATCTTTTATGAGCCTGGCGCCAAAGGCGCCAGGACTGAGTCCAAAGGGCCCCTACTTGGGGCTGCTGAGACTTCCCTCGGGGACATGATGTCTGCCTCTGGGGTAGCTGGGCCTGGTCTGGCTCCTTGGAGGTAGGCATCATGACAGGTGATTACATCCTGCACCTTGGATTGAGGCACGACAATGCGATCGCCTCTGAGCAGCAGGCCGGACGCTGAGAATGATAGTTCCTCCTGGACTTTCCACAGCTGCTCCAGTCCGGTCCTGGCCTCCTGAGTGCGCCCTGCCAGGGCCTACAGCACCGGCTTCCAGGAGCCCTGCTGCATTGAGTGCCTCAAGATTTTGAAACACTCATCTCCGGCCGCGGCTGCCTCAAGCTCCTCCAGGGGCATCGCATTTGGTGTGGCCGCCTCCACCACCACGCGGACATGTTCATCGGCTTCTTCAGTGCATGTATCACGGTCTTCCGCCCCAGGTGCACCCGGGTGTCAAGAGAGATAGTCCGACGCATTATTCGCCCCTGGCCGACACACCAGGGTCACTCCGTATTCCAGGAGAGCGAGCATCCACCGCTCAATCCTTGTCGGCGGCTTAGATGATGACCCAGCCAGGATGGGAAGCAACGGCTTGTGGTCTGTCACGACTGTCACAGGGTGCCCCAGGACGTATAGCCTGAAGTGTCTGCAACCCCAGAGCACCGCCAGCGCCTCGCGCTCGATTTGCTAATACTGCTGCTCGGTTTCCGACAGCGCCTTGCTGGCGTAGGCCACCGGGCGGACACCCCCATCACGATCAATCTGCATCAGCACGGCACCCAGGCCAAACGGGCTGGCGTCCACAATGATCTCCGACAGCATTGCAGGGTCAAAGAACGCCATGGTGTCATCCACTGCCAGCGCACCCTTGATGGCATCGAATGCCGCCTGCTGAAGCGGGCCCAGTGCCAGGTGGTATCTTTCTTTGTCAGTGCTCTGAGCGGTTCCTATCTGGAGGCGAGATTCTGAATAAACCGCCCACAGTACGTAACCATACCAAGGAAGCTCGGTACATCGGACACCGTTTCCGGCGGCTGCTCCTTCTTAATGTCCTGGACCTTCTTGGGATCTGGTGACACCCCTCCCTCTTTAAGCACAAAGCCAAAGAATTTGATCGATGGTCGCAGGAATTCGCATTTCTCCTTGTGGAGGGTGAGGCCCAGTGACTGCAGCCTCTCAAACATCTTTGCTAACCTCCGCAGGTGGTCCACCTCCGTCCTGGCGAACATCAGGATATCATCGCTGATATTCAGGACGCCCTCCAGATCTGCTAGGGCGCCTCGGATGATATTTTGAAAGACCTCAGCCGCTCAGGATACACCAAAGCTTAGTCTTTTATAACGGTACAGACCTCGGTGCGTCGTGAACGTGGTGATGTACCTCGACTCGGGTGAAGGACCACCTGGTGGTAGCCTGCTCGGAGGTCCAGTTTGGAGAAGAAGCGAGCGCCCTGCACCTCGGCAATGATGTCGTCGATCGTCGGGGTGAGGTACCTTTCCCTCTTGATGGCCTTCTTCGGCAACCTCATGTCAACACAGATCCAGACGGCATCTGCTTGTTTGGGTTTCCGCACCACTACAATCGGGGAGACCCATGGAGTCGGACCCTCCACCTTCTCAATTATGTCCAGATTGACCAAATTGTCCAGTTCTTTGTCCACATGTTCATGAAGGTGAAAGGGTACCCGGCAATGTTTCAGGGCCATGGGCTGCACCGATTCATCGATATGCAACCTCACTGGGTCACCGGCCATCTGTCCAACTCCACTGAATAAAGTGGCATACTTCTCCAGAAGGTCATTGATGTCCTCCAGATAGATGGAGTATGCAAAACTGACGATGCCGAGGGCCTCCGCTGCTGCACAGCTTAGCAAAGCGTTCGTGCTTACTGGTGTTACGTAAAAGCGTGCAGTGATCTGCGAACCATCATGCTCCACCCTCGCCACAAAAGCACCATCCAGTGGAATAGGGTCCAGACCCCCGAATGCAAAGATGCAAGCTTTAGGCGCAACCAGTTTGGGAGGCGTGTCCATAGCGTCATAGTGCCCACGGGCCATCATGTAGACTGACGCTCCCGTGTCCACTAAGATTGGGACTGGAGACCGATTGACCTCCACCACACACCTCGGCTGTCTCCTGTTCTTTCCTTTCAGGACCCCCACGCTGGAGACAAAGAAAATGTTCTCTTCCTCCTCTTCGTCTGCTTCCTCGACCTGGGCATCCTCTTCACTCTGGTCTACCTGGGTAACATTTGGTGGGCGCCCCTGGCGAAGGAACCCGGATCGGGCCGGGCCTCTCGGCACCATCACAGGCATGGCCACCTTACACACCCTCGAGAAGTGATCCGGTAGCCCACACCGTCCACATGTACTTCCGGCCGCTGGGCATTCCGTTGGATGGGGCAGGTCATACCCACACTTTTGGCAGGACTCCCCCGCTCTTCCAGCTCTGTCCCGGGGTCCACCACCAGGCTTTCTGTTGCCTCTGCCGCCACGCCACATGGCACACACCTCTTTAGTCTTGACGGAGCGCGACCCCGCCTCCATTCTGACTGCCCGAGCATCAGACACCTCATGGCACCGTACCAGCTCCAAGATGCGCTGTAGCGTGGTTCCAGGCTCCCTTAGTACCTGTCTTCTGAGCTTTCCTGAGGAGCACACCTGGATGAGCATGGTTCTGATCATGTCATCCGCATCTCCCTATGACCGAGGGCCCTGCTGAGTACAACATGGTTGCCAGCATGCTGTCATCATCTGTCACTTGTGCAGCCCGAAAGTACATATCCAGGCGGTCAACCCACCTCTTCCATCTGGGCCCCAAACTAGAAGGCGGGCCCGAGACATCGAACTCCGGGATGGGCTGCAGGGCGGCATGCGCACGTGCCTGGGCCATGGCAGGAGGACCTGGCTGGGCAATCAGTATTACCACAGGCGGCACTGGAGACAATGGGGCTGGGACTCCTGCTTGAACCAGAGGAGGTTGTTGCACTGTTGCAAGGCCGCCAGCCACGTGGGTGATGCACGGCCTAAGGCTCGAAACAAAATGTCAGCATGATTCTGTTTCAGGGAAAAAATTGCAGATTCCGTCACCGCCGGGCCCAGGCATCATCTCCTCACTCGTCGCCACTGTTGGGGTTGTGTCCCGAACCCCCAGCGATGCCCGTAAGCCCCCCAGCGCACAAGGACTCACACACACACATCCTTCTGGCTCGGGCTTCCCGGTCGCACTGACGCGGCCGGGAACGCCCCGTTTATTTATGCTGCACGTGGCAGCATGCAACGTCACACTGCCGCGTGCGCGTCCCGTCATCGGTCAGCGCCACACTTGTAGTCACTGTTTTATTCCCCATGTTTCATGTACGTTCTCACTATAGTGGACACCCGCACATCAGTTTTCAAAATAAGAAAATAATAATAATTAGGCACTCCTCCCTTCATCTGCCACGTACAAGGCTCAAGCGTTTTAATGTTGCCTGTGCATCCCCGGCGCCGCAAGAGAAGGGCCCGTGAGCAGCCAGTGACATACTGACAGGGGCATCTAAATGGTGGGCCAGTGTTCACTCAGAGATCCCACGCCTTCAACGCGCAGTGAATATGGTGCTCTGCACATATTGGGAGGAAGTCTGACCGGCTGTGCAAACTGAATTCTTGGTGGAGTTGGTCTATGTAAGAGACTCCAGGATCCACCACCACCCCTTTGCTCAGCACTGGTAGGGTGTGTGACACACCCTGAAAGTTTTCTTCGGAGTGGGCACGTCGCAGCTCTCCATTTCACATTTGATGCAGGGCAGATCCCACTCAGTGGTTCCACTTCCGTCACTCCAAAAGCTGTGGGCATCTTACATGTCATTCTTGACGTTTTTCCGTCAGTTTCCAACATTTTTCATGTTGGTATATTCCCTGCAGTTGGCCATACCACGAAGAGGTCAGGAATTCGCTATGGTTAGTCCGTATGCCAGGCTGGTGAATTAATGGTGACCCCTGGGATTTGGAGTTAGGTGGCATTGTGGTATTAGTGGTCTGGCTTCTTCATTGCGATATTTTACAGCTGGTAGATGAGCTCTTGTTACAGTCATGTCCTATGGTTTTGGGAATGGCAGCTTACATTTCTACAGTCTCAGCAATAGCCTCATATCTTCCTAAACGTAGTCTTCTGGGCTTTAGTTTGACTCCGGGCAGTTTAGCTGTCTCCCCCATTTTCTGACATGACATGGCCTTGGTACAAAGTTGCTTGATGGACGGAGGTGCTCCTAGAAAGCTGGCCTCCATAGTGCTGTCAGCCGGCCTTGGGGACACAATCACCTCCCTCAAAGGTAACCAGTGTAGAACCTTTGATGGAGAATCTGGAGATCTCTTGCTTGGTTTCATGTGCTTAGCCATACTGGTTCTGGGGGAGTGGAATCATACCTCCTAGCTGCCAGGGGATCACGCTCCGTCTGCCCCTTTTTTGTTCTTGGTGTGTGCCTTTTCTGTCCACCTTGCCTCATCGTTTGGGAGAGTATCATCTGACTCCTGCTGCCTGAGAATTGGGATTACAGGTCAGACTTTAGGTTAGGGGCCACCTGCAGCCTGGAAGTATTTCCTGTGTTACTCTGTGCACTCCAGTGGTAGCATGAGGGATGCTCTAAAACACTGTGAATAAGGATTATGGTTTCTCTGTGCCACAAGAAAATTTCCATCATCTCAGGTTGCCTTTTTGTTTTTAAGAAATGTTCTTCCTGCAATTAAAAATTGAATGGTGCCAGCCTATCTGGTCTCTGCGGAGGCCCTTACCAGGTCATCTTTTAAAGCTGACTATTGGTGTAGGCACACCGCTAGCATCGCCACTGGATATGTGGTGGTAATTCGTACTACTTTACCTTCAAGTCCATGAGAAGTCCCTCTCTGTTCCAGTCCGGGACCATTCATTTTGAGTATATACACTGTATTGAAGTTAGCTGAATTTTTGAGTACAGCCACTATATTAAATTTTGTATGCAACTGTCCACAAACCCTACTAAAAACTCACCAATTTCTTGCATACTCACCCTCAAACACTGAACAAAACACCTCTACTGCAGCAAAACATAAAACCACCACAAACTGCACACACTCCACAACACCCAACAAGAAACTAAACCAACTACACACCGATCACCACATACACACTCACCACATAACGTCTACCAACTAAAAACAGTCCAGCACACAGTGGCCCTCATTACGACCCTGGCGGAGAGGGGTTTACGCCAGCGTAATGCATGGCGTACCTTTCCGGCAGACTACGAGTTCCCGTAGCGCCATGGCGATTTTTTCGCCTGGTTTTTCCGGGCGGAAAAATCCATGGCGCTACGGGACCTGTTATTAATTACGCCACCGTAATTTACGGTGGCGTAATTAACGCCTTCCCCACTCCCATTATGCCCTATGGGGCAAAAATGGGAATGGGGAAGGGTAAATGGGGATTGGGGACTTACCGCCCCGCCAAGGTCGGAATGGGGCGGTAAGTCCGCCAACCCCCATGGCGGAGTTGGCAGCTCTGCGCCATGGACCATGGTGCAAATTGCACCATGGGACTCCGCCAGGGTCGTAATGAGGGCCAGTGTCAAATTTTTCCGAACTTTAGGTACCAACAACACATCAAAGCTCTCTTGTGCTCCTCCCTTTAAATCCCACTAAGCCCTCCCACCCCCTTCCTTTTCAGATCCGCCGTAGCACCTGGAGACCATGAAAATGGCCGCGGTGCATGGTATAAATCATAGTAACATATGATAACATAACATCCTTGCATGACAAAGTCTGTAATGTTATGTTGAGCTGTCAGGAGCTGCTCTTGCCCTTAAGCAGTTGGGTAGATTGCCAGATGGCACTTTCTGGTAGAAAGGGCTGTATAATTGGGGTTTGGGAGACTGTTTTCCATTTCTTTATGTTTATAGATGCACTGCGCCATGCATTTGAGGAGCATGGAGGGCTTGTGCATCCCATGGTGTAATTGCTCCTTCCAGGCTCGGGAGACCAGGGTCTTCATACAGCTTCTCGTTGTATGTAATAATGCTGCTTAGGTTAAGCAGTGAGGCCCTGAATTTCGGCCCTTACTAACTCCAATGCACGCCTTGAGGGATCTAACGCAGAGCCTTTGCAGCCATCCAGGTTTTATTGCAAGCCTTGGGTTTTCTAAAGGTGGAGGTTTGTTGGAATGTACTCCCTTCTCCCATTTACAGGAACACTGAGTGGCAGCTTCTGGTGGTGGAAGGACCCTAGTTCGTACCCTTACTTTTGCACTTTCCCCGGGCCTTGTTTTAAGAAATGTGCACACTCTTTGGAGCCTGGTTTAGCCATGCTTCAGCTTTAGAAGTGGCACATAAACTGCTGTGGTGTCATGTGCATTACAGTGAGCATGCGCAGGTTGGATTGTTTGGCAAGGATGTGTCACCGTTTTGGTGAATTCATCATGGGGCAGGTGAGCTGCACTCAGCCTTTCCTGGACAGTTCCAGGGTTGTTGGATGATAGCGATTTAGGTTTTGCATACTGCTCGTGGCGTGGACTTGCAGGTGCCTATTTGCTTTGTTGGAGAAAGCGTATACTGTTGTGTTATGCAACCCTGTTTCAAGTGCTTGTCAAGTCCTGGCTTTCATGGAGCACGTTTGCCCTGTACTGCTTGTCGAAATAGCTCTGCGTAAGAGCGGATGACCATGATATTGCCGGCGCTACGGGTTGCTCATCGACGGGGCTTGTCTTCAGCCTTCAGCTGGATTGAGTTTTTGTGGACTTCATAGTGTTTTTTATAGTTAAAGCAATGACATTTGGTTGTTGGTATAAGGTAAATTATCATGGGTGCTGGCATCAGGTGGTTCTGAGACATTAAGAAACTCTTTTTTTGTATGTGCAAAGCGTGGACTTTGGAGGGGTCGGCCACCAATAGTTTAATTTCAAATGCGCAAAAAATGTCTTGTCCTTCTCGTATTTGACTCCCAACAGTCCTAAGTGTGTACTGAACTCTTAGTGCCAAAGCCAACTATCTTGGACAACCTTGAAATTGTGCTTCTGTATTTGCAGTTTATACGCAGCAGATGCGGTAAAATAAGTGCTATTCAAGCAGCACACTAAAATCATTCGCTCTCGTTGTGTTGACGAGAAATTGCACCATTCTTGGGTCACGTGGTGCCGGTATGGTAGACAGCTGTCCCGTATTTTGCGGGGCTGTCCCGAATTGACAAGTTGTGTCCCGCGACTGGCACACACACCATCTGGGATCGGAAAAAAAAACCTTTGCTTTGGGCCTCATCGTGAAAGTCTTTCCAACTCTCACTCATACTTTCATGTGAAAGTTGGAGCTCAGGGCAGTTGAGGGGCTCTCCCAGTGGGCCTGTGAAGCATCTTAACATGTTGTTCTCAACAAAATATTAGAATGGGAGCAAAAATACATTGATGGGAAGGAGGGGTCCTATTAGCATGGGCTCTTGCCCTTTAAGAAGTGCAAATGACGGGTTATGAACAATGGGAAGGGTGCATAAAGCTGCATGCTGTGTTACATAATGACAACGGATTTAAAACCTGAGGGCGATTTCACTTTAAATTTACATTTCTTTGTATGGCACTGCTTGCATGGTGCTTCCATGAAGGATGGGGAAAATAAAGCTAAAGCCAATGGGCCTCATTATGAGTTATGATTCAGCAGGATACCACCAAACGGAATTACTTACGGTACTTGGAATATGCTGGAATTACCGGCATATCCCAAGTGCCGTTCATTGTGGTAAATCCCCATTCAATGGAGCTCCATGGGGGGATTTGCAGGTGTTACCAGCACCGGTAAGGCTGGTGCCTGTAATACCAGCAGTGTTTGATGATGGGGTTCTGGAATTACCTCCAACTCTGAGGTAGCAGAAGAAACTGCTGATGGGAGTCCTGACCAATTCTTGAAAATTAACCATCCTCCCAGTTTTACATGGTACCCCACACTGGAAGAAAATACTTTGAGATTTTATACGAATCATAATCCAGAAGAAACCCAGATTCCCATGAAAGGGGATCATGAAGTACCCGCTCAAAGTTTGACCGACGTTCAGAAAAAGGCAGTTGTTTTTCCACACTCAGATAAAGGAGGGCGAGGAGCTAGTATTTGCCAGACTATGCCTGAATAATGGAAAAAGCTTAATCAGCAAAGAATTATACAGGAAACTCCAAAAAGGTGAGACCATTTCCACATTTAATTTTATTGATAATCAGAAAGTGAGTTTGGAAACCCCAAATTGCAAACATGTCCTGCCTAGCTGCTGTGTGTCAAAAATATCCAATGGCAACAAAAGCATAGAACACAATTGTTGGGTCATGAGAGATGGCCCTTCTGCCTTTCATTTAGGTAGTGACATTCTCAATCACCTTGCAATTAATTTTAATCTAATCAACAATGAAGTATTGTCCTGACTGGGGGGTAACCCCATGGGGTTTGACAACCCCAAAAAAGTATTTCGGTCAGTGCAGTTACTGCCTTATGCGGTTGAAGTGTGAGAAGTTACCATCCAAGGATAGGTGCTGCAATTCACTATTCCCCTCAAAATTAAGCGAGGATAGAACCTCAAAGATCAGAATGCCTACATACATTTGAATTCTCATCTCCAACAACAAGGTTTGTATTTACATCCAACACCTCTAGTGAATCTAGAACATGACACCAATCAAATATTTGTGGATAACAGCGACCCTCAAAGTATCACTTTGGGCACAGACACCTCCATTGGAATGGCGGTTGATGTCCAACATTATTCTGTTGATTTAGGTAACAAAATCATCAGACCAATTCCTCAATCCTGTTTTGACACAAGTGACGCTATTGCTCCAGAAAATATTTTACCCGTCATGGTGGGAATTGTATGGTGTACTCTTCAAGCCCTTATGGGGTGGAAGAGGTAACTTGTGACATCAGGAGGGATGAGTTGCAATTCGGAGTCAATGATAACTGCTATAGAACCTCATGTCCAGATGAACACCACAAAAAGTGATCCCTCCACCCAAATCGGGGATACTGTTGAAATTGCCAAGCCTGAGGTCTTTCCAAGTTTCAAGAGAAATATTCAACAGTGCACAGGAAGACAGTTCCTTTTTGACAGTATTGTACTGTATACTGTATTATTATTATTATTATTATTATTATTATTATTATTATTATTATTATTATATTTCTGCACATGTATGAACTACTTTATTGCTGATTTCATACTTCAGGTTTAGAAGCAGGCTGATGCTTTTCTTGTAATCCCTACTAAGGTAACATCAGTTTCCTCCATAATGAATGTGACTTGAGAAAATGTATTCCTGTGCAGGAGGAATTCTCTGATTAACATGCTTTGAGCTGATGAGGATAGTCCCGGTTTTTATAAGATTGTACTGTATACATCGAGAATATGTAATGGAACAGCTTTATTTTTTTGAACATGTATGTTAACTTCTATTGCTGATTTCTGACTACATGTTTTTAAATTGGATGACACTTTCATTGTAATCCCTATGAAGTGATCTACAGTTTCTTTCTCTAATTGCATGCTTGCAAATAGAATCCCCTTATATGAGTAGGTTGTATCTTTGAAGGAACAGTATGCATGAGCAGCAGTTTTGCCCGTTTATTTATACATCAGTACAGGGACATTCTGCATGTGGCAATGCACGTCATTTTGGTCACTCATTTTATAGGACCACCAAGTCTGCTGCACAAGGTCCCCGGCAACTTCACAGATTCCTTTTTACTTTACCATTGTATAGGGCCTTCCAGCTCCTTTCAATGTTTATTTTATGACATTTGGACACCCCAATGCTAATTTCTTGCATCACGCAGTGGCCTTGTCAATTATACTTTATTTAGAACTCCCCTTTGGGATATATCTGCCTTTATATCTACGGTATTGTTAGATGAATGCAATATCTATACAGTTGACTCATCCGTTGAATTCTAGTCCACCCTAAGATGGCTGCCAGAATTTCTACATGTCTATCCAGAGAATCGTGGATACGTGTTGTCAATCACGTGACTCCCTTTCTGGCCCTGTCACATGAGTGCATGGATATGCAGCGCGCATTGCCATTTAGACAGCGCAATGGTTTTCTTGTCATTGCGGGAACTTCGCTCACCCAGTCAGGCAACTTGGTTTATGGACAGTGAGGTAAGAATTATCAACGTTCTGTTGACACTTTGGTTGGAATGTTGGACCGTCATGGTATGTCCTTTAACACCGTGAGTGACGGCAGTCTCGCATGTATTATTGTAACATTGCAAGCACCGTACTTCGGTCCATCTGTTTTCGAGAGGTATTGAAGGGGATTTGGATTACCCTTTATTCTGAAAGTTTTGCTGATAAATTCAGATGAAGGTATGTGTGGAGATCCGTGTTTTTGATCATGTTATATCCACTTTTTCACAGTTGGATACTTATTGAGACACTTTATTTTTGTAGTACAGACCAGGAGAGGCTGTGATGTACATGGTCACTGATGTGACCTTCCGGCGACTACCCTAGAAATTGTGCGGTCAGGTATGTAGGCCCCTGGCGATTTTTCACTATGGAAAGTCCGGCAGACACACAGATGTCTTTTCGCATGTAAGAACCTGGTTCACTTGGGTACTCCCTTTTAATGACACACAAGATTTATACCTCTGGATGCACTTAGAGTCCATTCATAATGGTTGATTTAAAGTAACTGACATTGGCCCTCATTAGGCCTCCAGCGCTAAACCATGGTGCTATTAGCACCATGGTCCATGCCGGAGTCCGCCATGGAGAAAGGGGGAATTACCACCCCATTCCAAGGTTGGCGGGGCAGTAATTCCCCCTTTCTCCATGGCCCTTCCCCATTCCCATTTTTGCCCCATAGGGCTCAATGGGAATGGGGAAGGCGGCAATTATGGTACCGCAAATTGCGGTACCGTAATTGCCATCAGGGTCCCTTTGCGGGTCCCTACTTTAACGGCTGGTCCAGACCAGCCGTTAGGGTTGGGAGCTGCAAAGGGACCTCGTAGTAAGGCGTTAAGGGGTTAACGGCGCCGCAGCCTTTTACGGCACCGTTAACCCCTTAACGCCTGCGTTGTAATGAGGCCCATTGGCTTTAATCTATGGTGAATGGAATATATATACACAGGGAGTTGGTATAGAGATGAAAACTTTGGATCACTTGTGTAGTGGATAATGAGTCTGTGAACCCATGGCATGTTGGATTTTATATGATTTAACCCAGGTGGTGAAGGTGAAATTACCAAAGTATTGGTATGAATAATACAATGTAAGACATGAGGTCTGTTTATTTCTATTTGTACAGTTCAGCTCCTGAAAAAGGGGATTGTATCCCCGAAAAACGTTGAGCTTCCAGTACACAACTCAATATTGAACATTCCATTGGCATTTGAACATTAAAGACAAAGAAGATTGATGTATCTGAACATCAATGTATTTGTTTTTTTTTAATATCTGTTTCTTTCATATTGATTTAAATTATTTAGCTGGTTTTCCGACTGGATAGTATGCAGTGGACGGAAGTGCCTATAGATTGGCACTTTTCTTATGTCTTTCCAGGTTTCAAGCAGATGGTAAAGGAATTAATCAATCTTGCTGATGCCTGTGAGACTGAGGAACAAAGACATAAACTGTGAGAAACCTGAAGGTACTCTCACATCTATTCCCCTGCGATCCTCTGTTCAGGTGGCCAGGAAAGGGCCATCATTCTTGGATCCTGGCCCTGTGGGTTGACAAGCGAGGGAGGATCACCTAAGTGAAGGGTCCTTGGGGACTGGCAAGAGGGTACCTGATGCGGAGACACAGTATCCCGTGGAAAAAAGAGACCTTGGCCGTGAAGCCAGCAGTGTGGGCTGCACACCAGAGGACCACACTGAGGTGGTTAAGTAAAGTACTTATGATTCGACAAGTCTTATTTTGTGATTAAAGAAGAAGAGTGTTTTTATTTTCCACTTGTAGTTTCATAACCTGTGATTGAAGATGTTCAATTAGTGAGGCTGAAATGTCACATTAAAGGCCAATGCATTTCAGGCTTGGAAACCCTCCCCCAGGGCCTGTGAACATATAAATTGCCTTATGGTCAAATCCACTTAAGTTGATAATATATTTGCACCAATTCACAAACAAACCAACCATTTTTAAGGTGAAACATTGAAATACCACAGATGCATATAGCATTAAGAAAAAGAAAATTATCACGTATGTACATGGTCACATAAAGCATAAGTGGAAGTCACGTATACATTACCAATTGTGTGTCGGTGGACACTCGGGACTGCAGGGCACTCTGAGATGGGCTGTTGAGCCCAATGCTTGCAATGTTGTATGCCAAACGTAACAAAAAGCAGGATGTTTGAAATCTTGGTAATCTTGAATGCTGAACGTAATGAAAAGCTGGATGCTTGAAATCTTGGTAATCTTGAATGTCGAAAGTAACGAAAAGCAGTATGCTTGAAATCTTGGATGCAGAATGCACTGGAAAGCTGATGTCTTTCAATCTTGAATGTTGAATATAACGGAAAGTTGGACATTTGCAATCTTGAATTTTGAATATAATGAAAAGCCTGAGGCTTACATATTTTGAAGATCAAATATAGCAAAAGGGGCTGTTGAGCCTACACACTGCCAGCTTGCTAATATGGATTTCAGAATGAGGCAAAAGGGGCTACTGAGCCCAAACAATGAAAAGGTGGGCAACATTGAACATTGAATGAGGTAAGAGGTGCTATTGAAACCGCACAAGAACACTTGTATATTTTGATGACTTTGGCAAGAGGGGCTGCATGAGCCTGTATAACAGAAACTGTATAACGCCATTATTGCCAAAGAGACACCTCCAGAGTAAAAGTGAAAGATTTGAACTTGTGAGACATTGAATATCAGCTATGGGAAACGTATGGTTGCGTGACCTGTAATGGGTGGACCATGTGGTCTGACAACTGGACCTAGACCATTACGTTTCCTAAGGTCAACCCTGCTACCATCAAGACTCAAATCACAAGCAAGACATGTGGTTGTTGTTTGCGTGACCTGTAATGGGTGGACCATGTGGTCTGACAACTGGACCTAGACCATTACGTTTCCTAAGGTCAACCCTGCTACCATCAAGACTCAAATCACAAGCAAGACATGTGGTTGTTGTTTGCGTGACCTGTGATGGGTGGACCATGTGGTCTGACAACTGTGCCTAGACCAGAAGTGGCAAAGGGGTGTGAACCCTTAGTGAAGCTAATCAATGGAGGGTCAAGCAGACTCCAAAATCCCTCTCATTACCTTATGAGCCTATGAACGTTTGGTAACAAGTTAACTGCTGGAAGTTACTCTTGGGGAACTTCAGAACTTGCTCAGTCTTTTCTGAAAGAGATTGCATTTGAACTGTGTTGACCATGAACCAGAGAACTTTATAGGAACTTATATTGTCACTCTTTGAACATTTGCTTTGGAACACTGATTTTTGGTAGAGAGCATTTCCCCACTAGTTTTGTTGTAGTTGTGAGCACAAGCATAGGTTTTGATACAGACAGACTGTTGCTTTTGGATTTACTGACATAGACTTCCCTTAGATTTCTTTAGGCAGGGAAATCCCGCCATAGCATAGGGTTAGTTAGGCGTTACATCATCCTGATCATTAATAAAACTTGTTTAAACTATATATTTGTTGTCTGTCATCTCTCTTGATACCATGCCTGTCTCACAAAACTGAAACAGGTATTCCTGGACTTCCAGGATATCATTTCAGTAGACTCACATGATTGTAGATGCACTTCTATCCATTCAACCACCATATCCATGAACCCACAGATGGCTCCAGTATTTGTTAAATATTACGGGTTACCACTCGCATCCATGGAGTCACTCACAGAAATTATTAAGAACTTAGACTCCTATGGAACAGTTTGTCCGATTCATAGTATCTTTAACAACCCGGTACAGGGGATATTAACACTGAATGGGCAATGGAGACTTTGTGCAGAAATGAGGGAGTTGAACAAATGGGCCCACATGTCAAGGTGGCCACTTCCCTACATCAATCAAGGACTGGCACAGATCCAAGGGTCAAAGTGTATACAGCCATTGATTTGACCAATGGTTATTGGAGTAGGGAAGCCCAATGCAAGATTGCTTTTACCTTTAGTGGGCAGCAATGCATGTGAATCTGAACCCCCTTTGGCTACAAAAACTCTGGCAGTGAGTTCAACATATTCCTGTATAATGGCCTCTGTAGATGATGTCCATATTATTAGCTGAACTGTGGAAAAACATATTGCGGAAATCCGCTATGCTCTGACCCAGTTGCGGATATCCGGAGCAAAGCAGTCCTTTCAGAAGGCACAGTGGTGCAAGACCAGAGTGAACATTTTAGGGCATGAAATAACTCCTCAGGGTGTCAAACCCCAGGCAAAGAAGGTGGAAGCCTTATTGAAATCAAGTGACCCTACTACTCTGCAAGAATTGAGAATCCTTCTTGGACTCACTTATTATAGTCAAAAGTTAATTGAAGACTACGCACGGGTCACTCAACCCTTGGTTGATTTATTAAAGGACATTGTCAAGTGGTTTTGAGGTCCAGAACTATCTGAGGCAGTTAAACAACTGAAAGGAAGCCTTTCCCAAGCTCCTTGTTTGGCTTCCCCATTCCGAATAAGGAGTTCTTCTTGGAGAGGGGGTCCTCAGATACCTGTCTAACAGCATTATTGTACCAAAAGCACACAAGGTTAACAAAGTTATCTCGTACGCAAGCAAATCTTTGTCCTCTGTGGTGGAAGAATTCAACAAATGTGAAAAGACACTTCTGGCAACAGTGTGGGCATTGAAAAACGACCACCCGTTCATCCAGGGGGTACACATCATTGTAGACTCCTCACCAACCATTTCAATACTTACAAAGTAACAGGGTCAGGTGGGGAAAGTAAATAATTCCAGAATTAGCTCCTGGATTCTGTCCATGCAAGGCTTTCCTGTTGACATCAGATATGGCCAAAACAAGAAGAGCCCTCTAGAGCAAAGGATTGGCTGACTTGAATGATTGTGCTCAAGAAAACTGTCTAGAGGACAAAAGTCTAATGACCAAATACAATATGGAGGCGTACTTAACTTCCCCACACAACGTCTATGAAGAAGACACTTGCCAGGGGATGCCCGCAGTTTATATGGATGGGTGTTCCTACCATGTTGACAATACCAGGGGAAAAAGACTAGTGGCTGGCATTGGGAATGTCTGGGTGAATTATTCCCTTGAGGCCTCACCTGGTCTCAAAATAGGACCCCGAAGTAGTCAGGTGGCAGAGTTGATGGTTGTACGCCAAGCCATCCTCACTGCAGTACACCACCAACTCAAAGAACCGGTCATAATCCCTGGCTATGATTATGTCAGGAATGGGTTTGTGGAACACACAATTAATTGGAAGAATCGAGGCATGCTGTGTACCAACAACAAACCATTGAAACATGGGAAACTGATCCAGTAGATTCATGATCTGGTGACCACTAATGGGGTGACCATCTATTGGAAGAAGATGAGAGATAATTCCAAAAGTGAGGCACCAGATAAGAGTGGGTATTACCTTGCTGACCAGTTGGCTGAAACGGGATCCCAGCACTGGATTTCATAGATACAGAATCCCTTCTGGATGAATTCAAAGTCACAGCTGTAATCAGGTTTCACACTCATGCCATCAGTGAACACTCAACTGTCCAGTGGAGTAAAGATGACTACAGATGCATATTAGATCACTGCACAAAATGAGGACCCTAGCCCCTATCATTGGAAAATTCTATTGGCACATTGAGGACCCTATGAGTTTTCCTCTAATAAATTTGGATTATACCAGTAAATAGGATCTTCGGGTGTTGATGCAGTGTTCCAAAATGTTCTGAATCCAAGACAGTTTGTTGGTACGGAGATGCCTATCTGGATACAACTAGTGGGTGGTACCTACCTCATTCTGGAGCCTGATGTTAAATCTCACCCATCCACAACACAGCCACTGATGGTCATAGTGGGCTTCATACGACATTGGAAATCTTATGTGAGGTTACATTCTGGCCACACATGGGCCAGGACCTCGACATTTATTTGAAGGGGTGTCTCCTGCATGCTCAGTTTCAACCCAGTTCTGTCACACACAGAGCTCCCCTACTGATAAGTGGAATGACAGTGCCTTGGTCAGATTTGCAAGTCAATTTCATTGCGCCAGTGATTCACTCCTCTAGAGGAAAGTACATGTTGACTGTAACATACTTGTTTATAAAGTGGGGAGAATGTCTTACTGCCCTGAATTGGCAGAGGAAGGTGCCATGTTAATGATCAACCACATCTTCTCTCGTTTCAGCCTCCTGCAAAGGATTGAGTTGATCCAAGGAAGTCATTTTACTAGTGAGGTGATGCCGAAGATATGGGAGATTCTAGGGTTAAAAGAAAACTCTGGAGGCCACCAGGGGTCGCACAGGCAATGGCTGCCTGAGTGTACTGCTCCCGCCGAAACCTGGCAGTTACAGGGGATTGAGCCCCCCTGAACCCCCTCAGGTGGACCCAACTCGACGGATTGGCGTGGTGACCCCCCCCGGGCACCCCACGCGTGAAAGAGCGACGCTCGAGAACCCCGGGGAGCCCGAGAACAGGACCCGAGGCTTCCTGGTGGAAAAGCTAAGTGAGGTCCGCGGCGCCGGAGGGAGGAGAGGTGTCCCCTCGAGGCTGCGTGGAAGCAGTGGACGAGCCGCTCCCTCCCCCCGATCAGCCCTCTACACCTGCTGGAGGAGTGGCCCGGCTGAAACCAGGGTCCCCAACGGAACGGGGGAGTGGTCCCGGAGCGGGAAGCGGGCCCTCGCCCCCCTCCCCCCCCGGAGCACAACACGCCGGAGGCCCGATTCGGCGGGCAGTGAGGACACGCTGTCTGGAAGGCATCACCCGGGAGACTGGGGCAGAGGAGCCCGAGCCCAATGTCCCCCGGAGACTGCCAAGATGGAGTGATAAAGCAGGGCGGACCCGGGCGCGGAGACCCCCCGCGAGATTCCTCGGGGCTGGCCACAGGGGCCCAACGAAGATCGCCCAGCAGGTGGGAGCCTCTCACGACGCAGCAGGACCTGCATCTCTACACGGGGGGCCCAGGAGAGCAAAAGAGCCACACTCGTCAGGTGAGCCGGCGGGGGTGAGGGGACCACATTGCACGCGACACAGGCGGGTAGGGGTCCCTGGATCCTCACCCGGAACGCGAGCATGCCGGCCATTGCCCAGGAGGGATCAGAAGGCACCGGGTGGGGACCGCGAGTCGGCGCTGCCGGGCCCTTTGCCCAAAGTGAGCGCCCCTGGGGCTTGTGCCCACGGCCACAGCTGAATATTCCGTCCCCCCCTTGGGCCACGGAGAAAGCACCGACTGTCTCGGGGGAATCCGGGTGCGAGGCCCCTGCACGGTGTTGGTGGGGCGTGTGTCCGCCCGGAGATGACCCCTCCCCCCCGGGGGCCAAGTTGTGGACGATTGTCATCCATTTGAGTGCAAGGAACATGGTGCCCTGCCCCCCTGCCCTGTGGGAAGGGCCCTCCGGACCTGGACATACGGACTCAGCTGCCCACATCGACCAATAGGAGGAGGCCAAAAGAAATCTCCGATGGCCACGGCGAAGCTGGACTGGGTGAGAGGCCCCCACCCGGTGACGGTGTGGCGTGTGCCCGCCCAATAATGACCCCCCTGCAGCAGCAAAGGCATACTACAGTCAGGTGGGGGGGGCCTTATCCTCGTTCTCCCCCCCTTTTTTCACGAGCCTCCTCTGGGCACCCCAGGAAGGAAATCACCGGCCGACCCGAGAGGGGATCCTCTCTCCCCGCTGGGGCCGCAGAGGTCTCGGCAGTGGGGCACATGGGGTGACCAAATTAACTTGCGGGAAATCTTGCAGGAATTTCACTTCCAGGAGGCAGCAAGTAGCAACAAAGGTACGAGCCTCAATAGAGAAATGGCCCAGTCGGAGGCCCCGGCACCTTCCACAGCAGCAATGGAAAGGGGTTTCGCCTCAATTTTGCAGGAAATCAGGGACATGTGCTCTGACATCGGCCAGAAATTCAAAAAAATTGACCAAAGGGTGGACAAGGTCGAGGACAGACTTGTACAGGTGGAGACCAACCAATCAACATCAGCGTCCCAAGAAATACAAATAGGCATGAGGCTAGCTGCCCTGGAGAAGAGGGACGAGGAATGGGCCAGGCAGATGGATGACTTTGAAAACAGGGAAAGGAGGAACAACCTCAGAATTTTTGCGGTAGCCGAATTGGAAGGAGAAACGGAGAGAGACATCACCCGAGCGGTGAGAGACATCATCACCTTCCTGTTTGCAGAAGAGATGACAACGGAACTCACATTCGATAGGGTGCACAGGGCAGGGGGTCGAGCAGGGGGCCCCTGGTCAATTTTGGTCCGGTTCCACTACTATTCGGAAAAGACAAAAGTGCTGGAGGAGGCCAGGAAGGCCCGGGAGATCACCTACAATAATGCCCAGATTTCAATCTACCAGGATCTCTCCGCCTATACACTGGCCAAACGCAGAATGTGCTGCCCCCTAACGCAACTGCTCAAGGAGAAGGGGGTGCACTACAGATGGGGCTACCCCTTCTCCCTGGCTTTCGAATATATGGGTCAACGGTCAACTTTGATCACGGAAGATGACATACGGGGAGCCATCCAAGATTACGTAGCGTATTCGAACCCCTGGAGGGGCCCATCAGGGCCAGAGATGGGCAGACCAAGTGGCCCTGGCCCGTCGGGAGACAGGAGAAGGAAAACTGGTGCAAGGAAATTCAGAAAAATTAATACCCCATCACCAGCGAAGGATGGAGAGCGGCACGACTCTGAGGACTGAGGACGGGGGCGACCCGTCAAGTTCTGGAATGAGGAGTGAAGACTCAGAGGTTCTACCACTAACAGCGTCCCCACGAACATCAAGTATAAGGGGTCCATAGAGGGGACGATGCAGCAGGGAGGGAGGGGGGGCTCAAAGCGACGAGCACTACATGGAACGCCTGGCCGAGGTGGGCAGGCTGGTGGTTCGGCCAAAAGCCAGTGATGGCAGAACTAATTGGCTGGACGCCGGGCAGGGGGGGCACACGAAAGTTGGGGTTGTTCAGTTAGGGGTTGGGATTGGGGGGAAGTTGCGGAAATGTTTCAGGCCCACCCTGGGGGGAGGAGTGGAGGGAGAGGGGGAGCACAAAACGAAACTAAGGGAGCACGCAAGCAGGAGCAAAGTGAAGATGATGACCGAGAGAGAAAAAAACCCAGATAATGGCTGAAAGTCTGCTGGCCCTAGGAGTGGGTTCCCTCAATGTACGGGGTCTTAACACCCCCACAAAGAGGTCCCTGGTCTGTAGGGAATTTAGAAGGCGAACCTTGACCTTCTCTTCTTGCAAGAGACTCACTGGGCACAGGGGAAGGAGCCCAAAATGCAGGGGGGAGGAATTGGGGAGGTTTTCTGTGCATCCCACAAGGGAAAAAAAAGAGGGGTGGCCATTCTATTAGCAAGGAATGTTGGTTTCGAAAAAGAGGCCATATTGAAAGACCCTGCAGGGCACCCCACTTACTCTTGCTGTAGTATACGGTCCGAATGAAGGTCAAACTCAATTCTGGGAAGAGGTGAGGGATGGACCCAAGCTCTTTGTCTATGGCACGATGGTGGTGGGGGAGGACTTCAACATGGTCCTGGACCCAACCCAGGATAGGAAATGTGTTGGTCCCCAGATCTCCAGGGCAGCAGACGAGACCATGGCACGAAACTTCCAAAGGGTTAACTCCGAATTAGGCCTGGTGGACATGATCCCGACCCCCAGGATGGGCACCCCCTCTTTCACATATTATTCAGCCATCTACACGTCATTTTCCAGAATAGACTACATCTTAGTGGATGAGACCCTGCACCCATTCGTCACTGGCCCCCGTCACTGTAGCAAGGGGATGGCTAAGCGACTGCAGGGGACGATGGAAATGTAATGACTCCTTGTTGAAGGACGAGGTCCACGCACAGGAGGTGCTCTACGCCATAACAGAATTCTTCGAGCTCAATGACAATGGGGAGGTAGGCCCGCACACCCTATGGGACGCTTTTAAGGCAACCCTAAGGGGAGTCCTCATCAAAAAGGGAGCCCAGAACAAAAGAGAAAGGGAAGCCCAGGAGAAGTCTCTGAGAGATAAAATAGCCCAACTCCAGCCGGGGCCCCCCCAGCAGAACCCTTAGATCACGATCAGGTAACCGCCCTGGACGACTATAGGCAAAGCAGAAAGGAGTCTCCAGCTGGTTAAGCAAAAGTATTATGAAAAGGGGGACAGGACTGATAGGATTCTAGCCTGGAAACTGAGGGAGGTACAGAGAAGTAGAATGGTGAAAGCAGTGAAGAACGAAGAGGGGTCAATAGGCCATGACACGTCCCACATAGGAGAGGCCTTCCGCCGATACTATGAAAAATTATACTCATCAGAATATAACGGGGGTGAGGCTGAGATTGAAGGGTTCTTGAACTCTATACAAATCCCGGCCCTGACTAGGGAGATGGCAGAGAGGTTGGAGGGTCCGGTATCTGAGGACGAGGTGGAACACGTGATCAGCGGGATGAAGGTGGGCACTTCCCCAGGTGAGGATGGCTTTACAGTGTACTTCTATAAAAGGTTTCCCTCAACTCTAGCCCCGCACTTAGTAAAGGTCTTGAATGCAGTCCTGGAGGGGGGGACTCTCCCGGACTGCATGATGGAGGCCATAATTGTAGTGTTGCCCAAGGACGGCAAGGACCCCACGGAGTGCTCCTCCTACTGCCCAATATCTCTGTTGAACATTGCTGTAAAGATTCTAGCTAAGGTAATTGGGAAGCGGATGGAGGAGATACTGCCGAAACTGGTCCACGGGACCAGGTAAGGTTCATAAGGGGAAGACAGGGCTCAGACAACATCCGCAAAACCATAGATTTGTTCCATTATGCCCAGGGGTCGGACCTCGACGCGAGTTTCCTCTCCCTGGATTTGGAAAAGACATTCTACAGGGTTGAGTGGAGATACATGGAACTCCTCCTCCAGAAAATGGGCTTTGGGGTACACATTAGGGAATGGGTGGCTGCACTATACAGAGCTCTGATGGCAAGGGTTCAAGTGAATGGCAGGTTGTCAGAACCATTCCCCCTCTCACGGGGAACAAGACAGGGATGCCCGCTTTCTCCCCTGATCTATGTCCTTACAACAGAACCCCTGGCCATAGCAGTTAGAGCACACCCGGACATCAAGGGGGTTAGGGGAGGCGATGTAGAATTCAAGCTTTCCCTGTTCGCGGATGATATCTTGACCTACCTGGTGGATCCTGGCTCGTCGTTCCCCCCTCCTGTCTCTGATGGCCGCATTTGGGCGTTTCTCGGGGTTAAAGATCAATGCATCTAAATCAGTTCTGCTCCCCATGAGAACACGTGACCCGGGCTTAGACTCCTCGGACAGGCTCTATGGGATAACAGTGGGGAAGGTCTCTATCCGATACCTGGGCATCCTTCTCACCAGGGATCTATCAAAGCTTGCCCCTACCAACTATTATCCCGTCATGACGGGGATCACCGCAGACCTCAGGTGATGGGGTTCAATGATTCTGTCTTGGTACGGCCACATGACGGCGGTAAAGATGAACATACTACCAAGTTTACTGTATCTCTTCACTGCTCTCCTAACTAATGTCCCCGACCAAACATTCAGGACTCTACAGAACGCAGGCAGGGTAGGACCCTGAGGACCGCGAAAGCTGTCTTGACCTTACCGAGAGAGGAGGGAGGGTTTGGATTACCAGATTTCCAACTTTATTTCCACCCTGCCCAGTTGCGTGTCCTCCTAGAGCACATGAAAGAGGGGATGGGAACCTATTGGTCCTACTTGGAAGACATGGACGCCCATCCTCTTAAAGTTTGAGACCTCCTGTGGGCCCCGCGCAGGTTCATCCCGAACAGACTTAAATCCCACCCAACACTTGGAGTTCTCTGGGCAATCTGTCAGGAGGGCCCCCAGACTGCATACCTAACGTCGTTGCCGTCCCCGATGTCCTCACTCTGGGGACTCGCCCTCAAAATGGGAAGTAGGGGGTTCCGTAATGCACAGGCCTGGTCCGACTCGGGAATGGAGTGGGCGGGGCATATTTTCAGGGAAGGGGAATTCCTAACATATGAGGAACTGAGAGACGCTCTCGGGCAGGGGTCCCTCTCCATATTCGAATACCTCCGCCTGAAAGGTATCCTTTGTGACCAATAATGGGGCCAGAACCTGAAGAGGCAGCTGACCCCCCTTAGAAACTACTTGACACAGCGACCTCAAGAAAGGGGACGGTATCAGGGATGTACAAAATCCTGAACACTATTAACTTAGTGGAGAGGAGGGGTTTTCGCACATTTTGGAACAATTTGGCAGGAGAGGTGATCTCGGAGGACGCCTGGTCAAGGATATTTAAAATAGCATTCCACAGGAATTTATTCACAGCAGACATGGAACACAACTTCAAGATTTTGCAGGGGTGGCACAGAGACCCCGTGACGCTGTCAAAAATTTTCCCGGGAGTGTCCCCCGATTGCCCAAGGGGTTGTGGCCAGGCCAGATTAAGGGGACCCATGTGGTGGCACTGGCCAAATGTACAGGCGTATTGGGAGATGGTAAGGGGTTGGATCGCTGAAGTCTCAGAGGAATTACTCCTCCAGAACCCTCTGACGGTGTTGCTGGGTCTCCCTCCGGAGGACACGGATATATACAGGTACCCTAGAATGTGGGAAACAATGCTGAGGGCGGGAAGGGTGACACTGGCACAGAAATGGAAGATCCCGGAGACCCCCTCAAAGGAGGACTGGCTGAAAAAGGTGAAGAATATGTTCTTAATGGACAAACTAACCGCAATGATGAACAATGACTCTGGCTCATTCCAAGCAAACTGGTATGGGGTACAGCAGACCTGGGGATGGGACGTTCACTGATGCCCGGTAGGGGCCCCAGCGGGGGCGGATGGGGATGGGGTCAGGGATGAACTAAAGATGGAACGGGCGCCCACGGCCCAGGGGGTGGTGATCGAATTACAGTCATGGAAGAAGGCAAGGTCCACATTTACTCCCAAGCTCCGGACACAAAAGAGCATTCAAGGAGTCTCCCAAAATTATTGTTCAAGTTTGAATAAGTTTTTATGTGGGTGGGTATGTATTGGGGTGGGGGGTGAAGTGGTGGAGGGGAGGAGGGGCAGGGGCCATTGGGCCAGCCAAATGTATATCCTTTGAACATGCATCGAGCCCGTTTGTTATATTAAGAAAATGCTAATAAAACCAAAGTTTAAAAAAAAAAGAAAACTCTGCATTGCCTACCATCCAGCCTCGAGCAGAGGGGTTGAGAGATACAACAAGATGATTGTGAGCATCCTGAAGAAGTTAATGGCAGACTATATACCCAGTTGACACATTTAATTACCATTTGTTCTGATGGCTGTTAGGTCTATGCCATATTCTACAAATAAAATGTCTGAATTTAAGCTTATGACTAGACGTAAAATGGTGTTATATCAGCATCTGCTCTATAGAACTCAGGAGCAGACACTGATTGACACATCCACTACATTCAGAACCTAAGAAAACACATGCAGTGAGCTTTTGCTTATGCACAACGCAACTTAGAGAAGTTGGCTGAAGGAATTAAATCATACTACGACTTAAAGACCAAGAAAAAGGAGTATGAGGTAAGTGGCAAGTTTTACCTGTACAATTTAAAGAGGAATCAGACCAAGGAATGGACATTTCTCTGTCTTGGTGTGTGAGCATTGCGATTGTGGACAAAATATCACCAGTGTCCTATTAAACTACACATCCCAAAAGGAGAACAGACTGAAGAGAAATGCAGCCATATGAGTTAAAAAGCTGTCCTTCCACACAAGCTTTATGCCTGATTGAGGAGACCACTGAAGTTAGTGCAAAGAAACCATTCGAGGAAGGAAGGTAAGATGAAAACCGCAGATGGAAACTAAAATATATATAACAAGTGACTAAATTCATTAATAGTCATCGGAAATGTTAAAAAGATATGGTTTCGCAATGTGATAAATATCTCTTAATTTATACACAATGTTGTCTCGACTTCTATTCAATGTTGTCTCTCCAATTCTATGTAACATTATCTGGAGATCGCAGTTTTAAACCAAAAATACTTAACAATTCTTCATACTCCTCTCTTTAGAATCTTTAACGTCCTTCCTATCCAGCCTGGGGCCCAGGAAATTGAAAGGGAAGGAGCAAGAGGAGAGATAGGAGTGGAAAATCTCTTCCAACCCCCGGGAACCTGGAAGAAGTAAAGAGAGACCACCCAGGGTGGGCTGTCCTTGACCAAAGGAATGGAGAAACATTGATAATTCAATTGAAAAATTCCACTTTTCCCTGTTCTTTCACAGACGAGTAATCAACAAAAAAGAACAGGAGAGGCTTGTGGGATATATTTGGCTAAAGGGAGGAAACTGCATTAAGCCATGTTGGGCCTAAACATAGCAGGGCATCGAAAACATGCTGAGATGAATGCCAAACTGAAAAGGCAGTATTTAATTTGCATCTGCCACATACCAAAATGCTGTTTCAAATAAAGAGAAATCCACATACTAATTGGGCCTTGCATGTGATGACCTTCCCCAAGTGGATTCCTGCCTCTGTCATTCTGATGCAGGCCTACTCCTGTTTCGAATGCTTTGTCTGCAGGCTCTCTTTCTCTCCTAGGCATTCCCTTACTGAGGCTACCATCTATCGGCCACCTGGTCAGATCTCCTCCGTCCTCTCTGAGTGGGCGGACCTCTTCTCTTCCCTCCTGGTCTCGACCACTCAACTCCTCCTTCTTGGAGACTTTAACATCCACCTGGATGCTTCCTGTCCTTCCTCTGGACTCTTGCGAGCTCTGCGACTCTCTCTCACTCTCTATCCTCCCCTCTGGATTGACTCACTCTGCAGGGCACACGCTTGATGTTCTGATCTCTACAGACCTTTCCCTCTCTATCCCTCACACCACTCCTTTCTCCTGGAGTGATCACTTTCTCCTTTCCTCCCAGCTCACTCTTTCCACCCCTCACACCAAGCCAACTCCAGCACTGCCACCTACCTTCTCGGTTATCCGACCCATGAAGCGTGTGTGTGAGTTGAGGCTTTTGCAGACACTTTCTCATCCCGCCTCTCCCCCTTTGGCTCTCTCATACCCTGACACAGCCCTCTCCATGCTCCACTCTTCTATATCTGATACTCTCGATTTTCTTGCCCCTGTCATGAGGATTCGCTTGAAGCCCAAAGCCAAGTGTAACTCCTGGTACAACTCAGACCTCGCCACCCTTAAACGCAAGTGAAGGGTGGCTGAGAGGAAATGGCGTGCTCCCGGTACATCCTCTGACAAACTGGCCTGCTGCCTGCTCCAAAGGTAATACTGGCTCTCTGCACCAAGAAGAGAGCCCACATCCAAGTCTGCGTCTTTGCAGCATTTAACAACTTGGCCAAACTCTTTAAAATCTGCAAGGAGCTGGCCAATCCTGCTGCAGTCTCTACCTCTCCTGTCCCCTCCCAGGCCTTCTGCATGGCCCTGGCTTCTCATTTCATCTCTAAATCTCAGGACATCCTGTCCTCCCTCTCTTCCTCTCCCCCTGCCCCCTCTACATCCTGCTCTTCCTCTGGCCCTTCTTCGGCCACCTCTCCTCCCGCCTTCTCTGCATTTCCCCTGTTCTCCCGGGACGAGGTTTCTAGACAAGTCCGATCTATGAAGGTCTCGTCAAAACAGGCTCACCCCTGTTCCTCCAAAACCATCACGCACCATATTAACACATTGGCCCATGCTCTGGCTGACTTCTGCAACCACTCCTTCACCACAAGAGTCTTCCCTTCCCCCTGAAGCACTCCCCTGTACACCCTCTTCTTAAGAAACCCAGAGCGGGACCCTCTTGCCCGGCTAACTATCGCCAAATCTCGATCACTCCTTTCCCGGGCAATCTCCAGGAAAAACTGCCCATCTCCCTGCTTAATCTTCACACCGAATCTGTTGTTTGTCTCCATGATCATCGGTCTGGCTTCAGAGCTGCCAGAAGCAAGGAAACTGCTCTCCTGAACATCCGTGAAGACCTGCTCTCCAACCTCGATTTCAACACCCCGTGTGTCCTCATCTTACTTGATCTCTCTTCTGCCTTTGACATGGTCAACCATGCCATTCTGCTCAACCGTCTCTGTGATAACCTGGGTATCACCAATCAGGCCCTGGCTTGGTTGACCTCTTTCCTCTCCGATCAACCCTCCCAGGTCCAACTTGGGTCCTTCCTTTCCTCTATCTCTATCTCTACCTGTGGTGTTCCCCAGGGGTCTAACCTCTCTCCTTGGCTGTTCAACCAATACCTGGCACTCCTTGCCCACCGCATTGCAGCTCTCTGCCCCAAATTTCTATTCTATGGGGATGACACTCAACTCATTTTCAGGCTCTTTTTCGCCACTTCTTCTCCTTCTCTCATCTCTGACTGTCTGTCTGCTATCCACGACTGGTGTGCCGCCAATGATCTCTGCCTTAATGTCAGTAAGACCGAGATTCTCCTCATCAGCACACCTGCTCCCTCCTTTCCTGTCATTCTCTGGCCAGCCTCTCTTGGCCCTCTTCCTGCTCCCACCTGTGAGGCTAAAAACCTCGGGGTCAGCTTCGACTCCACACTCTCCTTCTCTCCTCACATCTCTGACATCTCTAAGAAGTCACACTACCAGCTGCACCTCCTTAGAGGTATTCTTCCTTTCCTCTCCTTCCCCAAAAAGCTCACTGTCTCCAGAGCTCTGGTTCTCTCTAGGCTGGACTACAGCAACAGCCTCTTTCTAATCTGCCTGCTTCTACTCACCGCCCTCTGCAACTCATCCAGAACAGGACTGCAAGACTTGTTCTTGGCCTCAAGCCCAGGGATCGTATCTCTCCAGGACTGAAATCGCTGCACTGGCTCCCAGTGGCTGCAAGTATTAATCTTAAAACCCTCTTCATTGTCCACGAGGCCTTCTGGGTCTTGAGGCCTCAATACCTTCAACTCTCTCTTCCTAAATATCTTCCTTCTCAAGCTCTTCACTCATCCACGTCCAACTCCCTCAGGGTCAGTCGCTTCTCCCAGCAGTGAGTTGGTGGTAGATCTCTTTCTTCGGCTGGGGCCTCCCTCTAGAACAGCCTTCCTGCCTCCCTGAAACTTGAGGAGAACCATCTCCGGTTCCGGAAGCACCTCAAAACCTTCCTCTTTGCTTCTGCTTTCTCTCCTCCTCTCCCCTTCTGAACTCCTGGCTGAAACTGAAAATGCACTGGTCATCTGGCTGCCCTCTGACCTCTGATCTTGAGCCCTGGTCTGCTCCCGCACCAGTTGCACCCATGCACTGCCTCCCTGGCATCCCCCGCACTTGGGGACTGTCTCTGTAGCCCTACAGCCCCCTACAAGCACTTGACACCTGATGTCTACACTTACCCTTGCACTTGCCACTAGCTGGCTGCACTTTTACTTTTGCTTTACGTATCTATTTATGATTACTGTCATTCCCATGTACTGCACTGCCCTCTCCCCTCCCCCTTCCCCCTGTACTTTTTTCCACTTCCTCCTTCACCTGCACTCTAGCAATTTCAATGTTACCTGGCCTAGTAAGATCGTTGTCTCTGTCTTTCCTATGTTCCCCTCCCTTGTCTCGTCGCACCTTGAAACACTTGTGTATTGGCGCGTTATAAATGCCATATCATATCATGAATAAAGCCATACATGGAAAGCATGGCATTTGCAAACATAGAAACTTCGATCATGGAAGGGGGTGAATTTTGCAGCTGAAATAATAAACACATGGAGTTAATATTTCCCTTGGCAAAAGGAACATATCATGATGAGAAAATGAATAAGTCGCAACAAGATGGAATTATATTAAAAAAATAAACAGAATGCCTCATGTGCCTAAGGAAATGTAACCTTGGCTTTAAGTTTCTATTTGCTGAGAAGGGCTCAGTTTCTATTCAGAACACTCACGCAGTGAACAGGAAGGAACGTTATTGGGGCCTGTTCTCTCAGATACGCAATAGGATGAACATTAACCCTGAGAGAAGAAAGGCTGATGGAGTAGTTGCAATCTAAAATCAACAACGAAGCAGCAGAGACTGGAGCAGACGCTCAGAGGTTAAATGAAATTTAACTGTGAAATGAAAGTCGGGATCTGCATATATGTATGAAGATTCCCATTAGTTTAAATGGATGATCATTGTTGTTAATTTGCTCAAGAATCAAAAGTTGAACCGGAATGGTTTGAGTATCACTGAAAAGCAGATGAACAGGCCTACTAATTGAGGTAACCCTTGGGGGCAAGACTTACAACCTAAAATATGCTTACAACTCCCCAGAAAATGTCACAAAGCAGAGATTTGGGGATATGGTAAATTAATAAGGTAGATATATGGGTAGAAAATGTCACATTCATAACTATTGTAATATTTGTATAAACTGCAAAGAATTGCAGTTCGCATCATCACTCTCCTGTCGAGATAGGAGTTAGTTCATTACGAGCGGCATGATTAGAGGAACCCCCAAATGTACATGTTGTGAGTTTTGTCTGTAAAATGAAAGCTCCAGTGAGTGGCTTCATCCTTCCCATCATTTCAACTACATAACTACAGGAGCCTATACAAAGAGAGGGGCTGGGATTTGGGGGCAGAGAGGACCGTTGTGGTCCAATTAAAATGAAGGCCTAATAAGCTAGCACATCCTAATTTTGATATTTCAGAGAAGTGGCTTTGAGGTTAAACGGTGGATGCACAAGCCAGTGAGGGGAGAGCTGCCTAAAAGCCATTTGGGTGCAACTCTTGAACAAATGCTGCAAACTTAACATTACTGGGAGACAGCAATTGGGAAAGTCTAAATATGCTGGGATCTTTGAAAGGAGAGCAAAATAGAAGCATGAATGCTGGTGGCTATGCATTACTTATGTGTCTGACCAGATCCCTGTGCTTCCCCAAGAGAGGGTCTGGAAATGCTGATGTCTTTCCTGAGCACCTAACCCAGGAATCCAATGTAAGTAGTTTGTCCAACAGAAACAAGTGTGGGGGTTTGTTTGATTTAATACCTTCCCCTTGGGTGTGGGGTATGGAAGTAGACCCTAGGTATATTTTGACAAATAATAATGCAAATTCCCCTATAGCTAATTAACAAAGGGTGATTTTGTTAAACTCACTCCCAGTGTGAATAAGAACTATAGCCTGTTGATGTAATCGGGTACATCTATTTTTCTTGTCAACCCCAAATTTCGCTAAAGGGAAGATGTGTCCTTGTTTAAAAGTGAAATTCCTGTCACCATTCCTCAGCCCTGGCCTTTATGCAGAGGAGTGTTGAGTGTAAATGAATATCGAGGTTTTTGGTGCTTCGTAGAGAAGTGATTTGCTAAATGAAACAATGTGTAGTTACCAATTGAAAAATGCACACACTCTCTTGAGAGTGAGAAATTGACCCCGATAGAAGAGAGATTTTGTATTGCTTCAGGGCAAAGAAGTGTTCTATCAATCCAAAATATTATCAAAAGTCTGTTGTACTTTCAAACATGCTAGCACTTTCAAGTGTCCAGGGAAATTAAATATGCAAAGCGCTGCATGTGTGAAATTACTTCAGAAAACAGGAAAAGGTTGCAGTTGGTTTAAACCATAACCTGATTAAGGAATGCTTATGTTCATGATCTTGTAATGTATAAAGATATTGTTTAATTTTGAAATTCAGGGCTTTTTGTGGGACAGGAAGGTTGAACTTTTTATGTGGCCTATGTTCCAGATACATGAGACCCAAAAGTGAAATCCCAAAAAGTTAGTTTTTTCATTGAAGCTTTGTTTTGTGCCACAGAGAAGGTGGTGTGTATTAACATTTGGTGCAAATATTCATTTAACCTATTATTTAATAAATATATATTCTTTCTGTACGTAAGCCTGGTTCTTGGCTTATTGGTGGCACAAGGGTCGAAATCTACGTGGCTAGAAATGAGCAATAGACAGGGCTAGACTGAATCAGATAAATGATATATCTTGGGGCGCTTTAATTGGTGGGGGAATGAACTCCCCATGTTAAGGGTAGTCTCTTCCTATATTGTTAAAGATTCATCAGAAGTCCCTATAACTGAGTTCATAGCTTATGTTATTATATTATTATTTTGTAATATGTGATTTAAAAAAAAAACTCACTCATGGTGTAGTTAACTATAGAGTATAGTGACCATTCTTGTATTTCACACCACAAGGTTATTTATCTCTTAGATTAATGATGGGAACTTCTTGTAATGTAACTTCCCATGGAGCCAGTAAGTATCAAATATTGAGGATGCTCCTTGCAATGCCATTTTCTGTGAAGTCACTTTTGTTGGTGGGAATACCTTTAGAATATAGGCTGTTTGCATATCTCTTACCCCACAGGACCTGAACAGATCTCTGACAGGTCTGTTTCCTGCATGCATCATGGTTATATAGACTTGCTATTGTTCTGTGCTGTATATGTGCTAAAATGCAATCTGCCACTAGTATTACTAAAACGTTGATGTGGGGGTAAATACAAATGACACCTTATAGGAATATGTGCACTGAATGCCACTTCTAATGTGCTGCCACATCTAGAGTGTCCTGCAAAACCATTTTGTGAAGTTGACCACTGTAGGTGCCAGCCACAATTTTTCAATTAGAGAATATGAAGATAATCTCCAAATGTGTTGTTAATAACCCATTGTAATCCTAAATGTGTAAAGTGGTACTTTCATGACTTTTTGCGACTACACAGCTGTCATGCTTCTGCTGGTGCCAATTCAAATCTGTTTACAATGTTGGTACCTGGGCGACCTGAAATGCAGCAGTATTGTGTGGTGTTGGACACGCACACTGCGGCTTGATCGCGACATTGCAATTAACCCTAGGTTTTGGATGCGACTATCAGATGCTCTCGATGTCAGACTACGTAAACTTTGCCAGTAAGTGGCGTATTGGAGTGGGGCTAGAAAATCGTTGCCCTTGTGCAAATGGAATAAATACATTCAGCACACATTTTGCTGTTTAGATACTACGGGCTGCAGCAAACAGGTTTTAACCCCAATCTGAATTATCTAAAATGTTTCAACTGGTACAAAAATGAAGCAATGTGTTTTATTTACAATCTTTACTGAGCAAAATAAAAAGAAATGTAGCAAGCACATATATCTTATGTTATGCAACAAACACAGTACATAAAACAGCATGATGTTGTTATTTTGCCATAGTGCAAACATCCCTGGATAATAGAGATTGTGAAAAACACCTGCTCACTTAATTCTTCATTTTCTAAGCATGTGTTGAATTATTTGCATGTGTGAAAATGTTGGTAGGGTTCTCTTCCATGATCTGTGATTGGCTGCAGCACACAATTCACCCGTGATCCCTGTACCCCACCACCGTCCCATGACAGTACAGTGGAATCACATCCTTGCAACTTCGGGAGTGGGGGGAACTCTTTGATTGCCTGATTACTTACTGAAGGACCCATGTTGATATAGCTTCCATCATTTCTAAGCCTTCATCCATGGTATACTGTATACCTTAAGGCAGCATGTTATGCCCATTTTTCTCCACTGTATACTTGACACTGCTGATCTCAATGATCCCCTTCTTTAGCCTTTTCTTCTTCTTCTTCTTCTTCTTCTTCTTCTTCTTGTTCTTCTTCTTCTTCTTCTTCTTCTTCTTCTTCTTCTTCTTCTTCTTCACCCAAACGGATGACATCAAAATCATTTTCAGTTTTAATAGTCCTCGAGCCACTACCACTGCTAACCTTTTAGGATGTGTCCACGATGTCAACCTGGAATGATTTCCAGGGAAAACCTCAAACTAAGCTCTTACAGAACTGGAATTCCAATTGTCATATATGTAAGATTATGGAAACTTACCTTGTGTAATGACTAGCAGGATATGTTAGAGACTCCTTATATGTTGAACCTCTCTTTTTAGTTTCGGCTATTATGTGACGCTGAAAGCGCTACCTTTAAGTCAAAACTATTGTCATTAAAATAAGAGCTTTAACATAAGAGTTTCAAATATGGGCTTTCAATGACATTCTGTGCTTTTCAATGGAGATGACTTTTGAGGAGAGATATGCAGTTGTTGGTTTATTGAATCCCTCCCATTCCCTCCCTCTAGCTATGCTAATCCCTATGGCTAATCCCACCCATTCCTGCCCATCTCGGAACTCTTTGAACTCTGAGCTCTTCCATTGTACTAGCCATCTTGGATGACTGTTTCTAAGGAAGCTCTCTGGAAACAAGCCAAAACTAGCAGCCATCTATGAATGGGAAAGATACCATGCATCTTTCAAATGAAATGATACTTTGTTTAAAACAGCTAAATTTGAAATGCACACAACCTTGGCAAAAGTACAGGGCACTGAATCTGTTAATTATTAAGTGCAACAATAACCCTGCACTATTTCAAGACCGAACTGGCAAACCCCTGTTGACACTGCTTGAAATATTCCATTTTGCAATCTCCACAGTAATGCTTTGTGCTCCACTAGCCCTGTGTCATTGAAGGTTTTGAGGGACGCCTTGTCCTCACGCGACCCTGGCCCACGCTCTTCTCAGGAGGCACATATGATCAGTGTTCAAACAAACGTGGCACGGGGTAGGAGCTGCCGACGTGACCCATGCTTCACTTGCTTGTGCAAGCTACAAAGACCAACCAGGAAATGAGAAGCATTCCACCTTTCTGTACCCTGAACCGCTTGCCTCGTCACAGACCCTTCGCCAAGTCTTCCTCGTCACAGCCTTCCTCCATGGTTACCTGCTCGTGTTGTTCTTTTGCCTTTGTATTGCCAAGCGAGTGGGTATTTCCTGGTTCACTTTAGTGATGCCTCATACTCTAATCAAGTCATATTCACAGCACCAGCTACAGAGTAATGTGTCTGGGCGCCACATTCTACTTTAAGAAAACCTCAGTGTGCATTAAAAAATGCATTAAACACTTATGCCTTGACTTCACGGGCAGCATACACTGGAATTACAATTGATATACTTGCCTGCCATTCAACTGGCAATACACAGATGTCTTCACGAGACATTATATAAACACTTGGAAGCTTAACTTGCAATTGCAGGGATGTCACAGATTCCTGCACAAGGGATTGCCAGGATTAAAATTGTACATTGCCCTGCCCAATTTAACACCACAATTTTACAAGATTTAATGCTGTAGTTCCATAAAAATTGATTTTTCAATTTCACCAATAAAGCACATATGTCCTGACAAACAATTATGGAGAATAAAGGCTTCTATTTCACCTACAACGTCCAGATGTCCACAAGCCTTTAGGGAGATTTAAGAGTGTAGTTCCACCAACAAAATACAAATGTCTTCACACACGATTATTGAGCCTAAAGGGTGCAATTCCACTGACAACATACAGATGTCCTCACAAGCCATTTGTGGTGGAAGATGGACAAGAGCTGGACAAAAACCGGTTGATTGCCTTGGTATGACATCAGACACAAATGCGGTGGTGGTGTAAATTCTGTATTGTAATTAATACCCCTCCCTTCTCCCTTCCTTATTTTCTATTAGTTTGGCCTGTGGGCTGAAAATATTGTGTTTCAATACAGATAGGGAGGAATGGCATTTTATGATGGACACACAGCCCGTAGGTGTTGTTTGGTTATTTGCCCACCCGTTAACTGCCCATGGCCATGCTAACACCTAGGGCCATTCCCAACCAGTTCCTGCCCCTCCCTGCCTAAAACACCTTCTCATGGGAACTCTTTGAGCTTTCTTTACTCAAGGCTTACCATCAAACATTGCACTCAAAGTGCCTGCCAGTGTTTTCTATGTAATTACATAATTGGAGTTGTAAACCTGCTATTGGTGCAATAAAAATGCCAAAACCAGGTCTGCCTTCAGCCACTCGATTTATAAGCACTCTCCCTGTCCTTCACTGAGGTCCTGTAGGCAAGTAAAGGAGCCGCTCTGGTGACCCATTGTATACACCATACACCACTAGCAAGTACCTAGCAGCCCCACACCCCTGCAACATAGGAAGAAAGGCTGGAAACCAAGACTTCACGCAGACCACCACACCGTGGCTCAGGAGCGAGGCAAGCCACGGGCCCATCCCACCGCTGAGCACAGCAGCACCTCCACACCAGACCCCGTACACATCCACATGCATGCCCACCGACAGCAGAAGTGACTAGATGCCCAGCACATGCCAGGGTGCCTAAATTCCAGCAGCCATTGTAGACCAGACAGGAGGACAAGATGCACCCCTACACACAGCAAGCAGCGTCGCATTTCTGAGGAAACCTGCCCCATTCAGCCTCCAGCCGCAGATGGACAGAAGATCTAGATAGACGGTATGGGTTGAGGACTTTGCTGGTTTCATCAAGGTGGCAGTAGAAGAGAAGTCTCCGGTATTGAAAGACATCTTCACAAATTTAGCAGGGACGGAGATAAACAGCATAATCAAGACAATCTGCCTGAAGACAAGAATACCTACAAAACATTTGTGACTTCCCTAGACAAGAAGCTGGTGAAACAACCAAATATGGACTATGAATGCTATGTGTTCAATCATGCCACCAAGCATCTCACGAGATGGTAGAGGAATTGTCATGATCTCTGCTTCCAAAAGATCAGGACTTGCCCGACTCCCTTGGAAGCAGACCCATAACCCCGGTTCCGAGTGCCAGCCAGTCCCAATTGGGACCTTTTGGACCCTGTCCTGGCGCCAGTGGCACCAGGCTCATAAAGATGCCCAGTCCCAGCGCTGGAAGCGCCGGGCTCATAATGCTTGGGTGGACTTACCTGCAGCAGACCATGTTGCTTACTTACCTGCCAGTTGAACCCCTGATCCTCTTCTGTTTGGGACTACTTTTCCTGTTGGGTGGGGCAGGAGCCACTCCCTAGGTTCAGAACACTGGAACTCTTCTGGAAAGCAGGAACTCTTTTCTTACCTAGGCGTGGCTGTGGAAGGAGACACCTAAGCACTACAGGAGGCTATTTAAACCACACCCGATGGATGAATCTTGCTTTGCGTTATTCTGCATTCTCTGCAGCAGAACGCTCATCGTGTCTTCTGCTTCTGATCCTGGGCCTTAGGGAACAAAGGCTTACCATCCTGGAATCCAGTCTTCAGCAGCACCTGTAAAGACAAAGAAAGAACAGGTTAGCACTACGGTCTTCAGTGGCAGCGCATCTCTTACCTGGTCCATCGGCTGTCACCAACGCCTCATGCTGCATTCCGGCATCTGAAAGACAAAGGCTTACCTACTCTTCGCATGCTCCGGAGGTCTTCGCACTGCATTCCGGCATCTGAAAGACAAAAGCTTACCAGCTCTTCGCACGCTCCGGAGGCCTTCGGCGCTGCATCCCGCATCTGAAAGACAAAAGAAGGTGCGTTTGAAGACATTGGGCAACTTTGTTACTCACGTGCCATTACTCCTTCCCACGCCGAATCCAGTGGGTATTCCAGCACCCTTCAGCTTCTCTAAAGCTCCGAACTTGTACCTGCAAGATAAAAGGGACAGTTAGTGCGCATCGTGAAGCAGGCTACAAGCGCTTACTTACGTGCTTCCAGGCGCTGCTATTCCTCACGCGGGTTCGATCCTCAACTCTCATCAGCCCGCCATCCGCCATCGCCGGAACCCTGCAAAACAAGAGATATCATTACAAAAGACTTTTAAGACATTTGAAGTGCCCAGAACTTACCGTTCGTGCAGTTAACGACGGACAGCAGTCCTCTGAGGTCAAGAGGCCTGCACCCTTATCCAGTGAAGAAACTGGTTATGGCACCCTGCCCCGAGGCAGATGGAGAGCTCGACGTTCACTTACCTAAGGTGAGGGTGTTAACCTTTGGGGTTCTACAGGAGAAGAGAAAGGGAAGAGGAGAGAGGCACCCAATAACCCCAGTTCATTAATCCCATATTTTCTATCTGCAGACATCTTACTCTTCGAGTCAGACATACAGTGCACAGAGGTCCAGCCCAAAGAGCCAACCGTGTGTTACACATCACCTTTGAAGATACAGCATTCACCCAGTCAAGACCGGCGCCTCTGCGGGAATCAGGTGAGCGTTACAGGAATTCATTACACGACTTTGCCAACAACTCATCCATGGCCATTCCTCTGCTTATTCGGACGATGAGGCAATACAGCTCTTTGTCATAGAAAGGTGCCTGTCGTCAGTGGTGCAAAAACAGTTCCTGAAGATAGATACCTTTCATGAATGACAAGATGATAGAGAGGGTGAGACTGCATGATAGTGTGGAAATACAGGCCTTCACAATAAGACCTGGAAAAAGAAAATAGACGACACAGTGGCAGCCTTTACCAGCGGCAGAGATCGGGAGAGAAATACCATAGACCACCAGACACTGCCGAGAGGACCACAGAGGGATGGATACTCACAGCCGAGACTGGTGCCATGCCCCCATAGACTGTGCGACTGATGCAGTCAGCTTTTTCCATACGCGCGACCATACCCAGCGATGCCCCAGAGGTGTTCCAGGTGTGTGAGAGAAGGACACTTGCAGGCGGTCTGCCGAGAAGGGAGGCCATTTCTACCAACATGCCAACCTCAGGTGGCATAATTCAATTGGAGACTGACTTACAGGCCAACACAGCCAACCCCACAGTGGAGGCAGGCCCACTCCTACCCACAACAGCCGAGGAGGATGGTGAGAGCAATGGGACAAGGCTTGGAATACAGTGAAGCACCTGTGAACAATTCACGGACATAATCAGAATACTATGGGGATACCTATGGATATACGGATGACCTGTATGCTAACTGGGATGAGCTCTCGTATGGCCATGAGCCTGACTTCCCAGACGAATTTGTGAATCTCTTTCAGGGGGCCCAAAATGGCAGTGATGCACCCACCATACTGGTGATGATGGACGCAGTCACGCACATATTCCTCATCGACACTGTGGCAACCGTCAACATTATGGGAGAACAAGAATTCCTAAACACAGGGAACACCCAAGAGCTGATACCATCCAAAGCCAGAATTGTTCAATGGGAAGCTAGTGTACCTCTCCCGTCGATAGGTCAATTTGAAAAAACGTTCTCCTTCAAAGGGAAAAGGATCAACACCACCATTCATGTTCTATGAAGCCTAGTCCAAAGCAAATGTTTAATAAGCTATCGCACTGCGGAAGCACTTGGCCAGATTGGCATTCACTTCAATGAAGGGGACATGGTAGTATGCATACGCTATGGGTCCATACACCACCTAGAAGGATCGCCACTTACCAAGGTGTCGATCAGAGAAATATTCCATGAGCTATTTCAAGGACTGGGGAAATTGAAAGGGACAGTAATCAGCCTCCACATCAATAATCAAGATAAGCCCATCCTGCAACACCCGCGTAGAGGGGGTTTCAACCTACAAGATGCTGTATCATGAGAACTACAACAGCTTCTGGACAACGATGTCACTGAACGGGCAGCAGGGCCCATGCCATGGATATCACCCCTGGTGGTGGTACCCAAGGACGGCAACAGACTGCGCATCTGTGTTGATATGAGGGTGGCAAATACTGCCATAGAGCAAGAGAGACACCCCGGATCCAAGCTAGGGGACTTGATCATCAGTCTAAACTGTGCAACGTAGTTCTCAAAATTAGACCTGAATCAGGGGTACTATCAGCTGGAGCTGCACTCTTATTCCAGACGGATCACAACATTTGCATCCTACCATGGCCTTTTCCAGTACAAGAGGCTGAACTTTGGGATCTCCTGCACTGCAGAGATGTTTCAGGAGACCATCCGGCACTTGCTCCTCCCTGTCAATAGGGTGTTTAACTACTCAGACAATACCCTGGTGTATGGCACCACGCAAGAGGAACATGATCAAGCATGAATTGAGGTGTACACATTCCTGAAGACAGCAGGGCTCACCCTTAACTATGACAAATGCAACATCAGTAGAAGTAAAGTTAAGGTTAAACAGCCTCTTTTTCTCCGGGGGAAGGAATGCAGCCCGACCCAGAAAAGAGGTGCGCTATCAACAAGCTTCATGAGCCCACCCACATGGGAGAAGTCAAGAAATATGCCATCACCACCGAGCCACTACGACAGCTCCTAAGAAAGGACAAGCCATTTAGGTGGTCAAGAGAATGTCAGAAGCTGTTCGGCGCAATTAAAATGGAAATGGCAAGTGCGACAAATCTGGCATATTTCAACCCAAGATGGCACACAAAACTGGTGGTCGATGCCAGGCCAGTTGGCACAAAAGGAGAAGCCGGATGCCCCTGCAAGCTGTGTCGTAGCATAGAAAGCAGATCCCCATCCCAGACAGAGAGCACGTATTCACAGGCAGAAAAAGAGAGCCTAGCAGCAGTGTGGGTGTGTGAGTACTTTCATCACTTCATAGTTGGGAAAAGGTTCATCCTCGTGACAGATCACCAGGCCCTGCTGTCACTGTTTGGCAAACTGAGAACTAGAATGCGACCAAGAATCGAAAGGTGGGGAATCATCCTCCAAAAATATGACTATACCATCGTCCACTGACCAGGAAGTGACAGTAGTCCGGCCGACGTCATTTCAAGGCACCCAGCAACGACAGGTCTGTTGCCATGGGGGGTGATGCAGAGTACATATGCTATGTCACAGAACAGGCCCTACCACCCGCACTCACCATTGAGGACATAGCCAGGGCTACACACGCCGACCCTTCGACCAGGTGGGCCGGGGAACTTAAAATATCAAACAAATGGAGGGACTATAAGAGGCTATCACGCCAATGTGAGGGAGTGAATAAGCAGGAACTGGAATGCATGTCAAAGATCAACATGGAACTAGCAGTGTCTGAACAGGGGATACTGCTGAGAGGATACCGGATATTCATCCCGTCATCTCTTTGCAGAGGAGGTGTACAGCTGGCTCACAAAGGGCACCGTGGGGTAGAGGCAACCAAGAATCTACTCAGGCAATCGGCATGCTTCCCAGTCACGGATGCAATGGTGTAAGACACAGTGAGAAGCTGCCTCCCATGCCAGTGTGAGGCCAGAAACAACCCGCCACTTGCTTTGCAACTGACATGCAGCCGCGAAGAATTGTGGAAAGAGGCTGCACTGGACTTCTATTGGGCCACTCAAAACAGGGGACTACCTCTTGGTAATTATTGATGAATTCTCCAGATTCACCATTGTCAAATGCACACCATCCACAGGCTTTGCCTAGATCGCCGGAGTCATAAACGAAGTGTTCAACGAATCGGGCATCCCCACCACAGTTAAGACAGACAATGGACCGTCGTTCAGCGGCCACAAGTTCCAGAGGTTTGCGAGACATCTATGTTTCAATCACCAGCGGATAACCCTGGTGTGGCCACAGGCCAGCGGAATGGCAGAGTGGTTTATGTCATCTATCAAAAGAACCATACAGAAGGTGACCATCAAAGAAATGTCAGTTCAGCAGGCCCTGTGCTGCATGCTCCACCACTAGCGAAACAGGCCACACTCGGTGACCAGAGTAACACCCAGCAACCTCATGAGGGCGTACCAAGCCAAGACGCGCCTTCCCCAAGGGACCACCATGACCCAGGGCGAGCTGGAAGATCGAGCAATGCTGGAAGATGAGGTGAGAGCACGGGATGCAGCGGCAAAAGAAGTGGCAAAGGAAAGGACCGATCGGACCATGAGAGAGAGGGACAAGGAGTTCAAAGAAGGAGAAGAGGTGGTGGTAAAACAACATATACAGATAAAGACAGACACCTGAGATGACAGCAACCCCCTCAGAGTGACTGAGATAAAAAGGACTATGGTAACGCCTGCCAACGCCCAAGGGCCGTCACAAGGAACTCATCGTTTTTCAAACAATTCAAACTGGGTGAAGACACTGGACAAGAGACGATGACACCCGAGAAAAGAAGAAGAGGAGAGCAAGGACAATCCCCGACTCTAGCTGGAGCAGGAAACGGAGACATGGCAAAGGGTCGACCTAGGCGAACCATCAAGAGGCCAAGCAGATTTATTAAGGAAGTGTAACATGGATGTAAGGAGATATGTGAGGGGGAGGTGTTGTGAGGGCGGAGGCAGCAGCAAGGAGAGGGTTATTGGAGACGGGATCCTAGAGGTGAAAGAGGTGGAGCCACTAGTAGATTTCAGCACTGTATGCAGAGGGGTGTTGAGGCCATGCTCCTTGAAATATTGTTTTAGAGTTTACCGAAGTTGTTGTACTGAATACCAACACACCACATGACTAATAGGTAGTAGCCATACTGTCACTACGGTGGTAGGGATGGAGCCGGTGCTCATTGCACTGACGGATTCTATGGCTAAAGAGGGTGTGTCCTCTGGCAAGGAGGTTGCTGTAGCTGTCCTGTGGGGTGTTATATGGTTAATCATGGAACACTGCCTTGCAGCCCTGGCGGAGTGGCCTGGGGCTAGTGCTGATTGGATGAAGTGATCACAGATCCTACTGCCTGGCACGGGCACCTGGGATGTGACATGCTATCACTTTCAGTGTCCACAAAGAGGTTTGTTGTGCTTGACATTGGACCATTTTGTCAGCACCTTATTGCAGTTCATAAAGGGAAGGGTGTGGACATTAAACATGGGGCTCCTAAGACTTGTGCCATACGTTCTGTGCACCTGATGACAGTATTTTATTATGGCTTCTAAGTGTTGGAGCTGGCTGCCAAGTGATCTTTGGGGAATTGTATATTGGTTGCGCTCACAGTCTACACAATGCATGTAATCTAACTGCATTGGGTGTAATAGTGACACTAGAGTGAGGACAGGTGATGATTGGAGCTACGAAGGAATGGGGCTTCTCATCAGGAAGTGCCCATTGACCTTTTGGTCATTCATCCTAGACACGCCTTGTTGCTATTAGGTGGTGCATGGGTAGAGGGCATGTGTCCTAGATATAGCTGCTTGGCTCATTGTATTCCTGGTGTTGAGTATATAATCCATAATGGTTTGTGGGTGGTTCTGTGTGAGTGTGAAAAGTGATGGTTCATGTCAATGGACCAGCATAATGTGGGCAATGCAGGATATATGACACACCCTTGATGGGGCCATTTTTTAATTTGGAGGATTGCGTTTTCTCACTGAATCTTGACTTTTCTGGGGAGTGGCCTGCCTGTGGCCTGATTATTGGTTTACCCCAATGTGCACGTGCATTACCATCACCAGAACTTGGAGGAAGAAAGGAAGAGTAGTCCTTAAAAGTAAATTTTGTTTTTAACATTGTCAAATGGACAATCATATACTCAACAGGATCCGCTTAGCTACCAGCTCAATAATTGGGAAATCCTACATCCTCCCAGGGAATGGTCCTAACAGCCGCCATCTTATCACGCACATCTGTCCAGACGGCAGACTTCCTCTGGTGTGTGTTTTTCTAACTTGTGCCACCAGATATCTCACCTGCATGAGCTATAAACTCATCAGCCTTTACAGTGATCTCTGCTTCAGTGAAGTTTGTCTTCCGCAGCCACATTTCTGGGACTTTCACGTTACTTTTGTCCCCTGACATGTTCACTGTGTACTTCTCCCATGGATGGCACCAGGAAATGGGTGATTATAAATGGATTCTATGTTCAGCTCCCTCCTTCAAATGGAGGAACGGACATGTGGTAATTGTGGCAATTTGTGGTGGACTTGCCAGCCACTAACACCTCCAAATATAGTTAGCCATAACAGTCAATTCTCTGTATTGTGTCTATTTGGCTATAAGGGAAGAACACAAACACTTACGTCTCCCCAGCTCCTTCTCGCAATAACAAATAATTGAACTCAGACTAGCAGAAGAGGTAGACACACGCCATATAAGGTTATACAAAATGGCTCATTATAGGCCATTTATTAATATCACATGACTAATAATACACAAATAGAAAACTAATACATACAAACATGTATGCTCAGATAGATAGATTAGAATATAAATGTCATCACCGTGATCCATGAAGCAGAGGAAAACTTCATCTTGACCACCAAACAACACTGCTTACCCTCAGCAGGTAGGCGAAGAGATTGCTATGGTCAACGGGGTCTGAAGCGAAGCGTCCTCCCTATCAGCGAGACTGCAACAATCAGGGTTCAACATCCAACAACCACCTTTCTGTGATGCCCTCTCCTTTATGGGGCATTTCCCCCCTTCCAAATTGTGTTCTGCCCTCGGCCGAAAGGCAGATCACAAGTCGAGGAGACAAAGGGTGGAAAAATCCAGTTGAACGTGGAAAAACCCAGCATTTCTCTACCTGCATGCATTCACAGACGCCTTATCGTGCAGCTGCAGCGCACTCAAACTCCCCTTCTGTATTCAACCTTCACTGGACAATACAATAACAATTCTCTGTAGTCAGTCTGCTTGCAAAATATCTATGTGACCTTGCTCTGTTTTCCCTGCTACTTGTTCATTCTGTGAGGCCCGCGGAAGCGCAGACTTTATTACTGCAAAGGTAGATGAGAGTTCAAAATGGCTGCATATCGACGCCATGTTGTTCTGGCTTGCATTTTACACACTAGCATTACATTCTCCCAAAATGTGTGGATTTAGCACTCGCTATGTTTTTTCAGTGGCAATTGCCCCAGATAGAATTGACTTAACCGACCGGTCCATTGTTAAACAGCCATAGGCTTGTAACATGTCAGTAATTCTACACTGTGGACTGACCAACATTATCTAATTGACTAAAATTACGTATTGTTGATTCTGTCTCCCGTCTCTTTACATGCAATCTATGAGGAGGGTTAGCTCTTTGTTAGCATCCCGTATTGGCATTGATATCCTTATACACTTTTTTTTTTTAATGTGGATCCTTCTTTCGCCCATGTTTGTGCTTCAGTAATTCCACCTGCTACATTGGTCATAAAGGTAATACCGTTTAGACTAATTACCATCATATTTACTACGAAACTCTAAATGGGGCATCTTTTTTCCCCGGCCGCCTAGACTGGGTCCTTGTCCCTCCCCTGCCCAGGTTTGCAAAACGCAGGTGCGATCTTGGAAACCGATCTTTCCCTGAGCCCTCATATCAACACCACGGTCCAGCCCCTCCTGCTATAAAAAAGAAGAAACAAAATAAAGACAGTCATAATAGCAACACTGAATAAAACGTGAAAAAGACACTAGAAGTACAACATATTTTTATCTATTTTAATTTAAAAAAACAATAAGAATATTGTATGCTATTAATTTTTCAACATATGCATATATGCAATCTGAGGCAACAGGATTTACTCGGTTTTATTCTTGTTTTCATGTATTGTTTCTAAAGGTATGCATGGGGAAGAGGATCAAGTTGGAAAACAGTAACATGTATATATTTAAACGAATTACAGACATGTTCCCTTAATTCTGGAATTCATAATTCTCTTGAATTCCTCCTTTCATTTTTTCTCAGTCCCCCCATCAGTCTCTTCGTGGTTCCACTCCTTTGCTCTGAACGCTTCCCAAGTGTTGACTTCCCTGCACTCTACCCCTTCTCCTTCAGTCATGCCCTAAAGCTCATCAACAGGCCTCTCTTCATGACATGTTCCTCAGTATCATTTCCCTTGAATATTTTCCTTGTGGTATTCTTTATATTCACATAGGTCTGCGAAGCTCTGCTAGTTTTACAAACAGAAGCACACACACACATATCCAGCTACACACTTATACTCACAAACACACTCACATCACCCCCAGAAACACACATGTTATCCTGTGCAGTTTCTTCTTTCTTCCTCCTTGCACCCCAGTGAGCTTGTTCCAGATAATCCCAGGGACGGCTCTTTCATTATGGGCGGATGGCCATGGACCCACAACCTATCCATCCATTATGGCTTGTACGTAATTTGGGCAGTTAGAAAAAAGGAGAGAGAGGGAGCAGTGTGCCGTAGTGCTCTCTACCCCTGCAGAAAATCTTCTTTCTTTCACATGCCCCACAAGGCTTGCCTGGCTGGGGCATACAGCTCTCCCCGCCAAGTATCACCCATAGAGAATGCTGGCAGGGTCACTGCAATGAGAGAGGGCGCTCCTGTACAACCTCCTCTCATTGCAGCATTATTACAAGCTTCGGCGTGTTCATTTTTCAGAGCCTCGACATGCGCCATATATGCATGCCCGGGCTCTGAAACCTTTCACCCGGAAGCTTCCTGGTGCTGTGGTTCTTGGTAGGATCCCCTTGGCCGATGCCCTCAGCAGATCAAACGCTTGATGTCTTGATCTCCTATGGCCTCCCCCTGTCTATCCCTCTGACCACTCATCTCTTCTGGTGTGATCACTGCGTTCACTCCTCTCATCTCTCCCTCTCTTCCCCCCAAGCCAAGCCCACCCCCACACTGCCACCTACCTTCTCGGACATCGACCTATGAAGCTTGTGTCAGTTGAGTCTTTCGCTGCAACCGTCTCTCACCCCCTCCGGCTCTGGCTGACTCACACCCAGACACAACCCTGTCTCTGCTCTACTCCTCTATTTCCAATACTCTTGATGATCTTGCCCCTGTCATGAGAATCTGCTTGAAGTCCAAAGCCAAGTGTAATTCCTGGTATGACTCTGACCTAGCTACCATTAAACGTAAGTGTAGGGCGACTGAGAGGAAATGGAGGACTTCTTGTTCATCCTCTGACAAACTGGCCTGTCGCCTTCTCCAAAGGCAATACCGACTCTCTGTCTGCACCAAGAAGAGAGTCCACATTGAAGCCCGTGTCTCTGCGGCATCTAACAACTCGGCCAAACTCTTTAAAATCTGCAAGGGAAAGGCCAACCCTGCTGTAGTCTCTACCCCTCCTCTTGCCTCCCTGTAACGCTCACCTGATTCCCGTAGAGGCGCCGGTCTTGACTGGGCGTATACCATATCTGCAAAGGTGATGTGTAACACACGGCTGGCTCTTTGGGCTGGACCTCTGTGCACTGTATGTCTGACTTGAAGGGTAAGATGTCTGCAGATAGAAAATATGGGATTAAGGAACTGGGTTATTGAATGTCTCTCTCTTCTTCCCTTTCTCTTCTCCTGTAGAACCCCAAAGGTTAACGCTCTCACCTTAGGTAAGTGAACGCCGTGCTCTCCATCTGCCTCGGGGCAGGGTGCTGTAACCAGTTTCTTCACTGGATAAGGGGAGCAGGCCTCTTGACTTCAGAGGACTGCTGTCCGTCGTTTACTGCACGAACGGTAAGTTTCGAGTAATTCTAATGTCTTTAAAGTCTTTAGTAATGATGTTTCTTGTTTTGCAGGGTTCCGGCGATGGCGGATGACGGGCTGAAGTGAGTTGAAGATGGAGCCCATGTGATGAATAGAAGCGCCTGGAAGCACGTAAGTAAGCGCTTGTTGCCTGCTTCACGATGCGCTCTAACTGTCTTTTTATTTTGCAGGTACAAGTTCGGAGCGGCTGCAGGGTGCCGGAATACCCACTGGGTTAGATGTGGAAAGGAGTAATGGCACGTGAGTATTAAAGTTCCCCAATGTCTTTAAACGCACCTTGTTTTGTCTTTCAGATGCGGGATGCAGCGCCGAAGGCCTCCGGAGCGTGCGAAGAGTTGGTAAGCTTTTGTCTTTCAGATGCCGGAATGCAGTGTGAAGACCTCCGGAGCGCACGAAGAGTAGGTAAGACTTTGTCTTTCAGATGCCGGAATGCAGCCCGAGGCGTTGGTGACAGCCGATGGACCAGGTAAGTGAAGAGCTGTCACTGAAGACCGTAATGCTAACCTGTTCTTTCTTGTCTTTATAGGTGTTGCTGAAGACTGGATTCAGGATGGTAAGCCTTTTTCCTTAGGCCCAGGATCAGATGCAGAAGACACGATGAGCGTTCTGCTGCAGAGGATGCAGAATAACGCAAAGCAAGATTCATCCATCGGGTGTGGTTTAAATAGCCTCTTGTAGTGCTTAGGTGTCTCCTTCCACAGCCACACCTAGGTAAGAAAAGAGTTCCTTCTTTCCAGAAGAGTTCCAGTGTTCTGAATCTAGGGAGTGGCTCCTGCCCCACCCAATAGGAAAAGTAGTTCCAAACAGAAGAGGATCAGAGGCTCAACTGGCAGGCAAGTAAGCAGCATGGTCTGCTGCAGGTAAGTCCACCCAAGCATTATGAGCCCGGCGCTTCCAGCGCTGGGACTGGGCATATTTATGAGCCTGGTGCCACTGGCACCAGGACTGGGTCCAAAAGGTCCCAATTGGGACTGGTTGGCACTCGGAACCTGGGTTATGGATCTGCTTCCAAGGGAGTTGGGAAAACCCTGACCTTTTGGAAGCAGAGATCATGACACTCCCAGGCTCTGTGCAATGCCCTTGCCGCTCATTTTATCTCAAAAACCCAGGACATCCTGTCCACCCTCTCTGCCCCTTCCCCTCCTATTCCGCCTCAGTCTGTGCTTGCTGACACCCCTTTCTCCTTCTCTTCTTTTCCTCTCTTCTCCCCTGATGAGGTCGCTAGACAAGTACGATCTATGAAAGCCTCGTCAAAACAAGTTCATCCCTGTTCCTCTAAAATCATCAAGGACCACATTGACACCCTTGCACCGGCCCTTGCCGATTTCTGCAACCACTCCTTTGCCTCAGGATCTTTCCCCTCCCCTCTGAAGCACTCCCTTGTTCATCCTCTCCTCAAGAAACACACAGCTGATCCCTCCTGTCCGGCTAACTACCCCCCTATTTCCATAACTCCCTTCCTGGGCAAACTCCTGGAAAACCTGGCCACCTCTCAGCTTAACCTTCATTCCGATTCTGTTGGCTGTCTCCATGACCACCAGTCTGGCTTCAGAGTGGCCAGAAGCATGGAAACTGCTCTCCTGACCATCCTTAAAGATCTGCCCTCCAACTTTGACTCTAACATTCCCTCTGTCCTCATCCTACTCGATCTCTCATCTGCCTTCGACATGGTTAACCACTCCATCCTGCTCAACCGTCTCCATGATAACCTGGGTATCACTGATCAGGCTCTGGCCTGGCTGACCTCCTACCTCTCTGATCGACCCTCCCCGGTCCAACTTGGGTCCTTCCTATCATCTATCTTCCTCTCTACCTGTGGTGTTCCCCAGGGATCTAACCTCTCGCCCTGGCTTTTCAACCAATACCTGGCAACCCTCGCCCACTGTATTACCATTTTGTGCTCTAATTTCCAGTGCTACACTGATGACACTCAACTCATTTTCAGGCTGCCCTCGGCCACCTCCTCTTCTTTCTCATCTCTGAGTGTCTAATTGCCATTCAAGATTGGCGTGCTGCAAATGACCTCTGAATGCCAGCAAGACGGAGATCCTCCTCATCGGCACACCTCCACCATCCTTTCTCATCACTCACTGGCCGGCCTCTCTTGGCCCTCCTCCTACCCCCACCTACGCGGCTAAGAACCTTGGGGTCATCTTTGACTCCACACTTCCCTTCTCCTCCCACATCTCTGAGGTCACTGAAAAGTCAAACCTCCTACTGCATCTCCTCAGAGGTACTCTGCCTTTCCTCTCCTTCCCCCAGAAGCTCACTGTCTCCCAAGCTCTGGTTATCTCCATGTTGGACTATTGTAACAGCCTCTTCCTAAATCTACCTGCCTCTACTCTCCGCCCTCTGCAACTAATCCAGAACAGGACTGCGAGACTTGTCCTTGGCCTCAAGCTCTGGGATTGTATCTCTCCAGCTCTGAAATCTCTCCATTGGGTTGCAGTGGATGCAAGGATTAAATTCAAAATCCTCTGGATTGTCCACAAGGCTTTCTGGGGCCTGGGTCCAAAATACCTTCAGCTATACCTCCGTAAATACCTTCCCTCTCAAGCTCTTCGTTACTCTACCTCTAACTCCCTCAGGGTCAGTCGTTTTTCAAAGAAATGAGCTGGGGGTAGATCTCTGTCTTCGGCTGGTGCTTCCCTCTGGAATAGCCTCCCTGCCACTCTAAAACATGAGGTGAATCATCTCTGGTTCCAGAAGCAAATCAAGACCTTCCTCGTTACTTCTGCTTTCACTCCCCCTCTCTCCTGCTGATCTGCTCTCTCTTGGCACTGTGCACCTGGCCACCCTCTGTCCCCTGGGGCCAGGTACCTGCTCACCCTGCCACCCTCCTGCAGTGCCACCTGGCCACCCCTTGAAATGGGGACTGTATCTGTACACATCCACTCCCCCGCCACCCCCCACTTTTTCTTCCTTTTCTGCACTTATTTAGACTTTCCCAATCTGCTGCCCTAAACGCTGCACTTGTCACTTGCTGGCTGCACTACCACTGTTTATTGCCTCTATTATCTATTTATTATTATTTATCCTTTCTCCTCTGCTCTGCACTCTCCTCTGTCCTCTCTCCCCCGTCCATGCACTTCCCCCCGTTCCCTTTTCCTATGCACTTCCGCGTTCTCAATGTCACTGGGCCTAGTAAGATGGTGGATGTGTTCTCCCCTGTTCCCCTCCCTTGCCTTGTCGCGCTCTGAAACACTTGTGTATGAGCGTGATACAAATAAAATATCATATCATATCCTGGAGACAGTGCAGAAGATTGACTAGACAAACGCTCTGTCAGGTTAAGTTTAAAGTAACTTTTCGTCCGGATCTGAGGGGTCTGATTTACAAAGCTGTTTTCAACGGGTGTTTCCCATTGAAAAAAACTTTTGTAAATCAGGTCCATTGTGTGTGTATTTGAGTGTGCGGCATGTGTAAGTGCCAGTGTGTGATGTATGATAAGGTGAGTTGTGCAGCCCCAGCCCGTGTAGTTTGTCTGCCAGTGTTTATGTGTGTGTGCAAGCACTGTTAATGTGCGTGGGGGAGGGTCTCTAGCATAGATATCCCTAGATGGCGGTAAACAGGGTCAATTGTCCCCCTCTATTGGCAGTTTTCCCCACCCTTAATTGGTGGTGTACAACACCAGCCCCACCTAGTCCGTGACAAAAAATACTTTCCATGAGCATTAAAGTTGCTCCTTTGACCAGCCGTCATTCACAGGTTTGTAGGCTTTTTTTTCATAACCTGTGCAGGTTCTCTTGGCTTAGCCTTTGTTCCTCTTCAATGGGCCCTGAATATCACTGGGGTGGGGGCCATCATCGTTCAATGTAAGCTACCTTCATGCTGGTCACACTATTGTTTTCCAAATGTGCAGCTTACACTTGTCTAAAAACAAACAAAAGACATTTCCAAACTGAAACATGCTTCTTAAACTTACATTCCTTAGTAATGTGTGTCTTTTTTTTGTCGGACTGCCACACAAATACCCTTTGATTTGTGTGCCTTTTCCTTTGGGTTTTATCACAGGATATATTTCTAAATATGTTATATGCTTGTCAAACTGCTTAATCACAAATAAATGTTTCCATTGTGCTGACAGCAGTTGTTGGGAAGTTAAACACTAGGTTTATGGGTGGCAACTTTTGCTTTTCACTATGGGGGCAGACATTGCCCCACTCACACCCTGAATACATAAGCAAGTTACCAGCGGAACTCACCCCCTTGACTGAACACATGTCTTTGCACTTGTTTTTTTATAAGGAATTGCAAAAAGTCATAAGATTTACAGCCAGTTTTAAATATATAACAGCAACAGTCACTGAACTTACTGAGCTAATCTGCTACATTGCAGTTTGTGTACATGACTTCAAAGTCAACAGTATTTCATCTCCAGCCACACTGACCCTGTGCATATGCTATTGATGGTGTACCAGCAGTGGCTTCTCCATAATGGGTTATGGGGTGCGACCTACGGGCACCCCTATCCATAATGGAGGAGCCAGCCCACTGTGAACACTGAGCACTCCCTCATTTCCTCTGCCCACCATATCCATTGAGCAATGCAAAGCCGTGGGCATGTTGCTTCCCTAACCTTGCATGGCCCATAGTGGATTCTGGCTGAGGAACTGCATGTTTATATGTGCGAAGGAGACGCTCCTGCACCTCCTCGCACATCCAAATGGAGAAGGGCACTTTGTCATCAGCGCTCTGCTTCTTTCACACAAACGCATGAACCATAAAGGCCACTTTGCCTCCTGGCTCGTTTTCATGCAACCCAGCAGCTGGAGTTCTGGGAGGAAACATCAAGACCAGCTGCAGAAGTTGGCTAATTTAAATATGTGTATGCATGTGTGTATGCCTGTGCTGTGTGCAATGAGTGAGTGTATGATGATTGGTGTGTGTGAATGAGCGAGTGCATGATGCGCGTGAAATTTGTGTTAATATGTGTGTGTGTGTTTGTACTGGGCAGTGGAGCAGATTTTGATGGGATGGGGTTTGTTGCACAAGCCCCCATCGCCACCAGCCAAAATTAGCTTCCGGTGCGAGGTTCTGAGGCAGGCACAGGGGGCAGGCATGGTATTTCTTTCCTGGGTATGTATGATAGATGACTAGTAAAAAATAACATGCCTGCTCCTTGGGCACCCAGCTCCAGACATGAGCACATAATCACATTGTGTGTGCAAGGGGCAGTGGAACACCCAGAGGGCAGACATGGCATTTTTTACTGGACATCCATGATGAAGCATGCATGATACGTGTTATTATGTAGCTAGCTAGACTAGCATTTTTATGCAACCAGTTTAGCCATTTCTTACTGTGGCATGACATTTTGTATTGGGCATCTTTAATAAACTAAGCATGATAAGTGTTATTACAGTGCTAGACTGGCATTTATTTGCAACCAGTCTAGCCATTTCTTCTTGGGGCATGACATTTTGTAGTGGGCATCTTTGATAAAGCAAGCATAATCAGTAGTATAATTCTTTCGGTGCATGACATTCTGTGTGGGCCACCTTTGGTAAAGTAAGCATGATAAGTGTCAATATGTATATAAACAAGACCCGTTGCATACCAACCGGTAACCCTTGTGTGCACTGCTGGGGGACTAAAGTCCCAAAGTTGTTTAAGACCATTCGTAAGTGATGTCCCAAAGGCTGGGTGTCACGCCATTACAGTAACAAGTTCAGAAAAATTCTTATCAATAGTTTCTAAAAATAAGGTATACGTTAAATTTGGAAGGGATACGCCTAAGCACTTGAGTAGCAGCTTCAATCATATGAAAACAATGAATGATAAAATGCCGTCCTATAAAGAATACCACCAGTCATCATTGTGATCCAAAATCATGGTCATGTTAAAATAGTATTGATTCATACCTCCATAAATCAAGGTATCAATGCTACTACAATGGGATACTGTGCAGTTCAGGCACATAAATGGAAAACAATTTAAAAAACGAATCAAGAAGATTGTATTACATCTCCACACAATTAAGTCGTGAATCATATAAAACAGTTAGACAGTTATAATCATCCAATATTCTCCACTTGAAACCACAATAGCTAACGTGTTTCGGATTTTTGAAATACATCTTTAGGGCTTGGGAGCTCATAGATCCGTACATTTCAATGGCTGAAGTCTATTCTCTTAAACACCTAAAAGGTAATAGGTAGACGCACTTAGTCTATTTCCATATGACGATCATGTTCCATATACGGACATAATAGAAGTAGTGAATAAAGCACTAACATTCAATCCTTCAATGTATGGAATAGCTGCTGCCGCAGTACCCTATGTGTCAAGGACCTGCATGTCAATCATCCATGTACAATCTACGCTGGTCAAATGGTTATTTACAAACATGGAATAGCTCCTTAGGTCAAATATTCACTCACTTGGCTGATACATTAGCTGTACTGGCCAGGGGAGGCAGAGGTGGGTCGGCCGTTTCATGAGCGAGATAGCTCAAAACCACAGTGTTAGAGGGAGAGCAAATAAAATAGTAAGGGGGCGCTACGACAGCGACAGGGTCCGTGATACATAAGTTAAAATGTGGAACTCCTGGAAGTCAATGCTATTGTGAAATAGCGTTTGCAACGCATATCTAGTCATCCACCATGCGTGAACAACAGTCAAAAATAGATTATTATGAATGTATCTCGTTATCAATGAGCATTAGCTATCTCTTACAGATAAGCGATACCGTGGCTCGTATTGTTATGCAAGTAGGACATTCCTCGTTAGTCTGCATGTCATGAATGCCAAAAGCACACTCACCACAGTATGCTCAGTACAGGATCAGAGCTGACCGTCTAAACGACAGGCATCCCGAACCTCCACTATGTATATATGGTCACCATGGCACCGGCGCACGTGCGCATCACTGCCAATTGCTTGTGTCCCCCATCTTGGTGTGGGACTGAGCTAGTTGCTAAGGCAATTGCCACTCCTGGTGCATTAACAGCCTGCTCCTCAACCCAATGATACCATTCTACCTTTTAACAAAAGAATACACGGACAAACCGAAAATGTCTTACAGTCTAAATGCACACAATGTAAAAGCCGTTGTATAGATCACAGAATGTTACGGCCCCGTTTTTGGAATCTCACTAGATTACAGCGTAATGCTGATGGCATCACAAGATAGTCTACCTCTCACCAAACTGGTCTAGTGGTGTATAGGAGAATTATGCAAGTAGGACGAAGGGCAAAACAGCCAAATTAATCCTGCTGGGTGCCCTCCTCCTGCTAATGTCTTATATAGCCTTAATTAAGAGGTTTTTAAGCGGTTTGCACTGTCGCTAGTTTCAGTGGAATTCTGACGAATTCTGCCTTTCATTGATCCAAACCAATGGTGTATGGGAAGATTATGTGAGCAGGACGGAGGCCAAGTTGGTCGAATAAATCTGTCTGGGTGCCCTACTCCTGCTAATTTCTAACAGAGCCATAATTAAGAGATTTTTGAGCGGTTTTGGTCTCTCGCTAGTTTCCGAGTAATTCTAAAAAAATCTGCCTTTCATTCATCCAAACCAGTGGTGTATGGGACATTTCTGTGAGCAGGACGGAGGGCAGGTCAGCCGAATGAATCTGGCAGGGTGCCCTACTGCTAGTGTCAAAAGGAGCTGAGATAAAGAGATAACCATCAGCTCTTGTCCTGTGCATCCAAGCCCAGTACTTGCATTAGCCCTTAAACCTGGGAAGATTATGGACGGCGGAAGTGACATGACACAATACCATTGTGTATTTGAGATCCTGACAGTGTTAGGCCGATGTTATTTACTATGTCCAAAGTAGACCAACGGTGTAAAAGTATGTACAAATATGCAGGAGTTAAGGGATTTCTGTGACCAACCCTATTGGTATCATTACATTATCTGCATGGATGAGTAGACCATCCCTCTCAGACATAAGTCCGCTCAGAGTCTACTTTCCTTATATCCAATCGGAACAGTTACTCTTGACCAATGTGCAGATCATCCTCATGGGTTATAACCCATTAATAATCTTGTAGCTCCAATTGTTGTCACAAGAAGGCTAGAACCTTGTAAAGCTACACAAATCACATTAGATCAAATTCACAATTCATGTCTCGTGGATAGAGGGAGTCCAGTAGGTCAATCCACACAATTTCCCTTTGTGGCAGTCTCTTATGCAAATCCCCACCTCTGTTGCCTAATTTGATCTGTTCTAAAATAACACATTTCAATTGGGCTACTGTGTGTCTAACTTCAATAAAGTGCATGGCAACTGGGGATTTTAAGTTCTTCGTGTAGATGTTAAGCTTATGTTCAGTCCACCTTATTCTTGTTTTTCTCGTGGTCATGCCTATGTAGTAGAAACCACAGGGACACCTGAGTGCATATGCTATGTTCGATGAATCTCACGTACATGAACGTTTAAGATAGATTGCTTTCCCTACATGGGGGGGTGTTATGCTGTTTGCCCAGTATAATATTGCTACAATGTTGGCAATAATGGCAGGGCTGTGTTCCTTTGTAGTTCATATTACATGTTGAAACAGTGGGTATCTCAGCTCTCACCAAGACTGTTACGTAGCTATTCCTGTAGGCGAATGTTGGTAACTGTTGGAATAAAGGCTGCAACTGCGGATCCATTTGAAGCATAGGCCAATTCCTTTTTATAGATTGCTTAATCTTCCCACTTTGGATAGAATGTGTCATCACGTAAACCAGTGATTCACTCTTCTTAGGTGGTTTAGGTGTCAATAGAGTATCCTGATCAATTTCTTTACACTTTTCCCGCAATGTTGGAGATGAGGGTGGGATTATATCCCCTCATTCGGAATTTGTCTTGCAAAGAAGTTGACTGTCTCTTATACTCCTCTGTCTCCGAGATGTCCATCTATATCTGAGGAATTGACTTAGGGGCACACTATCAATGGTGCGCTGTGGATGGAAGCTAGGGGCCAGCAATATGCTGATCCTATCTGTGGGTTTTGTGAAGATCCTTGTAGCCAAGTTATGACCGTCACTGTAAAACTCTACATCCAGGATGTTAATGAGTGTATCGCTTATTTGAGTCATAAATTTGATTCTCGGGTGCATCCCGTTGATCATTCCAAAATATTCTTGTAGTTCCTCTGTAGCGCCCATCCATATGCCAAATACATCATCTATGTAACGTACAAAGATGGAAAGGTGTTGCATCCATCCTGGCGCGTTGAGCATATGTTCTGTTTTCAGAGTATTTAAGTGTTTGCGTAAGTGGATGCCATACCAGCTCCCGTACTTGTACCAGAAAGTTGTAGAAAGTATCTGTCTTGGAATTTGAAAAAGTTATTCATCAGGACCAGTTTGAGCAGTGTAAGCATGAAAAGTCAATTACCTTGGCAGTTCTCTGATTGTAGCAATAGCCATTCAACGGCTTCTAGGCCTGCTTTGTGCACTATGTTTGTATAGAGTTAGGTCACATCCATGGTGAATAATGTGTCTCTGCCTTTCACAAACTATATTTCCTTAAGTCTTAACAAGAAATGCATAGTGTTCTTTATGTAGGTTGCAGTGTCTTGAATAAGCGGCTGTAGAATCCTATCCAGATACTTTGCCAGCAGTTCCAGGAGGCTCTCAGTGGCAGCTATAAAAAGGCGTCCTTGAGGTTTTATTAGGAAGGATATCGAAAACCGGGGTAATGAGATGCATATTTGAAAGAAATGTGCAGGTCATATCAGAAATAGTCCCTCTGTTCTCAGCTTCATCCAACACCTCTCGGATGAGAGTCTGCACTTTCTCTGCAGGGTTAAATTGAATTCCTTAATTCCTTTATACGTTTCTGTACCCATAAGGTGTCTTTCTACTTCCTCTAGACAATCAAGTTTATTCATAAGGACAAGAGCCCCTCCGTGTCTGCTGGCTTGAAGATAATGTCGGAATTGTCAAGCAGGTTCTTAAGAGTCTGTCGTTCTCAACTGGTGAAGTTCCCATGTTTCTTAGACTTAAAGGCAACTTTTTAGAAATCGTCCAACACAGATTTCTCAAAAACTGTAAGGATGTGGTTTTGAACAGGCAGATTAAAGGTACTTTTTGGATTTAGCTCAAGGAATTCTGAGGTTTCCTCTAGTATTGAATCTTGTTCAAGGGAGTCTCAACTTAAGTTTCCTCATGAGCTTAAAAAAGTCGATCTTCTCTCTCTACAGGTTGCTACTTTGTTGAGGAAGAAATGATAATCCTTTCCACAATACCAGAAGTTCTGAACAAGAGAGTAAGTAGGAGGAAATATTTGCTACTAAGTCTTTTTACCAGTTGTTTTCTTCCTCTGAGGGGTTTTTCTCTTTTCCCCTTTCTGGTGGGTCCTTTTTTTAAAAATGCGAAGGTCCTATGCCCGAGTTGCCTTCGAGTGATGAAGGACCTGCCTCATTTGTAGTTTCCGGAGTTACTTCAAGCTCAGTGCTAGATGCATCTGATGAGGTCGTCTCTGGATTAGGAGTTCCCAATTTCGGTGCATGTGGGTGATGAATGACACTGTCCGTAGTACTCTTGCCAACTGCACATTATGTCGAGTTTATAGTCTTGTGTTTCTCGTCTGAACTTCCTAGTCTTTTTTACTTCCAATTCTTGTTTGTATTTTGCCAGATTCTGGTTGTTATCTTCAAGAATCTGCTTAAATTGTTCTGCAGTCAGACCAGTGCCCAAACCTGTTTTGATGTTGTTGATTTGTTCATCCAAGGTAGTTAGATTATGTGCCAGTTCTTCTCTAGTTAGCAATATAAGGTCCAGTGAACACTTATTTAAGATTTGACAACATTTCTTCACGAAGGTAGGTGTCAATATGTAGTAAGACTGGCATTTACATTTTAAATGCAGCCAGTGTGTCTAGCCATTTCATATTGTAGTATGACATTTTGCATTGGGCATCTTTGGTAAAGCAAGTAGGATATTATGTAGCTTGAAATGGCATTTTAGTGCAGCCAGTTTGGACATGCTTTCATACTGTGGCATTCATTTTTAATGGCAAAGCCAACTGGTGTATGTTCTTATGTGGGGATACGGCCATTTATTGGCAGAGCAAACATGGACATGTTTCCTTATAGTATCATTACTGGCATTTAATGCGCAAAGCAAACAAGAGTATGTTCTCATATGGGAATGCTAGAGTATAATTGTGCAGTCAGCATGGAAATATATGGGTACAGCCAGTGTTTAAATGGTTTATTCTGGCACATATTATGGGCAAAGGCAACATGAAGATGTGTTGTAGAAATGCTCTTTTGCACTCTTGGTGACTTGCATCTAATGGATTTTTGCATGTGTTACTCTACAAAACCAATTGCAAACTGTTTGGCTTTTTACCCATTTTTTCTAAAAAGTGTGCTCTAAAATGCACCCATTAAGTTAATAAATGTCATGAGGACCCCTCCCCCAAACCTCCCTTGATCGGGCTCCTGCGCTATGTGCGGTTGCTATGGCATATCTAGGAGAAATATTGACGCCCCTCCGGTTAATAAATTCACCAGCCGCCACTGGCTAATCCTCCACCCTGAAAGTCTGCAGGTAAAGCCGCTAGAACTGACGTCCTGCTCCCATGTGTATCTTCAAATCACCAAGAGACCGTTCCTTCCAAGTCATAAAAGAGCCAAACTGCATCGAAAGCCCAAGAAAGCACTGCTGTTGTGCAGGTCACCACAGCTCAATCATGGGGATCATGAGAGGACACTCCGTTAGAGCATTAAAACACCTGCTGGTCCACCGAGATACAAAGTACAACTCCCATGGAAACTCTTTCACTTATTATACATGTGTACACATGTTTTTCTTATGTAATGCCTTAATGCCTACACAGTGGATAGAACCTGTTATATTAGTAATGATTACATAAATGTTTTACCTTTCCTTAGACATTCAATTAATTGTCATCGTCATGGGGCTGACGTATTACATACATTGAATCTGTAGACTCCCTGTGTCTGCCATGTTACGACTTCCATAGCAGGTGTAATAAAACTTTGTATATCAACCAAGTGGCCTTAACTTACGGAAACATTGTCAATAATTTTAGGAGTAAATACGTAGGATTCAGTTCATGTTATGGTCTTTGTCAAAGTTCAGTTCATATCAATACCTTCCAGCAGGGACATAGACAGGATAGGGTCCGAGCGGGCAAGGCCCACCCAAAATATTTAAATGCCCCCTCAGAAGTGGTTTGTGGGCATTTACAGATGTTAATGTCACTGCAGTGGGTCCTACTACATTAGCTTCAGGCTCCACTTGTTGGACAATCCTGACTACGCTTCTGCCTTCCAGCTCTCTCTGTTGCTCACACAGACCGCGTCTCCCATGGCAATCTCGCCACATAATCCTTGTCTTATTTCCCACCCCACTGTTGAATGTTGGGATTCTAGAGGAAGAGGTAATTGCCATCAACCACCGTCAGGGGAGCGGGAGGTTTCATTTTCAAATGAATGATCAGCTGGAACTCCAGTATTTTGCTCCTTCTAGCATCACCCTGCACTGCAGATAATAAGACCCTTTTCAATTCAGTGGAATTGCTGCAATGGAACTCCTCACAATGGAGGGCCTCTCTGGATTCTTGTTCCTGATTCAGATGTTCACATGCTCCGGATGTCAACTTTGAGTTTGCGCATTATGATGCTTCCATGTATCACTTGCTACAAGTCCCTAATGAGTTGCATTTCTTGTCATTCCTTACACAAGGACACCCGTGAATGACAGTCATTTCAAACATGTTGGTATGGCTCACGTGCATTTTACATACAGAGCAGGAACCAGAGGCAAAGGAATATAATGGCTTTGGAGCAAAGTGCTTGCTTTTGGTTTACATTTTACAAATAATCTTCAGATAAGATAATTACTCACATTACAGACACCCCTGTAGCTGACACTGAGTCTCTAACCAATACAAACCCCCAAATCTTCTAAGATTGATTTCCAAATGGGGGATGCAGATCTGGGTACTCCAATTGTCAAGGGCTGGGGTCTTACCAATAGAATACACTGAGGATTGTTTTAAGTGGACTGTGATCCCATGCACAGGAGCACCTGCACATCCCTCGCAGAGTGATTTTAATGGTTGACTGGCCTGGGAATCCAGGTGGTTCCGGGTTCTTGTGTCTTCTTCCAGCCTGATCAGTAAACAAGCATCAATGCTGCCGCCCCCTCCTCCCCACCATGTACATGAATGCCGTCTACAAGGAAGCCATATGGCTTTGGCTTGCTTTATACACATGTAAAAATCAGGCATGACTCCATCCGTATTCAAGCATCTCTTCACACATCAGCATTACATGTGGGCATAGATGATAGCAGCTTTGCAGCAAAAACAATTTGAGCGGGTCTAACACTTTGTGCACAAACTCCATCTAGGAAATCCAGATAGCGAGGGTATCCAGCGATAAACGTGCCTGGCAAAAGGTTGCTAGGGTCCACATTTCCCCAGATTTGCACTCGCACGAGAATCGAGCACTTTCCCCAAATATTCCTAGACTGGAGTTGGAATAGTAATGAATTCCCATCCCAGAATATGTGAGGGAAGGCTATTAAGGGTGCAGGGAAGAAAAAAAATCACCTGCCTGGTGACTTTTTCCCAGGGGACATTTTCACATAGAACTGTAGAGAGGTGGTCTCACCTGAGTGTAATATTGTGGTGCAATTAAAAAAAAGTCCCATGCGTACACTGAATTAGCTGGGAATCTGGCCACCTTTGTTATACCACTGTTTTTGATAAGTTCCTTCATTTCATTGCGCATCAAAATACGCTTCATAAGAACAATTCTTCATCCATCTTAAAAATTGAGCTTGTGACATATATGTTGCTTATACTCCTAACAAGTGCCGACTTTATGATTATCCAGCATTCTGGTTCTCGTCTTCCGTGATTTGTAATGTTCTCATCCTCTTGTTAGAAGTCAGTCCACCAGGGAGAAATACAGATCAAGCGTACTCTAGTCACTGGGAAAAGGGCAATGACGTAAATGAAGGGAATTCTAATGCTCCACTTCCAGGCATTTGAGGTGGTGGTCCGGGAACATCGCCAGAGGATTGCCAAAGGCAACACTGAGGAAACATAAGGATGTCGATAGTTTTACTCTTGGGTTCCTGACCCTGTGGAAAACGCAAGTTGACATATTCCAGTGTCTATCCCTGGATGGACATTTCCACTTGGAATATCATGCGAGGGGACTTGAGACACAATTACGCGTATGCTTCCTCCATCCAATCAAGTTCATCTGAATCGTCTTCTTATCACTTCACTGTGGTGTCTGAACATATAGAAGTATTTTGGAATGGTAGCATGAAACAATTCAAAGGGGGCCAGATGTAGTGCTTTGTAATTAGATTGTGGTTAGAACTTCCAGAATATAGTTTCGATGGAACATCAAAATTGGTGTTGGAGAAGTTAACATATTTGATGAAAAATGCAATGTCATTAAATTCAGATTCCTCCGATTTATCAAAATTGCTTAAACATTTGCAACTCTTGTTTGAAGAATTGAAACAGAAAGATTCCTTCTGGTTCCCAAATTTCATGATTGCTCCATTCATCAGATCAGGTGGATGACAATAATTATCCAGACAACAGCAATGGCAATTCCAGTGGTCAGCGCCACATGGTTGAGAAGCTGTGCCATATGTGAGTACTGTTTTGCCTTTGCTGTGTCTCCTCTGATATTGGCATTCTGGGTCTGCAAAACAAAAAGTAAAGAAAAGCTTAAATATCTAGTTTTTTTTCCATGATGAATATTCATAGTTAAATCCTCACTAATGAGCACACCACCCAACAAGTCATGGTCCAGCTGAATCATCAGGGCTGGCACAAGGAAAATGCCATGTTTGAACCCCCTCATTACAAAGGGGTCAAATGTGTTTTTTTCAGCCTGAATAGTACCCACCGCTGTCCCATCCCCTGAAAGAGCTGGACGCAACTACCTAGAATTGCCTTATAGTCGCACAAGCTCAGAGACGAACTACATCTTCATAACACAGGCAGTGTGTTTTGGTGACAATTTATTGTTTATTTGTAGATGTAGATTTTATTCTGCATCACAAAAAAGATGAAAAGCAAGCTGGAAGTGCTCGACAGTAAAAACCAGTGTAAATGAAAATAATCAACAAAACCATCACCACAAAAGAAATATCACAGTGTAGCATGCAGCCATGCATGAAGGTGGCATGGCTAATGTGCACTCATGTCTTAGAAGCTGGGTATGGACAAGACAATATTGCCCCATATTCTTCCATTGATGTACAAATGTAAGGGGCCTAATGTGTATTAAAACCCAGCTTGAGAACTGAGTATCACCCTTTTCTCTGCTTTGAGGGGAGGGATTGTTCTGGGGACTAAGGTGAAGATGGGGTCATCATTTTGTTGTTGCCAGAGATAGCAGTTGATGTCCAAGTCTTTCTCTTTGGTAGCCCTGGCACTGCCCTTGCAAGCCTTGAGCTGGACATTGCAAGGGAAGTACAGGAACAGAAGGAGGAGACTCTCACGCATTGACTAGGTATCTTCTGAAGCAGGAGGCTGTGCATGAAGGAACTCCCAGGCCCAGCTTCCACCCCTGACTCCATGTGCTCAGAAGGTAAGCATCCATGTGCCATGGCCTTATTGGAGTTGACCTGGGATGCTGAGTTCTTACATGTCTACTTTCTTTGCAACACTGCTCTATGCACTTCCATTAAGCAAACGAGGTGAGAACATTTCACATTTTCTTTCCATACAGAAATATTGTTTTAGAGGTCTTTTAATAATTTAAAGCCGTCTGCAATTAGGACATCCTAAAACAGATTCCATTGTCTGTAAAGCGCATTTGCAGACGACATTTACTTCTTCTTACAACACGCAGAGTAACATAGAAGAATAAGCACCTGCTTTGCCTGTTTTACTATTCCATTTTACACCCAGTTTTGTAAATGTGAACAATTGCATGCAGGGGACCCGACAGCACGTAAGTACTAGGGTCAGTGACCGCCTGCATGCAAATGCCACCTTTTACATAACGAGCGCCATAATCTCAAATGTTCTGACTAAGGAGCAAGCAACACTTTAGGGGGCTGTTATATTTCTCCAGAGCAAAGCTTTGCCTATTGTAACAAGCTAGGGGAAGGAGGACAGGGTCTTCTTAGAGTGATTTAACACAGCAGTACAACTCATGAAGCACACTATTCATGTGCCAGACTCTATATATACTGGGGAAAGGATTCCAATTGCAAAGACAGAACAATCTCCAAATCTTCAATGCAGGTGTGGACAGGTGGCACAGGCATGCCCTTTTCCTTCACATTCGAGTACTTAAGGGTTTACATGGACAGAACTACAAGTACCAGAATACAACTATTCGGAGCTGGCTTGGGACAATAAGGCATTTATTGATACTGTTGAATTTGGGTTAAGCATGTGTGCCTGTTCGAGAAAAGTTACTTATTATCAATCAAAGGATGCTTTGTGCATCATCCTCCAAAGCCCCTTTCACATTGTGCAACTCTAAATCTTCTTTCACATTGTGCAACTCTAAGGCCCTTTCACATTGTGCAAGACTTGGGAGCGGGGCATGGTTTGCTGGATGAATGGCATCATGTCTTCATGTAGGCCTGCATCTACAATATGATGACTGTGCCTGAATGATGAGGCTATAACTATTATAAGGGGACAGTGCATGCCCATATGTGGCTGCACACAGCACATCATAACCGTACAGGAGCACATGAGGCCGCACTATGTGCATGATGGCCGTATGTTGGTATGTAAGGCTGTAACTAGCATGGGATGGCTGTGCCTGAAATATGTGGCTAGTCTATGCCTGTCAACCTGATTGTATCTGGTCTTATGAGGCTGCACATGGCATTTCATGGCAGAACGTCACCATATGGGGCTACCCATTTTGACAATACCAAAACATGCACTGCATTGGGATGTCAAAATCCGACATGCGAGAGCATAACTGGTTTCCCTTGGCATAAACTAGCTATCAGTGGCTGTATTGGGTATGAAAGCTGTGCCCTTGGCCTATGATGGATCTGCTGGGGCTGCCTCTGGAATACCTTGCCTGCTCCCACGGCATATCAAGACAATTTACTATGGTAACCAAAGTAGCCCTTTGTCTGCTTCATCTATTTCATGCTTTTTGTAGCTTTGCAGGTACTTGACATTGCTGCGGTCAAATACCATGTGATAGCGCTTCCCGTGATTTCATCGGATCACTGCTTTGAGTAAGGAGGGAGATGGAAAATGGAGAGTTCCTGAGATGTTTTCTGAATCAGTGTGGGAAATAGCCAGAGCCTGGCTTAAAATGCCCAAGGTAAACCCCAGCAAAACAATCCATGATTGTTCTCAAAGTATAAAGATGATATTTGCCAGGCCTAACTATTCATCTAATGAGAAAGATAACCATTTGGCACATGGGGCATGAGTGGGTAGGATGCAAATAACATCATCCACTGCTAGTTCCTAAAGCCAGGTTGTAGAAAGAGATTGATCTTAGTTATATCATGGTTTAAGTGGCAGCCCTTTCCGGACACACTCTCATAAACTAAGTGCTTCAGGTTGATGACGCTCTCAAACGTAACCAAGTACCATCAGAATGTTGTGAGGCATGCTGATGTCCAATGTCCAATCAGATCTGGCAGCAGCTCCATGCATTGATTGAATATCATGGGTAACAGGATGGACCCGTGATGAAACTGGTATGACATCTCTGAAGATTATGATTACTTTGCCCTTACAAGTGAGACCATATGTGTCAGGGATGAGTATATATTCATCACAGGACATGTCACATCAGGCCCACATAACTCCTTAAGATGTTCAAGAGCACATCATGGTGAATTATGTTGAATGAGTCATCAGAATCAACCGGCACCACCTTCATCGAGTTTAGGTAGAGAGTGTTTTTTGTTTTTTTTTTCGGATTGGGATTCATTTATTTATGAATTTAAACAGACACAGAATACTGACATTTCATGTTAAAAACTTGACATTAGACATAACAGTTATTCATCATCCGTTTGTCTACAAAGTTATGATGAATGTTTTAAAAACAAATATTTTGACATTTGCTCTTCATATCACATTGGAGTACAAGAGCTAAAACATTTGTATTCAATGGTTGCACCCTAGAAAACATAACTGTTGCTATGTCAATCGTAACTGCTTGCGCATTTACAAACAAGACCCAGCAAAGCAAAACTTCCAGCATTTGATAAAATCAAATGCTATTTAATTATGAAATTCAGCGAGACAAAATAATAAAAAATATATCGTAATTTACAACGTGAACACAAAAGACCACAAAACCACACAATTTGGAAGCCAGAACGTTGCAGAAACCCTGCTCCTGATGTTCACAACACTTTCAGTATCTTCCTTTGTTTGTAGGCTGGTACGAATTTTGCAGTCTGATAAGTTCTTCTTTTATAACCCTGAGGATTTCTGCTTTAGCCTGTTGCACAGCCAGCTCATTGGCACTTTCAATAGCCAAGTACATTTTGCGCTCTCCTTCTTTTGGTTCTTTGCCTGGGGGGAAATATGTGCCTCGGATTGTTATAGCAGCTTCGTAATATTCACTGATTCTCTGCAATGCTTCTTTAGATGTAACTTTCCCCCGAGCAGACTGTGGAAAGTCATTAATCTCCAATTCCTCCTCATATCTCTTAAATGATTCATTCTGAGCACCATCCCGTATATCATCATCGTGTTTATCGACAGGCACGTAGTTGATCTTAGCATTAATCTTCTCAGCAAGTTGTTCAGCAATGGTTTTAGCAGATACTGTAGGAGCCGGAATGGTCCCTCCTCTTAGAATTGTATTTGTAGCCTGTTGCATGACATCCTGTGCCTCTGCTCCTAGGTTCTTCTGTGCATTGATTCTCAAAGCAAGCTTCTTAGCAATCTCCAGCTTTTCAGCATTTCCGGCAGTTGGCATAGGACCATTGGAAGTCCCGCCGCCAGGTGCTCCCATGTCCTTAACTCTTTTCTTGGAATTAAACATGCTCTCAATCTGCTCATCAATGTCCACAGCTGTATCTTCGTCGTCTGAATCCTGGAGCCCAGGAGCAGCCTTCTGAAGATTTTTCCGCTCATTGGCCAAGGCCTTTTCAGTTTAATCAAATTTGAAGCCTTTCCCAGAAAAGCCACTGCTTTTTTTGATGATTTTCCCCTCAGCTTTCTATTGTTCTTTAAAGTCAAACCACAGTTTCTCCAATTCTTTGGGAACAGCAGTGCCGGATAATTCCATAGCCTTGATAATATCACCTGCATACCGCGCTTGATCTTCAGTGATGAAAGTGTATGGAAAACCTTTGCTACCAGCTCGTCCAGTTCTCCCAGCTCGGTGAACATAATCCTCATAATGGTTAGGGCAACTATAGTTTATCATTAGGATTAACTGCTTTACATCCAGGCCACATGCTGCAACAGAAGAGGCCACAAGCAGTCTGCACACACCACTCTTGAAATCATTAATGATGCTGTCACTGTCATACTGATCAATGGCTCCATGCAGTGACAAGCAGGGATATGATGCCCTCATTAAATCCTTCAACAGCCCATCAGCATGTTCCTGCTTTATCGACAAAGATAATGACAGAACCCTTCTCCTGGTTATTTCCCAACAGCTCCAGCAGTTTCAAGAACTTCTTATCCTCTTCTATTACAATCAATTCCTGCACGACATCAGAGCAAACTACACGTCTTCCTCCAACAAGCACCCCAATACGTTTATTTAATATCCACTGTGCTAAAGCCTCCATTGCTCTAGGGAAGGTTGCAGAAAACATGACTGTCTGGCGGTTTGGTCTTATGTTGCCAACAATTCACATGACCTGGGGTTCAAATCCCATATCAAACATCCGGTCAGCTTCATCCAGAACAACATAAGTAGCTCTGCGTAGGTTAGTCACACGACCATTATTTGCAACTAGCATGCCAATCATACGACCAGGTGTGCACACAATTATCTCAGCACCTCGTTTAAGCTCAGCAATCTTGCCATTTATTCCGGTTCCACCATAAACACATACAACTCTCAGTCCAACAGTCTTGGAGATCTTCTTAATCTCTTTGGTAATCTGCAAAGCCAACTCTCGAGTTGGAGTCATAATGACAGCTATGGGGCCCTCTGCTTCTTCCAAAGGTCTCTGATCCATAATGGGCCTGAACATGGGCAACAGAAAGGCAATTGTCTTTCCACTTCCTGTTTTGGCAATTCCGATCAAATCACGCCCAGTCATAACTGCATACATGAAGTGAAAGACAAAGAGAAAGAGAAAGAAAAAGATGAAAGTAAATTTGACCAAAATAAACTAGAAGAGGAAATGAGGAAACGAAAGGAGAGAGTAGAAAAATGTCGGGAAGACCAACGAAAGAGGGCCATAGACAACATAGGAGAACTGAAAAAAGAAATTGAAGAAATGAAACAAGGGAAGAAGTGGAGTTTAGAAGATGACGATGATGATGAAGAGGAGCAAGTGGCTGAAGGGGAAAAAGAACCTGCAGAAGCAGAAGATGAGGAATTAGATCCATTAGATGCATATATGGAGGAAGTAAAAGAAGAGGTCAAGAAATGCAACATGGGCAGTATGAAAGGTGGTAGTGAAAAGAAATCTGGACCAAATGTAACAAAAGTTGTGACTGTTGTAACAACCAAAAAGCAACTTGCTGATGCAGAGAAGAAAAAAGGAGAACTCATGGAGAATGACCAGGATGCTATGGGGTATTCTTCAGAAGAGGAAGAAGTTGACCTTCAACCAGCTTTAACGGGCTACCAGACAAAGCAGCGGAAATTGTTGGACACAGTTGTTCATGGGAAAATAGAGTATGAGCCATACCTGAAAAACGTTTATGTTGAAGTTCCAGAGATAGCTAAAATGTCTGTAGAAGATGTGAATTCATACAGGCTTGAGCTGGAGGGCATCACAGTCAAAGGCAAAGGTTGTCCTAAACCAATCAAACACTGGGTGCAATGTGGCATTTCAATGAACATTCTGGCTTCTCTAAAAAAGCAGTCATATGAAAGGTAGAGAGTTGTTGAGCGTCCATGGCACAGACATTTCAAAGAAATGGAGATGGAGATGGATTGGAGAGTAGACAGTTATTAAGCTATCATGCTACTAAACAACAAAGTTTTATTTGCATTTATAGAGAGGTGTAATTAAGTACTTTACTTTGGGGACTTACATACAAACCTCTAGCTATAAACTGTACAGGTGTCGAAGAAGAAGGCTGATGGAAAGGTGGCATGGATGGGGTTATAGACTTTCATTTATTGGATCAACCTACCTACCCTATATCTAGGGGTTTCCCTGCCTCAACCTAAAACTAAGGGTATTGTCAGAATGTCCGTCAAAATCAACTTCACCGTCCTATATCCAGAAAATCTACATCCGTCACTTACACTACAACTAATGATGATGATCTAGCAGAAAGTTCCTTCTCCAGGAGAAAGACAAGGGAAGCAATGGAACCCCTGTTCTCTGAACATCAGAAGTCTAATTGGGCCTGCCTCCCTCTGGTTAATTAGTCACTGTGATGTTATCACACAAGTTGATGGCCTAATGGATTGTTCTAATGGCTACAGAGATTAAGTCACCTGCCTTTCTACAGGAATCTCTAGTGAGTTGAGCATGGTGGCTGGTACCTCCCCTAGCTAGTGGATGAAGGACCCACAGATTGTGTGGGGAGAATCTGCAGGACAACCTCATTTGGGCCCTCTCATTATTGTTATCTATTATTTGACGGAATATACTTTTCTCTATTAAATAATGCATAATCTGAATATGACATTAAAATAAAATATCATGTGATTATTGTTAAAAGGAAAAAACTAAGTAACAGAAAATATGTTATGATGTAGTCTTAAATGAAAACCAAAACATATCATGTAAAGGAGATACTGCATGTGTGCTATCATGTTCCCTAAGGAAAAAGGCTGAAAGTTAAGTCATTTTCCATCTTCAAATACTTATTAGAGATCACACCATATCTGTTGCTAGATCCACACTTATCAGATTCGCATTACAAGTAAAAATAGGAATGGGGATCCCCCTCACCCTGGGGTAGAAGGCAAAATCCAGGGTGTTTGCCAAAGCCAGTCCTGCCCCACAGGTGATGAAGTTGGGAGGTCCCCAGTCGCTGTCACCTCTACATGAGCCTGGCTACATTTGGTGAGTACCACTTTTTCTTGCCCCATTCCTGTGGCCCTTGTTATGGACAATGTTTTCTTTCTTCCATTGCAGAACTATAGCTCCCAGAATTAGGAGGGCATGCACAACCCACCCACAAGAGAGGAGGTGGCAAAATCGGAACCAGCACAAATAAAAGAACTGCAAACCGTCAAACAGAGGCTCAAGACCACCAAAACATGAACTTTGAAATCGATTATGTTTGTCACAGGCTGCCATTAACAAACTCTGGTTGACTCATTTTTTAGAAGGCGGCAGGGCTTATAAGGTGCTTTAAGGCCTGTTACCTCTATGACCCGAATTACCTGACCCCGGGGAAAGAGGAAGACATAGGGCCTCATTACAGGTCGGGTGGTCTGGAAATAACAGTGGCGGTAAACCCGCCGCCACTGTTAATTCCGGACTGCCAGATCCCGAGTCCTGGAGGCGGGAGGTGATCTTCCCGCCAGGTCTGACCTGGCAGGTTGAACACCTCCCGCCTGCAGGCGGACGTGGAAACACCAGCACCATCACGAGATGATGCTGGTGTTTCCACTTCCCCATTCCCATTGAGTCCAATTAGACTCAATGGGAATGAGGATTTACACCATTCCGCCTCCGGGATTCCCAGAACACCAGGGTCGTAATGCCCTGGTATTTCTGGGAGTCACGGAGGCAGAATGGTAATACGAGTCCGGCGGTAACCAGGTGGTTTTAACGCCGCGGTTCCGCCGGACTCGTAATGATGCCCATAGATTGGCTTTGGGAAGCAGATGCGCACCAGAACCGAAAGGAGAAGGAGGAGAAAGAATAAAGGGGGTCATAGGGTCAGTATGGGTTGTATGGGTCAGGTCAGTGCAGGAGAAGGCAGATTGAGAGTCCAGGTGGAGTAGGATGGTGCAGCAGAGCATGGAGAAGAATCACAGAGAGTTTGTGCAAGATGAGGTATTGGTTGGTGAGAGAAAGTTGCACTTGGGTGTCAGAGTGCATGTGTGGTAAGTGAAGTGAGTGACTGAGGTTAAGTGTGGGAGTAACAGGTGTTAAGCAGAGTCGGAGTACTAGGTGAATGTGAGAGTGAAAGGAGGGTGCCTGTGAGAGAAGGAGGGTGGAGTGTAGTGGAGTGGAGAGTAGTGGGAGGAAATTGTAGTAGAGAGTGGTGGGAGAAGAGTGTAGTCGAGTAGTAGGAGGCAAGAGTAGGAGAGGGAGAGAAGTAGAGAGGGGAGCAGAGAACACTATAGAGAGAGAGAGAGAGAGAGAGAGAGATAGAGCAAGAAAGTAGCAGTTGCTGGTAGAACATTGGAGGGACAGAGAGAGGAAGAGAGAGGGAGAGGACAAGGAAAGGTGGTGGAGGAGAAGGGAAAGGAAGGCAAGAACATCAGGGAAAAATTTACAAGGGCCCGTATGGGAAAGGCTGAATGAGAGTTGGGTGATTGGAAAGCACCAATCCTTCATCCTTCTTGTGGGACCCCAGTTAGGATCTGCCTACAAAATCTTGGAAGCAGTAAGAGAATAAGGCATTTGCGTTTAGGCCCTCACGACTAGCCAGACAAACGTCAGACACTTAGGGATACCAATTTCTAGTGATCACCTTGGGATTTATGGAAGTCTGGGCTAGAGTGAGTGGAGGGAAGATGAGAGAGAGAGAGAGAGAGAGAGGGAGAGAGAGAGAGAGAGAGAGAGAGAGAGAGAGAAAGATGGGGATGGCTATTGGTGATACCCAACTCAGGCATCTAAAGAAAACCCTTGAACTCTCTTCAAAAGTTGGTGTGTTCTTGGGGCCATCTGTGACATGACCCAAAGAGAACATTTGAGAGAAAGAGATCTGTGCATAAATCAATTCTTTGGTAACATCAGACATTCCAGACTCCATAAATATACCACTTACATCAACATAACAAGATAACAAGAGCATCTGTGTTTATTGAAGACAATTGGCTCTGTTTCTAAATTCCAAGAAATGCATCTAAAGGTGGAAGATATACCTTGATAAGGACCATATACGTGGTATTCGATTGTTAGGCAAATTTGAAAGTCAATAGAAGATGCCTTCACAGCCTTCCAAACTCTGACTTTGCCACACATTAAGTTTTACCAAGTACATGTCTGTTCCATTAAGCCCACCCATTAAACAATAATTACCAATTTGTTTGTTTGTTAAATTAAGTAACAAAGTTTCAAACAGATGGTTTCTGTTGTTACTATAAAAAGTTACTCAAAAAGAAAAGCAAAAAAAATAATGGGTGTTGAAAATCAACCATTTAAAAATGTGCATTCACAGGGGAGCATGTGCCTTTTAATTGTGAGCCGATTAAGAAAGCCGATATAGATTTGGATTCAGCTGAATACCTGGAATACATGTGTATACAATTATATATTAGCATGTACGATTCTTGCATAATCCACAATTATTAATGAACTATGCATGAATTGACAGGAGTACAAATGTTATCTCTGGATTCAGGCTGTTCTTACTAATCTTAATATGTGATTTTCATTAATGCTAGATGGCCATACAAAGAATTATAAGAACAAATAATATTCCAGTATATCATTGATTCCTCATTCTTGAGGGGAGAGCTAATTCATAGCAAACACATCCCCTTATGAAACGGAGAATTCAATGGGCCAAATTAAGAAAGGGGAAAGCCCTTGTGGCTGTGAGAAAGTGCAGTATAAGAAACCTGCATCAAGTGATACACATGGTTGGCGTTTGCTTTATATTTAGGCTCAAACACATACGAAGAAGAGAGTTTTTTTGAAAAACTCTGGCTGAGAGGAATGAAGCAGATTTGGTTTCTATCTGGAGGTAACTGATGTGGAAATCTTAAGAGGAATTTTCCCAAAGCATGACCACACAAGCTTAGAGGAATTTTGGGAACAAGTGCACAGATTGCAGGGAAGAGCTTACCTTGTAGTGCTGTCTGAGTCCAGTCAATGTCCCTACCTGTCCCGGGCCTTTGAAAGATAAGCCGAAAGTGAGCAAAATGACCCTTGATTATATAGACAGTTGTCCAATAATAAATTAAACCCCAGATAACAAAGGTATTTTGTGGAATCCTGTTACCAAGCTCTTGTCACTGAAGAGGTGACTGCACCTGTAAGTGAAGTTTTGTGAACGCATATTTCAAATAGATTGTTCAGGAGACTATAATTGTGGAGTTTATATTTCCATCTGCCAGTAACTTATTACAAAGTAGTACCCCGATTTTCCATAAAAAATAATTATCTATCGATTTGTGAGGGTGGTATTCAACGTATCTCTTAGATTTACACTTCTTAACCTGTGGAAACCATAGCTTACATACAATAAAATGTATAGAGTCTTCTACTTCTTAAAGTGAAATAGCAAAGGAGGTTGGTTTCTCTTCTTCATTCCCAAGAAAGTAATGCCAGTTTAAACAACTAACGTAATTTTTCCAAGTAATATTGTACAGAAATAGAAGGGTTCTGCATTAAGTGGACTTCTAATGTCAGTAAAAATGTATTTGTTGATTCCTCTTTCATATAAATTATCATGCTTGTGGTGCACTCTACTACATCAATGAGTGTTTTCTCTCCAAAATGGAAGCTTCCTCTTGGTAGCGATTTCCATATCTTTCAACTGGGAAGCCTGCATTATTTCCAAAAAGCCTTGTCCTTGGTGCTGATCTAAAAAAGAATTTGATCTGATCACTGTATATTTGCAGCACAAATTGCCACTTATAATGGACATTATTCTGAAAATCCTGTATGAGATATGTGGAACATGCAAATATATACACAGTAGGTAGCTGGTGCAATTTGACAAGTGCAAAATAGAAATATTGTCCATATTATTTAATTATTTCTTCTGCGTTAGTTCAATGTTATCTAAAACAGAGAATTAATAATTCAGTTAGTGTGCACATATATTAAAATATTCAATTGTTGTCTATAATAGTCATACACAGGCTCATAGAAAGGAAAACACAACCTGCCTGCTGTTCTACTTTTTTAGCCAAAAATCATTCAAAGTGGTGTACATAGAAGGGGTCTATTAATAAATAAATATATTTATGAGAAGTGAGAAGTATGATGCACTTTGGTGGCATTCAGGGGTAGGAATTGTGACGCACCTAGATGGAATTCAGGGATAGGAACTGTGACGCACCTGGATGGAATTCAGGGATAGGACATGTGATGCAGTTGGATGGAATTCATGTGTGGGAAGTGTGATGCACTTGGGTGGTATTCAGGGGCAGGAGCTGTGATGCGCTTGGATGGAATTCGGGGGTGGGAAATTTGATGCACATCAACTAACCTTACTAAAATTTCACTCTTCTGCATGCACCTCTCAAATGCTGCACTTAGCCCATCCAAGCCTCTACAGCACCACAAGCCGCACTATCTTCACAGCACTGCGGCAACAAAACACACCACCCATAATCTCACACAACAGCACATGACGGCCAACTTCTGAAAATCGCATCTAGGCTCAGTGAACGGTGTTTCTGAACTGAAGCTGCAGACAGCACATCACAGCTCTCTTGCTCTTTCCCCACTCAATCCTACTAACCACTCCTCCTCCCCCTTGGATTACAGATCCGCCTGAGCACCATGAGACTATGCAAGTTGCAAGAGTGCGCAGTATACAAACCTTTAACATTACCATTGACATATATACTGATGAAACTGGTGTTTGCTGTTTTTACAAAATACAAAATACAGTGTTGTGACATGTAAGAACCTTTAGCCTTACATGCTTACTTTTGGAGTGTGTCATACATGTGCAGACGTTTCAGATTGTTCTATGTTGGCTGGATTGGGTTGTCATTGTTGTAAAATGCAGCTACAGAAGCATGAAGGAATGTCTTATGCACTACCGATGTGGAGTACCTTGCGAGCTTTGCACATGTCATTGCTTTATAAAATAACATGGAGCTACTTTATTTTAAATAGATATGCTGCATATTCACAGCAGCTTCAGAGAACAAAGCCTTACTTTATACAAGTTTCATTAAGGCCGCATTACAGTTGGGGGGCGATGTTTTCCAGTGAAATATTGCTGGTAGATATTAGCCCGACCAATGGAGGTATTTAAAAACATTCACCGAATTATTGAAATACCAACAGCCCAGCAACTTAGTGGTATTTCTGTATTCCAGTCAGCGGTATTCCAAAAAATCTTTTGCCTGAATTATTTTAAGTTATTTTTTTCTAGCCTCCTCCTCCCCCATGAAGATAGTGGCAATGGACAGTGTGCATTAGTGGTTCATACCATTACTGTATACATGTGTTCAGTGCACAAAAGTGTACATTCTGACCCTTTTATGTATTACATGTGAAAGGTCGTCTGATGGGGGGGATTGATAATGGCCAATTTCTCTCCCCTTTCAAATGTTCTCAAGACAACGTTTTTACTGTAACCACCTGTGCTTCCATTCTTAATAGTAAGAAATGTTTAAAACAATTCTCAGGACATTTCACACTGTTGGCACATATTGTGGGTTTAAAGGCCGCACATCAAAAAGACTGATTTATTTCGGCTGTTGTGTGTGCAGCCTTCAAAAGTGGAAGAATTTACACTATTCGGGGTGGGGGGGGTGATTCACCCCCCAATGTCATTCACGAAGACGTTCCCCCACCCATCCCCACCCCAAACACACTGATTCAGACACACAAACATGCAAACACACTGACGCTTATCCACTCCCTGTCCCACAGACCTCAAATGTTCCCCTCCTCTCCCCACATACACACACAGGCACTCACACACACAATACACACACACATCAAAATCCACAAAGCACCCGGGGCACCCACGTCTCTTTCTCTTCCGGCCAAGCTGTGCCTGTCAGCCCCTGCGTGCAGCTGTTTGCAGCAGGGGTGTGAGAGTTCAATTTAGAAACATCACTTGGAATGGTCTCTGAGTGGTGTTTCGAAATCAGTCTTTTATTAAAAAAAATGTTAAACACTATTTTCACTTAGTTCCTACATTGTGGCTGAGAATACAGCAGCTTAAACATTTTGCATTGGCTTGATGAGGTAAAGTGTGGGTACCAGTGACAAGAAAATGTTTACAGTGGGAATGCTGGAATATATTGTGGGCAGCGTATTGTGAAATTGTATTACTATCGCAATTCTGGCACATATTGTGGGTGGAAGAACCATGAATATGCTGTAAAATGCTCCTGTTAATGCTGGTCACCTGGCATCTTTTGGATTTCATCAAGTGTAGCCCTCACTGAATCTACAGTAAAGGGCATGGATTTTTACATAATCTTTATCAGAGATTGCGATGAAAAGTACACCATTTCTATTAATTATTTACAAGAATTCTTGTGGGAAGCATCCAGAGGCCATCTCCATAACTTAGGTATCCCTCTCACTGCTCGGTCCCACACACTAATTATGGGGAAATATGGATGCCCCTTCACTGAAAATGTTCACCATCCACCCTTGACCTTGAACCACTTATATTGCAGGAGATCCTACGGAAGCCATGGCCCCCAATGCTGCATTGTGCTGCCCCCACCACTGTTTGGGTTGGACACCACCGTTTCAACTTCTTAAATGCTAAAACTGGGCAGCTGGTAGCATGAACAGCCAAAGAAAACGTGTGGCTCTCCCTACAGGTTCAATCTCTGGAATCAGAGATGATGGGCTGCTGCTGAAATCTATGCATCCTGTGTCAACTTGGGCTTCTGGTAAGTTAGAGCTTGCGTCATCACTCTTGGACACTGACATGCTGTGTCACGCATGTTCAAACGTCCTCGCTTCTGCATGCTTAATAGTGGGGTCATGTGAATTGGCCTTACTGTTGGCTTTGCACAAGTGTTCGCACATTTGCTCGTTCATCCATCCTCACATTATCATTGATTTCTACCATCCTCCCACTCATTTATCCATCCTTAACTATTTATTAAATAATACATTCATCCATGTTGCTAGTATACATGTATTCATCCATAGCACCTCACACTATCATATGCCCATGAACTTAAATTCACGAGTCCGTCTTCGAAATCTTTCATTCATTCATCCAGCACAAGACCTTACCCATTCATCTAAACTCATAATCATTCATTGACACATTCCCCCTCATTCATCAATCTCCACATGCGTTCAACTCTACTGCACCCTCTCCCCACACTCTGAATGCTTTGCCCTCAACATACCCCACATCTGCATGTATGAACTCAAAAAAATGTTTACTACACAACATCCCAAAGCATTTTTTTAATCTGTGCCAGGTTCGTGACACAAGAGGCTTTGTGCAAGTCTTTTTTTTTTTATCCGTATTAGTTTCGTGCAGGCACACAAACATTTTGTGCGGGTCTTGTTTGATCCGTGGTGGTTTTGTGTAGCGGCACGAGAAACTGCATGGTTTTCCCTGATCTGTGCTATGTTCGCACAGCGGCACGAAAAACTTCATGCAGCTTTTGGTTCAATTTATGGTTGGTTCCCACAGCAGTATGAGAAACTTTGTGTTGCCCTATTCGATTCATTCTAGGTTCACACAGCGGTATGATCAACTTCATGCAACTTTTTTGTTTGATTCGCACTAGGCTGGTGCAGCGGCACAAGAAACTTTGTGTCGCTATTTTCGATTTCTGCTAGGTTAGCTCAATGGCACAAGAAACTTTGTGCAGCTCAATTCAATTTGTGCTGGGTACACGTGATGGCATGAGAAATGTTGTGCTGCTCTTTCGATACGCGTGGGTGGCGGAACAGAGGTTTGGGGCTAAACGGAACAAAATCTTACAGATTTTGCTTCCACAGCAGGCAGTGCAGAATGTATTGATTGCACCCAGCCCTAGATAACGCTGCACCCATGTCATTAGTCAAGGTATGAACTCTGTCAGAAAGAGCCTGATGTCCTCTGATTCCATGATGCAGCCACTTTCTGGTTGATTTCAATAATTCACTGCATGATGCAGCGTTAGGCATGGACACTTGGGTGCATACCGGGGGCATGCCTAACACAACATCATGTAGTTCACCTGTTTCTATCTCTGCTGTGTGAACTTGTGCATATGGCTCAAACTGATAACAGGAGCCAGCATACAAAACATTGCAGCCACCATTACATTGGGTCACTATGGACTCTGCCTGCTCTTAGCACGGACAAGGAAGCAAGCAGAGTCCTTTGGGATCACTACTTCCTTGCCTACATCAGAACAATGTTGTGAGTGGAGCGGTATATGAATACCCAATATGCACAGGGTTCCTGGCCTGAGCCCAGAATCAATCCACAATGAGGAGGATTGGCAACACATTCTGGAGCATAGATTCCGGGGGACTTTACACATTTGCACCAGTTTGACCCCTCAGAACAATGGTGGTGTTTCTACAGGAATGATCGAGGGTTCACAACCTCCCTTTGATATGCATTGGATCTGGTGGAATGAGGAAAGTTGTACCATCTCCCATTGGCATGCAGAACATCTAGACTGCTGGTGGAGAGCTCACCATCACAGATCTGCATTTGATCTGGAGGTATGTGGGAGATTCAACGTTGCCCATTGAAGTACTTTAGAACTGGAGACATGCAGTTCAGAGGGGTAAATAAAAATATTATTTTATTTTTAAGCATTTTCCTCAGGATAAAAAACAGAGCATACTAGGCAGCAGCAGAAGCACCTTTTCTTTGCATTTATACACTACATATTTAGGACTGTGCGTTTGAAAATAGTATCTCATTATACACAAAAACAGTGGGTATTGCCCTACTTTAAATGTGCTTAACATGACCCTGTAGTAAGGTGTTGAAGTTTCTGAAGTGACCATTGACAATGGCTGATTCAAATAACTGAACTGTCGAAAGTAAATCTAAAGTAAATCTACTTGCATGGCCAGTTTATTTTGTGAAACAGCCAACCTGTAAACTGCTTGTAGGGAACATGTTACCGGGGTAGCTGCCTCATTTCAAGGTCCATCAAAGTCCATCCTAATATGGAAAGGGATGTGCTTTCACGTGGGGCCCTGCAGCTGTTTCCCCTATGCATCCTGTTGGAATTCATTTACAGGGAATAGCACAGTGCTGATATGTTCCTGTGCAGACTTCTAACAGCATTGCTTTTCTGATCTCCAAATAGTAACACACAGATGAGGCCAGAGCCGCCACAGTTTTATACCCTTGCCCTCAAACCTATGCCTGTGACTTGGCAACCCTATTCGCAAAAAACTCAAACCACCTGAATTTTAGGTGATTGGCCAGGTCCTACTCTGGATGGATTTTTTTTAAAAAGGTTGTCCAAAATGCTACCGCCGGGCTTAAAGGGAATATGTGATTGGCTCTACTTTTCAGTATTAGGCGGCTTTCAAAGCGACATGGGGTTCTTGTGGAAGCAGGCATGTGAAATGTAGGGGAGATGGATAAACTGTAGTAGTAGAGTAGAAAGGGAGGGAGAGGTAGTGAATAACTGGGGCCTCACAAAGTTAGATTTAGCGCAGGGCTTGTTTCTGCAGCACTGTGGGATACATTCCGTTATTAGAAGTGGATGAGCAACACAAGTGCCACGTGATGAGAGTTTAAGGAGAGGGACTCCTGGTGAGGTAGAGCCGCTTGACTGTGGGGCACACACATGTCTATGTGAAATTTCCAGGGGTCTCTAGGAAATAGCTGGGATTGTTGGTGATAGGTGGAGGAACCAGGATATGCGTGCCAAAAAGAAAAAACACATGTATCCAGGTTGTGCTTCACGCCTGACATGAGCAGGAGGAGCAACGTAATCCATGAGGATAGCATGCAGAAGAGCCATGCTTGCATTCATTTAGTGGAAGAAACCAGCAGAGATTCAGATATTGAACAATTGACATTTAGAAATTTGAAAAGGTCACTCTAATGCAGGAGCAGGAGACTATGAAATGACATCTACAAGAAGCCAAGACACAAGCTCATATGATGATGATAATGTATTGCCTGATGCAAGAAAGACAAAGAAAAGTGGAGAGTGTAGTGGTGCAAATGGCATGTGTGGCTGGGAAACCAGTATCTGTAGCAGTGATTGAGAGGTCTGGACCAATTGTTGACTTGCACGTGCCATTGGCTACTGCGCCAGAATTTCTTTTGAATGCTACTACCCTTAAAGTTCTCAGGTTCTTCCACAGAGTGTATCCATCCCCAAACTTTTCTGTTCTCTTACAGAGCGCATCAACCTCTTAAGATATTTTTTTATTTTTTTTTTAATTGTATACGGTTTAAATTAAGCCTTAAGATTTTGTTCACTCATAGAGCTCAGCCACTCGGCTGACTCTCTCACAGGAGTTTGGAGGTCGTCACAGGGCACAGACTGAATCCACCTCTTAAAGTTCTCTGGCTCTCCCGTGGAGCACTACAATTGCATCAAATGTACGGCCCCATGCACGCCTACAGAGCATTGCCTCGCCCTGAGGATATTGAAAAACTCTCCCAGAGACTGCTGTCACTCTCAAATGTGGGATTCCTTCCTGTGAAGCCAGTCCCTCCCCCATGACTTTCTCATTCCTCTCCCATGCACAATGACTTACAGCGGAGAAGGATGGTACAGCTGAGTGTTTCTCCCCAGGTTAGTCAACACTACTGAGAGGTCCAGCTCCGCCCACTTTACAGGCACCAGCCAATAAAGACAATACGTAAAAGCATGTCTCATCATATAGTTCAGGGGGTTCTGCCAGAAGGCGGGTGCTGGCCGAGGGCGTGGGCATCAACCACTTAAACAAGGGCCACCTGTCTATCACCACCTGGATCGTAGCCGTAATGACAGGGGAATTCAATTGCATCGATTCCTCTCGAGAAAGGGTTAGTAGATCCACCCCCGCTAGACATTGTCTCACTTCCTCAGTTGTACCCCCTCATTCTTAGATAAGTCTGCATAAAATCTAGCAAAGCAGTCTGCAATCTGCTTCGGGGGCTCATGCACCAACCCTTCAGGATCACTTATCTTATCCACCCAACTCTCTGCTCATTGTGCCCTGAGTCTAGAAGCCAACAGCACGTCTGCCTTCTTATAATATTTTTGTTTAAAAAATGTCAGCTTCTGAACTGTGTCTCCCTGACTCAATGATTTTGTTCGAAGCGCTTCCGCGTAAGATGCAAATGCTCCTTACCAGTGCATCCCCTACCACCATGCAGCTTCACAGCAGGCACAGGAACCTGTGTGTATACCTACGTGCACATTCTGACATTACTAGTTACAACAACTTGAGGTTGGTCTTACAGTGCAAAAGAGCATTATTGGGCACAGGCACCAGGGTTGTGTTTTTACAAAAGTAATATTGTCATTGGGCAAAGTTAGCATGACTATGTTATTACAGTGGTGACATTGGCATTGGGTCTATAGGTATTAAAATATCTTCTACACCAGTAAAAAACTGGCATATATTGTGGGAGCAGATACTAGGAAGTGTGTTTTACACTGACAAAGTTGGCATATGATTGGGTAAAGGTGTAATTGAAACGCATTGGAAATGTGTGTGTTCACACTCAGTGGTGTCTGTTGGACTTTGTATGAGTTGTCATTCAGAAATGTGGTAAAGTAGCTTACCTTGCACTTCAGGTATGTTTGCAGGTAATTATATTTACTAATCATCTTACTAAGTTCAATTACATAAAGAATTTAAGAGCTGGACCCACCGGTGTCCACCACCCAGGCTCCATCTTCCAACCATCTTCCTAAATGGAACCTTAGGGTCAGCACAAACACTAACATTTTACATCTATGCACCCATTCCACTCATGACATCGTTCAGTCTGACCTCACTCTGTAAACACTAGAATACTGTGAGTAACCTGAGGGTATCGTCACACCTACTCACATTGGATCCTCTTCTTGGGTGGCCAGGTAAAGGCCATCACTTTTGGATCCTGACCCTGGGGGTTAAGATGCGAGGGAGGGTCACCTGGGGATTGGGGAGAGGATATCTGTATGCAAGACATGGTATCCCGCCTTTTCTAGTGAGAACCCACCTTAGCCTCCCCCTGCCTTTGTAGGCTATTGTAAACCTCCCCCCCCTCATTTTCCAACATTCAGACTGTTCACACATGCAACCTGTTAAATGGTTGCAGATGTATAAAAAAAAAGTCTGAGGGAGCAGAGAAGGGAACCAGTTGAGCCAGAGAGCTCTGCCATCCAAAGTTGACCGGGCAGAGTCAGGGCCGGTGAAAAGGACACCGACAGCAGAGAAGCCAGGAAGACGCTGAGACCATTGAAGGCTGTGAGAGGGTCTGGAGATGTGCTGAGCATGTTGCCTTTTGTTCCCCGTTAGGAGTGGGGAACACAAAGACGCAGCTGACCACTGCAGGAAGAACTGGTGGGGGCGAGTGCTGCTCGCCGAAGCTCCTCAGGAGTGAGGGAGGAGTGACCGGGAACCCAGAAGCAAGATCACAGCACCCAGAGGAGGGGTCGCACACCAGTGAGTGACAGGGAAGGTTCAATCACACTGGGGTGCTCCAGGGGCATGGTATGGGTTGCGGCAAATGCTGAACAAGCTATAATATACGATAAAGGGGTCTGGAGACTGAAAAGTAAGTTATTGAATACACTGAACGAAGTGCAAGCAAGTAATGAGTCTGAACACTGCTAAATGGGGCAGATGAGCAAATATGAACTATTGAATACCAAACAAGTTTAAAAGCAATGAAGAAGTTGGGAATGCTATATTAATGAAAAGAATATGAGAATATTGCACGATTGAAATTGAAAGTGAAGTGCATTTGCAAACAAGAGGAATTTAAAGAAACAGCATTTGCAAGGAAAGTGAAAAGAGTAAAAAGCAAAACACTATTGGACAGTGCAAGTCACATGTTGATAAAGTGAGCCAGAAATATAAGTGGATTTATAGCACATTGCAGAAAGGAAACCTGTTTTGTCAAGGACGTCCTATGAGAAAGAATGAACTGTTGTAAAGTGCCAAGTGTTATTGGTTTCGTGACTTGTGATGGGTGGACCGTGTTGTCTGACAACTACACCTAGACCGAGGAACCCATCCTTGGAAAAAAAACAAGAAAAGCCAAAAGGCTGACGATGGTCGGCCTACATTGTAGAAGTGATGGAAAGAGAATGGCAAACTAAACAAGTTGAAGAGACTGTGAATTTGAAGCCTAAGTAACTGTGTTGAAACCATTTTGTGGAACTGTGTTGAACTTGTGGAAGGGAAACCCGAGGTTATTTTGTCAAACTGTGTAGAACATGGGGAAGGAAAACTGGAGACCTTTTTTGGAACTGTGTTGAACTTGGGCAAGGGAACCCAGAGACCCTTTTGTTGGAATTGTCTTGAACTTGGGGAAGTGAGCCAAGAGTAACCCTGAGACTGGAAGCAGCTCATAACTTTCATTTGAACACTGTCACGTTGGTTGCTAACATCCCTACACATTGTTTAGCTTTATTTGTGAGGGCAAATGCAGGTTTTGGACATAGACAGACATTTAAGTTCAACTTACTGACTCAGAATATCCTTAGCGTATTTAAGTAGGGAAATCCCACCTTAGTATAAGCTAAGTTAGGCCTTACACCTTCCTGACATTTAAGTTAATAAAGATTTTGTATTTGAACTTTGAATCTGTTGTCTGTATCTTGCTTCATGATGCCTTCACAATATCAATGCAACATATTTCTCTTTCCAATATATAAACACCTAAGGGGCAATGGTATAATTGAAATGCATTGGAAAAGCTCCTGTTCACCTTGTGTCTGTTGGATTTTATTATGTGTTGGCATTCAGAACCAATTATGAAATATATGTTTTTTAAATAATTTTTTCCAATGCCAAGAATACGTTACGAATTGGCAACTCAATCAATTGAATCAGTCGTACAATGGAAAAGACTAGACATTTTTCGCAAAATATTGACAGACGGGAAAACCCCAGCAATTCAAATACTGCGACATAAAGAAAACACCTTCAACACGACAATATTGCAAAAATGGAAAGACACAATGAGAAAAGAAATGGTTAGTGAAAATATCACAGAAGAACTACTTACACTTCGTCCACAACACGCAAAAACAAAACTGCTGCACAATGACTGGATAAAGACCATTCAACAAAAAAATACCTACAAACAGAATCTACACTGTATAAAAGACAACAGGAGAATCCACGAACCACCAGCCTACCTGCAAACCGTTCCAGACCAAACCATTCGAACAACATTTCTAAAAATCCGCCTAAACATTCTTCCTACAAAAGCATACCTAGCTACAAAAAGACAGATCAAGCAGGAAGACAACTATTGCAGGTTCTGCAAAGACCAAAAAATCGAGGAAACCATATTCCACCTCGTCATGGAATGTAACGAACTCGCGTCACAACGCAAAGAATTTGGTGCCTTTTACCAACTCTCATCGATACAAATGTGTACGCAAGAAAGATGGACCGCTCTCCTCAGCGGCCACAACAACAAGTACACTTACACAATTGCTCTCTTTTTATCTTCTATACTCGAACTGGACAAACAATATTAAAAAAAAAAAAAAAGTCAATCCAACTTAACTAGATGATGAAAAATTTTCAAATAAACTACAGCATCAAAAAAAAAAAAAAAAAAAATAATAATAATTTTTGTTATCAAAAAGTGTGCTGTAAAATGCACCCCTTTCAAAACATTTGCCTTTGGTTGGGTGGGGGTTTCTTGCTAATCTTGATCACATGCTCACAACAATGGAACATATGTACCCTCCTGCAGTGAAAATGAAATGCAACGGAATTCAATGCCTAGAGGATAACGAGAGAAAAACACCAGTACCATTTGCAACTTAAACATCTCTGAGGATAAAATCAGAAATCAGATCCCAATGAAGATTTGCTCTCTGCTGCAGTTGAATGTCAAATCTAATGGAAGAGAACCACTACAAAAGAGCATTAGGAGAACCCAAACACAGATGACAAAGACCACAACGGATGAAACAATAAGAAATATAGCAGACTTTCTAACAGCATATGATGAGTATCAGAGGGCAGCATCCATCCATCCATCTTGTACTGGACCACGAACTGGACAATGGTACATCCGCAAAGGGGGCGGCTATCTTGGTTTTGGACACATGTGAATATGGGAAACTACAGCGGCACACTTCTCAAATGAAACCATCATGTTAGGAAATGCAACTCATTTAGAGCGCCAGAGGATACAGCTAATTATTTGCTCGACCAAAAACTCTACAGATTTTGTGCGTGCAGCCCACATTCTGAAAACGTCTGTCTTTGCCCAATGCACCTGTCTGCTCTCCAATGGAGAAAAGAATAATAGGGCCTCATTACGAGGTAGGTGGTAAGGGATTACCGGCACCGGTAAGGACACCGGTGCCGGTAATCCCTTACTACCCTATTCCCAGGTCCCTTAGCGGGTCCTTCCTTAATGCCTGGTTTTGCCAGATTTGCAAATTGCGGTACCGTTATTAGCTCCATCCCCATTCCCGTTGAGCCCTATGGGGGCTCGAATGGGAATGGGGAATGGTTCCCGGAATGGGGACATACCGGGTCCTCCAAGGTTGGAATGACCCGGTAAGCCCCTATTTCGTGAACCCGGACCCGGAATGCGGTAAGGGGGTAGCCATGGTGCTATTAGCACCATGGCTACCTCCTACCTCGTAATGAGGCCCTATGCGTCCTTCCCAATGGCATATCCTACTAGAAGCTTAGGGGCTGGGAGGATAGCTCAGAGGCAACACGTTTGTATTGAAAGCAAGACACTGCAGAGCAGCACATGTTTGATTACCGGCCCCATGCTTAGAGACTGGACTGCAGTATTAAGCGAATTATAAAAGATTAATGAATTAAGCCTCTACTCAGCAACTAAGGTCTGGTAAGCCAAATCTAGAGGCTTTGATAAATAGGCCCTTTTACAGGGCATGACTTTGAAAGTCATTCGATGTGGGGGAGACAGTCAAATGGCAGGCTTTAACTAACACGTGACTGATTCTTCTCCAGTCACATGGGTCTTTCAGAGTCTTAGGCAGACAACATACTTAACTCTTCTCCAGGCACCGAGCCTTTCAGAGAATCCAGCCTGACAGGAATTGTTACAGTTGCATCATCAGCAGGGAAACCTTTATGAGGCTAGCATGTGCAACATACCCCAAGGAGCTACTGTGCAGGGTGCAGGAACACAGAAGGGATTATAATATGAATAAAGGCAATTGCTCCCTCCACCCCAAACAGCACTCTCTATCTTCTATACCTCATACGCCTGAACGATGGAAAGTGGGCTCTTGAGAGAAGGGTGGTCCTAGATCCTGCGCCATTCACCAACAGGCCCATGTAGGGTCTATCTTGAAAACCAGTTGCCTGAATCAGATAGTGGGCAATAGAGAAGGGGATAGTCGTGATGACCTAATGGGAGCATTCGTAACAGGCTTATTCATCTGAAAAACCATTAACGTTTAGGAAGACTAGCTTCATGTGCTTTAAAGGCCTAGGTTTCAGATGCTGAACAGAATCAGTAATATACAGAGGCGCTTGACATATCTCTCAGCATGAACCCTCTGAGCCCAGCTATGAGATGTACCTGTCTTGTGAACCTCTGCAGAGGCAACCATATTGCGTTATTGAGGTTAGCTAGGAAAGCATGGCCTCATGCTACCTCCCCCCATCCTCTCCATTATTATAATATGTAGTTCACGGAAGTATCTCCAAGATCTATGTGCTATGGTAAATGCACTAATAAAGCAAATAGAAATGTTTATGTGTGTGTGTTAATGTAAATATGACAAGAAATGACCAATACTTTCAGGAGTAGTGGTATGAGTCGAGGTTTCTAAACTCCTACTCAGCCCCACTGTACTACTAGAGGACTAGACCAGCAGTGATCTCAATCATACATGTGAAAAAAGGCTCAACATGAACGGTGTACCGTCATTACCTCTTAAGGTCTCATGTGTCGATGGCAGGCTATACTCTCCAAGAGGGCGTGAGCCAACATGGAAGCACCCAAAACAACAATAGTGCTCAGTGAATGCAGACCTTGGCAGAGAGGCAGAGGAAATGTTTTTAAGGCATAAAATGGGATCTTAATTGTCACGTGCATGCGGGCCCTGCTGCCATGGTTCCTGGCTCAGCTTCAGGTAAGTGCTCCCCTCCTTTCTCACACACTTTTGATTTCTTGTTCCCTTCTTCTTTCCCCTCTTTGCTTCCGGCATTTTTTTCCTACTTTCCGGCCTTTTTTTTATCCCTTCCTCCCCCGACCCGCTCCTGCTGTGTGTTTTCCCGCCCTCTACCTGCCCCCCCCTGTGATTGGCATGGGGTGCTGGCTGACTGCCTTACCTGTTTGTGGGGTCTAGGGCAGTGTTTAAATCCACAGCAGGCTCATGCATGCAGGTCCTGCTGCCACAGTTCCTGGCCCAGCTTCAGGTAAGTGCTCCCCACCTGCCCCCCTCTTTTTTGTACACTTTTGCTTTCTTTTTCCCTTCTTCGTTCTCCTCTTTGATTTTCGTACATGTTTGTCCTACTTTTCCTACTTTTTTGTCCCTTCCTCCCCTGACCCCCTCCTGTGATTTTTTTCCCCAATGTTGCCTGACCCCTGACCCCCGTGATTGGCCTGTCTGCATTGGCTGACCACTTTACTTGTTTGCAGGATCGAGGACAGTGTTTAGATCCACAGCATGCCAGTGCATGCGGGTCAGGCAGCCAGAATTCCTGGCCCAGCTTCAGTTAAGTGCTCTCCTCCTGGATGCCTCCTTTTTCACACACTTGCACACGTTTTCTTTCTTTTTCCCCTTCATCTTTTCCCTCTTTGCTTCTTGCAAATTTTGTACCTACTTTTCTAGCCTTTTTCTTGTCCATTTCTCCCCCACCCGCTCCTGCTGTGTGTTTTCCCACCCTCTGCCCACCTCCACCCAGTGATTGGCTTGACTGTGTTGTCTGACCACCTTACCTGTTTGCGGGGTCCAGGATGGGGTTTAGATGCACAGCAGGCTTGTGCATGCAGGACCTGCTGCCACAGTTCCTTGCCTAGCTTCTGGTAAGAGATCCCCTCCTGGCTCCCTCCTTTTTCCATACCCTTTTGGTTTCTGTTTTTCCTTCTTTGTCCCCCTCTTTGTTTCTCGCACATTTTTTTCCTACTTTTCCAGCCTTTTTTGGGCCGTTCCTCGCCTAACCCGCTCCTGCTGTCTATTTTCATTGCCTCTAACCGTCCCTACCCACCCCATGTGATTGGCCTGTGTTTGCTGACCACCTTAGCTGTTTGTGGTGTCCAGAATGGTGTTTAGATAACAGCAGGTCCATGCATGTGGGGCCTGCTGCCACTGTTCCTGGCCCAGCTTCAAGTAAGTACTCCCCTCCTAGCCCCCAACTTGTTTGCACACTTTTGCTTTCTTTTCCCCTTCTTGTTTCCCCACTTTGCTTCTCGTACATTTTTTTCCTACTCATCTGGCCTTTTTTTCCCCTTCCTCCCCCAACCCGCTCCTACTGTGCGTTTTCCTTCCCTCCACCTGCCTCCCTCCCCCGTGATTGATCTGGTGTCATTTGCTGCTGCACTTTTAAATGAAGGGCTCAGGGCAGCCCTCGACTAAGTGCCAGAGGCAAAGGGCAGCACCCGAGTAAACAGCTCTACACCATGTTTTCCTGTTTCCACCTGAGACACCTGACACAGACAACCTACAACAACTGATAAGGTAGGGGTAGTGTGGGCAGGGATTAGAGCCAGTATCCAGTCAATCACCACCACTCTTACTACCTAATTATCATATACCTACATGCATTTAGCCTAATTGTGTAAGTTAGCCATATTTTGAATTTAGCATAATTGTGTAAGGTAGCCATACATTTAACATAATTATGTAAGGTAGCCATATTTTGCATTGAGGAAATTGGATTAGGAAAGGTATCAGAGTTAGGTGGATTGTTGAGGTAGGATAGGTGTCACACTTAAATGGATTGTTGGGGGTAAAAATGTATCACACTTCGATTAATTATTAGGGTATGAATGATATCACAACTAGATTGATTTTTGGGGTAGGAAATGTATTACCTTAGATGGATTGTTGGGGGTAGGAAATGTAACACAATTAGCTGGATTGTTGGGATAGGAAATGTATCACACTTAGATGCATTGTTGGGGGTAGGAAATGTACCACACTTAGATGGATGTTTGGGGTAGGAAATGTATCACACTTAGATGGATTGTTCGGATAGGAAATGTCTCTCACTTAGATGGATTGTTGGGATAGGAAATGTCTCTCACTTAGATGGATTGTTGGGGGTAGGAAATGCGTTGCTTTTAACTAACCGTACTAAAACACTCACCATTCTGCTTACCCTCAATCTCTGAACTAAACACAACCACACCTCTACCGCACCACAAACCGCATACACTTCATAACACCCAAAACAAAACCATACCATACACAATCATACCTCAACACCACATGACGGCTACCAACTGAAAACACACCTACGCTCAGTGACCAGTTTCTCCTAACTGAAGCTGCCAACAGCACATCAAAGCTCTCTTGTTCTTCTCCCTCTCGATCCCACTAACATACCTCCAACCCTCCTTCCATTGCAAATCTGCTAGCGCACCAAGAGACCATGGAAGTGACAAGAGTGTGTGGTACAAGACCTGTTAACATTAACTAGCCCTCATAAACAAGGACAGCAGTACAGAAATACTTATGTATGCCTTTTATCGTTTTTACAGGAGCTTAACAGCATCAAGCTGGGTCACTGGGTGTTTGTGATGTATCAAACCCGGTACGAGATGTTGATCTGGTTTGAGGAGAATCAGCAACACAGTGCAATTCAACAACCAGTTCTAAGAAGCTTGGAACATGGGCCAATATTTGAACATGTGTGCTTCGAAGCTTCAACAAGTCCTTATGCGGGAAGTCATTACAATACTTCAGTGGCAGACTTTCTCAACGTGGGACCATTGATGCAATATGGGTTGACAAGCATCAATGTCATGGCTCGAAGAATCTGGAAACAGGCAGGCAGTGTTCGGATCGGTGCAGCTCGATGAGCGCTCAAAGTCATCCAAAGTATGGAGTGTCAAATGTAGCTGAGTTGGGACTTTGCAGTTGCTCATTCAGGGTGCTCTCAGCAACTCAAAATGGCTTGAAATGCAAGTGAGATCCAAAGGCATCCTGGTCCTTGGGTATCTGTGGGAGACCCTCCACTGGGTCTCTGAGGAAATATAATTCCATCTTCTTCCCATCCCAGTCAGGAGGAATGCCACTGACACTTGAAGGTCTTGCTACCTCAGCATGCAGTGTCCAGCATCAGTCAGGCCTTCTCAGCAGCAAGGTGCTTAGAATATTCTCATGAAGTGGTTATGGGAAGGGATTGCACTCTTCTGTCCAGAGCTTCACTTCATTCCAATGGCTGTGGACTTTGGGCAGCCTTTACCCTGACAGGTTTCGAAGGAAATCTTGTAAGAAGTTTCAGGAAACTTTTTCAATGGAAATGATTCAAAGAATATTCAATTAAGGCAGGGGTTTCCACAGGTTTTTGTTATTATTTTCCCACAGCGGATTCGTCAGTTTCGAGGATTTTGTAAATGTTAAATTCTTGCTGTTGTAACACGGGTAATTCCTTGGGATGTCCAAGAGACCATCAGGTGAAATGAGGAAGTGGTGGAGGGCAGACACTATTGTATCGAAAGGTAAGCTACAGTTCTGATGAGTGCAATGGTACTGCAGCGTGAGTGAGCTTGAATGTGAAGCGAGTGAAGTTAGTGCAAGGAGTGTTTGGGAAGTGGATGGGTGAGTGAAAATGGAGTGGTGGAGTAGAGAGTGGGTTGAGTCTTAAGAGAGTAGTAGTGGCATAAGGAAAAGAGTGATGGGAAAAGGAAAGTAGCAGTGGGAGGAGGAGAGTTGCAGTGGGAGGAGGAGAGTAGTAGTGGAAAGAGACGAATAGTCGCGGAAAGAGGAGAGAAGTAGTTTGCGAAGAAGCAACAGCAAAGGGTGGAGGTGAGAGCAAGGAGGAGTGAAACATCAAAGGGACAGCGGATTGGAGGAAGGGGAAAGAGGACGGGTGGTTAGAAAGAGTAGTCCGAAGGTGGTAAGCATGGGCATGAGCATAAGCATAAGGTACAATTCCAATATCAATTAGAAATGTTATAAAATGTAGGAAGTCCCTGTGGGAATCAGTGAGCCTGCATTCACGGATTCATTGCTAGTATAAATCAGAGATTAGACAGAAGGTGTTGCCATTCAATTGAGCTATCCGGGGGCTACGGACGGCCAGGCTACGGAGGGAAAGCCACTGGAGGCTAGAGAGAGGGACCGACCTAGGGCCCACAAAGAAAACGTTATTAAAACACTTGAACGGCTCCTGGCACTGTGAGTGTTTTCTGTGACATCCGTGACACGTGAAATCTGGTAACGGTAATCTCATTGGTTTGAATCAGCAACCATGTTGGTACCAAAAACTATGAAAACGGAAGTCGTTATCAGGTTAGCTTATTTTTAGCATGGCCAAGCAATGCACAGAAATTCGTTTGCACTTTGACTTGTGCAGAGAGGAGTGCTTGTGAGAGGACTTTAATCCATTACAAATGGAGGAAGCCATTTTAGCAACGGGAGTATCAGTTCCCTTTTTCTGAGGCAGTCTTTCTGAGGTCAGACGCATTCTCTGCGGCACTCGTGGATGGGTATATTTAGTGATGCCACTAGTGGCGTCAGAGCGTATGAACAAGATGGGCAATAGGAAGGCCGCTGAAGCGTTTTCTTCTGAAAAGGCAAGGACTTGAGGGCTTTCCTGGATTTCAGGAGATCAGTGTCCCGATGTGTCGAAGATGGGAGTGGATTCCACGTCTTGGCTCCAAGGAAGGAGGAAGATGTTTTCCTGATAATTGGGAGGGTGACAAGTTTGCTATTTGCTGTAAAGGCTCCTAAATGGGATGCCTGGAGTGCATTTGGAGATGGGAAACTTGGGTCCTTGGCCATGAATTGTGTTGTGCATTGGACTAAAAGATTGATTATTGGCATACGTTCTGAAATGGGGGTCTGCAATCTAAAACTACCAAACAGGTAGTTAAATCCCAGTCGCCCCCGCAGAACTGCCAACTGCACGACACGACCAGTATTTGTGACTTTTTCAAGATCAACACTACTATAATTCATCCAAGGCTGTCGGAATCTTTGTTTACAAAATGGTAGCATGAAAAATGTATTACCCAACCCAGAGCTGCAGTATGTGGCGGTGTACATGTATCTCCAACGTATAGTCAACTAGTCAAAGGAGCCAGACATCAGACAAGGGACAGTCATCAAGAGACCCCTTCTTTCATCCAGCTATTCGGTGTCACCCCTCTATCCTTTGCATCACAGACACGTGTCTCATTTAATTTCTCAAGTATTGTCGTGTGTCTGTTGCGGGTCTTCGTGCAGCAAGAAATATAGCATGTTGCCTTTGCCTTGTATATTGCATGTATGTTCTGCTTATTTTAGGCCGATTTGTGTATGATATTGTTTGTTCATTGCAAGAATTACACAAGTCACTTTATAGGGTGCAGGGGTCACTCTCCCAAGCACGGGTCCCTTTTTGATGTTTTTAACCATGTGGTATTCATGTGATATACAATAAATGGAAATGTTGATTGGCTCGTGTTGTGTGGAATTGTGAAGGTTGAATTCTCCTCCGAGCATTTTTTGCTAATGGATCTGCAAGATCATTTTTTGACATAGATGTGCTTCCTATGGCCCCCACATAGAGGTGACGGGAGAGGGACTTTATAGACTGTTGTTGTATTTCCAACCAGAGGTGGCCTTTTTCCTTGAATGAATTTATCCTGGTGTCCCTCATTGTAGAACATTGCCTTTTGGGGTCCTCATGAAACAAGAAATATAGCTTTTTGTCTTTTAAAATTGAACGAATTGTATTTATTTTCTGCTTCTTTTTTATACACACAGGAAAGACTTTGGCCGTACATGCTAAATGAAAACATTTATGTTTTTATCAATATTATTAATATTTAACAATTGTTAAAACAAATGTAAATTAGTTAACACTGATGAACTGTTAGGTCACTGTCAATTAGTATAATCTAAGATGATTCAGAAATCCAATATGTCAAGATCATACAGCTAAAGAGACATATGTTTTCGAAATTCACTTATAAATACGATTTCTAATTCTAAGCCAGAAATGCAGTGACCTAAAAAATGAGCGCATTGTCATCTCCAGTTAAAGCACATAGACAGAATAACTGAGCTTTTTAAAAGGGTCTCATAACACCTATTCAAACCTTATCCCAAGCCCTTTATTCGATATTAAAATGCCTCAGTGACTCCACCATGACTTCTATCATTACACAGTATACACATTCTTTCCATAACGGGAATTTTTATTCGACTAACCAAAATCTCTACTGTTTCTAAGTGATTCAGGTCGAATTTCAAGAACATACACCGATGAATCTGCATGCAAATAAAGTCAAGTATCGAAGCTACCTATGACCAGATGGAAAAATGCCCCAAGATATGGTGGCACTAACCCTTATCCTAAAATATAAGGAGAGTCATCCATAGGTGCTCATTTCCCATCAATGTCTTGATTTCCCTTTTGAGCAGTTGGTCAGAGTCTGCTTTGATCCGTATTATGTTATCCAATTTAGGAATACTAAGAAACTATATTTGATGATAAATAAGTTTTGCAACTCTAGAGCTCTTCCTTAAGTCATTTTGCACCAGTATAATGTAGATTTACTAAAGTATCATAACTCCAAATTGAAGGACTCTTGTTTTGTTTTTGGCAGCACCGGGAAGAAATAATGCCCAAGTCAGAGCATAGGAATTCCATAGGGGTGGCGTTTCCTCACGTTTCAAATAAGTCAAGTCACCTAGGCCCCACGTTTCCAGCACAGATAATGCAAGAGCTGTTAAATTGGGTTTACAGGCCTCTTTAAGATGCTGCAATGAATACCGGCCATGCAGTTTGTCACAATCATCCTGGCATATATGAACTAGGACTTTTTTTATGCCTGGTGACCAACACAAGAACATTTTCCGTTAAATGTTATATTGAAGTATTGTAATTTATTTCCAGCCATTACTTTTCACCAAAACATTTGTGGTTCGTGGGTAAACCTCATAATCTTAGTTTGACTTAAATTGATGTATAGATCGCTATCGTTGACAAATAACTCTAAGAAATTAAATATCCTTTGATGGCCTATTTGGGTCATGTCAAGCAGAGCCATGTCATCAGCACCAGCCAACCGTTGCAGATGTTCCTTCCCGCGTGCTTATGGGGAACATTTGGGATATTGGCCAAATACAAAATGAAATGCGTGAGTGCCAAGATGCCCTGCTTCATGGCACCAGCCCTTGAAATTCTCGTGCATAAGCATCCCTTTAAAATGTAGGAACACCAATAGCGATGTTGATCATGCAGTGCAATGATCAAATTGAGCAGAGTGGGACCCATGTCCTACTACTGCAATGTAGACCACCTTGTTACTCAATTTATATGATCGAACGCCCTGAGAACTCTATAACTGTGGCACATACAGGTCGATGTTTCAACAATATGACCCGAGGAGGGGGGCCCTTACCGGTTGGGTAATGCCCGTGGGGCCATAGTTAGAAGCCTCAGCTTAGCGAGGGCTTTAACAGAGCCCTAGGGGCTATACCTGACTGGTAATGCCCCCCAGCGAGGGTCATATTGCTATTTGTAGCATGGCACCTCATACTGGGTACTAAATGCTAACAATCCCTTGTGGAGGCTTTCCATGAATACTAAATGCACATGTGATGTCATCAGTGATGTCATCAATTAGATTTGTGATGGCTTCTTTGATGTCATGGGTGCTAGTCCTTGCAGTGCACACTGGTGGCGTGAGTTATGGTTGCTTAGCTTACCATAACTGGCAAATTTCGGGGTGTTTTCAATTTTACATGTAACCATAACGTCCCTGTAACAACGTTTTTTCCATTGAATTTCATAGGTTTTTGCTAGTGCAACTTAACCATAACGTCCATTTAACAATGTTTTTGTTAGTGAATTTAATTTCATATTTCTATTTTTAGGGCACTGTAAAAAGAACCTTGCTTTAGAATAGTGTTTTCTATAAAGAAGATAGCTGTTTGGTACTGCAACGGAACCATAATGTCCCGTTAACAATGATTTGTTACTAATTCCTTGACTGCCCTCATGATAAACGTGTGGAAAGGCCAAATAGTGTGGTGAATGTATCCTTTTGCATTACCCCCTTCCTTTCCCGGATAGTGTTGGTGTATTTTAGCAATTACAGATGTACATGGGGAATGTTGGTGAGTGTTTCAGTAGTTTCTCTTGTTGTGTTAACATTGCATGGTGAATCTGTGCCGCACAGTACTGGCCGAGATGACTACAGATGAGCAATATGGACGTTTCCTAGGGAGACTGCACCTGGTCGGCGTATGTGCAAGCACACTGCAAGTATCCATAGGACACATTAGTGTCTTCATGTCCGCATCTTCAAATGCAATTTTAAGTAGTTGTTAATGCGCACGTGTATCCGTTCCACACATATACCCATGCATAGGTCATCCACTGTGTTCTGGTAACTCCGCCCTGTCGCCAGTACTATGGATTCATATAGTAGGCTACAGCATTTCAAGTACTCCTGCCGACTACGTGGGTGGCTTTGCAAACCTACCAATGTGTGGCTAAAGCACGCCTGACTATATGACGCCCACTGGTATACAAAGAACAGCAATCTGCAGTGTAACGTGGGTGTGGTAAATGTCGCATTCATTTTATTGATGTGCTGCTTGCCTTTCCATGACCCGTGGAACAGACACATCGTGTCTGCACTGAGCAGTGTGACTGAAAGTGTCAAGAGGTCGCCTACATGTCGTACAGTTGAAGAAGACATGTAACTGCAGGTGTGCCAGTTTGTAGTCGGTCTGCAAAATGGCAAAGTTGGTGCAGCTTGCTCACACACATATAAGTGTATGTAAAGCCAAGTAGGCAAACAGTGCAATATGCAGAGCGCAAACAATGTTAGTGGTGCTTAGAAAAAGTACTGTACCTACATGGGTCACACAGAATAAATGCCTTCCTCCTCCACATAAGGAAGTTTTGTGTTGTTGAAAACATTCTTATATGCCAGAATGTATGCATCTATGTGAATGCTACCCCTAAGAGTAATGGCGTAGCATGAAGTGTTTGTACTGCATGTGACGACAACTGAAATGAAAGCACAAGGGACCAGTGGGCAGTGTACCGCCCTTCCTGTAAAAGGAAAAGAAAATATCGTGACTGAGTACCCCAAATGGAAATACACCAAACACAGGCTTATGAAGATTCTCAGATCTTTATTCAAACAACTGTACAGTTTACAAAGAAACAAAGTATCAGATAGCTATCTGGCCCTCAGTACATCACAGCGAATAGCAGCCCTTTCGGTGTGAGTAGTGAGAGGTACTGGACGTCTAAACATTTGCATCTTTTATACAGTTTCCAATTGTAATGTCCAACCCCTCTGCATGTTAATAATTTTCAGTCTAGGGTTCGTGCCAAGTTAACCTCTAATTTATCCAACTATATGCATGTGGATTATGTCCAGTTTGTACAACAACAAATCACAATGGCAACAGTGTATCTTTGAATTTAACATTTAAGCCTCAGTACACGTCCTATACAATGTAGTTCAACAAGTGTTCATGTTTAGTATCTAAACAACATTGTTTTTGATGTATGTCCGTGGATCGGGCTTGTTGCCGTAGGTAATCCTCGATCTACAGGTCAAACGTAGGACAATGTCTCATTACACGGTCCTAACATTTGGCCTACGGGCAGTTTGGACATTAACTCTGCGCGAAGGTCAGGACGGCTAGGTTACAAGCGGGAAAACACTGTCCACCATTTTAGAACACGGAGTGACTTTGAAACAGAAATAAAAATGGCGGGTGTACCCAAAATGGCGGCTAGGCCGATCTAAGGTCGGAACCTTGCAACGCGGATTTCTTCGCAGAGCGGCTGGGCTTAGGCCAATGTATACAATAAAGGAGATACAATATGATATCCGTTTAACAAACCCGCCTTTTGGCCTAAGCCAAGCGCTAAACTACTTCTAGTCACTGCACGAGTAACTCCACGTCTCAATGTCCATGCATCTTGAATCACTATCGGAGATATCAATTGCCATGAGGTCGGAAACAAAAATGTCCTTCAGCACTAATTCGTTAGATATTTTCTCTGGGGCGTATACCTTGTGCCCTAATGCACTCATCACTTGTGCACAACATCCTCCTACCATCGAACACATACCAGGAAGACATTGTATACAACAGCAGAGAAACAGCAAAACACCTAAAATAATCAGCACGACCGAGAGCAGCTTCCAACCCCAAGATCGCAAGAAGTCCCAGAACCAAGCGCTAAGATCCCAATTTCCCTTGGGAGCATGCACTTCTGAACTAAGGATGTGCAGATTTTGAATTGCTGTGAAAATCGTTGGGGAGGAATCTGGAACGAAAACGCAGCAAGCGGACCCCATTAATTTGCATACCCCACCACGTTCAGCCAGAATGACATCTAATGCCATCCGGTTCTGAAGTGCCACTAACTTTATTGCTTTCTGTTCTAACGTCATATTATAGAGTATGTCAGTGGTCCGGTTGATGGTCCTCTGCAGTACTCTCGCTAGTCTTCTGATATCTTCTGAGTTCAGCATTTGTCCCCAAAATGGCACAACGGATTTAGCTATGTCGCCCAGAATTTGTGCTGAAGTATCCCCATTCTCGTCCCGCCGTGGACGAGCCTTTGAAACATCTATAGTGGTAACAATAAATACCTGGGGTAACAGAATCCATAAATAACAAGTTCCCTGCCAATGCATGTACTGCAATGCCCTACTCTACAGAGGGAAGGTACTTCGAAGTGCATGTAAAGGGTCCTTCCGGGAGCATCACAATAACTGGAGCCTATTTAGGTGAGGGCCACCCAATAATTCCATCTTGGGCACGTCCCCCATGGTATCCATGCAAGTTCTGTCCCTTCTGTACTGGTCCTTTCCTACTGGCCCTTCTGTGAGGTGTGTCAGACGACCATAAGAAATCGAAATGGAATGGGAAAGGAAAAAAGGGAAATAAAGAAAGCACCTTTTCCAGATAAACAATGGAATTGCCAATGAGCGGATGCAGGGCGCGAGGCGTGACACTATGCAAAACACTGTTTAATCGGTTGGAAAGGGGGTCACTGTAGAAAGAGGTTTCTTTAGGTGTTGCAGAGCCTTTTCAACACTGTCAGCGCGCAATACTTACTACAAAAAATGTTCACTACATTCAAGAAGGGCACCAAGGCAATTTGGAGGGGGTCTACAGAAATCGGGATGGCATGCATAGTAAAATGAACGTTATAGCTGGGGAAAAGTGTTTGTGCTGTAAAACATAATAATCCCATGTGTGAAGTACGCCATTTTCACATGTCGTACAAAGACACAAATACACTTCGCAAAGTACCGCGCTTTCTCCATTTGTGAACCAAATAGAAAATAACGCAGCCACATCAGTGTCCGCATATGACTATAGAAAGTTATTCAAGAGATCGGAAACAAGCGCATGACCTGGGCAACTCTCCTCCTTTATCGCCAAGGGCACTGAAATTCGTGTAATCAAAAACATTAATATCGGCATGATTGCGTGTCACCAAAGTGTCACACAGATAAACCAAAATCAATCACTTCATTGTAGGTAGTCCATACCACTACACATCCAAAATGAGCAGCCACTGCACAGTGTTTTCCATTCGCTTTCAGTTACTGTATTTCGAAGTCCCCTAAAACCTGCATGCTATGGCTCGTGAAACACACAGCCATAACCGCTCCCTCTGCATGTCTGTCGAGAAATACACTGTGGACCACACTCTGTGCGTACACACCACACACAGAAAACTTATTGACCAATCCCGTAGGCTCAAAAGGCCCATTTCTATGGGCGTCATCTTCAAAAGGGGCGTATCTAACACATGCCACCCTGCAAATTTTGTGATGTTTTCAGACTTTTCGTGCTGGGCGGGGATGGGGGAATAACTTTCATCCAGGGTAGGGGACATCGTTAGTAGTGGCAGCTCTTAAAATAACCTTTTTTTGTTTATTTTTTATGAAGTTGCTTCCATACAAACACCTTTTTTGTATTTTTTGTAAGTAAGTTGGTGTTTTGAACGTCAGCTCACATTTTTACAATAGGGTCTTCACTGCAGCCGATAGATTTTCACTGAGGCCTGTAGATTTTGAAAGAAAATGTCATTCCCACTGGTCGACAAAGACATGGCATTTCCTTTGAAAAGGTGTATATAGCGAGAACAAGTGTTGTCAATCTCACAGGAGAACATCCCAGCAGCACTCAAGAAGTCACACATGCTTCTGTTGCTGAGACCCCTTCCGACCTCTGGCTGGCGACAGGGACTCATTGGAATAGTTCCACACTATTGTCGCGGGTATACATGAGAAAAGCACCTTGGCAGTGAGAATAATGTTCAGCACTGCTTTCATCATCTTCTTCAATTACCGATACACAAGGGAACAATGCATGGAACCCAAAAAGAAGGCTCCAAAGTGCACAACCACAACATGTACAGGTCCAGAAGTGGCCATGCATTGACATTCTACAAGCACTCTGCCGAAACAGAACGCTTCTACACTGCGCCACAAAGCCTCCACTCCCTCCAAACCAAAATTGCCAAAAAAGCCTTCTTGGATGGAATACACGACCAGATCTTCCACAAAGGCATCACCCACAAAGAAAACTGTGCGTTCTGCCATGTTCACCAGCCACACTACACAATGTAATGGAACAAATAATTGCTGGCCTTTCCTGTGACGTACACCCTGAGCACCTGATTGGCCTAAGGCCATATTGCCATTTCCATTGGCCACCATGGTGAGAAGCGCAAAATGTGGCACGTGCCTTTCCCAATGACCGCGAGGGCCGCGCCCCAGTGAAGCAGGAGGACTCCTTCTCCCTATTGGTGCTCTTTCCTGTGACGTACACCCTGAGCACCTGATTGGCCAAAGACCATAGTCCCATTTGCATTGGTCAGCATGGTGAGAACCGCAGAATGTGACACGTGCCTTTCTCCAAGTACCGCAAGGGCTGCGCCCCAGTAAGGCAGGAGGAGTCCTTCTTCATATTGGCGTGCTTTCCTATGATGCACAACCTGAGCACCACCTGATAGGACTATCGCTACAGTTCCATTTCCATAGGCCAGTATGTTGACAAGCACCGGATATAGCATGTGCTGGTCCCCAAGTACGTCGAGCGCCGGGCCTGAGTGAAGCTGGAGTCCCGCTTCGTATTGCCACACACCCTAAGCATCTGATTGGAGAATCCCCATAGTTCCATTTCTGTGGCTGCCACCCACAAAATCCCTGGATGTGGCTTTCATGCTGCTTGCGGGCAGGTGGGGAATAACTTGCAACCAGGGTGGGGGGAGTTCGTGGTAAGAGGTGGCTCTGTTTTTTGTTTTTTAGATGCTTCTACAGAAACACCTTTTTTTGGTTTTTATTTGCGTTTGTGTTTTCTTGTGTTCACATTAGTACAGTACATTCTTCATCGCATCCTGTAGACAGGCAAACAAAACTGCATTGCCAATGGGTGACAACAAAATGCCATTTTCTTGGAAAAATTCAGCATTTCCACAACTAATTAGGTAATTGTTGCAGAAGAACATTCCACGAGCGGACAAAATATTATAAATGCTTCTGTTGATGAGACACCTTCCTACGTCTGGCTCTGAACAACATCCAGGAGCAGTGGCCCATACTCGTTGTAGTATTATGGATGAGAAAAGCTCCTTGGCAGTGGGAAAATGCATCCTCACAACATCCAGCAATCTCCTCAGTCTACGAAACAAATCTAAGCAAGCCAGGTAACCCATATGGATGCCGCCGTAGTAGATGACGATAACATCCACTGCTGCAAAAGTGGCGAGGTCTTTGGAAAGTGCATGCATATTGGCAAAATTGCACTCATACAGTGTTCCACAATGTGCCCACTCCTTCCAAACCAAAATTGCTGTAAAACTTTCTTTGCAGGGCATAGTTGTTCATATCTATGACAAAAGGATCACCTACAGTCAACACAATGTGTTTCGCCATGTTAGCCACTCTCAGTATGTAGAGTATAATGAAGAACAGTTTCACCTCCCCTTTCTTTTAACCACACCCACACTACCTGATTGGCTAATTCCCACACTGCCATGTCAATTGGGCCAGGTGGTGTAAAGGGCAGATTTTGGCATGTGCGCCTCCCAAAGTAGCGCGAGGGCCGCACCCGTGTAAAGCTGGAACAGTCCTTCTTCCATTGGCACTATCTTCTCTGCAGCTCTACCTCATTGGGTTACGTGTAAATAGGCACACACGCATCCACCAATCACATCAAAGCCACCATCATCCAACACTGTCTCTCCTGTACAACACTTGAAATGTACTGTTACACATTTACAGTACAAATGTTGTGCCAAAGGCACATCCACTGCAAAGTTCAATTAAAGTATGCACGATTTCGCCATCTGCATACATCCACATAACCGTGTAATCCTGAAAGTACCGCTTAATCCACTACCTTTTTCTGATAGTGTGGTTTGGGAGGGGGCAGGAGGTTCCGGGGTAAACAATATCAAATATCGAAGGGGATTCAAACTTTTTTTTTTTTTACGTTCGTGCAAGCATCTTTTTTTTTCTTCTCTTTATATGTGTTTCTGTTTGCCTCTCCTCACATTTTTACCACATTCTGGTCAATGCTTCTTGCACAGTGTAAAAGAAAAGAGCATTGCCAATGGCGCTCAATAAATGCCATTTTTACGGAACCACTGCATATTTTGCAACCTCATGATCTCATGGTGGGTGGAGAACATGCCAGCAGTCGTCATAAATTCAGGCATAATTCTGTTTATAGCACACCTTCCGACCTCTGGCTGGGGACAAATTACACCATCCTGGACCCATACTCCTCGTGGTGTTATACATGAGAAAACGACCTTGGCAGTAGAAAAAATCCATATCACTGCAGTAAGCAACCTCTTCAGGTAACAGATTAATTGTCCACATGACATGTAATCCAAATGTAGACTTCCAAAGTGCACCTCGACAAAGTCAACGTTCGTGATGGACGCCACAAATCTGCAAAGGTGAACCATCCCGCAAAAACTGCATTCACCCTGACAGGCCCAGAAAGCGTCCTTCCAAAACTCCTTCCAACCCGAAATTACCAGCAACCCCTCTTTGAACACAACACCTGTGCAGATGGCCCACAAAGGTATCACCGACGATAAGCACTGTGCGTCTCTCTATCTCGATCACCCTCACGAAACAGTATTGGGACCAAATGGTACCGCCCCTTCCTGTGAACCACACCCTGAACTCCTAATTGCCTATTTCCCACAATTCCATTTCCCTTTCCACCCTGCTCATAATGGCAGGATGTGGCATGTGTGCTTTCGCATCTACAGTGAGGGCCACAGCCCAGTAAAGCACACACAATACTTCTTCATTTTGCACAGTCATTTTTGCAGCACTCCCCCATTTGGTGCTGTCAAATTTTCAAACACGCTTGCAGCAATCACATACAAAACCTCTCCATTGCAGACTGTCATTTCTGTACACCACTCCATATTTACTGTTAACACTCTCAGCACACGTTCCTTTTGATTGCAAAGCCCCTCCACCAGAAACCTCTGCTAAAGAATGTATGATTGCAGCATCCAAAAAGATCCTAAGATGCACCCAACACACCTTTGGCCACAACAGTGCAGCCCTTTCCACGCCCACCACAACACTATACATCCAAGCAAGCGCCCATGTGGGCACCTAAAATTATGCACAAACGTAACATACGTAGCAGCACTTCTACCCAACCTACCCAACCCCCCCACACCATAAAACACCCATTCACGAAAACGTCTCACACTTAGCGGAATCCACAAACAAAGTATTATGTCACTGGCAATCTATACACAACAGCTTCACAACTTTGGGCCTACTTCAATAAATCTACGCACAGCAGACTAACCAACCACATATCAGTTGAACTTCAACCATACCCTCTTCCATACTCACATTACATCCTGTGGCCACACTACACAACTTCTCACTGCACCATCTCCTGCCGCACACCAAATACCGTAGCATGTTGCAACTATCACCACAACCATGGAACGCACAATACACGCTTTGCAACTCACTTGTGGTGCTGTAGCACGTCGACAATGTGCGCCACACCCATTCTCCAAAGACCACCACCCTGTGCCTGATGCACTGTCAAACCTACATTGCGACAGTGGGTGTGCTCCTTGCACACATTCCCCGCACCGTAATGCAACCATGCATGTCAGCATGTCACCAACTACCACTATACACATATGCACCACTGGCACCAGCACTCCTATCCAACCTCCGCACCTCAATGGATATGCACAGTGTTACATGCAACAGCTACCATAATGTATAAACATTACACTGTCTACGGCACCCCTATGCCCTTTCATTCACATACTATTGTCTTACCCACTTCCACTCAGAAAGTATTGTGTCACTGCCAACTTAACCACAAAATGTCTACAACATTGCCCATACTGCAAGCATTGTGCACACAGCACACTATCCAAGCACATATAAGCTGCCCTTCAACCATACCCTCTAACATACTGACAGTATGCAAACACTGCACCCAGGGCCCACACTGCGTGACTTTCCACTGCAGCATCTCCAACCACAGCACACCGCCATGGACCTATGTAGCATCAAATTGCAACAGTTACCATAATGTACAAACAAAACACCCTCTTCTACGCCCCTGTGCACTTCCAATCACATACTATGGCCGCACCCACTTCCATTCACAAAGTATTGCGCCACTGCCAACCTACCCACATTCTGTTTGCAACACTGGCCTAGGATGGCTGAAATGTGCTGCACAATCATTCCTTACATGTCACCACCCTCTAACTGATGCACAGTCATAAATGCAAGGCTTAGGCTCTTGAGGGCATGGCCTACGGCCTACGGCCTTCAGCCATGCACCCAATAGTCTAGGCCTTGAACACACCCACAGCAATGTAATACCACCATGCATGTCACCATGTCACCAACTACGCCAATCCACACACACCACTGCCACCAGGACTCCTACCCTACCAGCGCACCGCCATGGAGCTATGCAGCAACAAATTGCAACAGTTACTATAATGTACAAACAAAGCACTCTCCCCTGCACCTCTGTGCACTTTCATTCACCTAATATGGGCGTACCCACTTCCATTCACAAAGTACTGTGTCACTGCCAACCTACCCACATTCTGTTTGCAACAATGGCCTTACTGCAACCAATTTGCACACACCACATAATGCAAGTTCCACTCTCTATGAAATGCAGAGTCAAACATGCATTCCTGCAGTGGGTATGTTGAAGCCCTACACTCTTGAGTGCATGCCCTACAGCCTTCGGCCATGCACCAAATAGTCTAATCCTTCCACAGACACACCACAACTTCATTCGCCCATGCATGCCACCTTGTGCCCAACTAACGCTTTCCATCCGCAGTGCACAGCTACCCGCTCTCTCACCCAATGTATGCCATTGTAATCACCTGTCGTCAGCAGCACACTTCTCCCTTTCTGCTGTCAGTTGGATTCAATCTTTCCTCGCTAACAGAACTATGCAGGTCTTCTCACCTTCTGCGGCGGCTAACCCGATCCCTATCACATTTGGTGTCCCACAAGGCTCTTGTGTTTCACCAACTTTGTACAACATTTTTACAAAGCCACTATTCGACAAACTGGACCATCCGGGTGTCACCTACACCAACTATGCAGATGACAACCAGATACTCCTGACTCTATTAGGCAGTTACAGTTCCGACGTTGACCGGATCAACAAAGTCTTCACCATCATTCAGGCATGGATGACCACACATGGCCTCTGCCTGAATGATGATAAGACTGAACTGCTTCTTGTCGGCTCACCCAACAACCTGCTGAAACTTAGCCCTAACTACAACAGTATCATCATCGATGGAAACACTACACCCATTGCCAAAAGTGTAAAAACCCTCGGTTTCTACCTTGACGCCAGTACCAACCTTTCTAAACAAGTCAACATGACTGCCTCAGCGACGGCCTACACAGGCAAATTGATCAGGGCCTGCAGACCCTTTTTGTCCACCAACAGTTGCCTTACACTGTCCAGGGCCCTTAATCAGTCAAATCTGGACTACTGCAATAGCCTATACTTGGGCGCAAATAAATATATAATCAACAAACTGGCAGTCCTCCAAAATAAATCATTATGTGCAGCTCTAAACATTCCTAGACGAGAGCACATTTCCACTATTAGAAAATCGTGTAAATGGCTCTCCATACAACAAAAAATCGACTTAAAAACCATATGCCTCACTTACAAAGCTCTGAACCACCAAGCCCCTCCATACCTTACTAATAAATTCACCCTCAAATCCTCGACTAGGGTTACTAAATCCACCAATATTTTATGCCTGGTGGTGCCCACATTCACCTCAAAAAGAGCCGGCGCAACCAGCTTCCCAGTTCTAGCCTCCCAACTCTGGAACACTCTACCACTGGACATCAAATCTATCTCATCCTTTCAATCATTCAGAAACCATGTCATCACATGGATCCTAAATAAGAACTGATCATTCCTTCTGCCTACACGTTTCATTCTTGCTGCTTTTTGTACCTAATGTTTTCACATTACTTAACCTGTCTACACTCTATATTCTGTATAAATTATAAAATATATTTTAATGTATAATTGTATAACTGTATCCTGTAACCTGCCACCTAAGCGCCCTTTTACTCCTGGGTCTGGCGCGCTATATAAATAAATTAAACAAACAAACAAACAAACATGTGCAATTCACTCCCCTTCAGAAATTGACCTGCCACCCCTCACCACGAAAAGAGGCTGCTGCAAATCGCCTGTTTTGGTACCCGCAAATTGGCGTAATACACACAAATACTGCAGGCACTCCTCCGTCTTCTTCCACCGATGTACATATGTCACATGAACCACTTCTCACTTCCCCACCTGTTCCCTCCCTTATTGCCGTGAACACATTGTTTACGGTACATTTTCCAGCCCCTTCCGCTGCCGCGCTGTCTTCCGATACACCATGGCGGCTTTCCCAAGCAATGTTGATGCACTGCACGCTTCTCTCCAGCCAACCACCGGCCACATCCAAACTTCTCTGCCAGCACGCAGTACTGCCAGCCAATGGCACTTCTGTCTGCGGAGCGGACAGGGAAATGGGTCCGCGTAGTGGACCCAGATATCACACATTTTTTGGGATGTGGATTTCAGTTCTTTGTAACAAAAGTATTGGTCGGATTTCCACCAAACACACAAAAGCACACTTTCTAACACATGCCCCGCTCCTGCAGCAAATTTGGTGAAAATGTGTCCAGCCGTTCTGCCTGTAGCCATGCGCAAAGTTTTTCCCCATTGAGTCTATGGAAAAAGAAAATGTTGGGACCCCCCTAAAACTTTGACCCCTCTGCACGAAACCTCGCCCAATTTGGCAAAATAATTCAGAGCCCACCACATGCTTTTTTTTGCAAAGTTTGGTGAGGATTTGTCTAGGGGCAGCAATGTTATAAGCCACTGAAAAAGTGCACTTCCTATGAGTTTAGCAACTTAGCCATAACTACACGCCCGCTACTGCGGGCCATGTGATATACACCAGTACAACACCACAAACAATCAAACACACACACAAACAGTCGTGTACACACACTTACACACATGCGTGCGCAAACGCACACACTTCTCATGTATATATCCTTCAACATAAATATTCAACCATATGCACAACATATGTACATGCAGAGTCCAATAATACAAACATACATTACAGCTAAATACTAATAAAATAATTAAACACACTAGGCGCTTTACCACCCATGACAAAAGTGGCTTGGGAATAGGGTGTATGAGCCATCATATATGCAAATGAGCCAGGATGCGTAGTGGGTGCCAGAGGAGTGGTGTCTGAGCTAGGGATATGATGTCTGTCCGACGGGCATGGTATCCATGCTGCAATGCGGTTTCTGTGATAGAAGAGGCTCATCTAACCTAGGGGTGTGGTGCAATGTGGTATCTGAGCACAGGGAAGTGGTGTCTGTGCTAGGAAAGTGCTGACAGCGCTAGAGGTGGGATGAGAAGAATGAGAAGCAGGTACAGGAAAGCTCCTTCAGCTGGTCTTCATGTACCTTACACATGGCCCCGGCTGGGTGTGTACATTGCCTGTGGGACTGCAGCTGCACAAAGTGTGACTTCCTCCGTGAGACAGACAAACAGATGTTTCCTAGTGTTTGTAACCAAATCCCTGGACGTAACAGGTACAGGGCAAACAGAGGGGGCTAGTAAGAAAACCCGGTCCCCTTCATAGTCTGACCAAAGGATATGGAAATGGTGTGTGTGCTGAAATTACTGACATCTGGTATGATCTCCCTGCCCATTCTCTGCCACCGTGCACAGCACAGCACATTGAGAGAATACACACTGACGCGTTGTGCACACAGGCTGCAAGGTGGCCCAAGGAGTAGCTACTGGGAGCTCTGCAGTGCCTTAAAAGACTGCACAAAGGCGTGGTGTCTCGGTCGCTGTGTGCATGAGTAGGTGTGCTTCTTAGTGATTGTATGCGTATTTGTGAGAGGTTATTTGTGTCTCTACATGTGTGAATGCAAAAGGAAACCTGATTACATATCACAAGAGAGGCACTTGTACTGTAGGATAACCTTGACACAACCTAGTTACAAGGTGCGAATATAATGCCAATACATGGTATGGGAGGATTGAAAGACAGATGAAGTCCCAAACATATATTATAACAATATTTACAGTAGCTGGCATATTGACTGTACATGGGCATATTATGGTAATATCTGGCGGATGGTGTACCGGGCCACAAACTGCCATATGACATATGTACAGCTATGTTTGGCGTACCCAGGCATGTGACTTCAATAACTGGTGTTTGGTGAGAATACCTGGACAAATTATTGCAACAAATGGCATACAGACCGAGCACCTAAAGCTCCCAGGAAAACTATTATATCTGGCATATGAGAGATGTAATGGGCCATATCATGTGACTCCTGGGTATATGGTGCCAGTCGTATGCAACAATAATGATACAACAACCCAACAGTGACTTCATCCGCTCTTTCAAAAATACATAAAAATCATACACTCGTAAAGCCAACAAACATTCACACACAGATACTAATCATCCGGTTTCCACCAAATACCTTCTAAACACTGCGCTGCTACTCAGGCAATGCGACCTTGTGATTTTTGACATTTCTCCACTCAAGCCTAATCCAAGCCCTTGCTTCCCTTCCCTTGACAGACACCAAGCTTCTCTGGGACAGGATACACCACGTACCCTGTTTTGCACCCCTATGTGAGTTCCCTCACACCACAGGCTGTGAATGCCCAATTGGTTGTTAGCAGAATATCGATTTCAGTTGGGGTACAGGCTGTACTGCGGTGGTACCCGTAGACAACACCCTATATAATCACCAAAACGCTTTACGCAGAAAATTTTTATATGCGATTATTAATACCCAACGCAAGTTGGTACTCATTTAGTGACCTAGGAAGGATAAAAGACTGATTGGTGCTTTCTGGGATCTGAACCTATGACACGCAGATCACACACACAAATCTCAGCAGTGAGCGCTTAACCCCTTGAGCTTTCTTTCCAAATGATTCAGTGCTGTGACCTACAGCCAGACTTGCTTCCCACAAGTGGGTGAATGATAAATGAATGGCAGCATGCAGGGTTTCTTCGCATCTGACTCTTGCTTCTGGCTGGGCAAGGTAGGCACTGGAAACCAGCCTTGCATAAACAAAATGGGCATCGCCTTATGTGGCATTTGCTGGATGAGCCAGGCTACTTTGATCAGCTTAGAATGTGCCCAGGTGAGACTCCTGTGAAAGGGGGACTGAGAATAGCACTTTCGCCCCACCTCCCTGCCAACAGACCCTCGATGTTTGAATGTGAAGCTCTCAGATTTCTGACAAAATGTTTGAATGAATGCATCCCAAGAACTGGAGCCAGAGTCCCCCCAACCGCAGTTCTGATTATTTTAATACTGGGTCGAGTCTGGAAAGGAATGCCTTGACTGAAGAAGGTGTTTGGCATTACAGGCTATACGATAGATGTGGGTGTGTGCGCCATCTTGGCAAGCGGCAACCATTGTAGAAGTTAGGCCCATGCACGGCGAACTGTATTTTGCATGTTACTATTTGGCCCTTTGCATGAGCGCGAATACCACCCCACCTTGGCCATGTTTTAGAAGCCCACAACATCCCTCATTGTCCGGATAATTACAGGCCCTCATGCCCAGGAAAGAATGCACCCTGCAAGGTCATCAGAAGGGAGCAGAGCGCCTCTTGGCAGTACCATCCCATGGGACAGATAGCAAAGCCCTCCTGCCCCCCAACGATAATAACAAGTAAAATACAGCTTAGCCATGCTTTCTCCCCATGACCCCTGCATGCCACAGTATTATCCAAACCCAGGCCACCGACCATAAAAAGTTTACACCCCTCGATCGATCACTAGGATCAGAAGTCAAGGCTATCACGTCTTCAGAAGTGGGTTACGTGATTTGTGCAGCGAGGTGCAGGGTGGCATCAGAATTATAGCCTAAAAACTAAGGTGTAGGACCCTGGGAGTTGCTGATCTGTCTGGGAGCGAGTGAGGCCTGTGAGTTAGAGTGACCTCGGCTCTCCCCGCGAGCCCGTAACTGTATCTACCAGGTGCACTATTACAATAATTAAACAACATTGTGTGCGTGAGAAGCTAATTAATTGACAGGTCTACTTCACCGTGGATGACGAGCCCAGCAGCACCCACATGGACAGAGTTAGACAGATGAAGACAGACCAATGGCCTGGCATCCCATATGGAGCAGGACCTAAATGTATAGGGCTCCTCCAATCTGTATTGTAGAATTGTATTACATGTTATCACATCATTAGTGATGCAGTTTGTGCTTATGATGTGGTGCAAATGCCTAGGGAGCTCAGAATGTTCGGCGTCAGCAGAGTTCTTCTACTTGGTAGAAATAAATACGTTTTATTCTTGCAAGGATGTCTTGGGCCTTTTTACCTAGTCGGTTGTATTTTTTCTGGTGTGAGCGTGCAGCGGCGTGCCTTCAAAGGGCTGTGCAGCATTAATGTGAGCTCAGAGGGAGGCATAGAGCTTTGTGCCCCACTGAGCTCTGTGTGTCTGCAGAATAAATAAAATAATAATAATAATGTTTTCCTTTTTCCAGATTGTGGGTGCGCACTGCCCTGGACATGAGGCTTCGGCCCTCAGGGGGTCAAGCCCCACAATTTCAATACCACTGCCTTACTGTGTGCATTAGACGGCTGCTCCCAAAGCACCAATGCGAGTTTGGTGCACGGTCCCGAAAGAATACTAATTTTAGCCAGAGCCTCTTAGCCAATTACCGTCTGTAGCTGTTTTTTTGTATTGAGCCCTCTGCAAAACACTGCTTGTATGGCCTGCCGCTACTGGCTCTAGCGCCTACAACTTCACACTCCCATCCTCTTTGTGAAATAGCCCAATGAAGCAAATTGCTCAGAGGCCGCTGGGACATGGAAAACCCTGCTGACTTGCTTGTTACAAAGCTGATGATTGCAGCAAATCATGTTAGGGCACTCCTCATTGACATACGATATGACATGATATGGCATTTGTAATGCGCCTACACACAAGTGTTTCAAGGCGCAATGAGGCAAGGGAGGGGAACAGAGGGAAGACAGACAGCGACCCTACTAGCCAGGTGTCAATCAGATCGCGCAAGTGCATGGGAAGGGTGAAGGGGAAAGTGCAAGGGAGAAGGGGAGGGAAAGGTGCAGTACATGAGATAAGAATAATAACAATAAGTAAAGTACGGCCAGCTAGTGGCAGTGCAAGGGTAAGTGCAGACATCCAGTGTCAAGTGCTGGTAGTGGGACTGTGGGGATACAGAGACAGTCACCAGTGCAGGGGTTGCCAGGAAGGCAGTGCAGGTGTGTGACTGGCGTTGGGGGGGACCTGGGCCCAGGATCAGAGGGTGGCCAGGTAACCAGTGCAGATTCAGCCAGAGATTCAGCAGGGGAGAGGAGGAGAAAAAGCAGAAGCAAAGAGAAAGATTTTGAGGTGCTTCCGGAACTAGAGATGGTTCTACTCAAGTTTCAGTGAGGCAGGGAGGCTGTTCCAGAGGGAGGCCCCAGCCGAAGCGAGAGATCTACCACCAACTTGTTGCTTGGAGAAGCGACGGACCCTGAGTGAGTTGGAGGCAGATGAGTGAAGAGCTTGAGAAGGAAGATATTTAGGAAGAGAGACTTGAAGATATTGAGACCCGAGGCCCCAGAAGACCTTGTGGACAATGCAGAGATTTTGAGCTTAATCCTCACAGCCACTGGGAGCCAGTGCAGAGATTTCAGTCCTGGAGAGATACGATCCCTGAGCTTGAGGCCAAGGACAAGTCTCTCAGTTCTGTTCTGGATAGGTTGCAGAGGGCAGAGAGTAAAGGCAGACAGATTTAGAAAGAGGCTGTTGCAAGATTCCAGCCTAGAGAGTACCAGAGCTCTGGAGACAGTGAGCTTCTGGAGGAAGGAGAGTAAAGGAAGAATACCTCTGAGGAGGTGCAGCTGGTAGTGTGACTTCTTGGAGACGTCAGAGAAGTGAGGAGAGAAATAGAGTGTGGAGTCGAAGATGACCCGAGGGTTTTAGCCTCACAGGTGTGAGCAAGAAGAGGGCCAAGAGAGGCAAGCCATAGAGTGGCAGGAAAGGAGGGAGTGGCTGTGCTGATGAGTAGAATCTCAGTCTTACTGGCATTAAGACAGAGATCATTGGCAGCACGCCACTCCTGGATGGTGGACAGACTGTCAGAGATGAGAGAGGGAGATGAGGTGGCTGAGGGTAGCCTGAAAATGAGCTGAGTGTCATCCGCAGAGCACTGGAAGTTGGGGCAGAGCACGGCAGTGTGGTGGGCAAGAAGTGCCAGGTATTGGTTAAACAGCCAGGGAGAGACGTTAGACCCCTGGGGAACACCACAGGTAGAGATGGATATAGAGGAGAGGAAGGACCTAAGTTGAACCTAGGAGGGTCGATCAGAGAGGAAAGAATTGAGCCACGCCAGAGCCTGACAAGTGATCCCCAGGTTATCATGGAGATAATTGAGCAGGATGGCATGGTTGACCATGTCAAAGGCAGAAGAGAGATCAAGTAAGATGAGGATACAGGGGGTGTTGGAGTCAAGATTGGAGAGCAGGTCTTCACGGATGTTCAGGAGAGCAGTTTCTGTGCTTCTGGCAGCTCTGGAGTCAGACTGATGGTCATAGAGCCAACCAACAGATTCAGTGTAAAGATTAATCTGGGAGATGGGCAGTTTTTCCAGGAGTTTGCCAAGGAAAGGAGTGATGGAGATTGGGCGATAGTTGGCCGGGCAAGACGAGTCAGCAGAGGGTTCTTAAGAAGAGGGTGCACAAGGGAGTGCTTCTGGGGGGAAGGGAAGACTCCAGTGGTGAAGGGGTGGTTGCAGAAGTCGGCCAGGTCAGGAGTTAGGGAGTCGATGTGGTCCTTGGTGGTTTTGGAGGAGCAGGGGTGAGCCTATTTTGACGAGACTTTCATAGATCAGACTTGTCTTGGAAACCTTGTCAGATGAGAATGGGGGAAAGGCAGAGAAGGAGGGTGGAGAGGTGGTCGAAGAAGGGCCAGAGGAAGAGCAGGGAATGGAGGGAGGAAGGGGATAGGAGGAGAGAGAGGACAGGATGTCCTGGGTTTTAGAGATGAAATGAGAAGCCAGAGCCATGCAGCGGGCCTGAGAAGGGACAGGAGAGGTAGAGACTGCAGCAGGATTGGTCAGTTCCTTGCAGATTTTAAAGAGTTCAGCTGAGTGGTTGGAGCAGCAGAGATGCGGGCTGGGATGTGAACTCTCTTCTTGGTGCAGACAGAGAGCCGATATTGCCTTTGGAGCAGGCAGCAGGACAGTTTGTCAAAGGATGTACGAGAAGCACGCCATTTCCTCTCAGCCAGCCTGCACTCAGGTTTAAGGGTGACGAGGTCTGAGTCGTACCAAGAGTTGCACTTGACTTTGGGCTTCAGGCAGATCCTCACGACAGGTGCAAGAACATTAAGAGTATCATATATAGCAGAGTGGACCATGGAAAGGGCTGTGTCAGGGTGTGAGTCAGCAAAAGAAGGAGGAAGGGGTGAGAAAGTGGCAGCGAATGCCTCAACTGACACACGCTTCATGGGTCGGATGACCGAGAAGGTGGGTGGCAGTGCTGGAGTTGGCTTGGCCTGGGGGGTAGAGAGGGTGAGATGGGAGGAAAGGTGGAAGAGATCACTCCAGGAGAGGGGAGTGGTGAGAGGGATAGAAAGGGGAAGGTCTGAGGTGATCAGAACATCCAGAGTGTGCCCTGCAGAGTGAGTCGGGCCAGAGGGGAGAACAGTGAGAGAGAGAGAGAGCGAGAGTTGCAAACCTTGCAAAAGAGTACAGAGGAAGGACAGGAAGCAACCAGATGTTTGTTGCAAGAAGGAAGAGTTGGGTAGTCGAGACCAGGAGGGAAGAGGGGAGGACCGCCCACTCGGAGAGGAAGGAGGAGATCTGACCAGGTGGAGAGAATGGCCAGGAGAGAGAGAGAGCCTGCAGACAAGGCATTCGAAGGAGGAGTAGGCCTGTGTAGGAATGACAGAGGCAGGAATCCACTCGGGTAAGATTAGGGCTACACCCCTTCTGGAACGGTTGGACCTGGGTGCGGAGAGGATCTTGTAGTTATCAGGGAGGAGAGTGTCAAAGCTTGTGACAGAGCTGGCCGTGAACCATGTCTCAGTGACACAGAGGACATCGAGGTCAAGTTCTTCCAGAAGGCAGCAGATGTCAGAGGAGTGTTTGACAGCGGTGTGAGAGTTTGGAGTGGCAATATGAATACGTTTGCCATCTTGAAAGACTTCCGGGGAGGGGTATAAATCAGAGGTACACCTTGCAGAGGTGTAGAGGAAGCCCGAGTGGGGGCGGAAAAGGAAGGAGGAGAGGGCAAGGTAGCCAAGGAGGAGGGAGCAGGCGAGGAAGCCATGGAGAGGGGAGAGGGGACAGCAGGAGAAGAAAGGAAATTGATGAGACGTGGGAAGAGTCTATTGAAGAGGCGAAGGATGGCCTGAGGGCCTTGGACCAAGATGGTGCCATTCACATAAACATTAATGATGACCTTAAAGGAGTGGAAGGAGACCAGGAGGGCCTCCCACCGGGTGCCACCATTAATGGGAGAAGAGGAGAAAGGAGAGAGTACAGAGATCATATGAAGAGTCCATATGTCTGGCGAGGGAACAAAAAGAGGATGTCGGTGAAAATTTGCCTGAAGGAAGCACTGGTATAAGTGTCAGCGATAGGGAGGCCTTGGTTGGAGACCAGGATGTCCTTTGTAAACTTCTTCCTACCAGATTTAGTGAGGATAGCATGATAGCCGATAGAGAAGCAGTTGGAAAAGATGGGAAAGAAAGAGAGCACCATAGAGTAGGTAGCAGGAGAGAGGAGGGAGGGAGTGAGTAGGGGAGAACACTAGGTAAGGACACAGGGCAGAGAGGAAGCAGACGAGACAGTAAGAGCAGAAGAGAAAAGTTGACAATGGGCAAGATAACTGGCACTAAGATTTAACTACTTATACAATGCAATTACACAATGCAAAACGGGAGAAAAACACACCTAAGTTTGAGAGTCCTAAATAGTGCAGAAAAGGCCTAGGTTTAACAATGCAATTTAAATACTAGTTCAATGCAATTTTCAACCAGGAGAAAAACAGGAGAGGAACACACCTAAGTTTGAGAGTCCTGAATAGTGGGGAAAAGGCCTATATTTCACAATGCAATTTAAATACTAGCACAATGCAATTTTCAAACAGGAGAAGAACACACCTAAGTTTGAGAGTTGACTAAAGGTGAGGTTTGTAGGCCACTCCTACCTTCCTAACTAGCTGCAGGGTGCCGGCTGGCCACTGGCTTCCCCTGCTGATACCTGCAGACACAGGCTGGAGCCCCAGGTGGAAGCCACCCTTTGCCTAGGGGCCCTTAGGGCTGCCCAGGGATGGTCTGCTATCATAAAGGACAACCAATCAGGACGGGGGTGGCCTGGCTGGGAGGCGGGAGGGAGAGGGAGAGGGAACGAGGACGTGGCTGCAAGGGGAGGGCGGAGGGAGCACAAGCGCTCGAAGTGCTAAACATACAGTAGAAAATATGTTATGGGGGCACCAGGCCCAATGCTGCTCCTACCTGCAGGATCTTGGTGCAGGCCACATGGTCCAGCTGCTCTCTCCTGCAACGCTGAAAGAAGCGAGCAGGGATAGCAGCAGTTGTGTAGTCCCGAGGACTAGGTACAGGCAGCCAATACCGACGGGGGTGGGCTGGCTGGGAGGTGGGAGGGAGAGGGAACGAGGAAGTGGCTGCAAGGAGAAGGGGGAGGGAGCACAATCGCTCAAGGTGACAAACACACAGTTGTGCGTCGGAGTTTGGAAAAAGAGATTTTAGTGAGTTGGCCATATCATGCCGTGGCATTGCTGGTTGCCATAACAATCAGATATTCTCAGTTCAGAACCCCATTTCCCTCTCTCTTTTGCAACAATGGTTTTGGCTAATTTGTTGCTTATGGCACAAATAATCGCCAAAACCAAAAATCGGGGTCAGGATTACAGACAGTCCAAATCTCCAGGACAGAGTTTTCTGCGGAAAAGGCATAATTTCTTATGAGCACAGACTATCAAAATTCTCAGGAGATTTTAGAATTCACCTGCAGATTTTTAAATGTTTGGATAGATGCAGCGGATTTAACCTCTTTTACCATGAAATTTCCGACTGCACAGAAGTATAAAAAAAAGTATGCAGATTTACATATATTTAGACTGCCTCTAATCATTATACTTTCCTCAATGAGGCATGCTCACGCCCACTAAATGCAGCTCCACCTAAAATGGTCTGATAAATCAGGCATGCACACAACTCAAGGGCTTGTTTTATAACAGCATTACACAAACCATGACCTTCAGCTTCCTGAAACGGGTTCTGCTTTTCAGACCGCTTTTTGATTTTTAGTTTGGACTATTAGGTGTTGCTTGCGTCACCTATAAGCTGAAATTGTTGTATTGGAGTACAGTTAGGGAGAAATGGCATGTGAGGAAGGAAACAATGCTTGTAGGTGTTTGCTTATTTGTCCACCCATTGATTGCACACAGCCATGCTAATCCCTATGGCCATCCCAAACAGTTAATGGCCCTCCCTGTCCAAAACACCTCATAATGGGAACTTGTTTTGTCGAACGGGAAATTATATCATTCCTCCTATACTGTATGAATATATGTATATTGGCCAATGCCAAGTTGCTCATAAGCCAATTGCGAGGAAATCCACGTTACAAGGTCTTGACCTTAGATCGGTGTAAGCCGCCATTTTGGATCTATCCGCCATTTTAGATTCTCCCTCTAAAGCAGGGGTGCACAACTGATTTTGACAGAGGGCCGAAAGTACCTTACATGAGGGCTATAGTGGGCTGAAAAGTAAATGAGGGCGAGGCGGTAGGCGGGGCGTGGCAGGAGGCTTTTTGAACCCCCAATTTGTACTAAACACATGGAAAAAGAATGTTTTTGAGGGGTAACGATTTTTATTTGCATTTCAAACTTACATTTTGTACTACACATTTTCCATTGTTATAATTTATTTCTATTTAGTTATTGTATCTCCCCTGTTTAATTAACTTATATATATTTTATTGACCCTAGATACACTATGCCCCATGGCACCCTCACCCCCAACCAAACGCTATGCCCCAGGGCCTCCTTACCCCCAACCAAACACTATGCCCCATGGCCCCCTCACCCCAACCAAACATTATGCCCCATGGCCCCCTCACCCCCAACCAAACACTATGCCCCATGGCCCCCTCACCCCCAACCAAACACTATGCCCCATGGCCCCCTCACCCCCAACCAAACACTATGCCCCATGTCCCTCACCCCCAACCAAACACTATTCCCCATGGCCCCTCACCCCCAACCAAACACTATGCCCCATGGCCCCCTCACCCCCAACCAAACACTATGCCCCATGGCCCCCTCACCCCCAACCAAACACTATGCCCCATGGCCCCCTCACCCCCAACCAAACACTATGCCCCATGGCCCCCTCACCCCAACCAAACACTATGCCCCATGGCCTCCTCACCCCCAACCAAACACTATGCCCCATGGCCTCCTCACCCCCAACCAAACACTATGCCCCATGGCTTCCTCACGCCCAACCAAACCCCCCACCCCATGGCCCCCTCACCCTCAACCAAACCCCCCAACTCAGCACACACACAAACATGCACCAATACAGACCCGAACCCCCACCCCCCAACTCAGCACACACACAAACATGCACCCATAAAGACCCGAACCCCCACCCCCCCAACTCCAAACCCCCCACCCCCCAACTCAGCACACACACTCTCAAGCATGCACCATACAGACCCGAACCCCCACCCCCAACTCAGCACACACACAAACATGCACCCATACTGACCCAAACCCCCCACCCCCCAACTCAGCACACACACAAACATGCACCCATACAGACCCGAACCCCCCACCCCCTAACTCAGCACACAAACATGCACCCATACAGACCCAAGCCCCCCACCCCCCAACTCAGCACACACACAAACATGCACCCATACAGACCCGAACCCACCACCCCCCAAATCAGCACACACACAAACATGCACCCATAAAGACCCAAACCCCCCACCCCCAACTCAGCACACACTCAAGCATGCACCCATACAGACCCGAACCCCCACCCCCCAACTCAGCACACACACAAACATGCACCCATACAGACCCGAACCCCCCACCCCCCAAATCAGCACACACACAAACATGCACCCATAAAGACCCGAACCCCCCACCCCCCCAACTCCAAACCCCCCACCCCCAACTCAGCACACACCCACTCAAGCATGCACCCATACAGACCCTCACCCCCTCACCCCCCAACTCAGCACACACACAAACATGCACCCATACAGACCCGAACCCCCCACCCCCCAAATCAGCAAACTCTCAAACAAGCACCCATACAGACCCGAATCCCCACCCCCCAACTCAGCACACACACACAAACATGCACCCATACAGACCCGAACCCCCACCCCCCAACTCAGCACACAAAAAACATTCAAATCAAAACATTCATACACATCCGCCACACATCCGACACCCCCCCACCCCCGCATCTCAACATACACACAAAATACATTCAAATACAAATATTCACACCCCCCCCACATCTCAACATACACACAAAATACATTCAAATACAAACATTCACACACACCCCCGCATCTCAACATACACACAAAATACATTTAAATACAAACATTCATACACATCCGACACCCCCCAACCCCGCATCTCAACATACACACAAAATACATTCAAATACAAACATTCATACACATCCGACACACACCCCCCCGCAACATACACACACAAACATAAAGCAAAACAAACCCGACACACAAATCAGCACACACACAAACATGCACCCATAAAGACCCGAACCCCCCACCCCCCAACTCCAAACCCCCCACCCCCAACTCAGCACACACACACTCAAGCATGCACCCATACAGACCCGAACCCCCATCCCCCCAACTCAGCACACACACAAACATGCACCCATACAGACCCGAACCCCCCGCCCCCCAAATCAGCAAACTCTCAAACAAGCACCCATACAGACCCAAACCCCCACCCCCCAACTCAGCACACACACACAAACATGCACCCATACAGACCCGAACCCCCACCCCCCAACTCAGCACACAAAAAACATTCAAATCAAAACATTCATACACATCCGACACACATCCGACACCCCCCACCCCCGCATCTCAACATACACACAAAATACATTCAAATACAATCAAATACAAACATTCACACCCCCCCACATCTCAACATACACACAAAATACATTCAAATACAAACATTCACACACACACCCACATCTCAACATACACACAAAATACATTCAAATACAAACATTCATACATATCCGACACACCCACCACCCCCGCAGCTCAACATACACACAAAATACATTCAAATACAAACATTCATACACATCCGACACACTCCCCCCAACCCCGCATCTCAACAAACACACAAAATACATTCAAATACAAACATTCGTACACATCCGACACACCCCCCACCCCCGCATCTCAACATACACACACAATACATTCAAATACAAACATTCATACACATCCGACACCACCCCCACCCCCGCATCTCAACATACACACAAAATACATTCAAATACGAACATTCATACACATCCGACACACACACCCCCCTGCAACATACACACACAAACATAAAGCAAAACAAACCCGACACACAAACACAAACAGACCACTTACCGGAGACGTGCTGGAAGGCAGGTAAGCGGCAGGTAAGCTGGAACGCTGGAATCGTACTACGGCTGGCGTGGTCCAAGGCTGAAATGCCTTCCGGCATCAAGCCTTATGGACCACGCCAGCCGTAGTGCTGGCCCTCCATTGGTGCAGCACACATGCATTACGTGGCTCGTAGGAGCGACATGATGCATGTGTGTGCTGAGCCAATGAGGGCCAGTGTTTTCACCGGCCCGGAAGACAACAAAGACTTTCATTAGGAAAGTCTTTGTGCCTTGCTGGCCGGTCAAAAGGGCATGGCGGGCCGCAACTGGCACGCGGGCCGTATGTTGTGCACCCATGCTCTAAAGTCACCCTGTGTTCTAAGATGGTGGACAATGTCATTCCGAATGCAACATGGCCATCTTGACCTCTGTGTATAAACTAATGTATAACTTGCCTGCAGGCTACATGTTGGGGTCATGAACTGAGACCTTGTCCTTCGCTGACCTGTGTGTAGAGGATTACTTGAACCACCAAAGCTAATCCATGAGCATATGTAAAACACAATGGGCCTCATTACAAGTACTCCGGTCCGGAATTAACACTGCCGGTAAAACCATACCGGCACCGTTTCCATGTCCGTCCAATCATGACCCGCGGCCCCGGTAATAGCACCACCCTAAACCCCCACCGCGGAAATAGGGGTCCCGTTAAGTCCGTCTGCACGGAAACCCCTCCGTTACCGTCAACACGAAACATCGTGAGCATCACAACTAGCGCGGACACGGAAATACCGGTAAAAAAATGGCGTAAATACTGTGATCACGGTGGCGGAACCGCCGCCACCGCGAACATGGCGTTATACACTGCCTGCTGAACTGAATCAGGGCACAGGTGCACCAAATCAGCCCAGCTGGACCTAGCAGGCCACTGGGAGCCTACAAAAGGGCCACACCCAGCCCAACACAACACAGAACCATGCAGGCAGCAGATCTAGTAGCACTGGGACTGGGCCTACTCAACCAACAGGCAGCACTGCACATGGTGGCAGTAATGGCACAGAGGAGGAGGCGTAGGCGGAGGAGGCGCAGGCGGCAACCAGCCAACCCTGCAGCTATGGCAAACCCCATTGCCCAGCCAGCCCGACCCCGCCGCCAGCCAGCAATAGCACGCATCAGGGCCTCACCCTGTAACCTCACCCCAGGACAGAGCCACACACTATACCGGCTGGACCTTGCAACAATCCTGCACATCACCGCCATGATTGAGGACAGCATCAGCAGCCTAATTGACACCCCCACCGCCATCCCCCCCCTCTTGAAGGTTGTCTCAGTACTGCATTTCCTTGGCACGGGCATCTATCAACACACGGTTGGTGAGCTGCACGGCATATCACAACCCTGTTTCTCCAAAATCCTGGTACAGGTACTGGATGCCCTGTTGCGCCATGTGTCGGAACACATAGCCCTACCCCGCACCCTCCCCGAGGTCATTGCCACCAAGTTGGCCTTCCATGCCATAGCAGGCATGCCAAATTGCATAGGCGCAGTTGACTGCACCCACCTTGAGCTGACAGTACCACGTGTAATTGAGGCGGTGTTCCGCAATAGGAAACAGTATCACTCTTTGAATGTCCAGATGGTTTGTGATGCCATGCAACTGATTACACACTGCTGCGCACGTTTCCCAGGCTCATCACATGACTCAATGGTACTGCGGAATTCCACGTTGCCACGGTACATGGAACGCTATGCCGGACAAAGCACATGGCTATTGGGTGAGTACAGCTGACAATGCTACAACCCTGTCGAAGTGGTGTGTGTGTGTCCAGGCCAATGAGCATTGTGAGTGTGCCGCTGTGACTGCACATGCATCACCCCCCTTCCATCTACCAAATAGACAGCGGATACCAAACATCATGAAGGAAGACATGACAGGGCACCACAATATGCCCGTGCACACGCTGGCACAGCCAATCCCGTCACTGTCCCATGAACCCTGTGCCACTGAAGACACCCACCCTCAATTGAAACACTGCCTCAAAAGGCACGAGAGGCGAGTAAATGAGATGACGTGTATTTACTACTTCCGTACAGTGGAGTCACTCTGCCATGTGTAGACAGCACTGCACCGTGACATGCACACAATCAAATGTCACCCGCAGGGCACAGTAAACATGCAGGTTAATGTGTAGGCCCATATCCAGTCAGCGACATACTTCGTGATGCCCAAAACATACCTCCATACACTGAATGGTACATATGCATGAATGAATGATGATACAAGAATGCACAGCAGCAGATGAGGACATGATGCCACAAACACTGACATGTTCCCCCATCTACATCCCATGTAGGTGATGCGGGATATGCACTCACGCCATGGATGATGACACCTGTACGGAGACCAAGGAACAGGCATGAAGAGGCATACAATAGGGCACATATCCGCACACGTGGAATGATTGAGAGGACATTTGGACTGCTGAAGGCCCGTTTCCGCTGTCTGAGCAGATCTGGCGGATCACTGCTGTACAGCCCAGTGAAGACGGGTAAAATCACGCTCGTATGTGCCATGCTGCACAATATATGCCTGCGCAGGAACATCCCAATGCCACCAGACGCAGATGAGGAAGATGGGGATGGGGATGGAGATGGGGATGGGGATGGAGATGGGGATGGGGATGGAGATGGGGATGGGATGGCGCCGCCTCCCCCTGGGGGTCCGCATGATGGCCAGAGAGCACGGGATGCCCTGATTCGCATTTACTTTTGAGTCACAGCACATTCACAGAAATGCACGAACATGGTGACGACAATGAATTAATAGTTGCACTGCAAAATAAATGATCAATGTCCACACATGTATGTCTTGATTCGAAATGGTGATTTATTTATGTAATAACAACAGGGAAGGAGGTGCATTGGTTAGGGAAGCTGTACACCCGGGGCCACCCACCACCCAAACGTGCCCACCCCCACCGAGACCCCATTGTTCAAACCCCCAAAACTACCTACCCCACCACCCAAACGTGCCCACCCCCACCCAGACCCCATTGTTCAAACCCCTAAAACTACCTACCCCACCACCCAAACGTGCCCACCCCACCCAGACCCCATTGTTCAAACCCCCAAAACTACCTACCCCACCACCCAAACTTGCCCAACCCCACACAGACCCCATTGTTCAAACCCCCAAAACGACCTACCCCACCACCCAAACGTGCCCACCCCCACCCAGACCCCATTGTTCAAACCCCCAAAACTACCTACCCCACCACCCAAACGTGCCCTCCCCTCTCACACCCTTGTAGTCCACATGTGTCCTGCACTGCTCCACACACATGCCATCACTTCCGTGTGCGCTTCTGTGCCTGTGCAACCTTGCCCGAGGGACCCGTTAGCCTACTCGAGCGCCTCCTTGGACTGGCAGTAGTGGAGCTGGATGGGGTGGTTGTGTTTGATTGGGCAGAATCTGGGATTGAGGGCATCCGTGCCAGATTTGCCTGTTGGCCAACCAACATGGCCTCTACAAGCCTGGAGGTGTGGTCGTTGCCCTCCCGCACATGGCGTGCTAGGGTTACTATAGTGCTCGCAAAGCGTCCGATGGACCTCGACAGGCGACGCACTGAGGCGCTGTAGCTCTCCCTCTGCAGCCTGGATTCCTCTAGCTGCCTCTCCACCAGCTGGGTGAGGGTAGCCTGCTGGTCTGCCATCCGCTGCATGCGGGCATTCAGTTCGGCCATGGATGGGGTGGGTGACCTCATGGGACTTCCCAGTGATGTGGGGCTGAACCCTAGCTCATGGAAGGAGCCCAGGTCTTCCAATGTGGGCATCTCCCCCTGTGGCCCCGTTTCCGAGTGCTCTTGCGGGGCACTGTTATCACTGCAGGCCGCCCCCTCTGCAGTGCTGCTGCCTTCGGTGTTGTGTTGGGTGGCCATGATAGGTTGCCATGGCACCGGTCTGGACTCAGCCAGTGTGGAGAAGGTGGGGATGTCGGTGGTGGTGGTGGGCCGCACATCTGTAGTGGCTGGTAATGTGGCCAGAGGTGCAGAACTGCCGGCAGCATCCTCCTGTGTGGTGGCGGTGGCTTGTGTACTTGCCGGTGCAGATTGGCTGGCCTGTTGTGCAGTATCACTGTCACTTGAAATGGCTGTGGGGACACAAAGGCATGCAATTAGTGTTGTTGTGGTGGCAGATGGGTGCATCACATGCGTCATTAAGATTGTACATTGAATAGTGTTAGTCACATGCATCTGATTGCTGGTGTATGCATTCTGTGATATTGGTTGCCATACGGATCATGATGGGTCCTTTGGCCCACACATGCACTGCCTGGGGGGGTGGGTTGTTAATGGGTCCTTTGGCCCACACATGTACTGCCTGGGGGGGGGGTTGTTAATGGGTCCTTTGGCCCACACATGCACTGCCTGGGGGGTGGGGGGTTGTTAATGGGTCCTTTGGCCCAGTACTCACAACTGCATATTTACATGTGGCAATCATGTTTGGGCACTTACCGGCATCTGCAGGTGGGCTCAATCCTGCCTCAGCCTCCCCGATCCCATGGATTCCCTCTAGGTGGAGGACGCTGCTGCAACGCTCCTCCCATGCTTGCAGCCTCAGTGGGGAAGAGGGTCCTCCCCCTGTCCAACTGCTGCGTTGGCGGTGCGTGGAAATGAGGTTGCGTACCCTCAGCCTCAGGTCATCCCACCGCTTGTGGCAGTCCTTCACGCTCCTCACTGCCATGCCCACAGCGGTGCACTTGCGTGCAGCTTCAGCCCACACCTCCTTCCTCTGCTGCTGTGTGGCACGCCGTTGGTCGGCGCTGAACAGGATCTTCGCATTGTCCACAATGTGCTCCACCAAGACGGTTAGCTCTGCCTCACTGAAGCGCTGTTTGCGCTGCCTCTGAGCAGGAATCCTGGCAGACATGCTGGTGGTCCTTTGCTGACCTGTGTGTAGAGGATTACTTGAACCAACGAAGCTAATCCATGAGCATATGTAAAACACAATGTATTCAAATACTGAAATGTGAACGCTTGATTGACTACATTGTATAAAACTGTTTAGAAGGCTTAACATGGAATCCTAAAATATACTGTTGCCAGTAAGGCTTGTTAGTGAATACATTGAAGGTAAACTCTAAGTGCACAGATGCATGAACTCGGCACGAACCCTAGAACCGTAATGCATTAACTAATATTAACTGGGAAATGGGTTGCACATCATGTTTTCGAAGGTATATAAAGTGTGACTATTCTAATGTACAGTTGCACTCACTGAGCATACCGAACCACGCTGGAGTTAGCTGTGTTGTACTGAGGGCCGATAGCTATCTGTTGCTTTTTCCTTTGAAACTGTTCAGTGTAAAATAAAGATCTTTGTATGTTCCTTTGTAACCCGTGTTCGGTGTATTTCCTTTTGGGTTACTCAGCCTCGATATCTTATTTTTGTTTTCACAGTTGGTGCCCGAATAGGGACCCTCAAGTTTGATGCCGGATCATCGAAGGTTGACACGAGCTATCGGACCGGGATCGGACGGTGTGACAAAATAAAGGGGCCCCTTTCTGAAAGAGATGCCACCTCAGCAGCGCTGCACGACCCGATCCCTGGATGATGAGCTTGTGGTCTGAGACGGCATCTTGACGAGGGTCCACTTATCGAGGCGGGCAGATTTGCTGAAATCACCAAACACGAGGTAAGATTAGTTAGAAAATAATCTTTGTAATCCTATCGGACCTCCTTAAAATTGATCAGATGAGTCGTGACCCAATTCTTAAGTATCCTGATAATTTGTTTTGGCGCATTGTATCTGCAAATACAATTATTGACCAGGTAACACCAATATTTTAATATGCCTGGGAAATTGTCTACCTGCTTCAGGGCGTTATTCCGCAGTGATAGGCAATCTTTGGAATTTAGCCGTCCGGCACCGCAGGAGGGGTCACCGGCTTGTAATATGTACTGTAAGCATGGCATTGGTAGTATAGTGTTTAATGATATTTGGCACAGACAAACCAGACATGCTTCCGAAATACAGTGGCCAATCAATGGTAGTTTTGAAATCCCTCGCATTGAATATTTAGAATCCATTTTATTAAAGAAAATGGCTAGACCTGTAGCATTCAATGTTTTACAGAATTGGAAGAAAGAAGCTTTGTTACAGCTTAAGAGTAGAGAAAAACATGCACGCCGTCATAAGACGAACGGTGAAAAGCATTGTTATATGACCAAGATAAACAGTCTGAATCGGCTAGGAATATGGATAGGGCTTTCTCACTTGGCATTCAGAAAATCTATCCTTCTAAAGACTTTCATGTTTCTGACAAATTTATCGACAAATTGTTAAATGAGCAAAGGCCTGGTGCCTCTGCGCCACCTCCGTATGTTCCTCTTCCTGCTGCTTTGCCTCTTCCTGCTGTTATTCCTGTTGTTCCTGCTCCTCCTAATGTTCCTCTTCCTCCAGTCGTTGTTCCTCCACCTGTTCCTCTGCCTCTTCCTATTGCACCAGTGGCAGTACCTCCATTGAATTTACTTGCTCTCCCTCTTCCAAGTGGTCCTGCACCGCTTGTAGTGGATCAAGGAGCGAGATCGAGGGTTGTCACTCGTAATACTGTGCCTCTAGAGACAAAACAGAACTTGATTGCATGGGCTAAACATTGTATGGAGAGAGATGATCGAGCTAATGTTTTTTCCACACTTTCTAATATGGACAATTTTCCTGAGAAAAATGTTTTTATTGAGGGATTAGGGATTCACTTATGTGTAATGTGGGACAAACTAAATAATACAGATCCGTTGAGGGATCTGAACACCTTAGCGCTTTCTAGAAACACTGTGGAGAAAGTACAAGAGCATGTTGAGAGGATATTTGAATATAGGAAGGAGTTGGAAAGGTTACAGAATGAGGATGACGATGAAGATAGTATGTATGTACAGAAACGGTTCCTTCCCTGTTGTAAATCGATATCTGAAGAAACACTAATTTATACAAAGGATGCGATTAGATGGATTTCAGACATATCGATAACTCCAGTTGAAGTATATGACATGTATAGTCAGTATACGCTAGAAATGCAGAGGAAAGTGATACAGGTAATGGTAGAGTACCTGCAGGATGAATGTGTGAAAAGAAAGATTTGTTGTCCCACAGAATTATTGAGTATTTATAAGAGAGCTTTTTCACTTGACACTTCTTCGACTGCTTTAGCGCTCAACTTGACTCTGTTGCTTAGTAAGCATATGGAGTTGCCTACTTCTCAGTTGTCTATGAGAGAGGTTCCTCAGACATATTTCCCAAAAACTGAGATTGCGGCTGATGCTGTAGCAGGTACACCTGCTCGAGAAGTTCCTGCACATTATGTGTCGCAGTTTGTTCACGTCCCGTTCTCAAGACAGGAAGTGAGCACCGTTAGACAATCTATTCCTGACATTAGGAAAAAATCCGACAGGGTTTTATAAAGAAATGGAGTCTGTCTTGCAATCCTCGGTATTCACCTTGGGTGATATTGATCTGTTATTTCCTGTACTCCTGCCCGTAGATTTGTGGAAACAAGTTAGGACTATAGACGACGTACCAGGGTTGGGAGATACATGGGCTAACATAATTAGACTCGATGAAGAAAGGTCAGCTGGCGAGAGACCGCCTCAAGTGATACTAACTTTACCTGACAGAATCATTGCGAAATTGAAAACCATAAGCTTACGGCCTGTGTCCAAGGGAAGTCTGAAGGCGCTACCAAGTTCTTTAATCGGTTCGAACAGGTATTCTCGGATTTCAGTGGACAAGACTTAGGCACAGAGTCTGGGAAAAGATTATTTGTGGACAAATTTGTGGGTGGATTGCTGCCTGACATCCAGTCACAAGTTATGTCTTCTGAGAGCGCTTGGCAGGCGAAGTCTCAATTAGAAGTACTGCACATGGCTCAGTACTATGAGAATCGTGTCAATAATGAGAAGGAAAAGATCTAGAAGAGAAAAGGTGATTTAAAGACTAAAGTATTATTACAGAAAATTGTTAGAGGCCCTAGAGGGGGTAGTTTGCAGATTAGAGGTCAGTATGTTCCGCAAGGAAGTATGCCCTAGGGTCCTGTCAACATTAACCAGTGTGCCTATTGTAGGCAAGAGGGTCATTGGCATGCACAATGCCCGATACTACGACAAAGGTCAAATAATGCATTTGGAAATGTGGGTAGGTGATCCAGAGGTCGTCCGGGTGTAGGGGGCCCTGGTAGAGGTCAGTTTGCACAGGATCCACAGCAACCTTTTTCACAGGATAATCAGGTACCAAGTGTGTATACTAGAAACATATTCGACCATCCTTCTGCTCTTATCTCTCTGAAGAACTTCCTTTTGATGACATTTTGTTTCGTTAGGATTGCCCGAAGCAGGGTTTGGAACCGACTCCTATTCCCATTAATCAGAAAGGTCCCTACGTTGAGATGATAGTGGGAAATAGGAAACATCTATTCTTGATAGATACAGGGGCACAGAAGTGTTCCATTGATCATTCTCGGGTTCCAAACATTTCACTGTCAAGGCAAACCAATGTTTCTGTAGGGTTTTCTGGCACACCAGTTGTTTGTCCAGTTTCTTTGCCGGTACCTATTTCTTTGGGTTCCGTTACGGACCACTGTCCATTCCTTTTGACTTAGAATTGTGGAGATAATTTGCTTGGATTGAATCTGTTAAAGGAATTAAATGCGGTAATTCATTGTTCTTCTGATGGAGTGCGTTTGATGATTTCACCATAGCAACTTTCTGTCTCACAATTCTTAACCAGACCTTTGCCGCCAGAATTCAGTGATGTACCAGAGTGTTTATGGGCAATTGATGACAATGACGTTGGCATTTTACAGATTGAGCCTGTTAAAATAGTCTTGAAACATGGAATAAAGTTGCCACGTATTCCACAATATAAGATTTCAGTTGAGGGTGAACAAGCTTTGAAATGCATTCTTTCCGATTTTGTGCATCGAGGGGTGATTGAGGAAATTGCAGGTAGTTTGTGCTATAGTCCAATTTTGCCCGTGTACAAAAAAGGCGATAATGCAATTCCTTTTCGTTTCATAATTGATCTACGTGCCATCAATAAGGTCGTCGCTCCACAATTTCCAATTGTGCCTGATGTGACGACGATATTAACTATGATTCCGGCTTCAGCTACTTACTTTAATGTTGTGGATCTGAAGAATGCTTTCTTTAGTATTCCTATACACAAGGACAGTAGATATTTGTTTGCGTTCTCCTTAGGGGGATGCTTGTTCGCCTTTACCCGTGCACTGCAAGGTTACACAGAAAGTCCTAGCATTTATAGTAGGGCTTTGAAAGAACAGCTTGATACCCTTGAATTGCCCTCTACTTGTACATTGCTTCAGTATGTTAATGACTTACTTTTGGCTGCCGACTCTGAGAGCGCTTGTACGGAGGGCACTGTGTTATTACTTATACATTTGGCTAAACATGGACACAAAGCTTCGCTTAAAAAATTCCAATATTGTTGTCAGGAGGTTGCCTATTTAGGCTACCTCCTGTCAAAGAAGGGAAGAAGATTGACACCTGAACGAATAAAACACATTTCTGGAATGTCTGTCCCAAATACGCAGAAAGAAGTTAGAGCCTTGATAGCTACGGCTTCTTACTGTAGGTTGTGGATCCCAAACTTCTCACAAGTGATTAAGCCGATGTTGGCTTTGACGAAGAAGGGCATTTCTTCATCATTGCTGTGGAACATGGAGCCCCAGCAATCATTTGATCTGCTCAAGACTGCATTGTGCTAGGCACTGGTTTTGGGCACACCAAACTATGAAAAGGCCTTTGTGTTGTTTGTGCATGAATGTGATGGATGTGCTTTGGCTGTATTAACGCAGGAACATGGAGGCAAGAATAGGCCATGCGGTTACTTTTCTTCCGCCCTTGATCGTGTGGCATGCGTTTGCCAAGATGTTTGCGAGCTGTCGCTGCTGCGTCTGTAAAACAGAGTGAGGGAATGGTCCTAGGCCATGATCTAACCCTGATGGTGCCTCACTCTGTAGATGTTCTATTGAACAGAACTCAAACGCAACACCTCACTTCCGCACGGTTGACGAGATATGAATTGATCTTGTTTGCTCCCCAGATGCAAATTAGGAGGTGTTGTGTTCTTAATCCGGCTGAACGCTTACCTTTCCCGCAAGGTACTGCTTGTAGTGACGAAGAGTCACATGACTGTCTGTATACTACCGAACAAGAGACAAAGGGTAGAATTGATCTAAAGGACGCTCCTTTGAATAATCCATAAGGGGAGCTGTTTTGCGATAGCTACTGCTTCAAACTTCCGGATGGCACATCCACAGCTGCTTATGCAATCACCACATTAAGCACAGTCGTGGAAACCAAGAGAATCACGCATAACTCTGCGCAGGCCGCAGAGATTATAGCATTGACCCGAGCTTGTCAACTTTCCGAAGGGCTTACAGTAAACATATATACTGATAGTCAGTATGCCTTTGGGGTGTTTCACAACTTTGGGAGACTTTGGTCAGAAAGAGGGTTCCTAACTTCACATGGTACACAGATTCAGCATGGCTCCCTAATAGTACAACTGCTCTCAGCGCTTGCACTCCCTACTCAGTTAGCTGTCGTGAAATGTGCAGCACATCGAAAGATTATAGATGATATAGGAAAAGGGAATGCTTTCGCTGATCAGATAGCTAAACAGACTGCCACCAATCTTTCCACAGAGATATACATTTCAAGGGAGACCGTGAATGCCTATGTAATGGATGAGGGTGTCGACTCCGTAAAGGACATCCAAGCCGATGCCACACTAGAAGAATCTAAGAGATGGGCAGAAGGCTTGGGGAAACTTGATGATGATGGGTGTTGGGTGGATGTGGTTGAAGGGAAATGGCTACTTCCTGACGCATATGTAATGATGATGGTCATGGCTCATGGCCATACACACATATGTGCCCAGAAGGTTACAATAATGTTGGAGAAAGTTTGGGCGAATGACAAAATCTCTAAAATAGCTCACCGCTATGTTCAAGACTGCATGATCTGCTTACAGCATAAGGTGGGAAAGCAGAATATCAACTCCAAGGGGAAATGTTGGTCCACCTTCTGTCCCCTTTGAGGTTATCCACTTTGATTTTATCGAAATGGAACGATGTAATAACTTGAAATATGTGTTAGTTGTCATCTGTGCTTTCAGGAAATGGGTCGAGACTTTTCTTGTCAAAGACGCTACAGCCATGACTACTGCAAAAACCATGTTAAAGGAGTATTTCCCAGGTTCGGGCTACCAAGAGACATCTGGTTGGACAATGGTCCACATTTTGTCGCTGCTGTAATCCTTCAGATATGTGCGGCATTGCAGATCGACAAACGGTTCCATTCGGCCAGACATGCTCAAAGTGCCAGACTAGTAGGAAGACACAACGGTATCATCAAGAACAAGATCGTTAAAACGTGGGCCGGCACCAAACTAAAATGGCCGGACGCCTTACCGATCGTGTTGCTAGCCAAGCGTACAACCCCTCAAACTAAGACTGGGCTCTCTCCATTTGAGGTGGTCATGGGGAGACCTGCCAATATCTGGAACCTTCCGAAATGTCGATCTTTAAAGAATGTTGAAAATGTACTTCTATCAGATTACTGTAGCTAGTTGACTAAAAACCTGTATTTGATTTATCACCAGGTGCGAGAGGCTTTACCTGCACGATACGAAGGCCCAGGTCATAGCATCCAGCCTGGAGATTGGGTGTTAACCAAGGCTTTTGAGCGTTCTTCTTGCCTTGCACCTCGGTGGTGGGGCCCCTTCCAGGTCCTGCTGGTCACACAGTCTGAGGTGCGTGTCGCAGGAAGAAAAGATTGGATCCACGCAACGCATGTCAAGAGACTTCCTCTCCCAGTGCCATACGATACAGAAGAAACAGAACGCCTCACCAATACTGCAACCAATGATCCCGAAGCAGTAAACAGCAACGAAAGTGCATCGGAGTCGTTCTCTGAGCCCGTGAGGCCTGGGGAATTAGCCATCTTGTCCCCACACTCTCCAAAGGTTTCGCTTCCGGAAACTGTCGTTCCAGATCTTGCATCGCCACTTGCTCTTGATACGTCGCTTCCAACGAGAAGTGACAACACATTGTTCTCGGGTCAATCAGTACTGGGGACAACAAGGTACAATTTGCGTCCAAGGAAATAGACTTACGGCACGGTTCGGCTGTGCATTCGAAAAAGAAAGGAAACTCATCAAGGGCTTGCTTTTTGCCCAAATAATTGTGTGAAAAAGGGGATTCTGTTGGCTAGGGTTGTGAAAGGACTAAGAAGTCGCTCGGCCGGGGGGGGTCACCAGCCAATAACATTGGGGTTGCTCGTTTGAAGACTGCAATGCCTGCAACTGCTACTGCTCGTACAGGACTGATAAATGATTGTGTGACCAGCAGTGAGAATGGACTAATTGTTTGGGCCCCGAAAGCATACTGCTGTCGTTTTATAATGTCAATTGGTTTTATAATAGTAACTGTGCTAAGTTTTTGGTACCTGGAAGACTTGCATCCATTCGAAACCTTGTTACCGACTGAAAATGTACCCACTGTCCCTACTCCTTTTGTGCATTTGCATACTTTGTCTCCTAGAGACTCCCAGCATAGACAGAGATATTACAACAATACCTTGTTACTTATCATGAATGCTACACATGCCATTTTTAATAAGTCCAACTGTTGGGTCTGCTCGCAACATGGGGATAAGGGGCTAGGTTGGTATATTCATCCTTTACCTTTGACAACTGCTTGTTATGCTTCTCTTAGAGCACTGTTCTTTGGCCGATGGAACGATGGCATCTCGGGGAACTTTGATGGTACTAATTTGAATAATTTTGAGAAATGTGTTCTTACGCCCTTGGGATGCTCGGTTTTCACAAATAGAAGTAAGCCTAACGTTGCTTCTATTAGGCCCTATGATAGACTGTCTTGTCCCTTTCAATCCTTGATTTCCTTCAAGGTGGCTCCTATAGGCAATAAGGACACCATGCCTCCATCGTACACTGTTAACCATAGCCCTGATTCAGTTTCTTTCTGCATACAGAGGAATGGTACTCAGTCAATGGGAAATTTTAAAGGTTGTGCCAACGTTGCGAATTTGACTGGGGAAGACAGACCTTTGTATGTAGGCAAACCCGTCTACTTTATTTGCGGTAATGTAGCATTTCCATGGTTACCCAGGGATTGGCAGGGAACTTGTTATTTAGGTTTCTTGTTACCCGGGGTATTCATAGCCAGTACTGTAGAGGTTTCAAAGGCTCGTAAACGTCGGGATGAGAATGGTGACACTCCAGCACAGGTTCTGTGAGACGTAGTGAAATCCCTTGTGCCATTTTGGGGACAAATTGCGAACTCTGAAGACATCAGAAGACTAGCTAGAGTACTGGAGAGAACCATCAACCGGACCACTGACATACTCTGTAATATGACGTTAGAACAGAAAGCAAAAAGATTAGTAGCACTTCAGAACCGGATGGCATTAGATGTCATTCTGGCAGAACGTGGTGGAGTGTGTAAAATAGTGAGGTCTGCTTGCTGTGTTTTCGTGCCAGATTCCTCCCCAACTATCTTCAAGGCAATGCAGAATTTGCACGTCCTTAGTTCAGAAGTGCATATCGTCGAGGGAAACTGGGATCTTAGCGCTTGGTTCTGGGACTTCTTGCGATCTTGGGGTTGGAAGGTGCTTTCGGTCTTACTGATCATTTTGGGAATTCTGTTGTTTCTTTTTTGCTGTATACAGTGTTTACCTAGTATATGTTTGATGCTAGGGGGATGTTGCACACAGGCGATAGGTACAATAGGACACAAGGTATACGCCCCAGATAAGAGTTCCAAACTGTATGTGCTGGAAGAGATTTTGATAGACGATCTAATGGCAATAGATATTTCTGATAGTGATTCGGGGTGTTTGGATATTGAGACGTGGAGTTGTTTGTAAAGTGACCAGAAGTAGTTTAGCGCTTGGCATAGGCCAAAAGGAGGGTTTGTCGAACGGGAAATTATATCGTGCCTCCTATACGGTTTGAATATATGTTTATTGCCCTACGCCAAGTTGCTTATAAGCCACTTGCGAGGAAATCCGCGTTACAAGGTCTTGACATTAGATCAGTGTAAGCCGCCATTTTAGATCTATCCGCCATTTTAGATTCTCCCTCTAAAGTCACCCTGTGTTCTAAGATGGTGGACAATGTCATTCCGAATGCAACATGGCCGTCTTGACCTATGTGTATAAACTAATGTATAACTTTCCTGCAGGCTACATGTTGGGGTCATGAACTGAGACCATGTCCTTTGCTGACCTGTGTGTAGAGGATTACTTGAACCAACAAAGCTAATCCATGAGCATATGTAAAACACAATGGGCCTCATTAGGACCCAGGCGGAGTGGGTTTCCGCCAGCGCTAATCGCGGCGGACCCGTCCGCCGTACTACGAGTTCCCTTAGCGCCATGGAGGTTTTCTCCGCCTGGTTTTACCAGGCGGAGAAAACCATGGCGCTACGGGACCTCGTTGTTAATTACGCCACCGTATTTTACGGTGGCGTAATTAACTCCTTCCCCACTCCCATTATACCCTATGGGGCAAGAATGGGAATGGGGAAGGGCAGAATGGGGATTGGGGATTTACCGCTCCGCCGAGGTCGGAATGGGGCGGTAAATCCGCCAACCCCCATGGCGCTATCGACGGCTTTCCGCCGTGCTTCGCGGTGCATTTAGCACCGCGAAATCCGCCTGGGTCCTAATGAGGCCCAATGTATTCAAATACTGAAATCTGAACGCTTGCTTGACTACATTGTATAAAACTGTTTAGAAGGCTTAACATGAAATCCTAAGATATACTGTTGCCAGTATAGCTTGTTAGTGAATACATTGAAGGTAAACTCTAATTGCACAGATGTGTGAACTCGGCACGAACCCTAGATACATAATGCATTAACTAATATTAACTAGGAAATGGGTTGAATATCATGTTTTCGAAGGTATACAAAGTGCGACTATTCTAATGTACAGTCGCACTCACTGAGCATACTGAACCACGCTGGAGTTTGCTGTGTTGTACTGAGGGCCGATAGCTATCTGTTGCTTTTTCCTTTGAAACTGTTCAGTATAAAAGAAAGATCTTTGTATGTTCCTTTGTAACCCTTGTTCGGTGTATTTCCTTTTGGGGGACTCAGCCTCGATATCTTCTTTTTTGTTTTCACAGTTGAGCTCGTTTTAATCACGTTTTACCATCAAACAGTGCACTTGAATTGCCTGCCAGTGTTTATTTTTTTAAATAGTCTTTGAAAGTTAATGACTTAATTGGAGCTGTAAACCTGCTACTGGTGTAATAAAAATATCTTAACCAGGGCTGCCTTCAGCCACTCATGAAGTCCTTTTAAAAACAAGCATTGCCAAAGCCAAAGGTTTTTGCTTTTCAGTCAGGTCTTTGATTTCTAGCTTCAGCTATTGAGTATCGCTTGCGACACCTGTAAGCCAAAATTATTGTATTAGAGTAGAGATAGAGAGAAATTACACATGGGGAGGGGCACGCAGCTTCTAGGCATTGTTTGCTTATTTCTCCACCCCCCATTGACTGTCCACGGCCATGCTAATCCCTATTGTTCTGTGAAAGTGTCCGCAGCAATATGTAGCCATGCGAAAATGTAGCCAGCAATCAGTAATTTCAAATAATGTAGTCATTCAACACAATCAAAGTGTGAAAATGCTGCCATTAATAAGGTCGCCAAAAAGCTATTTTTTAGTACCCAAAAGTACAATGCTGTAACCCTAATAATGACCCAAACTTTTAATAAAACCTCCACAATCACGCTAACTCCTTTCTTAAAGCTACCCCAAATTCTAACTACTACCCTGAACTCTTACAGAACACTAACGCTTCAGCGCTCCAAAGCCTGTTACTCAATACAAAATCAATGGAACCAGAGCAGTGAACCTAATTCCAGGTTCATCACCAGCTTTCCAAAAATGGCATAGCCGTTGCCCTAACCCAACACCTTGTTCTAAACCTAACTTTAGCCTTAACCTAACTGAAACTCTAACACTAGGTTGATCTGACCTGTGCCAACAGCTCCAGCCCTCTCCAACTTCCCTGTCCCTTCCTTTAAGACTTACACAAACCATTACTCTATTAGCCCTAGCCTTGCCATAACCTTACCCTAAAACTTACCCTGGTACTTAATCTACCCTTACAACTAACCAAACCCCAACTTCACCAACCCTGCAGCATCCACTCTGATCACAACTCTTCCCCTAATTCTAACCAAAATCTTTACTCTAACCCTTACCCCTATCCTGACCCTACCCACAACTTTAACCCTAAACCAGGGAATCACATGCCCGCAAAACCCTCCCTAACCTTCACAATTCCCCTAGCATCACTACATTTCAGGCTACTTGTCAGCTGCATTTTTTAAATACATTTTGCTTGGCAACTTTTTCACTGCAGAGGTACTTTCACCACGACTTTTCCACTGTCTACATTTTCTCTGGCAACATTTTCACTGGATAACATCTCTTTAGCCACCTCACCCAGTTCATGTCACCTCCTAACTGGAACTCTTAGAGCTCGCTTAAATCAAGTTTTACCATTAAACTTTGCACTTGAAGTGCCTGCAGGTGTTTTTTTTCTTCAAAACAGTCTTCGAAAGCTAATGACTTAATTGGAGCTTTAAATCCGCTATGGGTGTTATAAAAATGTCTTAACAAGGGCTGCCTTCAGCTACTCATGACGTCCTGTCAAAAACAAGCACTGGCAAAGCCAAAGGTTTCTGCTTTTCAGAAAACCTTTCAATTTTTAGTTTGGGATATCAGGTGTTGCTTATGACACCTTTTGGCCGATACTATTGCATTTTAGACAGAGAGACAGACATATGAGGGAGGACACACAGCTTGTAGGTGTTTTTTGCTTCTTTGCCCACCCATTGACTTCCCACTGACATGCTAATCCCTATGACGATTCCCACCCAGACATTCGCCCTGTGCAATTTGAGTGGTTATGCAAAGCCAATGTTCGAAATGTGCATATTTCACCTTGATATGCTAATTTCTGACAACGTCACATCCCCTTGCGTTTGTTGATGAGTCCCTCCGCTTTCCTTTGTAGGACTTGCCTTTCAAGTAGCCGCGCCATTACACTGCTCGCCATTGGACCTCAGTTCTATAATCTACCACGCCCACGACCACACTCAGCACTGGCTAAGCCACACACGCCCCTGCTAATGCACACCTGCCGGGGTCCACAGGGTAACCTGTCCCTTTAGAACACATCGTGCTTTACTAGTGACGAGCAAAACTCCTGAAATGTCTTTGCTGGAAAACACACTGAACAGCAAGCCTTCCTCGCAGCACCCACTGCTTCTCTCGTGCGGAACCCCGTCTGAATGTCTACACCCCTCAGGCACGACGTTCCGTGACAACACTTCAGTCTGGACCGGCAGCGCTCTCTGCTATTCCCGGCTAAGGAGTCCACCGTGCAGAAGCACCTTTTTTTGGAATTCCTGTACAGTCCTGTACTAATTCCAGTTGACAGGCTTGACCTGTCTCTGAACACTTACCTTCATGGAGAAGACAAGAGCCGCAATCCCAATGGGCAGGCAACAGCAGAGCAGGGTGAACACCGAGTAGCCAGTGTGGGATTTGGCTCTCGGCACACTCGGGGGCAGGTCATTGACAGGCTGTGTTGTCACCACCACGCTCTGCCCATTGATGTATCCCACAGTGTATGGTGGGCAGTTACCAGGGTACTGTGGGTAGGGAGGAGGGCAGTACGTGGGGTTGAGCGCTATCACGTATGGTGGCGGTGGCGCCACGCTAGCCATAGGTTGGGCACTGTACATTGGCGGCGGGTGGTCGGGTACAGGCCGTGGCAGGTTGGTCTTGGATGGCTCGGGGCCGTTCATTGTGGCAGGGTGGGCTGCGTTTCTTGGCTGCTCTCCTCCTTGGCTCTGTGAGTTGCCCGCGTGGCCGCAGCCCGGCCTCTGTGCCTCGTGCAGGAGAGCAAAATAAGCCAGCAGCTCGGAATGGAATGAAGAACTTCAAGTGTTGAGGAATCCCACCCGTGCAGCTTCTGCTGACTCGAACTTCCTTACAATCAGATGGAATTCACGCCCGATGTGTGTCACAGTGCAGGCTAAATGCTTGTCTACCTTTTACCTTCATTTGCACCCTTGGCGGGTGCGTCAACCAATCAGGTTGCTCAAACCCCAGCCTGAATCTAACGATCCAAGTCCGGGTTCTCAGCACCCCAGCAGTGGAAGAACCTGCTGGCCATCTCCCCCCCCCTCCGTCCACCCCTCCCACCCCCACCCCACTCTCCACCCGCTCTTCCCCTCTCCCTGCCTCCTTCCACTTGGCTGTAGCAGGGCTGTGGACCTCACCCGATCGCAGCCATGGAAATGAAAGAGGGGCATCCGGTTCCATGGCGTCATCGGTCATCGTAGATGAGGAATGGATCCCTTTGTATAAATCAACGGGTCGCGCGCTCGCCGCGACCAGTCGATTCATACACATGTATCGCTGTTGGAACTCTGAGGGTGAGTCTCGCGGTGCTAATAGCAATAAGCACCCATTCTGGGGGCTTTACCGGCTGATGACGTTGCTGGGTCCTGGTATTAGGGTCCTCGCTAAACTTGGGACTCTGGCTGTTACCACCCATGGACGGACCCCCGAACAGGTGCTTATTGCCATATTAGAGACATTTCGCTTCTGATGTCATGATGGGGGGCATTTAGCTTCTGATGTCATGATAGTATACGTTACGCAATTGTTGGAAGAACCGTGGCCTTTCATTATTTGTTGTGAATGCTGAGATGGGTGGGGACCTTTAGGGCTGGCATACTTTGGTGTGCGCATCTTGTTTGGAGTGTGTGTGTGCACACCTGTTTTAAGTGTTGGAAGTGAATACATGTGTTATTCAGTATTCACGGGCAAGCATATACCCTTGTGTGGACGTCTATGTATTTACCAATATACGTTGCTGTGGGATCTTATGTGCAGATGGTGCCCACTTCCTAGACGCCGATGTTGGTATACATGCACCCTTAAAGTTTTTAGAGGCTGGCAACATCTTTTCTGACATTTCTGGAACGGTGGACTGACGTCTTGCATGTTGAATAGATTAGAGGGGCTACATGCATGGCAGTGTTAGTCCAGCATACCCTGGTGTGAGCATCCTTTTGGTAAGTGTGTAGATGCTTGGTGCGGGCACCTTCAGTGCCGGTGTGGATGAACGTCCAGTATACAGGTGCTGGGATACCGCTGGCATACTCTTTTGTGGATCATGTTGAGATACTTGGGGGTGAATTGATGTGTCAACATACTTGTATGCGGATTGCTTGTATGCAGTATGTACATGTTGATCTATTGTGGCATGCGCATCTTGTATGCAGTTGGTGAAGGTGACAGCAGCATGCAGCATAACAATGCACGGCAAGGCACCAAAGTCCCCAGTTGCTCGATTCAAAAGATATCACCCCTAGAGAACTCTGAGGTGTCCTCAAATGCAAAGAAAAATTGCCCCCTACCTTCCCATGGGCCGGATTCTCAAAAATAGAAAAGTGGGCAGATCCGAGATGCATTCGATATGCACCTGAAATGCGCCAGAAATAGATGCGCCACATTCACAGACGTGCGCCTCTCAGAGACGCACTACTTTAGAAAAGAAGTGAAAAATTGGCGCAAAAGTTCGCAAAGTGAGAGGAAAGCATGCAAATACACTGAATAAAAAATGCAGGAAGTGAAATTTGGCGGGGTGTATTTTGGCGCTGCACACGGCCAGCGAGTTGGTCGTGGGGGGGGAGAGCGCCTCCAAGGGGTATTTAAGCTGTCAGGGAAGGTTCGGGAGGCAGGCGACGGTTGGGACGTGAGATTGCAGCCCCTTAGTAACGTGGGCTCCTGTTTTTTTTTTATTATTTTTTTTGTGTGTTTTTTCCCTTGTGGTTGGTTAGGAGTTAGGGGAGGGGGCTTTTTAGGGTAGGGGTTATTTTCAGGTGGGGGTAATTTAAACATAAATAAATAAATAAATAATAAAATAAAATGGTTATGTTATGTTACTTTGCATTTATCTAGCGCCTTATGTACCAGGGGTATGGTCTGTAAGGCGCTGGTAGGTTGAACGCCCTTGGGAACTGAAGTTCAAGTCAGTAGAGAGTCAAAGGTGCGTGTGCGCACCGGTGTTGTTAGATTTATAATTATTTCTATATTTTATCTGGGAGTTATAGGCTTTAATTCAGTTTTTCAGGGATATTATTTTTATAGCCCAATTTTCGTTGTTGGTTTGCCCAGGCTAGGGGTATTGGTCCACGGATAGGTGCTGGCTCGGGAGCTTAGCTAGTTGAGCTGCAAGGGGCATATTTTTGGTGCACATCCAAATTATTGGTGCACGATGCTGGGTCGGGGAGCCAGTAAGAAGGGTCTGGTGGATGCTAGGGCTCTGAGGGAGTCCCTGGAAATCATTAGCAGGGCATCTAAGGCCCAATTGGAAGGGGCGGTAGTGGAAGTCACAGGGAAGGGGGAGGTAGGCGGGGGTAGGCTGCAGCGTAGAGCAGCGGCAGATGGGGCTCTCGTGGCAGTTGGTGGCTTGCACCCCCGCGGCGGGGAGAGGGGAGGTGTGGGAATGCAGGGGCAGGAAGACGAGGAGGGAGATTGACAGGAGAGCGTCGAGGGGAGTAATGATTTCGGGTGGGGAGCCAGAGAGGGAGGGAGTTAATAATAACCAGGGGGATTTAGGGGATGTGAGGAGTGCTCAAGAAGGGGTGGGTCAAGGGAGCCACGGTGGGTGCGGTGATGGGGCGCAGTGTGGGACAACAGGGCAAAGGGGAAAAGGGGGTAAATACCTGCGGAAGAGTGCAGGTGGTAGAAGGAGGGAGAGGTCCCCATCAATTGAGGTTAGGGAAGGGCGCGGAATGGCCCGCCCGGTTAGGAGTGAGGGCGGAGGGTGCTGCGCAGCCCCCGATGTTCAAGAGGAGGGAGAGGGTTTAAGAACGGCCCCTCCTCGGTCGGCGCAAGGAGAGCCTAGAGGGTGCAGCACAGCCCCTAGCAAGGAGGATTACAGGGTGGAGGACTGCACACCTCGCCCGAGAGAAGAGGACCAGACAGGGGTTTCTGCGGCCCCACCGAGAAGACGTCAAAGGAGTGGCGGGGCGGACGCCCCGGGCTCGCAAGAAGAAGACCGACTCAACTCAAGCATGAGCTCGCATCCACAATGGTATTTAAGGGGTGATGAAGCTGGATTGAAGGATTATGTGGGGCAGTGGGAGGAAGAAGGCTATAGGACTGTAAGGAGAAGGGGGAGGAGAGAAGGAGTTTGAGGTGGGATTGGGAAAGACAGGTGCAGGGCGGGCGGATGTCAAGAGGTCGGGGGAACAATTGGCTGGGTGAGCCTGCTGACATGTTTTGTCCCCGCAGTAGGAGCCCATTAAGAAAAGAGATGAGGAGCATCGGAGTGGACGCCAGACCGCAGACGGGCTGTGTGGAAAGAGGTGAGCAGGAGAGCAAATGGTCATCTGCATGGCAGAGAGGGGACACGAGAATGGGGACGGGAAATGAAGGGTCTGGTCTGCAAGGGGTAAGGAAAGAGGTTGGTGTAAAGGTCATTGGAGCCTTGGGGGATGAGAAGGGCAATTGCTCAGTAGAAGTTCAAACGGACAAGGTGGTGGAGCCATGGTGCTCGAGGTACAGGTTGCAAAAGAAAAAGAGGTGGAAGTGAAAGGAAAAGAGAAAAAACTGCCATACATGGGTATCACAAAACCTTTGGGGGCGCATTTAATGGCAGCGACCAGGGAGAAGATTCAGACGGGTGAATTTGTAGATGTTTGTAAGCTGCTCCATAGGGAAGTGAGAGCAAAGAAGGGGTCTAAGGAAGAAGAGAGGGAACTAGCTTCGCGCCCAAGGGTCCCAGTGACTATTGAGAATTGGACGTCAGCATTTATCATTTACGCCAGCGTATATTGTGAGAAATTCCCGGAGCGATGCGTGGCTCTACTGAAATATATGGATGTAGTTAGGAAGGCATTTACGAGTTTTGGGGGCTTCGCTTGGGTGCAGTATGACGAGGAGTTTAGAGCAAGGTTGGCGGAGGACAGTCAGGTGGTTTGGGGGGAGATAGATATGGATCTCTGGTTGCAATGGATGGCGCCGACGAGGACAGCTCCAACGGTACACACGGCAAGCGGTTTACCCGTGCCTTACCGGCCCTTTCTTGGTAGGAGGCAGGGGTCATCCCTCAGCAGCATGTTGGGCGTTCAATAAAGAAGGCTGCACGAGGTGGATGTGCAAATTTAAACACGAGTGCAGCAGTTGTGCGGGTCGGCATCCGGTTGCAGATTGTTTTCAGGCAGGGGACAGTGGGTCAGGGTGAGGAGCGGGGCAAGGAGGTGGGGGGAAGGACCGCATGCCAGGTAAATTGGGGTGTTCTGGTAGGTCGGGCTCAGTTTATAGGAAAAGGAGGGGGGCACAAGGTTTGATGAGGTTTTGGGGGCGATCCAAAGGAGGTAGGAGAAGGGTGAGAAGGAAGACGCTTAGGTAGGGCAGGGGAGGGCCACAGGGGGGATGTAACTGTGGAAATTGTTAAGGGGTGGTGGCCGTTGTTTGGAGGGCATGGATGACCGTGGCAAAGCCCTCACGCTTGCCGCACGACAAGGTGAGTAAGCTTTAGGCTGCATGGACGGGGGTGCGGGAGCGCCTCTGGTGCAGCAGGGGGAAAAATGGAGCAACAAAGCAAGGTTCTGGAAGAGGAATTTATATGGAATGGACTGCATGGACGGGGCGCAGGTTTGGCCCCTGGTGCAGCGGTGGAGAGGAGTATGGTAGAAAAGGGGCGTGCATGGACGGGGGTGCACTAGGGCCCCTGGTTCAGGTGGGAAACGGGGTAATGGACGCAAGGAGTTTGAAGATTAGTTATATGGAATGGACTGCATGGACGGGGGCGCAGGTTTGGCCCCTGGTGCAGTGGCGAAAAGGAGTAATAAAGAAAAGAGCCTGCATGGACGAGTGGGCATGTGGGCCCCTGGTGCAGGGTGGGCAACGCAGCGCCATATTAGTAAGGTGAGGAAAGGTGGGGGCCAAGTGTGAGCAGGAGGATAATAGAGGAGAAAGGGGGTCTAAGTGGGATTAGTTGTATGGTTTAAAGGTTAGGTGAAAGGTGCGAAATATAGGGGGACAGGTAGGAGAGGACCGGGGGTGTTTCCGGAGAGGGATAAGGAGATGGCCAGGAAGGATAGGTTCCTGATGAAGGTGTTACTAGTGGTGTGGGAAAAGTTTGGAGGTTGGAACTCATTCATTTAGGAGGGGTGCAGCATCTGAAGGTAGCGGGCTGGGTGTTGCAGAGGAGTAGGTGAAAAGGTTTGGGACGCTGGAAGTAAGGGAGTTACAAAGGGTATGTCAGGGACTAGGGCAAACGGGATGTTTTTAAAGAATTTTTAAGTAGGTAGCAGGAGTGTTGCATTTAGTAGGATGCTGTGATTTGTAAGTGATTTTGTAATTTCTTTTTCAGATGCTGCTAGGAGGCCGGGCCAGACGTAAAAAAATCTGGTTTGTGGGTCATGCTATGGTTAAGTGGGCGGGGAAGGAAGCTGAGAAAAGGGTTGTTGGCAGGTAACTGGGTTGCAGCTAGAAAGATGTTGTGGTAAGATGGTCCAGTTTTGGGGGGCTGCGCTGGGATCAGTTGCTTCCTATGTTGGCTGGGTTGAGGGAAAGCTATGGGCCTCCAGATGGGGTGATTATTCCTGCTGGGGAAAATGATCCGTTAAGGGATATGGGTGTGGCTCTTCTTAGGAAAATAAAAGGGTTTTTGTTATGGGTCAGAGAAGTGTGCCTCAAGCATCTGTAGTGGGGACTGAGTAGTTGCCGCGGAGATTGGAGAGGAGCGAGAAATGAGGGAGGGATAGAGCGGGCAAGGAAGGGGATAAACAGAGAGATGGTAGAATTTTGTGCATCGGTGGCGGTACAGGTTTGGTCCATAAAGAAATAGTGTATGAAGGATTCATGATATTTAGAGAGGATGGTGTACACTTGTCAGTTTATGGGAATAATCATCATCTGGCAGACTTGGGCTCTTGGCTGGGAGATTGGTTAAGGAGTTGGAGGTAAAGAGAACTGGTGAGGGGGTGGGACAGAACGAACACCTCGGTGGAGGGTTTTTCTGGTGCCGGGGGCATGGCCCCTTTAGATGTTGGGGGAGGGAAGCACAATGGGGGAATGGCGCGGGAAAGGGTGGGGTGGTGCTGTTTGCACAAGCGGGCTACCCCGGGGGAACAGGTATTGAGCCTGCAGGGCAATGGCCATGGGGAGAAAGCGGGACGCCTGGAGAAGGGGTAAGGAGAAGGTAGGGTCCAAGGGATAGTAAGGGAGGAAGTGGATTTATTTAATTATTTCATTGTTGGGGAAAATGAAAATGTTTAATTATTTAATTGGTTGTTTAAAATATTTTGTTAGTCTGTAAGGCCATGGTGCCAGGTAAGCGTTTAACTGTAAGCTTTGGCCTGTCACATTAAAGCAACCTTTTCCACTTTAAATGAGTCTGGGTTTTTGTGCAGTAAGCCAAAAAAGGGGCCCCGGGGGGAATGCGAAGCGTTTCCCCCCGGGGTGTATTTTGGCTCTTCACACGGCCAGCGAGTTGGCCGTGGGGGGAGAGCGCCTCCAAGGGGTATTTAAGCTGTCAGGGAAGGTTCGGGAGGCAGGCGACGGTTGGGACGTGATATTGACCCGCCCTCCCACCCCCTTCTATTTTTGGGTTAGGTCTGGTATCTGGTTTTATTTCTAAAGGGGGGGGGTCAATGTAGTTGGGTGCTTCAGGGTTTTTTCCTTCCATGTCAAGTTTTTGCGGGTTTTCTGGTGTCAGTTTAAGGTATCTATTGTTTCCGGTAGTTTTGCGTGACAGGTCAGGGCACTAGCGAAGTTGTGATGTAAAATTTCTGTTGCTGATGTAGCAGGTCAGACTGGCTGCAGGTCATAGGAAGGGGAAGATTGGTGTAAAGGGTAGTTTGAGGGGTTTGGTAGTGGTTCTGGTTGCCGGGGGCATGGCCCCTTTAGATGTGGGGGGAGGGAAGCACAATGGGGGAATGGCGCAGGAAAGGATGGGGTGGTGCTGTTTGCACAAGCGGGCTACCCCGGGGGTACAGGTATTGAGCCTGGAGGGGCATGGCCCCGGGGAGAAGTGGGACACCTGGAGAAGGGCTAAGGAGACGTTAGGGTCCAAGGGATAGTTAGGGAGGAAGTGGATTTATTTAATTATTTAATTGTTGGAGAAAATGAAAATGTTTAATTATTTAATTGGTTGTTTAAAATATTTTGTTAGTCTGTAAGGCCATAAGCGTTTAATTGTAAGCTTTGGCCTGTCACATTAAAGCGACCTTTTCCACTTTAAATGAGTCTGGGTTTTTGTGCAGTAAGCCAAAAAATGCACCAAAAGCGTGATTAACAAAACCCGATCACAGAATTTGCTCCAAAAAATGCCGTTCAACATTTTCTCCAGTCAAAAGTGGAACAAGTGGCCCAGAAAAGAGTGCAACTGTCCTATCCAACCAAAGAAGCACACTGGTCACACCAATTACAAACAACAACAAAGTAGAAAGTTGAGTGAGTACCAATTTCGGTTGGGTGATATTGTATGTAAATATGTGCTCTGTAAAACGCTTTGGATTAAGGCGCTATATAAATAACATATCATTATCATTATCATTAGAAATGCCCAGCACCGAGGCACAGATCCCAAAATGGCAACGCTAATAGGTAACATGCATCTGCGCCGACTGATGTTGAGGAAAATAAGGGAAAGGATCTCTAGGAAGAGGATCACTCTCTTCCAACTGGCTGATGACAGGGTCACCCAGAGGTACTGCTTCCTACCCCACCTCATACTGGAGATGGTGACTTAGTGGAAGGAGGCCCTCATCACACCCACAATGCAAGGCCATCCCATTCTCCACTAGTGAAGGTAGGGTCAGCCTTGTATTTATGGGCCACGGGCCCGGAGGACCAGTGGCATCACCTCCGGGACCTCGCGGTCAAGGGTAAGACACCAGGTCCTGTAGGTGATCCTTACATCAGCCAAACCACACATAATGCCCCACGATGCACTCACAAGGGCTGCCGTAGTGAAGACATTTCATGACACGGCTGGTATCCAAGGGGTGTGTTTTGCCATTGGCTGGACATGTGTGGCTCTCACACCCCAGGCAGAGACAAAACGCCTATAAAAGAATTGACACAACAGGGATTCCATTGATGTACAGATGCTCGGAGGACCTGCTACTGTACAAAACCCTGATCATAAATCACATCATGGCCTCCTGTGTCCTCACACCTGGTCTGCAGATTGACATCCGTCCCGATTTGCGACCACAGCCACCTAACCCACATGATGCCTCTGATGTCCAAAGGGATGTAGCCTCTCCATTACACGATGATGTGGTTGCCAGATATTTACCACGAACTGCCAGGACTAATCTTCTGACCCCATGTCTACCAAGTTCATGCATGAGCAATAGATGGGCTGGCTACCCTGGCAGCCCCTAACTGACATGTACTTACCCCCAGAATGGATTAACATTAGAAGGATACTCTGGGCATGCGAACGAAGCCCCTCTCCAACGCACAGATGCAACAGGCCACAAGGGAGGAAAACCCCATGTGACCAACACACTCATTGTCAAGCTACCATTTGCAAGGCACACACAAGGTGAAAGGATTTTATTTATTTTTATTTATTTTACATTTTTAAAGCGCTCACACAGCCCGCAGGCATTGAGGCGCTGTTACAAGAATATTTTTTTTGTTGCATAATGAAGATTGCCCATGCTGAGAGCGCTGGACAGTCTTGATTCTATTAAAGACAAGGAGGCGAGCATTAAGCTTTTCCTTCTTTATTACTGCAAGTCAGCAATTTCAAAACTTCAACATTTTTCAACTTTTTTAAACACTTTAACTGGCTAAGCATTTTGTTTCTTCTATGTTGAAACAAAAATAGGTTCGACAGTTCAAGTTCTTTTAAAAAAAGTTTCCTTTAACTACAAATCCCATGAGTCTTTTGCTTTCCTGTAGGCTCTCTCTGAATCCAGCATCCAATCAGGTTCCGACCTCAGGTATATATCCTCTGCATCTATAGTTCTTCTCCTCTTTCTTTGGTGTTAAAGTCTATGTAACTCCTAAATCAACCGTAACTCTGCCATAAGCTCAACTGGAACTCCCTCTCGTAGCTCCCTGCTCTGGCGAAACAATAATAAACCACTCGCTCTCAAGCTCACTGTAGTTAAGTTTGCTTCTGGTCTTCCCCTGAAACCAATAGATAAAAATGATAATGGGGGGTGTTTCTCACACAGTTCGGTACATATAATGTCATAGTACTAATGCTTCGAGTGCAATACACAAATATGCATTTCATATCATGTATCCCTGGGTGGGATATAATGCTCGCCTCCTTGTCTTTAATAGAATCAAGTCTGTCCAGCGCTCTCAGCATGGGCAATCTTCATTCTATAGCAAGACAGGAGGCAAGCATCATGCTTGTTCAAAGCTGTTAATCACTGTATTCGCTATCTGAGATATGGGCTTGAAATAGAAAGTCTTAAACGTAGCCTCATTTGACCAATCTGCCGCTTTCATAATATCCTGCAATGGCACGCCTGCTGAAAATTCTCTAGAAGCCATCGCGCCCCTCACTGAGTGTGCTCCAAACTGCGATAAATTAATGCCTGCCCAATGCATTAATTCTCGCACCCATCGCGATATTGTCGCTGTTGCCACGGCATTAAAAGGTTTCCTACGCGCTATCAAGAGCTTTGTAACCCCTCTTGGCCTAACAGAAGCTGTAGCTGTTTCGTAATCCTTAATGCACTGCGCTACGCATAACTTGATGTTATCGGGGAAGTATGGATAAGATATTATTTTTGAGTCTGACTTCGTTCTGTTTGCTACATTAAATGCTACTCCATCTGGGTAGAACATTTTCCTATTTCTAAGGCTTTTACATCAGATACTCTTCTAAACAATATGAGGCACAGTAACATGGCTAGCTTCCCAGATAGCTGAGATCGAGAGAGATCTTTGTTATGTGGCCATGAAAGGAATAAACTAAAGACTGTTTTCACGTCCCACAAAGCCGAATATCTGGGAGCTGGCGGTTTACGCATCTTCATTCCTTTCAATAATCTTAAATTTGTAGGATGTTCTCCCACTGGCTTTCCTTCCACTTTTACGTGGCCGGCTGAGATGGCGGACCTGTACACGCCAATTGTTCTGTAGGCTGCTCCTTCCTCAAATCTTTGAGCTAAGAAGTTCAAAACTTGCACCACAGGGGCCAAAAGGGATCTGCATTAACTCCTGTGCAGAAAGTGTTCCACCGCCTCCATGCGGCACCATAGCTCCTAATGGTTGATGGAGCCCACGAATCTCTGATGTACTCGGCAGCGAACTGCGAAATGCCTGGGATTTGCCATCTCTGCCCAAAATCCTGCAGGCCATCAAACTCAGTGTTCTTTCCAGTACTAGTGGGTGGAACTGCCCGTTCGGCCCCTGCAGAATGTCTATTCTGTGAGGAATCACTCTCGGAAAATCCGTAGAAAGTTCCATCATTATGGAAACCATGGCTGTGATTTCCATATCGGCAGTACTATCACCAGCTTCGCTTGTTCTCTGTGGACTTTCGCTAGCGCTCTTGTCAACATTATGAATGGGGGAAAGGCGTAGTGGACTGCTCCCGCCGAGTTCTGTAGAAATGCATCCGTCTCAGCTGCAGCTGGGTCTATCCTCCAGCTGAAGAATTTCGAAACTTGGGCGTTCAGTCTGGACGCAAACAGATCTGTGTCAAGAGGGCCCCATAATTCTTGGTATCTCTGGAACAAGTCTGTCGGGAGTCTCCAGTCGCTGGAGTCTACCAAATAGCGCGAATTCCAGTCCGCTATGGTGTTCTGACTGCGTGGCAAATACTCTGCTGACACTGATATCCGGTGATCGAGGCAGAAATGCCAAAAATCCTTTGCCAATTCGGCCAACATCCTAGAGGAGGTGCCTCCCAGTTTGTTGATGTATCGGACTGCCGAAATGTCCATTTTGAGCAGTACGCAGCATCTCACTCTATCTTTGGTAAAGGCTTGAACCACGAGCACCCCGGTAGGAGTTCCAGGCAGTTTATGTGCAGGGACAATTCTTCTTTGGACCATTTCTGTTTCCAAGGATCCGCAGCGTGCTCCCCCCCGGCTCTGCTTGCGGCTGACTCGATCACGAGGTCCGGGGTGTCTCCAAAGATGGCCCTGCCGTTCCAGGCTTCCATGTTGTACAACCACCAATGGATTTCGGTGATAGCCTCCTGATCCAACGTTACTAGTTGGTGATAGCCTAAACCTCCTCTGAGGTGACGTATCTTCAGCCTCTGAATAGCTCTGTAATGCAAGGGCCCCGGAAATATAGCCTGTATGGATGCCGCTAGCAATCCTACTAAACGGGCTAGGCTGTGAAGGGAAACTACTTTCTTTGCTGCTGTAGCTCGGAGCTCCTTCTTAATCCCTTTTATCTTCGCTGGCGGGAGCTCTAAGGTGGCTTTCCTGGTATCTATCGTGAAGCCCAAGAATTCCATCCTCTGAGAGGGCTGTAGGTCGGACTTCTCCTCATTCACTATGAATCCGAGTGAGGAATTGAGCCGACATACCCAAGACACATGCTCTTGCAAACTTGCGGCGTCTTGTCCTAGAATAAGGATATTGTCTAGGTAAAGGATCTTCCTGATTCCCCTTTCTCGAATAGCTGCTGCTACTGGACACATGACCTTGGTAAAAGCCCAAGGAGCTGATGCCAGTCCAAATGGGAGACATGTGAACCGCCACACTTCCGCTCCCCAATGGAAGCAGAGATATCTCTGGTGCTGTACTGCGATTGGAATGGTAAGGTAAGCGTTGTTTAGATCTAGTCTCACTAACCAGTCTCCTGTTCTGAGCAGGTCTCGTAGAAGGTGTATGCCTTCCATCATGAAGTGGTGATATAGTACCCACTCGTTGAGATGTTTTAGGTTGATAACTGGCCTCACTTTCTCCCCTCTGCGCACCAAGAACATATTGCTGAGGAAACCTACTTCCTCTGTGAGGTCTATCTCTATCGCTTTCTTGTCTGCTATATCGCGTAGCTCGGTGAATAACTGCTGTTGTTCTTCTAGCGGTATATGAATTGTCGCTGGTTCTCGCACTTGCACAGGAGTGCCTGCGAATTCTAAACACATCCCTATTATCCCTTGCAGAACCCAAGCATCGCTTGACAATTTTCGCCATGCATTCAAAAACCAGCACGTCCTGCCTCCGATCATAGGAAGGGGAGACGTGTGAACACTCACCGTGCGGTGAGTTGGCTTGTCTGTAGGCTCCCGTGTTTCTGCGATTCCTAGGGAAGCGAGCCCTGGATGGGAAGAAGTTGTCTTGCTGACGATTCTCCCAGTATTGGGCTCTGTTATTTGGAGGTCTTCTAAATTGTCCAAATCAACCGGACGCCCGACCTCTCTGCCGTCCGGTCCCGGCAAAAACCTTACCTGGGAATATTCATCTAATAGAGCTCTGCGCTTTCTGTAGCGCCGAGTGAGTTCCCACAAACTGGGACATTTGCTTTGCGAACGTGTCGCCGAACAGTAGACCTTTTGCTTTGCATCCCGCTTCGTATGAGGCAAGGTCACTCAACTTGCTGTCTATCTTCAGCAATACTCCCCGGCGTCTCTCGGCTGAGAAGGCGCAATTAGCATTGCCTAGAAGGCAAACTGCTCTCTGTGCCCAGTTACCTAGGGCCACTGCGTCTACTGGTTTCCCAGTGTCTGAAGCCTTCTCCGCCAGATCCATTATTTTGGCAAGCGGCCCAGCCAGATCGAGAACTCTGTCCTGGCACCCTCGCCAGGCTCTGTCTACTCCTTTCCTTATATCTTTGGTTACCTTAGTGACAAACGTTACCATCTTGGGGTCCAGCTCCGGGGTGTCTGTGACTTTCCCTGGTAGGAGCGGGCGAGGGCATTCCGCTTTCATCTTTGCCCTTACTTCTCTGTCCAACGGCTTTCTTATGTGGTGCGCCATATATTGAGCCACTCTCGGCGACGGCACCCATTCCGAGGATCTAGGATGTGCAATGACCTCCAGGTCGAACATGTCTAGAAGGCTCTCTTCCTCCTCTGCTAGAGGGTGTGTAGCCTGCTTCGGCTGAGGCATTATAATGTCTTCTTTGCCTTCATCGTCCAGCGAATAACCTGGATCCTCCTCATCCCCTTCATTATCCACCCCTGGGGCAGGGGGTCGAGAGTCTGGCACCACCGCCCTCATCATAAAGGCTTTTTTAAGCCTGCTCACTGGGTCGGAAGACTCTTGAGGTGTTGGGTCCACCCCTTCAGATAAGCTCGGGGGCGTCAAAGAGATGGTCCTCTTCCGAGCCTTCTTACTGCCCTGTTCTACCCCTGTATCGGGGTGTCTTCCTGATGTTCCCTCCCACAGGCTCAAAGCCCTCTTACTTCTGGGTGGGTGTCTTGTCCTCTGCCTTCTGTTTTTACAGGACAGGATGGCTTCTGTGTAAGGGGCATCATGCCTTGTGACACTGCTTGTGATAGAGAACCACCCAGAACCTTTTTGAAACTGAGTGAGCGGTCCTCCTCTTGGACATGATGCTCTCCCACTCCTCAGCACTCCACTGAGGAGATGTACTGCGTGAGGCTCTGTGGCTATATTGTGTCATTTTCAATCTTGAGCCTAAAGGCTGTTAGGGGGAACACAGGTTTATGCCCACACGGAGTGATTGTAAAAAACATAAAGGCACTTAACTGACTCGGCAGCAACAAAGAAAGAGGAGAAGGACTATAGATGCAGAGGATATATACCTGAGGTCGGAACCTGATTGGATGCTGGATTCAGAGAGAGCCTACAGCAAAGCAAAAGACTCATGGGATTTGTAGTTAAAGGAAACTTTTTAAAAAAGAACTTGAACTGTCAAACCTATTTTGGTTTCAACATAGAAGAAACAAAATGCTTAGCCAGTTAAAGTGTTTAAAAAAGTTGAAAAATGTTGAAGTTTTGAAATTGCTGACTTGCAGTAATAAAGAAGGAAAAGCATAATGGCTGCCTCCTGTCGCTATAGAATTGTTTTTGTCTTAGTTGCTTAAACACCCAGACTTTTCTAAGCGCGGACCCGGGGATCGAACCTATGTTGTTTTGTGTCATCTTGCTTCCAAGTCGCGCACGTTGCCGCTGAGCTGTCCTCCCAGGATGACTCAGCTCGCATAACATTGAAATTAAAATGCATTGGTCTGCAAAGCAGACCTTATGATCATCATAAATGTAACAAACCACAATTTAAATGAGAACATATGGAACGACCAACACAAGAATATGGATAACAAGTACAATTCAGAGTCATTGTAGGTGCACATGGCGCTGGCTACGTCGCAGGGTTGTTCTTTCGCTTTGTTGCCTATGTCCACCCACTGACTGCTCTGTTGGGGTTATGGACTATGGGGCATAGAGGAATTGGATTGGGTCAATGGCAGAAAGGCTAGAGGCTGCTCTGCGATCAGAGTCCCTGGCCCTAGCGACCAAATGCCACGCAACAGCTGCTGCTATTGTGTCCTTGACAGATATGGTCTTTTCATGCTACCTCGCATGCAGCCTCACTGGCATTCTGGCGGAACGCTGCACTGCACGTTACTCCCAATGTCTCACTTTTTGCCCTCACCTCATCTCTGGTGGCCTTTGCTTTCTGTGCTATTGAATTGCGGCAGTCTGCAAGCTTCCCTTGATAATCCAACTAGGCCTTCTCCCAGTGTGCTATGTGTGGAGGTTAGTTGGGTGCACATTGTGATCCAATGCATGCCTTCTTCCTAGATGGTGTAGAGGGACTGTTGGTTTTGGCTGTTCTGATGGCACACCGTGATGTGGTTGCTCCTGGGGTTGATGTGTCTGGTCGCCCAGCCCGTGTGCCAGGGTCAAGGTCCTCAGTTTGCACCTGTGATGCATGTCTGGCAGCGGTTGGCACCACTTTTGGCACACTCTTTTTTGGACCTGAGCGCCACTCCCAAGGCATTGGCGTTGCTTGCGAGTTCTGCCCAGAGGGCAATTTTGATGGCAATACTTGCCTGTTGGCCTTGCAGGTTGTATAGGGTAGCCTCATGCTCTACAATATAGGCTATAATCACATCCAGCTCTTCCTGGGTGAACTTTGGTGCACTGCGTCCTTGGCCACCTTCGGGGTTGTTGGATGTCATTTTGGAGCTTTAGATGTTGTTGGATAGAGATGAGTGGCCTTTCAGTTGTCCTGCTGGGCTTCCTGGATTTCTTTCAGCCGCTTCCTGTTTGCACCACTTTCTACTGAATTGCGCTCATTTAATGCACACATGATGTGACGTGCATGTTTTTCAGTATCTGTCACAATGTGCTTTACTTTTGAGCGCATCTGCTAGATATGCTTTGGACAGGCGCATCTCGGCAGATGTGGCCTTTTTTGCGACCTTATTTTCACTTCTTTCACGCAATGTTTGTGAATTTGTGTACCACAATGACATGCATGATGACGCAAGTGCATTTTTGTGTCATAGACCAAGTAATTTAGATTCCCACTTTCTTGAGTATCTGGCTTTGTGTGTTTTTCTCACTGAATTTCTCATAGGGGAATGTTTCATTTTTGCTTTTTCCCAAGTTTTCAATTCAGTTCACCCACAGCCCCCCTAAATCAACGATCACCTTTCTCCAACTTACTCTCTCTACCTTTTGTCATTTATATATTGTCAGTGAATCTCATTGCAATTAATATTATGCACTGAAAAATGTGCTCAGTGAACATTCTGCAATGAATCACTAATGACCCTTTCACGTGCATACCTTCTACGCAGCAGTTGATAAAAATGTGCGTGGACTTCTGTCACGCAGGTGGTGGATTACAGTTGTCGTGCAGTATTTCCATTATGGCACACACTTTAGAGAGCATTTTCTAAGTATAATCTGAAAACCTCTTTGTGCGTAAGGTTGACTGAATAGGTTTGCTCCAAAACAATAGTGAGTACATGGGAAAGTGTTAGAAGTATACAAAAAAATAAACTGTTGGCAAGGCGAGCAGATTGGAGGTGGAATTAAGGGCGAAAGGAGGAACTCCATCCTCTGAAACCCCATAATGACCTTCTAAAAACAGACCAAATTGCTTTTACTTCGACCTTATTCGCAAAGACATTTTTTCAACAAGACTTTTCATTGGTTAAGATCTGTACATTTCGGCGTGGATATCGTGCACTATGCCAATGTGGGCTGCCTGTATGTAGGCTGATATATTTACTCTCAGTGGGCGCAAGCCATTCAGATTACTCCAAACCTGGGCTAAAGCTACTCGAAACTCACGCCCACCCTTCCTCTGCCTTGATTTGTTACTTGCCCTCCAATCACCCGTCGCCCTGGCGTGACGCTCTTCCTGTTCTGCAAACAAGGCACTCCCAGTGACCCTATGTTGCTTGCCTCTCGGTTTCACTGACCTTGCCAATAATAATAACACGTTTTTCGGGCTATACCAGGTGGTAACGGGCTGAGACCAACCATTAAAGGCCTGAGTGCTCAGGCCCCATAGGGTTACCATCGCTAAAGCCCGGGGAGCCTGTGATTATTGCTTTGAGTACTCAAGCTACTCAGGGAAATTCTGGTATGTGACTGTTTTTGCTTACTTTGGGGAATTGACAACATTCTGGGAGGTATATGAAAGTGCGCATTTGTCCTGCAAGTCTTGTGCAATTATGTGGAGTCATTTCGGAGCGATGATGGCACGCTTCACCTGCAGTTGTAGGGGCAGAAATCTGCAAGACACTACATAAAAGCCTGATCAAAGGTCAGGATTCAGAAGTAGTGGAGAATTGGGCTGTAACAAGACAGAGTTGTGATCCGGCGAGGGTTATCTTGCCAGAGCACCATACTCTGCCTGGGTTCCCTCTGCCATGGATAAGCAGAGAGTCACAAGAGTAGGGGAAACGGCCTGAGTGATGTTTCATTTACGAGCTGTGTGCAGAAAAAGCCCAAGCCTCACCCATTGGCAGGCACTATCCAAATGAGTATATATATCTTGCAGTTTACAGACATTTTTCTGTTAGGATGAGTGGGGTGATAAATGTAATGAGCAGAGGGGCCAGTTTGCATACTTGCTTACAAGGATTTAATGCTTGAATTACAACCACTGGTCAAAGGAAGTGGTTGGGAGTGGTGCTCCTCTATTTTATTTATTTTAATTACACCTTAATGTTCCTATACTTTTATTTTAAAAAGAACCATTCTGGAATGGTTTTGTTTCAAAATAAAAGTGTAGGAAGCAGTTGAAACGTGCACTGCACTGAACTTTCCCTTACACAGCAGGCGCATGTGTTTGGGGGTTTGCATTGTGAGTGGGAGGGGGCGTGTCAATGGGGTTTGTGGATAGCAGGGCAGGCCAGCTGGAAACATAGTTCCACTATTTCTTTTCATGTACTTCGACCTCTGATTATAATCACAGGCATATTTCACATATACAATTCGGTCGTCATTCTTATGTTCCCAGGGCTCGAGCCGGGGCGTAGGTGATACTTACAATCTGGAGTGGACAGGGGACCTCTTCAAGGAGTCTCTCCTCCTCACACCTAGGCTATCACGCTGTCCTCGCACCCCCTGACTCACTAGGCGCTGTCGGCCCCTCTCCTCCCCACCACGTTGTATAGCTGTAACCCCCTCTGCACCCCTCGGTATACTATCACCCGCTGTATATCTGGTCTGTTGTGTACTCTGAAAAGTGTTCCGTTAAGCATCTGTTCTGGTGTATACCTGTATAAAGCGCTCCGTTGCTTCTCGAAGCCAGGTCCAAGCTCAATAAATACAATAATAATAATAATAATAATAATAATAATAATAATAATAATGCAATGCAATAGTAAGCACAGGTCTCCTCTCCAGCCCATCACATGCAAAGAATAGCCAGTATTTGTATAACTGGAGAGCGATTCTCACGTTGCTAGGTCAAAGCACAGCAATTTAATGATAAACGACAGGCAGGTCCATCTAAACACATTTGGAGATCCAAGATGCCCACTCCTGTGGCTTTCTCACAGATAAGTTGATGCCCAGGGTGGATGGGGGGAGTTTAAAAGGCACACTGAATGCCACTGTTAAAGATGATACAGAAGTACAAATAAAACATCCACTCGCCAATAAACACTGAGGGGTTGATCCACTTCTTTTAGGGCCATAAACCTATGGTATATGTCCATGTGTGTGTGTGTGTGTGTGTTATATGTGTGAGTGGCTTGCCAGAAAATGTTTGTTTCTGTGTCTCTGCACGCAGAGCTACTCCTAGGATGTCTGGGGCCAAGTGCAGCAATTCAAATGTGGGACCCATCTAATGTATGTACGGTGACACCAAAGGAAATGACATCATGGGAACTTACATCATTAGCTAAATAAATTACCTCTGTAAACACAGTTTTTTACAACATATTTTGAATATTGCTATTCCTATTCCTCAATCTGGAAGCATGTAGAAACGTAAACATGCACAGAAGTGAAACAGCAATGTAAAAATAACTAAAGTGTCTAGAAGTGATTTAAATAGTAGTGTGAGCTATACAAGAAAATGTATGTGAAACAAAGTAAGGGGCCCAGTCAGGCCAGACAACATGCATCCCTAACCCATGTCATCCTATTACCGTGCTGGGAAGGGCACACAGTTAAAAGGCATTCTTAAATGAGCATTGCCAATGCCAACAGTTTTGGCTTTGTGTAGGCAGTGGAAGGCATTTGCCAGGCACTGCCGTAGTGGTATTAACTGGATTGTAGAAGCTGCAAAGCGGTGAGAGAACCTGGGCATATACTGCTTGGTGAATGCCTGATGTTGATACACAAAACTGTTAGCTTTGCCAATGCTTGTATTTAACGGGACTTTAGTGAAGGACATGCATAGAGCTTATAAATCGAGTGCCATAATGTAGACCTGGTTATGTTGCTTTTATTACGCCAGTCGCGGGTTTGCAGCTGCTTTGAGAAAATACTGACAGGCACATGAGTGCAAAGTTTGATGGTACGGTTTGAATAAAGCGAGCACACAGAGTTCCTATGAGAAGGTGGTGTGGCGGGCAGGAAATGGGTCGGATAGCCGTAGGGATTGAGGCCATGAGAAGTTAATGGACTCAATGCCTCTGGGTTGGATGTGCACTATACAAATGACATAAATAAATAAATGGGTGGGCAATAAAACTAGACAACACCTACAAGTTGTGTCCCCCTCCTCATATGCCATTTCTCTCTAGCTGTGCTCTAATGCAATAGCGTTGGCTTACGTAGCCCACACTAAAAAGCACTGCATTGCTTCTCTTGCCTTGTGCTTATGTTCAGAAAGTTGCTGGCTGGTGCTCTTGCTGAAATGATGGCACGCATTATGTACACATTGCATTGTCCTCCCAGAATTCGTACTTAGCTATGGAAATCTTCCTTTGCTGATCGATCATTGTCCCCAATTCCATACATACGTTCAGTGGGACAGGCGTTTTTTGTCCTTGGTCTTCGCTTATGTGGACAATGAGAATCATCTCATCTCTGCCTTCCTGCGGGAAAGCCTTACAGTCTCACTTGTTTGCTTAGGTTGCTCTTCCCAGTGGCTTCTCCATCGGCTTGGGTGATTCCTCTTTCCACTTCTGCGCAGATGCAGTTTACTTATCCGGCCTTTCTGTGCATTACACATGTATGAAAACAAAGCATCTCACCACATTGTCAGTCCAGGCCAATACCTTTATAATGAAGTGCCCGTGATCATAGCAGGCATGCATATGGTCATGACATTTTGAAAAGAACGTTTGAGCGTAACCCAATGGGCACACTATTAAATGAAAAATGCCAAAAGTACTTGGACATCCAAGGTTCTTTCAAAGAACATGAAATAGGAAAATACTTAGGAATGTGCACAAAATAAAAAAACAGTAATCCTTCCAACCAAAATAACATCAATACACACAGGATCAGGACAAAAGAGGATTGCAACATACATGCCATTCTGTTAATCAGCTTTTCTTTATTCACTTAATATGCCATGTAATGTGTTTGCTTTCCTGTGTCAGGTTCGGCTGTAAGTAATAGAAAATCAGCTCTGATAACTATTTTTGCTTTCTTCAGGCACATGAATCACTTTCATCATCTTTTCTCTTCATCTACAAATTGGGGAAAAAAATCTTGTTAAGTTTAGCAATTTAAACAACAAAGGCCTCTTAAATCGACAGAACTCCCACTCCCATCCAGTGAACTGTCAGTTCCCGCCACCAAATTCGAAATCAAGCGGAAATAGCCAGAACTTCAAAAAACAGCACCTTCCCAAAATGGCAAAGATGCTAAAAACAGTCAGTGACAATCCATGCTGTGTGTGTTTAGAATGGATTTATTAAAGACGTTGCCGGACACTGAGTGCACACAATGCACTCTGCGTGTTGACGGAAACCGTTTAGGAAAACCGCCAGCATGCATGCATCTCTGCCTTATCTAATCCTGAAGCTGGCAGAGACAGGCTTGAATACCGATTGACTCATGCCTCTTTTTACACTTGTAAAAAGTAGGTGGTGGAATCTATAGGCATTAATTGCATTGCCAGCTGCAATGCTGCTCGTAATGTGGCGGCCGGTATTACTGCTTTTTTTCTGAGACCACACAAATTCCTGTGCCTTATTTATCCCCCACCCATTCCACCCAGGAAAGCATCAAAATCCCCTTGATGTGGGAGCGGATGTGGTCAGGGATGTCATTTCACCAAAATGCCATGGGAAGCGGAAGTGACATCACATGACCCGTGACCTCTGATGACATCACAGGAAGTGATATAATTTGACCCCACCCCAAAGTGACATCACAGAAAGCGATGGAACACAACCTTTCACCCCTTGACAAAACAGGAAGTGACAGCACAGAGCATTGTTGCCAAAAACACTACAATAAATATGGTTACGATATCACTGCAATGTGATATACATTTCATACAAGAATGAATCACCATATGTATCGTTAATATCAGTGTGTATAGGCCCATGTTACCAAATTACTGTGAATGCTCGTAGATGTCCAAGGCGACATGATAATGATGTGTTATTATATAGCACTTATGCTTAAGCGCTTTATATAGAACAAATATACATAATATCACCCATCCGTGTTGGTACTCATTTAAAGACCTCAGAAGGATGAAAGGCTGAGTTGGCGTTGGCGGGATTCCAACCTGCAACCTGCAGATATCACACATATCGCAGCAGCGAGCACGCAACCCACTGAGATATCTGACCAGCTATAGCTATCTTACTGGCTTCAGTAAAATGAGCAATTGCATGTTTAAATGTTCACAAAGTCAGACAGCAAATTACACTCTGTAGTGGATACCAATAAACTGATAGCAGATTTAACAGCAGGTCGGTTCATCTGCAGGTCTGGTGCAAAGTTGACCACATGTCAAGCCTTCATGGATCTACTTTTCAGGCTTCAGAGGTTGGCAAAATACATACCACTCGGAGGGTTCAGAAATGTGTATTAAAGAATTTAGAGTAGCGCAGGGAAAGCAGCACACTCACACAACGTCACGTACTCTGGGCTCTCATTACCTCATACATGCAAACAAACATCCGGAACAGTATGCCATGTAGATGGGAAAGGTAGACACATTACAACAAAGCATTAATTGTGGCACAATGAAATCAAGGGCCACTTGATGTGCTATGGTCAAATCTTTCTACACTGTACACAAGCTTTTAGGTACAAGGATTTTGTCCAGTGGCCAAGGACACCGAGATGGAATGTCTTGTGGTGATCGTAACAGAGACAACGGCAGAAAAAAAACATGCTATAACTGCAACTTGCGAAAAGCAAAATACATATAGTTCTTCTCTGCATTGTGAATTTGAGGTGTTTAAGAACAGGCTAAATCAGTTACTCACCCCCTGAAGTGACGTCCCTGGATGTGCTTGCGTCCACAGTCCTTACCAGTAGATTACATTCACATTCAAAATGATAGTTTGATCGAAAAGATTGTGCAACTGTTATTTTAATGAATGGGCTTGGGGTTAAATGCAGCCAAGGAAGGGTTCTCAGTCATTGCGCTGTAAACAACATGACTAATGACCTCCCAGATGGAGCATTCTGTTTATTATACCTGTTCCATTCCAAATGGAGACACATAAAAAGGAATGTAAAAAATGGTTTAGATCTGTTTGACCCCAAAAAGAATTGACCTTTTCCAATTTGACCATATTTTTATTTGGTCGTTGTTTTCCCCCGAAAATGCAGGGGGAGACGCCCATCACTTCCCCCCAACTTAACCTACTCCGTTTCCCCACCCCACACATATATTTAATTTAATTTTACCGAAATTCCCCCAAATAACGATCAAAGGAATTCGGTCAAATCGAAAAGGTCAATTTGGCCTGCGATCAACTATGCTACCACCCATAAAACAGCACTTACCTTCTGTCCCACATGAAGAGCCAGCCCGTATTGAATCGCTTGGCAAGAAACCAAAGCGCAAAAAAGATTATCGGATGAGCCTGGTGTTCAGTATGTCTAATCCAGTAGTTAATTCCTCAAAAAAACTAAAGAAATATTATGTTACTGTGTTAAAAAGTGCTGGTGGCGCAGTTGTACAAAGAAAGACTTTCGAAATAATTCTTTTATTCAAATTTATGATAACTTTAGGTACTGATATCTCATATAACAGTACAAAACATCATGTTAAGAAAGTCCCTGTGCAGTGTGTAATGTGTTCATAGAACATACATTTTTGCACACCATGTAACCATCTCCTTTCCCCAAACTGCAGTACAAATAGTTCAATTAAGGTAGGAATGAATGGACGTGGGCTGTCTGGGATTATTCGTGTTACAGGAGTTGGTTTTAGTAAACTGAGGCTTTTGACTTTCATTGTAGGAAATGCTATACTGTACGTTGAAATCATATTTTTTAGAGCTCTTAGTTTACCATGTGTGAAAGTCACCTAATTGATCCCTGTTTTTATTCTTGAAGGTCAGGTTTATGTAGTGTTTTACTTCTCTTTAAATGGAGAACTGCAAATTCACGGATTTAGCAAAAAGACACAGGACTGGATGCCTGCCACACGTGCCATGGGGACACTTTATGGCTCTGTATTTAGCCTACCTCTAAACTCGTGCATCACCTGCTGACATCAGTGCCAGTGCAAGTGTGAGCAGAGAGCGAGACGAAGGGGAATGCAGCTAGGGCCACTGAGCCTCATTCTCTGCATTCTTACAGGAAGGAAAGAGAACAACATTTGAAAAGGTGACTGATTTTGCTAGAAAAAAGGAAAACACATCTAATGCCAGGGCATTCGCACCGCTCAGACCAGTCCTGTGACAACCAATCTCCCTGTGTGTAATTGCCTGAGGAGCAAAAAAGTATGCAGTGGGAAGCGCCTGGGTAAGTTCATAGCTGCCTGCCAAGCATACCCACCAACGCGGTGTCAGGTGTGTGCGCGTGAGACACATCATTTTTAGCTTTCAATACCAGTCAAAACAGCCCCTGCTGACAAATGAAATTATAAGTATTCAGGAGAGAGTGAGGAAATAGGGGTCATTTTTCATCTATCCGCCTTGCAATATAACATTTAAAGAATGCACATGATAGCCAGAAGAGTCAGAATTGCACAAAGTCAGTGGGCCTCATTACACGGAAGGCGGTGAGCCATGGCGCTATTAGCGCCATGGCTCATGCCGGTAAAATACCGGCACCGCCTTGGCGGAAAGGGGATTTACCGCCCCATTCCAAGGTTGGAGGGGCGGTAAATCCCCCTTCCGCCATTGCCCTTCCCCATTCCCATTTCTGCCCCATAGGGCTCTATGGGAATGGGGAAGGCGCTAATTACGGCACCGCAATTTTGCGGTGCCGTAATTAGCTCCGAGGTCCCTTAGCAGGTTGGTTTTTAACACCTGCAAAAAGCAGGCGTTAAAGCACCAACCCGCTAAGGGACCTCGTAGTAAGACGCTAATGGTTAACGGTCCCCGTTACCATTAACGGTGGCCGTTAACCATTACCGCCTTCCGTGTAATGAGGCCCAATGACTATGTGGCCAGGCCCTCAGGAGGAGGAGCGACTGACACGTATACGGAAAGATATTCTCTCAGTAAGCCATTCAAACCTTATACAGTGAATGTCTTTATGGATACAGGTGCTTCAACATTGGTCATGTACCCAAATGCCTCGATGGACGACGTTGACTAATGCTGAGAAACCAATGTGCTGACTTCATTAGTGACACCACGACATAGCCATGTTAGTCAGGAAGTCCACTCACAACCATGAACAATGTTACACAAACATACACTCGTATACACAAAGAATATGCTTACACAGAATATGCTTACACAGGTCTGTAGATAGAGGACAGATACATATACATATACATTCTCCCCATGTTCTCCCTTGACGAGAATTCCCGACAAGTCTCGTCTATGAAAGTCTCGTCAAAACAGGTTCTTCCCTTTTCATACAAAACCATCAAGGACCATATTGACACCCTCACTCCTGCCCTGGTCAACTTCTGCAACCACTCCTTCACCACTGGAGCCTTCCCCTCGCCTCTGAAGAACTCTCTTGTGAACCCTCTTCTAAAGAAACCCACTGCCGACCCCTCTTGCCCTAACTATTGCCCAATCTCTATCACTCCCTTACTGGACAAACTTCTGGAAAAGCTAGCCTTCTCCCAGGTTAATCTGCACACTGATTCTGTTCGTTGTCTCTATGACCATCTGTCTGGCTTCAGAGAAGGAAGACGCATGGAAACTGTACTCCTGAACATCCGTGAAGAGCTGCTCTCCAACCTTGATTCTAATCTCCCCTATGTCCTCATCCTAATAAATCTCTTTTCTGCCTTTGACACGGTCAATCATGCCATCCTGCTCAACCACCTCTGTAATAATATGGGTATCACTGATCAGGCACTGGTCTGGCTGTCCTCCTTCCTCTCCAACTGACCCTCCCATGGTCCAACTTTGGTCCTTCATTTCCTCTATCTCACTCTCCACTTGTGGTGTTCCCCAGGGGTCTAACCTCTCTCCCTGGCTTTTCAACCAATACCCAAGACCCCTCGCCCACTGCATTGCTGCTCTCTGCTCCAATTTTCAGTGCTATGCGGATGAAACTCAGCTCGTGTTCAAGCTCCCCTCTGCCACCTCTTCTCCCTCTCTCATCTCTGACTGTCTGTCTGCAATCCTGGAGTGGTGTACCACCAACGTGCTCTGCCTTAATACCAGTAAAACAGAGATCCTCCTCACATGCACTCCTGAACCTTCCTTTTCTATCACTCTCTGGCCATCTCCCTTTAACTCTCCCTGTGCCCACCAGTGAGGCAAAGAACCTCCGGGCCCTCTTTGACTCCACGCTTTAATTTTATCCTCACATCTCTGATGTCTCAAACTACCAACTGCACCTCCTCAGAGGCATTCTTCCATTCCTCCTCTTTCCCCAGAAGCTCACTGTCTGCAGAGCTCTGGTTCTCTCTAGGCTGTATGTCTAGAAACTAGAAACTACCCTAACCAAGTATAGAAGGTATATTATGTTGGCCGAAAATCAATCGCATCATATGCCCTACATCGCCAACAGAGAATCGTCAGTATAACCATAGGGCGTCCATTTTGTGTAACATCCGCCATTTGCTGTCTCTTCCCTTCTGTTAAACGCTTTGCTAAATGTATTTCATTCTGAAAGCTTATACACGGTGCAAGGCCACAGTCTACATGTTGAGAGATCGGCCCAAACAGAAATGTCAAACAGTACAGGAATACATTGTTTTCCTCCCTCACAAGTCCTTGAAGGCGAGCAGAGAGGCATTTAATCAGCGGCTCAGGTGCCGGCTGGTCTCGCTAAAACTGAAGAAACAGGCCGTTAAACATGAATTATACTTTTATAGTGGCCCCCCTTCGGGGCTCTTCTTAGAGCAGGCTGACCCCTAGTTCACAAATAGAAGCCAGTAGATAACACGCTTTGGAATGTGTCTCTCCCACAAACACAGTATCCTTGCCGAACAAGTGCCTTATGTTCTTCATAACAAAGAACTATGTCTGCAAGTTGCAAACTACAACTGTTGCTAAAAAGAGTATAATAGATTGAGTAAGAAACGTGTCATAATGTGTCATATTTGTCACAATTGTCAAATACCGAACCCTAGCTCGAGAAGATACATTATGGGCGGTTTTGATGTGTCACAAAAGATTGTATGATTGCATGTTTTATATATATGAAACTGTTGTAGAATGTTCGCTCTCTTGCGTCTCACAAGGTCTGGGTGACACACGTTGCGAGACGTTGGACCCAGTTGGCCGACTGAGAATATATTTGCTTTGCAATAAACCCTAGTATTTGGAAATCGAACCTTGTGTCTGTCGTATCACTAGTATATGGTGATTGTGCCTTGTTTACATATGCAAAGGGTCTTCAGAGCCTAGCAAAAAAATGGCGCCTGAATAGGGACCCTCCCCCTTTTGCTCCATTGTTTACATTGAATTTGAAGAAGGCGAAAACGAATCGAGGACAAGGCCGTCGAGCTGGGATCGAAAGGTGTTTGGGGCGCCCCTGTGAAAGTGATGAGAGACTCCTCTGCAGATCTGTACACAGCCAATCCCCGATCGATGAGCAGCAGCCAGAGAGCATCGAGGTGAGGGTCCCGAAAGGATGCAGATTGATATAGATACGCAGTCGCGACGAGTCTTGGTTGAGTCTGTATACAGACGAATTGCGTCTTGAGTGATGAACTGATTGCCCCGATTCTTAACAGCCCTGATATTGATTGAGTGTTGCTCTTGCAAGATCAAACGCCCAGGGTAAGGTATGAATAAGATCAATATGCCTGGGAAATTGTCTTCCTGTCTAGTGGGATTTTTCCACTGCGGTAGACAACTTTTGGAAACTGGCCAGGTTGCGCCACCCATAGGGTTGCCAGCGTTTGAAATGTATGTGAAGTATGGAATTGGGGCAATAATGTTTAATGAAATTCGGCATAGGCAGACCAGACATGTAGCAGATTTGCAGTGGCCGAAAGATGGTACTTTTGAATTGGGACATATAGAACACTTAGAATCAGTACTACTAGTTGCCATCATATAGCATATAACACAAATTTAAGAACATTGTAACCGAACAATAACCAACAGTAACTGTCTCCAAATGCGTTTCATCCTATTAGTTTACATCCCCTTAGAGTGGGGTCATTTTTTGTAACGCATTCCATTAGCTTTTGTATTAGGTGCATATAAATAGTTTAGAGTTACCAAAAATAAAACGTCTAAGACTAAACAACGACAGTCTACATATGGAAGGTTCATCCGACTCAGATGGGCATGGTTACAAGTAAGGGTACAACGTCTCAGGAAGTGAAGGGGGCAATGGTCGAGGGGACATCGTCTCTGTTTCAATGTTTGGGTTCGGGTATAGCAATAATGATAAAGTTCTTCAGGGGGGCTTATGATCTGCGCTGAATTGTATGTCTCGCAGGAGGGCTTTCCAAGAGTCAAGGGTGCCACTCGATATGTCCCCACCAGGGATGATTCCATCTTGCCAGGCTCTGGTTTCGGCTGTGGTCCATCTTTCTAGTTCTCTCAACCAGCGTTCATGCCTCGGTCCTCCTGGTGTCTTCCATGCCATGGCTATGGTTCTCTTCGCCAGTATGCATGCGATATCCATCAACGTTACGACGTGTTTATATTTGCTTGGTCTAGGGTAAGTCCCTAATAGGCATTCTGCGGGTGTCCATGCATATCTGCGTACTCCGGCGTCTGTGCAGGTCTGTTGTACTCTGGACCACAACGCCATTGCCTTGGTGCAAGTCCAGAACATGTGGATGAGATCAGCCTTGTCGGTCCCACACCATGGGCATGCTGAGGAGGCCTGTTTGTTAAAGGAGGCCACCCTGTGTGGGGTCATGTACATCCGGTAAAGAACGTTTAGTTGTATCTGACCAAATCTAGAGTTTCTCGAGACCTTCTTGGGGTATAAAAGTACTCTTTCCCATTCTTTGTCTGTGAGTGCAGTTTCAAGGTCTGCTTCCCACTTCGCCTTTAGTGCCAAACTTTTGGGATTGGGTTTGTCGTTGCGTCTTTTATATAGTCGAGAAACAGGTTTCCAGCTATCTGTAAGGTCGTGCATTTCTTGTAACAGTGGGTCCGGGGTGGGTTCCTCCGGCCAGCTGCTCCAATTTTTCTTAGCGATTTGTTTGATGCGATGATACCAGAGAAATTGGCCACTCGATAACCCTTCGTTGGTCTGTAAAGATTCGAAGTCCCTGAACTCGCCATCCTCGAACATATCTCCCCATGTGTAAATTCCAACGTCCTCCCATCTCCTAGCTATTGAGAGATCCATTTGTGTTTTGCACATGTCAACCAGGATGGGGTTGTCTGGAGAGTAGGGATGTTTCACTTGCCTAATGTAGCAAGTTCTGGACCAGATCTGCCTTCCAAGTTCGACAATCATGGGGGCATCGGATTTCTGTTGCAAAGGGTTCCAAAGCGTTTCTCTGGGGAGTACTTTGGAGGAAGTTTGTCGTATCAGTCCCAGCTCAGCTGATGGATCGTCCGAGAGCCACTTAGTCACATGGCTAAGCTGTGCCGCAAGATAATACAACTGGCGGTCTGGGAGTTGTATTCCTCCTTCCTTATGCGGTAGGGATAGGGTAGCTGAAGACAATTTGTGCCTGGTAGGTCCCCACAGGAAGTCCCTGATGAGTGACTCCAATTTCTTAAAGAAGGGCGGTCTGACGTAGTGGCATATGTTGGCAAAGAAATATAAAAAACGGGGGAGAACTATCATCTTGATGATTGCCGCTCTTCCTACCATCGCAAGTGGAAGTCTTGACCAGAATTTCATGGATCTGCGGAGGTTGGTTACTGCTACTTCAGTATTGTATTTGTGTGTGAACTCCGGGGTGTGGCCCACATTGATTCCTAGGTACCGGAACTTGTCCAGTTGCCAATCCATCCCTATATTCGGGAGTTCTGCCTCTTCTAGGCCTCTCAAGCTGGCCAAAGGTAAGGCTGAGGATTTCAGTCTGCTGAATTTGATCCCAGAGTATTTTGCGAAGTTGTCCAGTACTTCCAGTATGATTGGTGCGTTGGCTTGGGGGTCCCTCAAGTATAGTAGCACATCATCCGCGTACAGCGATATTATATTGTGTTCGTTGCCTACCGTGATGCCTGCATCAAAAAACTGCTTCCTAAAATATATGGCAATCGGCTCCGGGCCCAATATATATAGCATGGGCGACAGCGGACACCCTTGTCTGGTGCCCCTCTGTATTTTCCAGGATTCGGACACCATTCCGCCGGTCTTTACTCTTGCTACGGGAGAATTGTAAAGCACTGTGATCCATCTGATGAAGCCTTCGCCAAACCCAAACCCTCTCAGTACCTCGATAAGCCACTCCCAGTAGATGGAATCAAAGGCCTTAATGGCGTCAAGCGATAAAATCGCTAGGTCCTCTTCACTCTCATAGGATTCGGCCATGATGTGTTGGAGTCGTCTCAGGTTGGCCGTAGTGTTGCGTCCTGGAACAAAGCCATTCTGTTCTTCGTGTATTAGGGACCCAACCACCCTAGCAAGTCTGCAGGCCAGTATGGTGGTAAGAATCTTGCTGTCGTAATTTAACATGGCCAAAGGGCGATAAGAGTCACAATCGTTGGGTGGTTTGTTAGGTTTAAGCATGGGAATTATTATCGTCTCTTTCATGGTGTTAGGTAGGACCCCATTTTCGTAAGCCTCCTGGTAGACCCCATGGAGAATTGGGGTGAGAGTGGTTTCATAAGTTTTGTAGAATTCGGGCGGAAGGCCGTCGCTTCCTGGGGCCTTACTGGTGGCCGGTGATCTGATTGCTGCTGTCACATCTTCAGCCGTGATTTCCAATTCCAATGCTTCTCTTTGTTCGCTGGATATTCTGGGGAGGCCTATCTCTTCCAGTGTGTCTTTAATATCCTCCCTGGATATTTCTGTGTCATGGGAGTATAACGTGGAGTAGAATTTGGCAAACGCTTCGTTAATACCCAGTTGTGTCCTGTGCCGTATCCCCTTTTCATCGAGTATCTCCATTGGGAGGTGTTTGGGGCGTTCTCGCTTGCACAACCAAGCCAGCAGTCTTCCGGGTTTGTCGGACTCCCTGTGGGATCTAGCGGTGTATGTTGCAAAATCAAACTTCTCCAGTCCATCCCAGGAAGATTGGCATTTCTCGCGGGCTTCCTTCAATCTCCCTTCAACTTCTGGTGTAGTGCATGAGGTGGATTCCAGTCGGAAGATCTCCTCTTCCTGTGCTTCGAGCTCGGCCCTCAGTTGCCTACGAGTGCCCCCAGCTTTGGATATTATTTCTCCTCTGACTACTACCTTCATGGCCTCCCACAGTGTGCTCCAGGTGGATACTGAGCCTTTGTTAATGTCAATATATTCCTCTAGTTTTTCGGCGAGGTCCTCTCTGAATATAGGGTCGGCGAGGGTCGCAGTGGGCATTCTCCACATGGGGATTGGTGGTCTAGGCCCCTTGACTTGCAATTGCATGACCAGTGGGGAATGGTCAGAGATTGGTCTTCCCAAGTACGTTGTGGTTTCAACCAATGAGGCTTGTTCTCTGTCGACAAACAAGTGGTCGATTCTTGTGTAGACTTTGTGTGGGGCCGAATAATAGGAGTAGTTCCTTTCTTCGGGATGCTGTTCCCTCCAGATGTCAACCAAGTCGAGGTGTTCCAGCGCGTCTGTCGGAGCAGATGTTGCGGGTTGCTTGGGTGAGGGGGTGGTGTAGACCTGTCTTTAGAGCCATCAATGACGCAATTGAAGTCCCCTCCCCATATGAAGGTCTTGTTTCGATGGTGCGTCATCCGTGAACATATTGCTTTGAGGTGTGAAGGTATTCCATGTTGCGGGAAGTACGAATTGACTAAGCAAATTGGAGTCTGCTCAATAGTGCCCCACATTATTACGTACTTTACTTCCTTGTCAGATTCGAACCCTTGTAATTGGAAGGGTACATTCGGGTTCACCCAGGTGAACACTCCCCTCGAGTATTTGGAGTAAGGTGATCCTCTCCCGGTCCCAGCCCATTTGTCCGCTAGTTTAGACATGGCATCTTCCATGAGATGTGTCTCTTGCAACATTGCAATCGATATTTTCTTCCTGCGGAGGTAGGACTGTATTCGATTCCGTCTCAGGTATGAGCTCATCCCCCTCACATTCCACGTCATTACTTTAAGATGTGAGGCCATCGGAGCAATGCTTCAGGCCCAGCAGGCCGCTCCCCGTCGGGAGCCTGGGGCGATCTCAATCGTGAGTTACGATACAGCAGGCGAGGGTATTCAGGTTCCACACCCTCTGAGTCGTAGCATACATCCTTCTTGCGTTTTATTGGCGTCAGTGATATGTAGACTGTGTAACTAACAAAACAATTAACAGAACTCAAACTGGTGCGCCCAGCAACTACATCGTCGTTGTGGTGCTCAGGCGCTCTCGAGCCGTCTAGACCCATCCGGGTATTGGGCGTGAGGTAGGTTAGGCAGGTGGTTGGCCCGACCTAGGTTGTTTGCGGGGTCTGGCGGCGAGGCCGAAAGAGGGCCGTTTCTGCGTAGCTGACTGTTAGTTGGATTACCTTCTGTGGTCCGGCCGCTTGTGCTTGTTGTGTCCTTCTATGGGGTTGTGTCTCATGCGGTCTGGGGAGCGTCTGTCCCTTCTGCGAGGTTTTTATCTTCTAGCCACATATTAGCGGCTGTTAGATTTTCCAGAAATATCGCCCGTCCCTTGAAGATGACCTTCAATCTCGAGGGGTAGAGGAGCATGTATTTCAAGTTTAGCTGTCTTAGTCTTGCTTTCACTGGTACAAATGAGTTTCTTTCCCTCTGAACTTTCTGGGTATAATCAGGGTAGATAGCGATTTTGGAGTTACCTCGTTCTATGGGTCCTTCCTCCCTGCAATACCTCAGGATGGTCTCTCTGTCTTGAAAGTTGAGTATTTTGGCAATTATGGGGCGAGGGTGCGAACCAGGTGGGGGCCTCTTTTGGAGGGACCTATGTGCCCTTTCGACTGAGAATCCTTGAGTTAGCTTCTCGGCGCCTATCTCCTGTAGTATCAGAGACTTAGTGTAGGCCGTTGATTCGGGCCTTCGCTTCCCTCAGGCACTCCCAGTATTCTGATGTTTCCCCTTCTGGCCCGATCCTCGGCTTCCTCAGATCTTGTCTCTAGCGCTGCCACCTTCCTCTCTAGGTCAAATACTTTGGCTTTCAGGGCTACGGTGTCTTCCGTCGTTTCACAAATGGTTGTCTCGGCGTTTTTCACCCTCTCAGTCAAGTTTCTGGCATCTTGGCGCATGAGTTGGATGTCGGATCTGAATTCGTCAATTTTAGTGTCTATGTGTGTTCTTAGCGAAGCTATAGCCTCCATTACCTGGGTATGGTTTTCAGCTGTTTCTCCCTCTCTTGCCTGTGCCGGTTCCGGGGTGGGAGGGCGAGTATGCGTAGGGGTTTTTGATTTAGTGGAAACATACGAGTCCATGGTAGCTGGTTTCCCTTTGTTCTTGGCAGCCATGTTCAAGTCGTGCATTGTTCAACTTGCTGCAGGGGCAAGGCGTGCAATTTATGGAGCAATCCGGATAGATTCAGGACTGGACGGGTGTGCCAGTCTTTTTTTGCAATGTCTTGTGTACGTTGGGGCCAGGGGGCAGAATTGTGGCCGTCAACACAAAGTGGTTGGGAGTTAATTGTCTTGTGCCCCGGACCCTATTGCGTGTGCGTGGTCCTCAAAGGTCCGTTGTCCATTTATATCCGGTGGACAGTTTCTGGGGAGGGGGCCATTCGCCTCTACTGATTGTGTTACCCCCAACACGTGTGGTGGGCGCAACGGGTGATTCCCTCCAACTCCTCACTTGAACTGTCCGCCTCCGCTTCAATGAGGTCAGGTGATCAGGGGTCCGCCACCTCAATGCTTCCCCGCCACTCCTCTCCCTGGTCGCAGGCTCGAGCCCCCGGGTATCCGGGCGAGTGTGCTTGACGTCTCCAAGCTCGTTGCGGGCCTCTGGGCAACGATGGGAAGGAGTCCCGGATGGCTGATTCCGGGCCTCTCGAGCCGCTCCCTCCGTTCCAGGCGGCACATGATCAGTGCCGTCCTCCATCCCGATCGGGGCAGGGACCCCGCAGCAGTCCACAGCGCGGCGAGGGGCTCCGGGGCGTGTCTCACCGGTACTCTTGGGCTCCCATACGGAAGACCGGGACCCAGTGTATTCCTGCAAGCTCCGGGAGGAGCGCCCACGGGAGCCACAGCGGATGGCTTCGCCTCCTCAGGAGAAGCTGTATTTATCAGCGATCCGCCATCTTGGAAGCAGTCGAGAACAGGCAGGGGGAGTACCAGTTCGAATGCGGTCCCTCACGTCCTGTTGGTCCGTTTTCACGGCGGATCAGCTCTACCTTGTCGGGGACCCTTCCTCCATCCTCGCAGTCACTTTTTCGTCCCGAGGGTGTAAATCAGGTCTGCAACAGGATCTAGAAACGGCGCCACGGCCGGAGCTAGGCAATTCAGCCTCTGCACGCCATGAGCTCCAGGCCACGCCCCTAGAAAAAGAGCATATATTAACCACTAGCTACACACCTCTAACACACCAAGTAAGGCTACTAATTCGAAATTATCCTCACAATGGAAGTTTCATGAGATTATATCAACCACCACAGTCAAGGTACTGTATTTAACATATTTTAATCATTATTTCATCTAAGCATAACAATAAAAAAAACATAAAAAACCATATACAGCGTTCGTCGTTTGCGAAAACAACAGTAGGGAAAAAGACAGAGAGGCTGCCACTTCACATTTATGGCTGTTATTCACACCAATGTATTCACAGTTTATAAGCATTGGTTGATTTGTGTGATGTTAGTAATGGTGTGACTCAATCAGATTACAATTATACATAAACATGGTATAATGGCGTCTACAATCTGATGTGTTTCTGGGGCAAAGAACAGTACTGTTGCAGTCAAAAGCTCATCAGTAGTGTCCCAGGACCCGTCTTCAGGACGCAGTAGGTTAAAAATCTGGTTACACTGTCAACATGGCACCTATGTGTCAGTATGGTAACCTATAGAAAGAATAAAAATGAAGTAAATGTAAGAAATATAGATAAAAACCTTGTATCCGTGGTGTAAGTGTAGTACAAAAAAAGTAGCCGGCTTGCTAACCTTATAGTGATTTCATATGGTGTGATGGGCGAGGCGATTGCACTAGTCAATCTTAAACTAGCGACAGACAATTCCGTCTCGGGAGTTCAGGCTGTGGATCAATACATAGTTTTGATCAGTCGGGGTGTGATGTTAAAAAAGGAAATTTTTTAAACAATCATAATTACATTTACAGGTAATCGATAATGTACCGTTCAGTGTGGACCTCAGTCAGATTTTCGGTTCCCGTGATAGACGTTGGCCGTGGGCAAAGGTGAAGTAGTTGTAAAACACTACATTACCCACAATGCATCATGGGATCTATCGGAAATGAAACATATATCAGTTTTGCGTTGTTGCTATTTAGTGTGAGTGTACAAGTTAGACAAAGCCAACACTTACTTGGCAGTGAATGTCCCAGGCGTAATTTTGGTATTTAGTCTCGTCTTTTAGTGGTTAAAAATCAATTCGCATGTGGCCCATGCTGAGAAAGTGAATTCTGCATGGGGGCAAGGAGAGAAGGGAAAAACCGGTCAGCCCTCAGTTTATTGATGGGATAGCCGTGTGTGTCAGGATATAAAAACTGGCTTACCTATCGTGCCGGCGCTCGCGCTGCATGAGACCGATGGGGAACGCAGCTTCAGTAGCGTGTTTTCTGCCGATTCGAAAAGCGAACGTTGACATCAAGGAAGGACTATTATATCAGAAACTGTGTCATCGGCTTCGAAAAAGGACTACCCAGATTGTCCGAAAAAGGGGCCATTTTTGAATGGACTAGTATGTAGGTAAGAAGCAAGAGAAAGCAATTCAGACCTTTAAAAGGGAGCCGAATGGAATATCCTCAGATGATTGTTATTATGACCACTATTAAACAACATTGACTTATCGTTTTAAATGTTGTAAAAAGTGTTACAAGAGTGATACGGATCAATTAGATGGAACAAACATAGATGAGTTTGAAAGAGTGATAATGGAACCGGTGGGTTGTTCCATTTTTAATAGAGCAAGGGTAATCAATCAGGTGGTGAGACCAGCAGATAGACTTTATGTGCCTTATAAATCATCTGTAATCATTTTTCACATGAATCCAGTAGGGAACAAGGACATTGTGCCCCTAGATGCATGAATATTGCAGTACTTGAGAAAGAAGAAGAACCAATATATGTAGGTGATCCTGTTTATTTTATAAGTGGAGGAAAAGCTTATCCTTGGTGGCCCAGAAATTGGGGAGGGACTTGTTACTTAGGGATCCTTTTCCCTGGTGTATTCCTTTCCAAAAAGTCAAATATATCCAAATTATCCAGATCCAGGCCACGTCGGGATGACACAGGATTAATTGCAGAGGACATAGCAAAATCATTTATCTCATTCTGGGGGCAAGCCATAAACTCTTGGACTATAAGAACACTGTCCAGGGTATTAGAAAAAACGATAAATGGAACAACTGATATATTATATAATATGACATTAGAAAGAAAAGGAAGTTAGATTAATGACACTTCAAAATAGAATGGCTCTTGATATAATCTTGGCCGATCGTGGAGCTGTGTGTAAAATCGTGGGGTCAACGTGATGTGTATTTGTGAGTGACTCCTCCACTACAATTTTTGAGGCAATCAAGAAATTGCACATTCTGAGTTCTGACATTCATACCCCGATAGGCAGTTGGGTGCTGACTATAAGTTAATGGTTTTAGGAGTTACTGCGCTAATGGGGATGGAAACTAGTTGCAATTCTAGTAACATTACTTGGAATCCTCATGACATGTTGTTGTTGCATACACTGCCTGCCAATCTTTTGATCTGAAATAACAAATGAATGTGTACACATGGTAACAGAAAAAAGAACTCCCAATTTCAATACGAATGCAAAGAACGAAAGAGAAACAATGAAAGAATTCATGTCAATTAATATTGATGATGATGATTACAGTAGCATGCATAGTTCAGAACTAGATACATGGTCAGAAGAAGATGCAATGTATGGTTGATGCTCTTGGATTACGGGCAAAAGGAGGGTTTGTAAGTATAGAAACTACCCTAACCAAGTATAGAAGGTATATTATGTTGGCCGAAAATCAATTGCATCATATGCCCTACATCGCCAACAGAGAATCGTCAGTATAACCATAGGGCGTCCATTTTGTATAACATCCGCCATTTGCTGTCTCTTCCCTTCTGTTAAACGCTTTGCTAAATGTATTTCATTCTGGAAGCTTATACACAGTGCGAGGCCACAGTCTACATGTTGATAGATCGCCACAGACAGAAATGCCAAACAATACAGGAATACATTGTTTTCCTCTCTCACAAGTCCTTGAAAGCAAGCAGGAGGCATTTAATCAGCGGCTCAGGTGCCGGCTGGTCTCGCTAAAAGTGAAGAAACAGGCCGGTAAACATGAATTATTCTTTACAGCGGCCCCCCTTTGGGACTCTTCTTAGAGCAGGTGGACTCCTAGTTCACGAATAGAAACCAGTAGATAACACGCTTTGGAATGTGTCTCTCCCACAAACACAGTATGCTTGCCAAACAAGTGCCTTATGTTCTTCATAACAAAGAACTATGTCTGCAAGCTGCAAATTGCAATTGTTGCTAAAACGAGTATAATAGATTGAGTAAGAAACGTGTCATAATGTGTCATATTTGTCATAATTGTCAATTACCGAACCCTAGCTCGAGAAGCTACATTATGGGCGGTTTTGATGTGTCACAAAAGATTGTATGATTGCATGTTTTATGTATATGATACTGTTGTAGAATGTTCGCTCTCTTACGTCTCACAAGGTCTGGGTGACACACGTTGCGAGACGTTAGACCCAGTCAGCCGACTGAGAATATATTTGCTTTGCAATAAACCCTAGTGCTTGGGAATCGAACCTTGTGTCTGTCGTAGCACTAGTATATGGTGATTGTGCCTTGTTTACATATAAATCTGCATGCTAATACTCTCCGCCCTCTTCAACTCATCCAGAACAGGACTGCAAGACTTGTCCTTGGCCTCAAGGCCAGCGATCATATCACTCCAGCCTTGAAATCTCTTCACTGGCTGCAAGGATTAAGTTCAAGACCCTTTGCATTGTCCACAAGGCCTTCTGGGGGTTCTCAATAACTCCAACTCCCTCTTCTTAAATACCTTCCTACTGGACCTCTTCACTCCTCCAACTCCCTCAGGGCCAGTCGCTTCTCCAAGCATCAAGTTGGTGGTATATCTCTTTCTTCAGCTGGGGCCTCCCTCTGGAACAACCTCACTGCCTCTCCGAAACTTGAGAAGAACCACCTTTAGTTCCGGAAGCACCCCAAGACCATCCTCTTTGCTTCTCTCTTTCTCTCCCCTGCTGATCTCTGTCTGTTTCAGCATCGAACACCTGGCTACCCTCTGATTTTGGACCCAGATCCCTGCCACACACCAGTACTGCCCATACAACCCTTGCACCTGGGTCGGTATCTGCAACCCTACAGTCCCTTTCCTACACTTATCAGACACCTGTTGTCTATGCCCTAATTTTGAACTTGCAACTTGCTGGCCGCACCACCTGTTTGTTGTTATCTCATGTTCAGCACTTTCCACTCCTCCCCTGCCCCTGGCACTTTCCCCCTTCCCTCGCCCCTGCACTTGGGCATTCTCAATGTCACTGGGCCTAATATGATCACTGTTTGCTCCTCCCTTGTATCCCTCCCTTGCCTCTTCGTGTCCTGAAACACTTGTGTATGGATGCAATATAAATAATATATAATATCATACATATTGTTAAAAGCTTTGATTATTTTTCTGCTGAAATGCTGAACACAAGGCAACGAAGAGATGCAGAGCAAGCTTGCAGATGTTTATGGCAACTAACCCTATGGAACTACAGGATCACATAAGGAGCCTGGCAGGACCAAATACGACCAAGCCATAGGAAACATAGGACAATATAGATGTGTAGAAATCATAGTATAAGTATAACGAGCATCACATAAGGCCACAAGCCGCAGGAGGGGAGATGAGGGAAAGCAGAACCAGCCTGCACAGAACAGGAAGGCCAGGACTCAAAGCCAAGGTCAGAGGCAAGGTCAGAGACAAGCAGCACATGCCAAACCTAAAACGACAAGGGGTCCTCTGCAGAAAAACAGAATAAAACCTCATAAATTGCAGACCAGAAGAGCTCGATTTCATGGTCCCCAACCATGTGATGCAGCAGAGCTAGACAATGGTTATTTACCTGCGGTGGGAAGACAAACAGTTCTCAGCACCACAGACATGAAGTGAAACATGAACAAGTGAACAACATTGCAACATGGAGAGCACTTTCACAGGCAAAAGTGGAACTGGCAAATGATACATTGGGAACACAGTCATTTCCATCACCTTGAAGATGTGCACAGAGCACTAAGAACAAAGCTGCGTCCCAGGCATGGGGAGACCAGTTCCAGCCAATCAGGGGACAGAAATCCAGGGGTGGATGGCAACGACCAATGGTAATCCTGTGGCCCTGCAACAATGTAATAGATAGTTTCTTGGGGAAGGGGCAGGCTTTCCACCTGACATGAGAGGGCAAATTAACTAAGATCCATAGATGTAATGTATATGGTATACCACTCCTATCACCCAACCAGAAACTGGGATACTTTTTTCAGGGAAGGGCCCATGTTGTGACAACACTCTGCCACAAAAAGCCTTGACATGGCTTTGGTATCAGTGACTCTGGAGATTTTGTAATGTCCTGTATGATCCCTGTCAGTTTTTGTAATAAATGACAGTCTAACATGCCCTTGGCTGAGTCCTCCACTTGTTCTGGGGGAAGGGTTGTTAAGCCCTGGGAGATGAACAGGTGAGCTCGTAGTCACCCTCAGACCTCTGGCATACTATACCTCACCAGCAAGTTGGTAGCTACAAGGCGCCTTGCGGAAACCAAGTCCGACAGGGTGTGCACCCGCATACAAAGCCGTCAGGAGTCAGTTTGGAAAAATCCTGCCCGCGGTCCATGAGTCAGCAGACCAGAAGGGTGGTATGGCAGCTTTGGGGGAGCCAGTAGCCAAACAGCGCAAGTGGATCACAGAGTGTAAGTATTAACTCAGCCACATGGCAACTAGGGTGAGTGTGAAAGAAATGGTGGGTGTGGGGTGTTAATGAGTATTGTTCAGTAGTGTCAGAATATTGTTGAATATTGTCTAGCAGTATCGAGTATTGTGATGCATAGTAGGGAAGGAGCAAAGGTAGATGTCATTTTTGTGGGTAGGGCACATTTGGTCTTGAGGGAAAAGGTTCTGGTGAATAACCTAGACTATTGACTTAAGGGCAGGATAACAGAAGTTATGTGAATATTGGATTTCCTGTGAATTGGGTGTTTTAGCTCGGGTTATGGATGCTGGTATCCCTGTGTAAAGGCTTAGCAAAGGGAGCTGGCCTAGATTGCAGAAGATGTTCGTCTGGTTAAGTTTTGAGGAGGCGTTTTATCTGCAAGGCGACCCTGTAGGTATAGATTGAACACAAAATATATGGGCATCCCCTGTTAGGAGTCAGGAAGACAGCTGCGGGTTCATGTTGGGGTTGTGTAAATGTTTGGGTAAAGGGACATTAGCATTGTGAGCATTGTAAGTGATCTCCCTTGTTTAGTGAAGTGGTGACGACACCCATTAGGTCTAACATAGGAGTCGGAGAGCATGAGGAGTTATAGAAGTTGGTGTTGAGAAACAAATAATTGGCAGAGGAGGCTGTTCCGTGGTGGTGCGCGGACGGCGCAAGCTAGAGATTGGTGGGTGGGCCTGAGGAGGCCGTAAAGTGGCAGAAGAGCGGGGCACGAAGTACAGCCTGATAGGTTGTTTTGGAGCCAGAGATGCTCGAGAAGAATTGTTGAGAACTATTATTTGTGATATTCATAAATTGTGCTTGTGTAAAAAACAGAGTGTTGAAAGCCTCTACTTGAGGTCAAGTAAGTTTAAAAGCAATGTATCAAGGGAAGCACAGGAGGGCACACCCCTACAGCACCTATGTAAGGCCAACCGATATAAGGACAAGATTTGTAAATATAGTTTTGTAAATGGACAAAAAGCACAGAGGGTAAATTGGCTAAGCCATGGTCATAATGTAGAAGTTTCTCTACAAAGATGTATAGCAACCATTACAGACACGCATACAAGACACCTATAAGGGAAAGAAGCTGGCCAATCGTATGGCGATCTCTGAGCTCTAGAGGATGTTCCAGGAGGACGAGTGGGAAGTATCAAAGTTTCAATGGATGCTGATCCAGCAGGAGACACCGGGGGCAGCACCCACAGCTCGCGCTCCCCCTCCTTCTCCTGAGAACGAGAGAAAGAAGGAGCTGCAACAGAAGCACAGGGGTTACACCCTATACGGGCGCAGAAGGCAGCGGAGGGGTACACAAATCCAATATTTCAATCCTCGACCATATACCAAGGAGGAGGGGCAGAAAGGGGTTGGATAGACAGACCGTGGGAAGGGAGCATGCAGCGAGGCCCAGACGAACACTAAAGAGGGGCAAGAGGGCATAGCATCGAATAAATAGGTAGGAGGGCAGATACTTCTGAAATTGAATAGGAAGGCAACAGGAAAACCACGAGGGCGACAGAAGAAATAGAGGGTCATAAGGGGAGCAGCGAAGCACAAGACTCGGTGGAGATAATGGAAGAAGTTGAAAGAAAGGAGAAGGAAGAACAGGAGGGACTCGATAGGATGTGAAGAGACAAGAAAAGGGAGGAGGAGAAAGAATGGGAGCTGCAAGAGATGAGGAGAAGGAGCTTGGGGAGTTAGTGAGGCAAAGGAAAGAATACAAGAAGGAGAAGCACATTTTAGTGAGAAGGGAATAGAGAAAGTGGAAAATACAGAGACTCACAAGAGAGCGCAAACGCAAGGAGGAGGAGAGCGCAATAAGAGATGTATGGAAAAAGTGGGGAATGGGCATGGGAGACAACAAAGTGGGAGTAGGTACACGAACTGAGCCAGACAGCGGTACCACACGGGACAAGATTGCTACTCCGTCAGACAGGACAGATCATGTGTTCATCTGAGGAAGGAGGCATTGAGGACTTGATTGAATTTGAAGGGCAGCTCATCGAAGACACAACCTCTAGGAGGCTGAGCTTCCTGGACAATTTTGGTAATTATATGGACACTGATTCAGAAGGGGATGCAGAGGGAAGCGAGGATGGGGCAAGAGGGCAACCCAAGCATCAGTTGACAGTGAAAAGCGCATATAGAAGTGTGACATGGAGAGTTGGAAAATACGCAAGAGGGTTTAGGGGTGACAAGGACGATCTATCACAACAGTACAGAGACACATCACACAGTATGGATGACCTAGCCCCATACGTGCAGAGGCTTAGAGATCTTCCAGGATGAAGGAAGGTGGAGCCGGAAAAGGCATGTATTGACATTAAAGATGCTGGAAGACCTGATAGGAAGATCAGGCTGACATGATGGGTGAATGGGGAGATAGGGGTCACACAGTTGCCCTTACTAGAAAATGGATGGTGGTGACCTCAGTACATACTGTGGAAGCACATAGACAAGGAAATCTTGAGGTGTAGACAACCCTTGTTAACCGCGGGTACAGGGAAATTGATATATGAAATGGAAAGGATGACAGTAGGACAGAAATTAACAGTCGGGGAGGTAAAGGGGCTACTCGTGGCAATCCTCAGGGGAAGCTGCTGATGACGTATGGAGAAGGGTGAGGTACCCAGGAGTAACCACCCAGGACACGTGCATGATGGTGCACCATTTTCTAACTGCCGGGCAGCCATATGTCAAGCTCTACGGACACAGTACCCAGACACCGAAGACATTAGTGCGATTATGGCACGCAAAATGGGGGTCGACGAAGACCCCTTACACTTCATTCAGACGATTCAAGAGTTTTGGCCCCTTGAAACGCAAGAACCGTGGGGCAAAACAGTAGCATTATTCTACCACATATTATGCCAAGGGTTGCCAGCGCAGGTGAAAAAGCAATGAAGAAATTAGTGGGGATGGAGGCAAATCCTTGGTCAGAAATACAGCTCACGATAGAACAGTACTGTAGGTTAATGGAAGAAACGTGAGGAAAAAGCATGAGGAAAGAAAGCAGGATGAGGCGAAGTTAGTACAGAAGAAGCTATCTAAATATGCCATGGAAGTTGGCAGTATTGACGAGCATGGGAGGACAAAGTGCACCACAGATGCAGCATGCACCACCTCCTTCATGGGCCTGGGAGGATGCGCAGCACAGGTTTCGAGGAAGAGGCGGTCACCTAGATGTGTGTATGGGCATTAGATGCAGCAGAATAACGGGGGATTCCCAGGGGGGTTTCGAGGATATGGGCAACAGATGCAGCAGGGTCCAGGGAGGCTTGCAGGGCGGTTCCAGAGGCAGGTGAGAGAGCCATCCCAATGCTGGGTATGTGGACAGATAGGGCATATCTCGAGGGTGTGCAGAAGCAGGGGAGGAGCAAAACAGAATGGGGGATGCAATACCAGCCAGCATAATATGATATATGATATGGCATTTATAAAGCGTCTGTACACAAGTGTTTCCAGGGGGAGCAGAATGAGTATTAAACACAGGACCCGACACCTCAACAAGGGCACACACTGAACACATACCCGCAAACATGCCATCACATTACACAGGCAGCACAAATGCAAGTGCCTTTGCAGCAGTATTCGCAGGCACCACAGATGCCACAGATACATGGTAATGCACAACACACAACACGGCACAGCAAATACCACCACCACAGAACAGCACACAACCAAATGACGGGACAATGGCAGGCACAGACTCCATGACGACTCCCATTAGGAACCTGGGGGAGGTAACTGTAGCGGGGAGCAACCCATTCTTGGGGAGCAGGATATCCTTATACCCTAAATAGGACAGCCCACAGACAGACTTGATGTGTTCCATCCTATCGATTACACCCAATCCTGTGGAGGAACCACGTATAGGGATGACGATAGGTGACAAGACTTTTTCCTTTCTTGTAGACACAGGGGTGACCAAATCCTGCATCCGGGAGGGGAAATATAGCATGTCAGGTGATGCCATGAGTGTTCAAGGATTCTCTGGGGCAATGGAAGTGGTTCCTTTACAGATGATATTTCACGCTGTATAGGGGAGCACGATCTATCTTTGCCCCTACTCTAGTCTCCATAGACACTTGTAAATATACTGGGGAGAGACATCATGAGCATACTTAACATGACCATTTCATTCACTGACAATGGCATAGTGTGTTCCAAACCAGGGATACACCTTCTAAACGCAAGGGAAGTCATGCAAGCTTATTGTGAACGATGGGTACAGAGATGTGTGCCAGTGAATGAGGATCTGTTCCAATATGGGACTGAAATTATAATGCATGGCTTCCAGTGATTCAGGGGAAACTGTGGTGCCATCAAAAACAAATACTTATTCAGGCCAAAGATACCATTGGATGAGAAATATGGGACAATAGTGCCCCTAGAATTAGAGGCAGTAATCGTGGGGGATGACTGTATAGTAGTGCATGGGACAGATGACAGAGGGTGACCACGGCGAGCAGTGATAACCATAGCTGAAGGGTACAGGTTGACCACAGTTACAGACAAAGCACTAATTGAATACAACAGATCAGACCATGAGATGGTGTTTAAGATGAGCATCACATATTGGGTGAGAATACATTACAGATGGCGCTAAAAGCACCACTGAAGTTTCTCGAGGATGATTTGGCAGAGGCCCCCATCATCTTACAAACAATAAGCCCCTATGATGTGGGGTGCCTGAAGGGGATGGGAGCAGTGAAGAAAAAACTAAAGCCAGGAGCCATTCTGCCACAAGTTGAGCAATACCAACTTTTAAGAGAGGCAGACAGGTATTTATGAGACCATTGCAGCACTAGTGAAACAGGGCATCCGAGTGCCATCAGAATCATCATGCAACACGCTGTGTACCCAGTCAAAAAGGTGACATGGGGGTCATGACATTTTATACAGGACTTGTGCCCTCTTAACCATATTGCAGAAGCAGAACATCCTTTAATTCTGAACCCGGCGACAATTTTGTGCAGCATCTGCCTACTTCACGGTCATAGATTTGAAGAATGCATTCTTCTCTATACCATTACACACAGACTCACAAGAAGTGGAAACATGCAAGACTTCCTCAAGGGTACTGCGAATCATCTTCCACATTCAATAGGGTCCTTCAAATGGACCTAGGCAAGGTGAAGATGGAAAGCACAGTTATACAGTACATAGATGACATATTGATCTGCAGAAAGACAGAAGAACAGTGTATAAATGACTCAGTACATATGCTGACAGTACTAGCAGACAAGGGATACAAGGTGGACAAGGCCAAACTACAATATTGCCAGACAAAAGTGTCATACATTGGACATATGATCTCCCAAAATGGCCGACGAATGACACCAGAGAGGGCAGAGGCAATACGCAGGACAGCGAAATCCACAACAGTCAAAGAAATGCAGCAGTTCTTGGGGCTAGGTAATTACTGCAGGGCATGGGTAGTCAATAACAGCAACTACACTAGGCCATTATTAAGTGTACTGAAAGAAGCACACAGAGGGGCGAAGACAATACAACAGACATACTATCAATAGGAATTATTTCTGTTCTCACACTCCGACGGTGTCTGGATGACCTCCGTACCGACACAGAAGACTTGCTTGGGGCACAAGCCACTCACTTATTACAGCGGGAAATTAAACCCAGTAATGAGAGGACACTATCCATGTGAACAAGCATTGGCTGCAGTCGCATTCGAAGTGGACAAACCAGCAAGTATTACCATGGGATGCAGCAGGGCCTCAGGGTATGAGGTGTTGCTATCTAACCCAGCTCTCAAGATAGTGAGATGCAGACTTGTCAACCCAGTGACCTTTCTCACCAACATGTTACAGAAGGGTGACTATGCACATGACTTCACAGCAAACATAGAGACATTCAGTGACACATGGAAAGTACAGGAGGATGCACTGGAGGGGGAGACATGCTCTATATTGACGGGTCTTCAACAATTGATCAGATGACTGGAGAAAGACATACTGGGATAGCAGTCATGAGGATGAGAGAGAATGGGACAAGCAAGTTAGTGACAATCACACACCTGCCATCACTTTACTCAGCACAAGCAGCAGAATTAGTGGCCTTAATTTTGACGTTGGAGCAGAGTAGGGAGAACAAAGTGACAATGTATTCATATTCAGCCTACGTGATATCCACAGTGCATTCTGGGCTGTCAAGTTGGATGAGGGGGGGCTTCAGACGTGCTGATGGGTCACTGGTGAAGCATGCACTTCTATTGGGCAGATTGGTAGACATCATGAATCTCCCAGAGCAAATTGCAATCATGAAATGCCAACCACACACAAGAGGATCCTATCTCAAGGGGTAACGAAGCAACGGACATGGAGGCAAAACACACCGCCTACTTTGAGGACATTTTAGAAATAGAGCCTCTGTCACATGCATGCGATTATGCAAAAACTATTATACTAAAAGAGGGGTACAATATATTACCAGTGACACAAATTATGGAGCTGCAGGGAGCTGCACCCAGGGAGGTAAAGGAATTGTGGCTCAGGAGGGGATGCACAGTGTCTTCAACAGATGCCCCATGGTGGCAAAATAACACAGGGAAGGTTGCCATGCCACTTGCATTATTGCACAAAGCACTGACACAACTACACTATGTTATGTTATGTTAAGCGTATTTATAGAGTGTATGTTCACCCTGAGGCATCATGGTACTAGGCTACTTAGTCAGCTACCAGCTTGTCAAGCTTAGAAAAGGAGCGTTTTTAGAAGGCGACGATATTGCAGATGATTTTCAGTGCTGCGCAGCCCTGAGGGTAGATCATTCCAGAGCATTCCTGCAATCACGGAGAATGCCCTGCCTCCCACGCTTGCTCCCTGAAAGGTCGTCACAACTACCAGATTAGCTGTTGCAGAGCGCAGCTGGTGGGCTAGAATACAAGGTCAAAACCTTTCCCACAGGAATTCTGCACCTTGACCATAGAAGGCCCTATGTACCAGGCACAGTGCCTTAAAGTGAATCCTTTTGGCCACAGGGAGCCAGTGAAGGGAGCGAAGTACTGGGCTGATGTGAGATCCATGTGGAGAACCAGTGGCCACCCTTACTGCCATGTTCTGCAGCGGTTGCAGCCTCAAAATGAGGCCTTTCAGCTGAGTCAGGTATAGAGCATTACAATAATCAATGCATCTGGTAATCAGGGACCCCACTACCTGAAGATGCAGATTGACAGAGAGGAACGGAAAGAAACTGCTGAAGCACCCTCAGGGTGAAATAGCCTACCTTACAGACCACACTCACCTGGGTGGCCATGGACAGAGAGGAAGCTAAATGGACCCCCAGATTCTTGTCTGATGACACCGGATTTGGAAATTCATCAAGAGCAGACAGTCAGCAGGAGGTGTCCCAATGAGAGACCTTAGGGGAACCCAACACCAGTACCTCTGTCTTATCCCCATTCAGTTTTAGCTAGTTGCAATCCATCCAGCTCCTCACGGCCAGCAGACACTCGCCCAGCCGAGCCAAGACCTCCTGGTCAAGTCTTACTAAGATTTGGGTGGGTGTCGTCACCATACAGGGAAGGAGGTGCTTGTAACTCATATTGAATAAACATGGTTCTGTCCTAACTTGGCGGAAACGTGGCCGAATTCAGAATTAATTGTTTGGTGTGTAAACAATAAACTGCAGGTCATACATTAAGGGTAGTCAGAGGAGCCATACCTGGCCCAGTGCATCCACCTACACGTCGACTATGTCAACATGATCCAAGTCTGCCAACAGTACCTCTACATGATAGTGGTTGTGTGCCTATTTTCCCGTTGGATCAAGGCCGGTCCTTGTTCTCATCCTGATGCCCTCAGAACGGCAACATTCCTGGTCCAGGAAATATTGCCACAATGTGGAGTGTGTAAATAAAGAAGCCAAAGGTGCCTACCCAGGGTGGTGATGTTATCACTTTGCCCAATTCACACTGACACTGAGATAATCGGAAAATAAGGGGTACAGTACTTTTACAATGTCCTCTGTGAGTTATTTAACTTACCAGAAATGGTGGAGCTTACCCTCACCTCCACACTAAGTCCCATCAGAAGTGACATGTGGGCACAACATGCGATAGATAGAATGCTCAAATGTAACCAGGCTCAAGCTAGGTTGGGCACACTGCATTGTTTGCATCAGATATATTAGTGCTGGGATACTCTAGGTGGTTTTTCTGAATGTTGATGTGAGCTTTCTGTATGCATGTACTGGGACAGTACATAGGTGCTGAGCCATCTTGGTGTGGACATCCCTTCTGTATTTAAGAGTGTCGAGGTGCATCATTTTGTGTCCACCAAAACTAAAAAGTATAGGAAGGTTTTAAATTAATCGTATTCACTGCCATTAATCTGAGCAATCGTCCATGTCCCAATGATTTTAGCCCTTCTGCGCCAGTGTGGAAGGTAAACAAACATGCAAACCTTTCTTGGTCCTGCCACCAATGGGAGCCACGAGAGAATAACGGAAGTGAAACAATCTGATGAATACAATTTCATTCCTCCTGTTTTTCTTTCATATATGTATATTCAAATCCAGCTAGCATATGATTATCATTCTACAATATACCATAGTTAGCACATAATTACCGGTTTCCAACAAAGCAAATTAACAATGTCATCTTTTACTTTTGGGATTTTGAAAAGTCATTAGCGCTAACAATACAAATTAACAAATATTCAAAACATAACAACATATATAAAATACAGCACTTAATAAAGATTATCATAAAATGTGAATTTCTGATAGCAGAAAGAAAGTCTCGATATTAAAAATAAGACTCAATCTCCTTACATTTCAAACCGCTACCAAGATAGCATTGCACACCCCACACTATTGGAATGTCAGGTATCAGCATTAGATACAAAGGGCCAGTTCATGTTATGGAGATTTATCATTTGAATACTTCATCCCTTCTCCTAGTTAGACCCCCAGCACTTTCTGCTGGACTTCTGTACCTTTTTCTTTCAATCCTGAATGAGTGGGGCCTTTTTCCACTCCTTCATTCTCATGGGCTCTGCCTTTTCGAACTCTATTCTTTGTTGTGTACCTGTACTATTCTTTGTTTTCTAGTCTGTCTGCTCCATAGCTCTTAAAGGCATCTCTGCTTTTACTACTGTAGCACACAGACCCTTAAGGACAGTGTTGCCGGGGACCTTAGGGACCTCCTTTAAGATTCCTTTTTCCACATCCTGAAGTAACTACAGTTCTTAAGGATAGAGAGATACTTAGTATCTCTCCCAAAACGGTGTAGTCTAAGAGATGAAAACACACCACCTTCAGTGAAGTGCCAAAGGGATACCTAGTACCCCCCTTCTGTCTGCTCTTGTGACTTTTTAGTCACATAGACAATCTCCTAGTTATGGTTGGTGGCAGTGGACGTGTTCTACCAACTATTGTGTAGTTGTTATACCACAGGCTACCAACTTAGGACCTCCCTTCTTTTTTCACCATCACTAGCATGGTTGTTCTTTGTTGGCCCTTCTTCTACCATTCTGGGAGAGGGAGATCAGTGTGTGTTTTTTACCTTTGGCAGGAACTCTTGGGCATCCCCGTCTGGGCTCCAGAGTGCCTGGGCATGCTGTAGGTGGGAGAAGAATCTTCCAACCCCCTGTCCTTTGTCTGCCAGAGCGCCCGAATAGGACCAGTTACCATAGGGGGTCTGGCTGTCCCGACTGGACAATCAAACGCTACCTATTCTGTAAAATGCTGAGAATGTAGAGCAGTGTGTGCTGGAACTGTATAAAAGCTGAGGCTTCTGGAGTGAAAAGCAAGTTGACTACTGGAAGCTGAAGTAACCGAAGAAGAAGACAATCAGAGATGTCTACAGGCCCTTTGCAATACTGTGAAGCGACCACTGCTTACCTGAAACCCTGTTGACTGTGCAACAGAGGAGCTCCGAAGAGGACAACTCCTTCCCTTTGACTAGTCGGAACAACCAGTCCCAGGATGAACTTTAAATTGAGCCATCTCCTGAGGTCCTAGGAGTTTGCAGAGCTGCGGAACCCTAATACCAGGAGACCTGCTGCCCATTTCGAGTGCATCATTGTGGAAAGGCTGAATCCATCTAAATATATGCTGAACCCGTAAGGACACCCCAGAAACCCAATCCAACTCACCCAGATCCCCTCACCAAAGCGTTGGACTGTGAAGAAGATTGCCCGGGTGATCTGTGTCCTTTGTTGGTGCTGCAGAAAATGTGCAAAAACCGCAGAGTGAACCAAGAAGTTGTTAAAGTCATGCCCCAGGTCCTCCCTCAAGACTGCTTATGAGATATCCCATCCATTGTCCTGCCTTCAGTCATCAGACCAAGGAATACGGAGGTCGGGTCCAGAGCTTCGACATCACAGAGCATCCATCACAAACATTTTCTTCTAACCTAAGATACTGTGAGGAAAATGGTATTTCTTAAATGATTTCAAGAAGTCACTCCAGAGCATTGGAGTCCACCTGGAGGCGTCCAGAGTCACCCTCTCTTACGTCTCACTCAAGACACTGCTTGTGTCCCTTCATCGAGCCCTTTACAAGGTGTCCCTTGTTAGTTGTTTACTTGTTGCTTCTATAAAACTAGAGACTGGAAGAAATTCACAGGAACTCTTTGTATTCTGATGCTTGTCAAGACTTTCCTCTCCGAACTGCCTTTATCTAGGGTTGCATTTTGGGACTTAAAAGACTAACTAGGTGAAGAAACCCTCTCTCGAACCTTGAACCAGGCTAATGTTACACTTACTAACCGTTATCCTCCCTTTACGTGACTTTACTTGCAGAGTAAATGCATTAACGTATGAACTGTTAAATTCTGCGGTGCGTGTAATAACCAATAAAACAATAACATTTTCTTTTCCCTTTCTAACGTTGCTACAAATGTAACCACAAACAAACACAAACGTGAAAGTTCCCTGTGAAGTGTATTCTCAAGTATTCCATAGTGCTGTATTGTAAACGTCTAAAGTATTTAAAGTGATTCTGGTGGACATATAATAAATATATAATTTTATGTAAATTATAAGTGTAACAGTTTCTGTAGTGTGCATGTCTAACTAAGGTTCAGTGTACTTAGCTACACATCACAACTTCCACTTAAGATAAGCGTGACCGCTTTGCAACTCTACCAAGGTCCTGAGTTAGACCAGACTGATACTAAGAGTTGGAGATCTACAAACCACTGGGATAGCTTGCTAAAGTCTTACTGCCAGTAGGACTTCAGGAAAACACCCCTGACAGTGCACACTAAGAAAACGCACACGATGTGTACTTTATTAGGAGTTTACATTATGTCCCTTATTAAATTATCTAATTGCGCTGAGAAATGGCCAAGTTCTCCGATCAAACATACTCACTTTTACTTCCATGATTAATCACACTCAACCTCACCTACTCACAGATTCCCTTCCTCTCTCAGACACACTCTCACCCACACTGTCAGTCATGCCCTCTATCAAACTAGCTCTCTCTCATACTCACGGTTTTCCACATTAAACAACTCTCAATCTCATGCTCACTGTCACACTCATGTAATGATATGTCATTGGATGTTATATCAGAGTGTTCTTGTCATATGTCATGTTGTGTTGGGATACATGACATTTGTACAGCCCCTAACTTCACTACTTGCACCCACTACAGCCTACCAAAATTCTCTCTAGCCTCTGCATTCCAACACCATGCTGGATGACTCTCCATGCAAAACTACTCTCTCTTCAAATTCCTATCCCTGGTGTATAATACCATCCATGATCTGGCCCTTCACTACCTTGCTGACTGCATATTTATCTACACTACTTCTCATAATCTGTGATCTTTATATCTCCTCAACCTTTTGTTGCACTGTGCCCTCTCCATGCCCGCTCCTTCTGCCTACATGCCACCACCTACTATAACACCCACCGCTCTGACATGAAAACCAAACCATCAGTGGAACTGTTTAGGACCAGGCTTAAGATCCACTTATTAGCTAGAGAAGGTGTGTTTTCCACGTTCCATCCTGTCACTTCCCCTCAACAATTGACCCCCAACCTTTCCCTCCTGAACAGGCCAAACTCCCAGTTATATGTCAAAATGTATTTTGATCACATATCACTGCTACTGTTTATCTAAATTATACCAGTAGTGGTCTGTTTGTTTTGGATTAATGTCCCAGTATTCCACCCTTTCATCAACTGGTTTACTCTCATTGAGGCATCCACCCACTGCTGTACTCGCACCTTACCGTGGCAGTGGCGGTGCCTTCTGTATTACTTCCTATATGCAAATTGCCTTGTTAAAACCCCTAATGTTCGATAAATACAAAATACAATAAAGCTTCCAGTTCACCCAATTCCAGTGCACTGCACTGAAAAACTCCAACTTAGCCCCAAATATATTGATAGTATATTTCTTATATAGAGCGCGCTCAAATAACAGAAGACATTATTTTCCCACAGAGCAGTACTTAATTTTTCAACCTCGGAAGGATGAAAGGCCGAGTTGACCATACCGGGCTTGGATTTGAACCTGTCACAGCAGGTTGCACACAGATATCAGGAGCAAGGGCTTAGCTTGCTGTGCTATCTGACAGACTGGAACACAAAGCGAAGACTTGGTTGTACAACTCAAACTGAAAGACACAAAACATATTCCTAAACCCATTAAGTAATGTGTTGAGGCCTGGGACCCAACACTCTGAGACCAGGCCTTCCAAATCCTCAGGGCAAACTCAGTGCCTGCAATCCTATAACATGACAATAGCTTTGCTGTAGGTACCTAATGATACCTTTTAGAAAAATGTTGAACAAAAAAAGAGAATGATTCTAACTTTGTAAACAGTATCATAAATCAAAGATTAACAGTACCAGAATGAATTTTGGTGTGAGCCTAAAAAACTCCTACAGGTTTAACTATATTAATTGGAGGGGCAGGGACGTGTCTAGGATCTGAGCTATGCAGACATGAAGCTTGTGAGCTCCGGGCCCAACCGAAATATATCCTTCTGCAGATCCAGTTTATATGCTGAATTTTTGAGGAGAAGGTGGAGAAGAGACTGCCTGTCAAGGAAAAGAATACCGGGAGCTGAAAAAACTGGAAGGAGCAAGCTGGGGGGCTGCATGTGCACCGAGGCGAGAGAGACAGTGGCCATGTTGGTGTTGAAGGAGGCAGCTTTTAAATTGGGAAACCATCAGGGGGTTATTCGTCCCTCAGTACTAATTGCAGTGGATGTTACCCACCGTGGTTTGCAGACTATAAATTGACAGATGAGCTCCGAGCAGAAAGGGTGGGATCCCTGCACAGTGGAAGGGGCAAGGCGGTGATGCAGTGAGAAGTGGAGCCTGGGCGGAGGGGCGTCAATACCTGATTGGCAATTGGACAAAGGGGCTTGACCCGAAGGAGATGGTCTGGATAACCCACAGAGAAGGTGAAACAGATGGAGACCGGAGCTGAGTACATGCTCTGAGGTTTCAGCTAGTGGTGGAGCCTGCTTCCAGGATGCTGAGTGAGCCTAGACAGGGAGGAGGAGTAAGGAAACCCCCAGCAGGGGTGGAGGCACTCTGGAGTGGCTAGACCTGGGCTGATGATTAGGGTTCAGCCCTGCTGATACCGGGTGACGACATTGCCTAAATTGGTGATTGGCAGATGGAAAGACACTTGCAGTACTCCCGGAAATCACTTACCAGGAACAATGTTCAGGAGTCTGAACAATGGCAGTGAGATCTTTGTTGAAGTTCAATTGACTTCAAACCCACACAGCAGGCAGGAGCCCACAGGCTATTCTCGAGGATATTGTGGGACCTGAGGACAACCAGGAATTAGAGGGGAGCAGGACATAACAGAGTGCAAGGGTCCAGGAAGAGGAGGGACCCCCAGCATTTCCCTGTCAAGGGGTGGAACGGGCCAATGTATTGGGCTTGGGGCGAAGGCCTCAGGATAGAGAGAGGTGCTAAGACACCACACGGAGCATATGCCAAATCCTGGACAGAGACGTGAGAAAGAGCTACAATGATAAAGAGCCAGCACAAGATAATATGGTATGATGGAGGTAATCCCAAACAAGTCAAGCAAGGAGCAGTGGAGGTGCCCGGGTTTAAAGACACAGCGGAAGGGATGGAAGGTGTCACGTTGGAGAGCCTCATTGCTGAGATTCATGAATCCAAAGCGTTCTTGGAGGGAAGATCAAAAAAGAAGGGGTGGATGCCTTCCTGCTGTGGGCGGACTTGAGGAAGGTGAATGAGAGAGTAACGGTCATGGAACAGAGTGTGAATAATGTGGAAGATACGTTGGCACTGTTAAAGAATCAAGTGAAGGGTCTGGCGGGGCGACAAGAGCACTGGAAGAAAGAGCAGAAGACGCAGAGGGACGTTCACGCAGGTGTAACATCAGATTGATAGGAGTGCCGGAGAGAGCAGAAGGCCAGTGCATGGATTTGTATGTGGAGAAGCTGCTATTAGACACCTTCATCTGAAGCTGCTTTATAAACTGTTCACAGTGTAAAGGGCTCACAGGGTACCAGAAAAGGCACCACCCTCGGGAGCGCCCTCAGTGCCATTGTAGCAAAACGACTTAATTTCTGGTTAAGAGATATGATCCTGCAGGAGGCACGAAGGAATGGGCACTTCTAACTTGGCAATGCGAGGATACTTATTTTTCCAGATTTTACCCAGGAGGTCAGAGGGCAGAGGCGATTACTCGATGTGTTGAAGAGGTTGTTAAGGGGGAGGAACTTGAAGTACATGATGTTCTTCCCGGTGAAACTTAAGGTGTTGGCGGACAGGAAATCATACTTTTTTCTTTCTGCATTTGAAGCATGGAATTAGCAGAAGGCGGGGACTGATCAAACTGGACAGCAAGAGAAGAGGCGGAATGGAGGTGAGATGGAGGTGTAGAAGATGTCAGGAAGCACTGGAATTATGAGGTAACCTCCAGTTGAAGGGGGACGATGAGGGGGTTGATATAACATGAGTAGAAGGGTTATGAAGAACGCATGATGACTTTGGATGGCATAACTTTGGTCGAGTCACGAGCGGTGGTTAAGTTACCCGGATCATTGGTTCACATGCCCTTGGGGGGTATGCTGGAAAGGGTGTAAGGGACACAGGGCTCATTGAAATGGAATGGCAGGACATGAGCAGCGGGGATCGGCTGCATTGCAAGGGGATACATGCATGGTCGATGCATGAAACAGGGCGGTTCAAGCAGGGAGGGGCTTGGGAGGGCAAAGAGGGGGAGGGATGAGATGTGGGGCATTGTTATGTTGTGAACGATTTATGGTTGGGGAGGAGTGGATCGGGGGTTAAGCATGGGGAGGGGAGTAGGAGGTTGGGGGCAACTTTGGGTAAGTTTGGTTTTGATGATGTTGAGTTAATGGTTCACAGGAGATTGGATCAAAGGGAATGGCACAACAGCAGAAAAGGGTTGATAGGAGGTAGCAGGTCAATAAGAAAGTCAGGGGGATGTACATATTCTTTGAATTAATACCACAGAGTTCTAAAAAAGTAACCTGGTTTGTCAAGGGCCAGGAAACTGGGGAAAACGAATGAAAGTTTGAAGATTCCTGAAGCAAAATAAGATACAGGTGGCACTGTTGCAGGAAACCCATTTACTGGATCCGGATCTGGTGCGCCACATGTAGGGGAGGAACAGTGGTTTGGTTCCATGTTCTCACCATATGCCAGGGGGGGTTTCATTTTAAGTGGAAGTTTGGTTCTGATACAGATGGAGGCTACTCCGGGGGTGGTGGAATTCAAGGTGCACTGATGGTATCTGACAGGATAGAGATGTTGAATATTTGTATAATAATCTCATATGCACCAAATGTGGACAATGAGGAGTACTTTTGTTCAGTGCCAGCAATATTGGGGGGAGAGAATGCTGATATCTTCATCTGGGGAAGGGGGATTTTAACTGTTTGTTGGATCCGGAAAGGGACCGGTCTTGGAGGGAAGGTCCTATTAAGCAGAAATATTCCGGTTTGCTTAATAAAGTGGTGTTGGATTTGGATCTAGTGGGATTGTGGAGGGGGTCTCACGGCAATGAAAGAGGATATTCCTTCTTTTCACATGTACCAAATTCCTACTCCAGATTGTACTATTTATCTGTGGCCAAGGAATATGCTCAGTGGTTCTCGGACACTGAATATGTCGCTGACACAGTTGAAGTGAAGGATTAAGCAACTTGGAGAGGGGCTTATGAAAGGACAACGAATGGACAATGAACTAGCAGAGGCACTCCAAAGACACCGGGAGCTCCAGGAAGTATTGGTTAAATTCGAATATAGTCAGAAGGTGGTTCGAATTCACAGAAAGTGAGACAAAATAGGCAGACTACTAGCATCGTTAATATGGCAGGAATCACTGACATCGGCAATAACGCAATTTATAATCAAGAGGGAAATTTAGTAGCCTTGCAAGAGGGAATTAATGAAGTATTGCAAGACTACTATAGGAAGTTATATACCAGTCAGGGTACGTACTCTGAACAGGAAGCAGCTAATCTAATAGAGGTAGTGCAATTATCACGGTTATCGTATAACCACTGCAATGAGTTGGATGTATCGGTGGAGGAAGATGACATACGACGAGCATTGAGGTTGATGCAGGGGAATAAATCACAGGGAATAGATGGGCTTCTGGTTGAGTTTTATCATACACATGCTGATCTTTTAATCCCCAGTTGAAACACGTATTTGACGAGGCATATGGTGGTGAGGCACTTCTGGAGAGCATGCAACAGACCCTGATAATGGTGCTATTGAAATCACATGAAAATACAAACCACTGAGTCATACAGACCGATTTCACTGATCAATGTTGATGCAAAGATTTTGGGGAAAGTCTTGGTGCTGAGGTTAGCAACAGAAGTGCCAGGATTGGTGCACCCAGACCAATGTGGCATTGTGGGAGGTAGGAAAGCCAAGATGAATTTCTGTCATTTACACTATGTAATGGAGATGCTACGGGACAAACAGGAGGAATTGGCATTTGTGACCTTAGATGCAGTTGAGGCTTTTGACTCACTGGAATGGGTGTGGCCTTTCAATGAATTGGAGGCTTTTGGCCTGGGGCTGGGTATTAAGCCGTGGTTCAAACTGTTATGTAAATAGTGAGGGTGAAGACAGGTGGTTGGATTTCATCTCAATGGGGAATTAAAAGGGGTACTAGACAGGGGTGCCCGGTATCCCATATATAAGTATATCCCGGAAACTGGAATAAAGATAAATGATATCCTACAAAACATATTATTGTACGATGATGTTTTGTAGTATGTAGCCAACCCGCTAGTACTAGGCAACTTTTCAAGACTATCTGGGTTTTTGGTGAATACAGAAAAATCTATTTTATTCCCACTGGCAGACTTGCGGAAGAAACAGAAGTATACATTCCCAGAATGGGAGATAAAATGGAAATTTGAATCTTTTAACTATCTGGTTAAACAGATATTTTACGATATGGAAGAAACCTTTCAACAATGTAGGCAGAGCACAGGCAGGCATTGGGGATGCAGTGGATTTCTGGAAGGTGTTACCATCATCACTAATGGGAGGGATAGCTCTATGCAAGATTGTGATTATACTATTTTGTGAATATTCTATGCATAATCAAAAAAGGTATTTTTTGAGATACTGGAAACGAAAATAGGGGAATTAACATGGGAACAGGAAGATGGAGAGTAGCACTGGAGATGCCCCAATGGAGGGGGGATTAACCCTCCTGGATTTTAAATTGTATTTTATGACGGCTCAACTGCAGGCAGTGGTGTGGTGGGATGACTCCTTGGAGGGAGATTTGAGAAGATTGCTGGGCACTTTTGTGCGGCATAAGGAGGGAATTGAGATGTTATGGGGTCCGCTTTGGGGACTTTGGGATGGTAAACATATATAAGGCTCTGCGAGAGGTGTGCAATAAATTATTGCATGTATTATAAATCAAAGGACTGTATAGCCCAGACCTTCCTTTAGGATTTGATGTGATGCTGTGGAAAGCTTTGGGAAGTATGGACTTGATGAGGTTGCGAGGCCAGGGACGTCTGCGGATTGGGGATTTTTTGCAGAGGGAAAATTGCTCACTTTTGAACAGTGGAGCAACAAATATGACATGTTGTAGGGTTCAATCATGGCATTTGCACGATTGGTAAAGAAGTTAGTCGATTTGTGTGAAGATATCCTGGAAAAATTGAAAATGGGTCCCGTACTCCAAATGATACTAATGCTAAATAAGGGAAAAGGGATTATTTTGCATTTGTAGAGGGGGTTCTAGGAAACAACGTAGCAGAGGGAGTTAGGAATCCAGGCCAAATGGGAGAGTGCTATGGGGTTCACAGTACCGGAGGAAAGAAGGGTTCTCATATGGAAACAGGTTAAAAAAGTATCAAGGAATGCAAGGTTTCAACTGATCCAATTTAACTTTATACACAGGTTATATATGTCCCCCTCGAGATGACATGCTATTAATCAATTGGTGTTTCCATACTGTCCCCAATGTGGGGGAGCTCGGTGGGATTCTGGCATATGGTATGTGAGTGCCCAGTAATAATGACTTCCTGGGAAGCAGTGATAGTGAAGATCAATTCTTTGGTACATGGATCTTGTGAATGTACACTGGCTGTATGCTTATAGGGATTATTACCTGGAAGGAAAAGGGATAGAACCCGGAAAAGATGGCACTGTTCATGCTGATCCTGACCAAGAGGCGAATTGCAATTTCGTGGAAGTGCACGAAAGGCCCGGTGCTGTCGCTTTGTGTTAAGGATTTTCAACGGTGGTGTATAACCGAGATGGAAATCTTATGAAACCACAGAATGATGGAAGAGGGGAATGGAGGGAGATGGACTGTGCTTAAATGTTGCACATGCTGATGACAACACCAGATTTAAGTCCACCCTGAAGGGAAGGGACAGGCTGAGTGAAGTGGGGAAGGAAGGGGATGGAGGGGAAAGAAGATAAGACAGGTGGAGCCTAAGAGATGTGACTGTTGGTATCAAAGGGAAGATAGTATCTGGGAGGGGCACGGGAGGAGAGGGGTTTTATGGAGCGGGGAATGAGCAGCTGCACTCGGTGCTGGTGGGAAAAAGGTCTCTAACGACAGTAAATGATTGTATGTGCTGACAATACTGGGACCAATCTGTTTGTTGTTGTTGTACTGCACTGTGAAAATAATACAATTGATTTGTTTTAAACTATGTTTATTGGAGACTAATAGACACATAGAGAAATAAACTCTGTGATAAGGATACATGTTCATAGTCATTGATGAACATATAGTTTTATACAGATTTTCAGCTTGTTAATAATAATGTGAAGAATCAAACTGGTTTGTCTCTCAAAAGCTGTCTTGATGGACAGTTATGTGGTTCACGTATTCACTGTTGTTCTGAAAATATTCAGAGGCTTAGTAGTTGTGCTTAGGTTTTCTGATCCAGATCTACTGTTGCAGTTGTTCTCAGCTCAACACTAGCATGATTCAGACACTAGGTACTCCATTTAGGTATGTAAAAAGTTTTTAAAAACCATGTCAGCATTTGGTGCAGGGGAGCAGTATCCGCATGGCATGGTGTAGGGAAATTAAGACTGGCAAGAATTATTCGGCAGAACCTCAAATCACCTGTAATTTGCATTGTATTAAGGTGATTCAGGTTTAATCGATTCAGGTGACAGGTTCTTGTTAAACCTTTGACAATTCATGTTGATGAAATGTTGCTATAAACATTGGGCTGACGTCAGACCTTTTCCTGCCAGAACATGCTCAGAGCAAGCAACATATTATGTTAATGGAATGGATGTCAAGTTCAAATCTTTCCTTACAGGGATGCTCAAAGAACCCAAAGAGTCTAAATCACTAATGGATTGCTCGAACATGGCCTTTCATTTATTATGCAAACCAAAAGTCACTCTTTGTTTGCAGCTGACAAAACATTGTAATCTTTAAATAAAATAATAGTTAGTCCCAAATTAACAAAATGTAATGCAAATAAAGAAACTTCAGAAAGGATGCATATTTTATTTGCATTATATTAAGAAATGCACAGGTCATCATATTTCCAAAGGTGGCCTGCACATGTCCAGGGATGTGTGCTGTAGCTAACATTATGTGCGGGCCAGCTGCATAGATTTATGCCAGAAACATATATGGTGCTCCCTGCAACAATTGGCCTCTTTCTGTCGATATATGTAATGTGTTTTCTTTTTGTTGTCCAGGTACAGAGATCATAACATTGCAAACCTACCTGATTAAATAGTATTACTTAAAGGAATGTCAGAGTTTACATCATGAATGATTGATATGTGACTGACTCAGCATCAGCCCTACTTCCCCTTCTGAGGTCATTGACTCGCCTTATATAGATAACCTCATTTGTTCTCGTGGAATCAAAAACTGCAGGATGAACCTTCATGCACTCCTAATGTATGACTGACACTGCGCCTGCCCTATAGGCTTTTCAGAGGTCCATATCAGTTATGAATTCCATATATTGTAACATTTTGAACCTCACAAAGTGTCCGAATGATCAAAATCAGACCCATGCATGCCAGACAGCAGGTCTGACTGCCTCTGGTATTATGACGCGCAGTGTTGCAATTCCCTGCTTCAACTTGACCAATTTAAACCCCATGAAAGGATAAAAAAAGGGCCAGTTATTTTTACCGAAATTCAAATCTGGGACCTTCAGGTTGCACATAGATCTCTGCAGTGGGTGCATTAATCTACTGAGAGATCTTACTGAAAATGGTATTGTGCTGCCCTGCTTGGATAACATTCACAGATGCACAGGACTCTGTTTCCTCTTGCTAACCACCCCTAGAACTCTACCCAGCCTCGCCACACTCATCACACCCCTTTGCCGTACCCTTTCTCTCCCTTCCTGAAGACATTTAAGTTATTTCATGTGTGTTTTCCTCCTGCGATGGGCTTGAGAAGACCCCCACATTTTGGAGGTATTTACCTTATCTATATCTTTGCTAATGTCTTCCAGCAAGGATTACATTCTATGTTTTTTTGCTGTCCAAAACAAAACAATCCCAGAGCTGCAACTACTGTATGGCTTTCCTCCCTTGCTTTCCATCAGCCTCCCTGCCTGCTCCTTCTCCTTCACCCCTTTTTGTCTTCTCTGTTATCGTGCTCATGTAATGTACTACATGCTCCTAAATCCACACTTCTTGTTAGGGTTGGAGCTCCTATAACTCGGGGTGATGTGTGCAGCTGCTGTGCTTGTGTCCTGCAGTTAGCTTCCATGGCTCCCCTTTCGCCTCTGGTGCGTTATGCCTCTGGGACAGCAGCTTCACGCTCTTCCTGCGGCCCTCTACCTCAGGCTGCGCGTCTGGGCTCTTTGGTGCGCAAGTTGCAGGATAGATTTCAGGAGGAATTAGCGGAATTAGCTTTGTCATTCTTCTCAACCCCCCTTCCTTCTGGCATCTTGGATTTGGAAATGATGCTCACCGTGAAACTAGTATTCGGACAAGTCATCTGTGGTTAAGGTGCCAACATTGTCACTAGATGTGCTAATAGGGGTGCACTCGTAGTGCCCATGTCTTCCTGAAGCACCCATTGTATTGTACCAGGGGCTCTGAGAATGCGGGTGCTCCAGGGCTCGGGCACCTCCCGGGAAAGGCCATCTGCATAAAAGTCTTTATACTTTAAATGGGTGCCGGGGAAACATGGAGTTGGTGCCCCTGTATTGTACAAAATTGCCCAAATCACCCTTCTGTCTCCTTCCCACTTCCGAATGTCCCCCGGGCCAGGGGTCAAGTCCTAAAAATGTAAGCGGAGGGGACACATTTACAAACGCAAGGGGATGTGACGTCACCAGGAATTAGCATATCAAGGTTAAATATGCACATTTCATTAAATTGGCTTTGCATAACCACCCAAATTGAACAGGACGAATGGCATTTGCCTTTCATAAAATCGACACACACACAAAACCAAGACAGGATATTTTCTTCTAATAGTGTTTTTGAAAACATTGAAATGTGTGCATGTTATAAACTCCAAGAACCAATACAAATGTTTTCCCTGAGACTTGCAGTACCGAAATGGGATATTTCACCTTTAGTTGTTATTTTTGATCTAGTTATATAGTGCAGTGGTGAAGTGTTCGGCCTACAAACCTGACGACTTGATCCCCGAGGTCTGCTTTAATTCATAAATTCAAAGAGGCCATCCAGTGTTTCTCTTTTAGCTGGGGGGACTAAGTCCACCCTCTGAATAAAGTGGGGGGGGATGCATCCCCCTGCGTGTACCCTCGACTTGAGCAGTGGTCCCCCCAGAGGTTCAGCTAGCAGCAACAAAGACCGCGCCATAGCCCGCGATTCAGCCCGTAAGGGTGCAGCTCAATCTCCTGGCTATTCTAAAAAAACGCATATGCAATCATGGGAAAAACCAGCACTGACATTTTTAGGTGGCAACAGAAGACCAGATGCACGACAGGGTTGCAATGGAGTGGGGAGGAGCCTGCTTGTGCCACTCAAACACGTGAAGCAGCAAAAGCATATTGCTTTGGACTGTACCGTAGTAGTGAAGAGGAACATGTATGTCTGCCTACATTTCAAAATGAATTAGGAAGAAGAAGAAGAAAAAAAAGCCAGAGGTCTACCTCACAGAATGCCACGCCCATAGATTCCAAAGGCCACGCCCACATGTTCACAAGGCCACGCCCACATGAGGTATTTTGTGTAAAATGAAGTCTTGCTCTTTTTACTTGGATAATCGTTTTACCTTGTCATCATTTCTTCTTTTCAATCAAAGCGTCTTTCAAACATCACATTGCAAAGTTAAAATCCCCTGTTTGTTCTAAAAGTTGAGCAGTTCGTACCTTGTGCCATCGGTTTCTTAGAATGTTTTTCAAAATAGTCTAGTCGCTAACGATTATAGTCTTGCTAATGCCCAACAGTTTTGATGTAGTGACATCGTGTGGCTTATCTTGTCAACTGCAGGGAGTGTTTTACATTTTGAAATGTAATATGGTATGTTTGATGATTAAGTTGGTGCGCAGAAACTCCTGGTACTTAGGTGGGAAACCCGGAGAAGAGAGTAAAAACCCGGAGTCTCGGGGCTAAACCTGGCGGTTAGGCAGGTATGCGAGCATGCTGTGTTTGGAATGGGACAGTGGACCACAGAATTTTGTGTGTATGTCTAAAAGACGAATGCTCTTTTCTTTAGTATGCGCAATGCGCTTTACAAAGCATGCCATGCATATTTATAGACGGCACATTCACAACAGTGGGGCATCTTGGGAGAGAAAACAGATGTGTACAGCTAGCCAACTCAAGGGACCTCGGCAGGGATGAAGGGTTGAGTGGACATGCCAGGATTTAACCAATGACCAAGAGTTCACCCCCAGATCAGTGCAGTGTACGCATTAGCCCACTGAGCCACAGGTACAGCTGTAAACACACACTTATGTAAATCATTCCACTGTTACACAACCACACTACATGTAACAATGTACTTTTTCCTTGTACACGTACTGAACTTAAATATTTTAAATAATCTTATTACATCTTTAAAATATACTTTAGAACACTGACATAGTATGCCAAATGCATGTTTAGTTACAAATGCACAATAGCTTGATATTTCTGCACCAGTACATAAAATGTTCCTGTATCTTCAAAAAGAAATCGCGGAAGCCCCCACACAAACGAAGGCAGGATCACAGCTCAGCAGAAATCCTGCTGCTATTTGATGATTGCTAGGGCAATTCATTCTGAATATTTGAACTGGTCAAGAAAGAGCTGGAACCTTTTGGGATGCCTGTAGAGGAAGAGCCCAGCAAGACCGGTGGCAGGTCAGGAGATCACAGCCAGGCCAGAGGGCACCACTGCAGGAGTCAGGTCAGTAAGAGGCAAGCATTGGCAATGCCAGCAGTTTTGGCTTTATTGTAAGCAAGGGATAGGCATTTTCCAAGCACTGCAAACTGTCCATTAATGGTAGCAGCTGCAAACCCATGCAATTACCAATAACAGTGCCTGGAAAAATCCATATTTAATACCTATACACAAGACCACATTGTTGGCTTTGCTAATGCTGTTTTTTTAACAGGATCTCATTGAAGGACAACCACACTGCTTATACATCAAATGGCTGAAGGCACACTTGGTTAAGACAGCGTTGTTTCACCACTAGCGTATTTAAAACTTCACTATAGCCATTAACTCTCAGACTGGCAGGCACATCACTGCTAACGTTTGATCTTGCTGCTTGATTAAGCTTGCTCAAAGACATCCCAGGAGGATGGGTTTTGGGAGAGGAGGTGCAGGTTGTGGGTGGGAATGACCACAGGAATCAGCAGGACCGTGGGCAGTGGATGATGGGTAAATAACCAAACAACACTGACAAGCTTTGCACCCCATCTCATATCCCATCTCGCTCTGACCTTATATATTTATTTGCATTCATACATAGATACATACATACAGGGAAACAAACTCTTTTGGTCATAAGGGAGCGTACACAAGGTAATACTGCAGATTAATGGGAGGTAACAGTTTTTTAACCACCATGCACACCTGGTTCACAATAAGTTAACAAAACTCAAAGTTGTTTAAGGGTAAATATAATTTGAGGTGCGGGGGAGAAGTGCTCAGCCTTGGTATCTAGGCTGGTCAAATATACATAGAACAAATGGTTTCCTAATTAAGGAAACCCTCGTCCCCTGCACACTATCAACATGGGCCTAGGCCTCTATGTGATTTTAAGGTACTAAAACTACCCTTATTTGATTTATAGGAGAGGTAATTGTAGTGATTCCATTCTCCTTGCATTAGCAGGAGATTTTTTTCTTTTGAGATGCCCAAATTAATCTCTGACAATTCATCTGTTTATCAAAAAAACAGTTATTTATTGCAATTATAACAAAGGAACATTCAATATTTGATCTGGCCCAACGCGTTTCGAGTATTACTTTCACTCTTCATCAGGGGCAAAAATGTTCTGTTTTCTTTATACAATTATTAATCTCTAGAGAGAAAATAGATTGATGATACAGTGTTAATAGTTAATTCCAATACTTAATATTCATTTGTGCAAATAAGGCAAAAAAATACTTTTTTAACTAAGGAAAAGCACATCATGTGTTCTTGCTGTATTTGTCATTACTGCATTCTTTTAGCTCAATATCAGTAGTCAATATTTAACAAAGGGAAACATCATTACAGTTAATGGCTAATGCTAGGTGCCGACATAGGTGAATGACAAACTTAACTTTTAGTGGATCGAACATGTAAAGGTAAGCAATCAAATAGTTATTATTGTTAGCAATTTCTCTAAGGTAGATATTAGGGTACTTACTTTACAAGCGAAAAGTGGTTTCCCAGTGTGGGCAATTACACTTCAAACTGATTGGTAGTGAGGTGGAGAATCCTAGTGCTTCCCAACCTATAATGAATAATAGAATTAAATGGTGAAATAGCTTGGCCAGAATGGACAGCTTAGTGGCATACACTTACTTGTGACAGTAATAAATGGTTCCACAGACAGGCATCTACTGCATCTCTGTGTGAAGATACTGGGGATGGTAGGTGGTCCCTCTCTAAAGGCTGAAAAAACAAAATAATAATTACCAGAGGAAATGTGAGATAAAGCCATACAAGCTGAAGGGCTCAATGTGGCTAAGCAGAGGATAAACGGCTTGCCAGGTCTACTTACAAAGAAGAGTTGGATTATTCAGAAGATGTTGGATGTGGCTGTAACAGGAACATCTCCATCCGCTTCCATTTGAGTGGGGAAGCGGATCGAGTATTTATGCTCGCGGGTGACGTCATCCACGCATGTGCGTGGTGATGTCACGTCGCGGCCATTTTGTATGTTTATAGTCGTTTCGCGCATTCGTGAGAACGACGGGGGTTACATCAGAGTCTAACAGATGACTGAAGAGAAGTAAATATATATACAACCTGTGAGGATGTTAGCAGGCGAAAAAATTGCACGCAGGTGACGTCATCCGCGGATGTGCGTTATGGCGTCACTTCGCGACCATTTTGTTGGTTATCGTTTGCACATTCGTGCGAACGATGGGGATTACTTCAGAGTCGGAAGGAGGGGATGAATGGGGAAAAAAATGTTGTTCTCAAAATGAGTAAATACCATGGGGATAATAGGAAAAGGGATAGATAAAAAGTAGGTAAGTATCCAAATGGTGGAAAAGATAGATACATAATTAGATGGACTAGTAAAATTGATAAAATGCATGTAGGAAGTAAAGGTAAAACTTATAAAAAGCTGTTTGTCATTAAACCATAAGGCACCAGTACATTAAAACAAATCAACAATATTGTGTGTGTATGAACTGTACATAAAACCTTTTAGCTGACCCACCAAGGGGTGTACATTCTTATCACCTCGTCATGTTTATGTTCAATTTACATTTACCCTCATAAGGTTCAGTTTTATCAATTTAGAGGAAAATGTAATTAGGTATATAAATGATATAGTAGAAAATCTAATTTTTATCAAAACTTAAATAGTCATTATGAAAACAAGAGATCCCTGGGCCACGCTCTGAGGTGTGTCTACAGAAATGGACCTAAGTAGTACTCCTCATTCATCCCCAGAGGGAACATTGCATCTAGCTTTTGTATCCAGTAGAGTTCTCTTTGAGCTAAAAGTTTTGGTAGATCACCTCCTCTGGGTAGTGGGTGGATTACTTCCAAGATCACCATTCATGCGTTATTTAGGCTATCATTTAGCAAGTACCTATTCTCTTGATGGTTGGAAGACGATCTTGAATAACAAAGCAAAATCTCTTACTGTACAGATGAAACAGATATACCACCGACTTGGGAAATTTTCAATGGTTCCAATGTTAAAATTTTATTTGCAAAAAATCGAACCAATTCTGCTATATGCCCTGGACTTATGTCTTTATGAAATTGATGGTATTTTAGACATGATACAGGGTAAAATGCTGAAAAGTGTTTTGGGCTTGGCTCTTTAAACGCTGAATGTCATTGTTTGCCATGAGTTGGGTGTACTACCATTATCGGTCAAATGGCACTGGCGATTGATCACTAATTATGGGAAAATTTTAGCTCTCCCCAAGAATTCACTATACGAAGAATTTGCGATTATGATAGAGAAAGGACATCCTCCGTCCATCCTGAAATTTAAGAATAAGATGGAAGAACTGTTATCTAGTGCTATGATTAGCCATGAGGACCTGGTAGTAGGTTTACCGTCATGTAAAACTAAATATTGTAGGTACCATTGGTGTTTGTTAATCGAAAAGATTAATAAATATCAACCCTTCTATGAGTATGCCAAATTTACGCGACAGTGGGGTTTTCACCCAAAATACCAGATTATCTTCCCATGTAATTATGCAAGGAACATTTACTTAAGATTTCGCTTGAATCAGATACTCACAAATGAGAAGATTATGTTCTGGCATCAGTATAAAAAAATAACCCATCTCTACACAGAATCTAGTATGAGTAGGGAAACACTTTGGCAAAGATGTATGTGGGGAAGGAGTGAAACGCTTATTCTTGGTTTAACAAATATTTTGTTAATTATTAAAGAGAAATTATCTGAAAAAGCCGAGAATTTGTGTAGATGAGGACTGTGAGCTGGTAGAGGCTATCAGCTGAATTTCTGATTAAGGTCTGGAAATCTAGATCATGAGGGCACCTTGTGTGTTGGCCTGAAAACGTTAGAAGTATTGTTTTTCAGTGCTGGGGAGGAGGTACACTGATTTAGCTGCTTGTTTGTCCTTGGTTTTCATTGTTTTAAGAGAATTGAGTGTTTGAAATGATATATATGGTTTTTTAGTTCTGTAATGAAAGACGGCACATGTGATGAAATTTAATGTTGTTACTTACTTGGGAGAAATAGGTGGATTATATTTTGTTAAATGTATATTGTATGTAAATTGTTGAGGTTCTAGTGATACACATTTTTTATTGTCTTTTAAGAATGTTTTCTATGTGAATTGTCAATATGGAATTTGTAAAGGTTGTAAAACCACAAACAATAAAAAAATAAAATAAAAAAAATGATTAATACAGCAAGAACACATGATGTGCTTTTCCTTAGTTAAACAAGTTTTTGTTTTGCTTTATATGCACAAATGAATATTAAGTATTGGAATTAACTATTGACACTGTATCATCAATCTATTTTCTCTCTAGAGATTAATTATTGTGTAAAGAAAACAGAACATTTTTGCCCCTGATGAAGAGTCAAAGTAATACTCGAAACGCGTTGGGCCATATCAAATATTGAATGTTCCTTTGTTATAATTGCAATAAATAACAGTTTTTTGATAAACAGATGAATTGTCAAAGATTAATTTGGGCATGTCAAAAGAAAATAAATCTCCTGCTAATGCAAGGAGAATAGAATCACTACAATTATCTCTCCTATAAATCAAATAAGGGACATTTTAGTACCTTAAAATCACATGCAGGCCTAGGCCCATGTTGATAGTGTGCAGGGGACGCGGGTTTCCTTAATTAGGAAACCATTTGTTCTATGGATAAACGGGAGGTAGCAAGCCTCCTATAATGGAGAAAGATTGAGTGGCATGATGAACAAGTTTGAGAAGGGGTACATTGGGCAGATATCGGAAGCATTAAGGTGGTGAAACTTAGGACAAGTAAGTGTCAGGGGATAGGCAGTCTAGCAAGCTAATCATGAGCTGTGACCTCAAACTATTAAATGCTTGTGTGGTGGGGAAAAGAGAGGGAAGAGTCTGCGTTAGCGGTGAGGGAAGGTGTAAGCAGTAATGCTGAAGAGGTGAGTCAAGAGGATAGCTCAGAAGCAAGGAGGCGGGCCTTCAATTTGCTTTTGAATACATCGATGGGGATAGTGTTTCGAATTGCAGAGGGAAGGGATTTCCAAGTAAACGATGAGGAAGAGTGCAAGAGTGGAAGCAAGAGGAAGCACTGGGGGGGTGAGGTACCACAAGGCTGATGGAGGAGGCAGAGTGAAGGTTGCGAGAGAGTTTGTAGGGGTTGATAATAAAAGGAGATAGATATGGCAGTGCCTTACTGAAGATGGATTTATGCACTAACGGGAGAAATGTGAACTTGGCCCTGCTTTGCATAATTAGCCAGTCAGCCTGCTAGTAATAGAAAGAAATATGGGTGAAGCGAGGAAGTTCAAAGAGAGTCCTGGTAGCAAAGTTTATAATATTGCCAGAGGGACAGAATGCATAGTTTGGAAGACCGAAAAGTATAGGGGATGAGTAGTCCAGCTCAGAGAAGACAAGAGTGGTCAGGAGAAGCTTGGCAGTTTTGAACGGAAGGAGGTGCATGATTTTCTTGATAGTTAAGCGGTTGAGGCGAGTCGCTGTTGCAGTTTTAGAGATGGAGGTATAGAAAGTATGTGAAGGGTCATAGATGACACTAGGGTTTTTAGGTGAAGAGGAGCACGGAACAGTGTCAGGTGGGAACTGGATATGCAGGGAAAGAGTACAGAGTGAGGATTTGGCAGGAAAGAAAGGCACCTCTGTTTTGGAGGAGTTCAACATAAGAGAGTGTGACTCGATCCAGTAATAGCAGAGAGACATTCAGAGAGTTTGCCAGAGAGGTCAGTGGAGAGTTCAGGAACAGAGAAAAAGATTTTGGTTTTGTCTGAGAGAACCCAAAGGAGAGGATAAGTGCCACGAGAGCAGAAGTGTACAGTGTGAACAGGAGGGGACCCAAGACAGAGCCTTGGGGAACACCACCAGTAAGTGGAGTAAGTTGAGAGCTAATGTTGTTCCTGGTAACAGATAATTGATGAGGTGCCAGGTAGGTCTCGATCCAGGCAAGATCCCAATTATAGAGAGAGTTTCTGGAGATCACAGTGATCGACTGTATCAATGGCAGCAGATGAGGCTAGGAGGATTAGGACAGAGGATAGGTTGTAATGTTTAGCAGAGGCAATACAGTTGGAGACATTCATGAGAGCAGTTTCAGTTGAGTGGCAAGAACGGAAACCAGCTTGGAGGTGGTCACCAAGGTTGTGCATCTGAAGAAAGTTAGTAAGGTGGTTTGATACACCTCTTTTCAACACCTTAGAATAATGAGGAAGAAGGGACAGAGCGTGAACGTTGGTCGGCAGGTTTGGATCAGCACCTTGCTTTTTCAGGAGCGCAATGTCCATGGCTGTTTTGAAAGCAGAGGGAAAGCAAGCAGAGGGAAAGGACAAATTAAAAAGATTAGCGAGGTGAGAGACCAGCAGAGGGGACATAGGTTTGACATGCTGAGGCAGAAGAGCATCTCCTGGTCACGGGAGGCATTAGCCTTCATCAGCAGTGCAAGGACTTCCTCATTGTTTGTATGACTGAAGTGTGAGGTAGAGGCAGTGAAAGATGGTAGAGAAGGCGGAGTGAAGAGTGGAGTGAAGCATGTAGAAGGAGGTGGAGTAGAGATTCTCTGATTTTTGAGATTTTTGAAGCAAAGTATTCAGCAATGAAACTAGCTTAAAGAGTACAGTTATTAGTTGTGGGTTTAGGAGGACTAAAGGTGCCCTAGAGTTGGCGAAAACAGTTGGAGTGCATGTCAATGAGAGAAAGGTAGAAACCCCTTTAGAACTATCAAGAGAAGACCTGAAAGAGTAAAGGACAGAGAGGTATAGTTGCAGGTCCTAATGAGAGTTGGGAGCTTCTCCATCTGCACAGGAGTCATCGCATGTCAGTGCAGAGACGCGCATGAATGGGCAGACCCAAGGTTGAGGACGCTGCGATTGAGGGGTGAAAGTTAGCAGTGGAAAATGAGAAGAAGAGTCATGAAATAAGGCCTGGAAGTGGAGGAAGGATCTGGAGAGAAGTACCTGTACTCAACACCATAGTTTCAGTTCATAGATGGTAAATACTCACAAACTCTCCTTCGGACAGAGCACTATGAAACCCAGCCCCTGCCAATGCTGTGGACAGATTCAACACAATGAAAATCAGATTAGCCAATGTGGTTCACAGATTGAAAATCAGTCCTGCATGCAGAGCTCTGGGTTCTTTAGGTCCCCACCGATCAAGCTAACAGCAAAGCTATCCTGATTTTTCTCCCTCTTCCCACTGACCTAACCCACCCACCTCCCGGATCCGCTGGGAGGTGGGCGAGTTAGAACCTGAAAACCAGGCAAATGGCACAGTATAAATCCAAGTAGAATAACATGAACAACTAGGCAGTAAACATCAAGGCCCATCCTTACTTTGCATACATTTCTGGATGACAAACCAACAGCAGAAGCCTAGATATCACCAGGTTAGAAACTAAGAACCTCAAAAGGAAAAGACCAGGGAGCAAACCTTGAATTAAGCACCGAAAATACAGAACAACATTATGACCAACCAAGATTGGCCCGCTCTGCTGCAATTCATAAAACGGCTGAATACCCATCTAGTCAGAATACCTAAGGGATAGATCTGCAGAAACCTCTGTACCCATACAGGGTCAAACAACCACTGCCTCACATCATGTATGAAACATTATGTATGCCTCCATGCTTCATCCGAACTGTATTCTTTATAATTATCCTAAATGTATCAATATTATTGTGTCCCATTATTGTAGCCCTTTCGGGGATAGCGCCATGGCTTTTCAAAACATTTCAGTTAAATTGGGCTTCAAATCGAGTGGTCAAAGTGCACGAAAAGAATCAGTGGCACTATGTTCCCTACTGTACTGCCCACGCTCGCCAGAAACTCAAAACACCACACACAATACAAACCCTCAAACACATGCGCATGCAGTTTAAAGGAATGTTCAGTGCAGTGCACTGAAGTGCAAGTTTCAAGTTCTTTCTACACTTTTATTTTAAAACAAAACCATTCCGGATCGCTTTCTTTTTAAAATAAAAGTATAGGAACAGTAAAACCTAATAAAAAAATGTAGAGGAGCACCGCTCCAAACTGCTCCCACCCACTTCCACCACTGCCTAACCCTCATGGCCCTCCCACCCTCGAGCAGCAGCTACCCGCATGTTGGCAACCTTTACAGATGGGGAGCAGGTGCAAATGGTTCTAGGTCGCCTGGGTGCCTTCCTGGCTGCTGCTCATTTTCCCTACTCAAGCAGCCCTCCAGTCTCTTTTCCTTTGAAGATTGGGAGCAGTTACAAGTGGATCCAGGTCACCTGGCCTAAGCCCCACCTACCTGGTGCTTCCTGGTTGCCGCTCTTTTTCCCTACTTAAGCAGCCCTCTAGCCTATTTTCCTTTGCAGATGGGGAGCAGGTGCAAGTGGATCAAGGTCACCTGGCCTAAGCCCCACCCACCTGGTGCCTCCTGGTTGCCGCTCTTTTTCCCTACTTAAGCAGCCCTCTAGCCTATTTTCCTTTGCAGATGGGGAGCAGGTGCAAGTGGATCTAGGTCACCTGGCCTAATCCCCAGCCACCTTCTTAGCCCTGCCACTTCCTTTCTGCTCTTAACTCTTAGATCAAGGGTGTCTCTCGCCCGGGCTTCTGAAGCTAAGGGTAGACAAAGAAAAGGTCAATTCCTGTTTGCATCTGTTCGGACTAGGAGGACCCAGAGCACCAAACCCTGCTCAGACAGCAGGTAAGCATGCACCAACATGTGTTTCCTCCCTTTGTCCCCATAGGCCATCCCCACCATCATCAGGTAATTCCAACATCAACTTCTCGGGTGCTGGGATGAGGCAGGTGCTCCGTGGCATAGTAGGGTGTGCATTTGTAAAAGTTTTATTCTTGCAGCGCGTGTGTGCCCGCTCCCCCTTCCCTTTGTCCTGGTTGCTTCTTTGTTGTTGGCCCTCCCACGTCCCTCCATCCAACCACACTCCTATTGGTTGGCAGGCCCTTTAAATCGGCCACCCAAGTCACCCCCTCCCATGGCAGCCCCTTCAGCCAAATGACCTTCCAATGTGGCAACCTGCTCTACATCGCTACTCTGAACGCGTGTTCAGCTGTCAAACACTCCTCTGACATCTGCCATCTCCTGGAAGAGCTTGATTTGGATGTACTCGGTTTTACCGAGACTTGGTTCACGCACAGCTCTGTCACAAGTTTTGACACTCTCCTTCCCGTGGGCTACAAGATCCTCTCCGAACCCAGAACCAACCATCCCGGCGGGGGTGTAGCCTTGATTTTCCTAGAATGGATCCCTGATTCCATCATTCCAATGCAGCACTCCTCCTCCTTTGAATGTCTGGTCTGCAGGTTCTCCATCTCTCCTGGACTCTCTCTCACTGTGGGCACTACCTACAGGCCGCCTGTCCAGGTCGCCCTCTTCCTCTCTGAATGGGCTGACCGCTCCTCCTCGCTCCTTGCCTCTACCTCCCAACTTCTTCTCCTCGGAGTCTTGAACATCCACCTGGATGCTACCAGCTCTTCTTCAGGACTCTTTCACAACCCCTGTGATTCTCTCTCTCTTTTCTTCCCTCTGGCCCGACTCAATCTGCAAGGCACACCCTGGATGTTCTGATCTCCTCACACCTCCCCTTCTCTAATTCTCTCACCACTCCTCTTTCTTGGAGTGATCACTTTCTCTTTTCTTCCCACCTCTCTCTCTCTTCCCCGGAGGTCAAGCCGACTCCAGCACTGCCACCTACCTTCTTGGTCATCCGACACATGAAGTGTGTGTCAGTTGAGGCTTTTTCTGCTACTTTCTCTCCTCTTCCTGCACCTTTGGCTGACTCACAACCTGACACAGCCCTCTCTTACCTTCATCTCTCTATCTCTCACACTCTGGATGCCTTTGCCCCTGTCATGAGGATCCGCTTGAAGCCCAAATCCAAGTGCAACTCCTGGTACGATTCTGACCTCGCTGCCCTTAAACACAAATGTAGGGTGGCGGAGAGGAAGTGGAGGGCGTTGGCCGCACCCCCTGACAATCTGGCCTGCCGCCTGCTCCAAAGGGAGTACAGACTCTCTGTCCTCTCTAAGAGGAGAGCATACACCCAGGCCCGTGTCTCTGCGGCATCTAACTCGGCCAAACTTTTCAAAATCTGCAAGGAGCTGGCCAATCCTGCTGCAGTCTCTACCTCTCCCAAGCCGTTTGCACGCACTTGGCCTCTTATTTTACTACTAAAACTGAGGACATCCTGTGCACCCTCTCTTCCTCTGCCTCCTCTTCCTCTAATACTCCTGGCCCGTCTGAGGCCATCACTCCTCCTCCGTTCTCCTCCTTTCCCCTGTTCACCCCTGACGATGTTTCTAGACAAGTCCGAGCTATGAAAGCCTCATCAAAGCAAGTTCTCCCCTGCTCATCCAGAACTATCAAGGACCACATCGACACCCTTCCTCCAGCCTTGGCCGATTTCTGCAATCACTTTTTGCCACTGGAACTTTCCCTTCCCCCTTAAGCACTCTCTTATGTACCCTCTTCTAAAGAAGCCCTCCACCGATCCTTCCTCTCCAGCTAATTATCACCCGATCTCCATCACTCCTTTCCTGGGCAAACTCGTGGAAAAGCTGGCCATCTCCCAGCTTTAACTACATACTGAATCTGTTGGTTGCCTCCATGATCACAAGTCTGACTTCAGAGCGGCCAGAAGCACAGAAACTGCTCTTGATTCTAATCTCCCTTCTGTCTCATTCTCCTTGATCTATCCTCTGCTTTTGACATGGTCAACCATGCCATCCTGCTGAATCATCTCCGGTACAACTTTGGTATTACTGATCAGGCCCTGGCCTGGTTGACCTCCGTTCTCACTGACCGACCCTCTCAGGTCCAACTGGGGTCTTTCCTTTCTTCTATCTCTCTCTCTCTACTTGTGGTGTTCCCTAGGGGTCAAACCTCTCTCCCTGGCTCTTCAACCACTACCTGGCAACTCTTGCCCACCGCATCGCTACTTTCTGCTCCAATTTTCAATGTTATGCGGATGACACTCAGCTCTCTTTCAGTCTCCCCTCGGCCACCTCTGCTTCTTCTCTCATACCAGACTGCCTGGCCGAAATTCAGGAATGCTGTGCCACCAATGATCTCTGCCTTAATACCAGTAAAACTGAGAGCCTCCTCCCTGCTTTCCTCCCTCTCTCTCTGGCCGCCCACTCTGGGCCCTCATCCTGCTCCTTCCTGTGAGGCTAAGAACATTGGCGTCATATTCGACTCCACCCTCTCCTTCTCTCCTCAGATTTCTGATGTGTCTAAGAAGTCAAATTTTCAGCTGCACCTCCTCAGAGATAGTATTCCTTTTCTCACTTTCCCCCAAAAGCTCACTGTCTCCAGAGCTCTTGTCCTCTCTAGACGGGACTATTGCAACAACCTCTTTCTAAATCTTCCTGCCTCTACTCTTCGACCAGAACAGGACTGCAAAACGTGTCCTTGGCCTGAAGCCCAGGGATCGTATCTCTCCAGCTCTGAAATCTCTTCACTGGCTCCCCGTGGCTGCAAGGATCAATTTAAGACCCTTTCTATTGTCCACAAGGCTTTCTGGGGCCTGGGACCGCTCTACCTCCAACTTTCTCTTTCAAAACTTCATCCTTCTCGAGCTCTCCACTCATCGATCTCCAACTCTCTGAGGGTCAGACGCTTCTCCAAGCAGAGAGTTGGGGGAAGATCTCTCTCTTCTGCTGGGGCCTCCCTCTATACAGCCTCACTGCCTCTCTCAAACTTGAGCAGAACCACCTCTGGTTCCGGAAGCAAGTCAAGACCATCCTTTTCGCTTCTGCTTTCTCTCTTCCTCTCCCCTGCTGATGCACCTGACAGGCCTGCGCATTGTCACCTGGTCAACCTCTGAACTCGGACCCAGGCCCCTGCATGTCCAGTTGCCCTCGCACTGCCTCCAGGCTCCGCGGCACTTAAGCGTCTGTATCTGCAACCCTAAAGTCCCTTCTCTCTGCACTTTTCAGCCACCCGCTGGCTGCACTTGTGAGTTAACGGCACTTCCCCCTTCTCCTCCCCCTGGCACTTCTCCCTTCCCTCTTCCCCGCACCTGCGCGATCTGAATGACACAAGGCCTAGTAAGACCGTTATTTTGTCCTCCCTTATTTCCGCCTCCTTGTCTTGTTGCGCCTAGAAATGCTTGTGTACAGGCACGTTATAAATGCCACATCATATCATAACACAGGCCAAATTGCTTTGTTAATTCAGCACTTTAAATCCGTGTTTTGCAGTGTACCTTTTACAGGCTGCCTTTTCTGGAGCCCTTATGCAAATACCTCCTTCGTGCCCGTGCAATATCCAAAAGCGTTTCATATCACCCCGTTGCCTTTTTGCTCTGGTTGTGACACTTTAGCATTTGACAAATTGCTGACAAACAGATTAATATCTTTTCAGTGGATATTTTGTGTTTCGGCTCCTCACTGGCTGCATATCCAGAGACAATCCTCATATATTAACACCCTCCCTGGATTCTTTTATCTCTCCATTACAACTTACAAGCCGCATTGCCCCCGTAGGGGCATCAACTGGTTTTCCCAGCTGTAGAGCCCTGCTCCACCCCCTTTGAACTCAGACACATCTTCAGCATGCCCGGATCTCCTTGTTGTACATTGCTTTGCTCTTTTTCTTTCCACTTAGGTTGTGCTACATAAAATCCAACACATACTGCAAATGTCAAACAGATAATGATTTATGCGGCAAAAAACATAATTGCAAGGTCAGTATGACCTGAAGTGTGCATCCAACACGCTCCCCACACCCCACCCGTCTTCACCATCATTGCTTTCAAAAAATCCTGACAGTGTTGTAAAGCGTTACACAAGCAACCAACATACACACATCTCACGAACAGGGATGTAATTGCACCAAAATGCCAGGGTTAGTAGAAGTGACATCACATGCCCCGCCCCCGAGTCACATCACAGGAAGTGAAGTCATTTGACCCCGCCCCACGTGACATTACCGGAAGTGGCATCCTAAGGCAGTATCCCTCAGTACACTAAGAAAAATATGGTTACAATATAAATGTAATATGACACACATTTAATGCAAGAATGAATCATCATATGTAGCAGTGTGTCAAGACCCATATTATCACGGAAGTATATGAACCCAAATGATAAATCCCCTCTTTATATGGATCTTCCCTGTTATTTCAACCTTACTACAGAGCGAAATCACATTCTGGGGGAACAGGGGTGGATAGGCGGGTGTAGGTATAAGGGAAATTCAGGATAGAAGGGGAGAGAGGGAGAATATTTCACCAGAGAACACATGTTTTTATACAGTTGCTCTTCCTTCACTGGCACAGCGCCACCTGATATCATGGGGTGCACAAGTCTGGGGTTAGGCGCCTGTGCACTTCACCCCTCCAGTGAATGCTTTGGACCGGAGCTGCTCAGCGCTGGCCTTCTACACTGTAGCAAAGGAAATTCACGCTTAACTTTTTCTTTCTTTCACCAATCAATCAGGGCTGTGGTGAGACCTTAAACAAATCCTTAGCAAACCTGGTCTCTGGGCTTTCCGTGGCCGCTATAGTTATCTACAGTGGTCTATAAAGCTCTAATTATGACACGTCTATCGGACAGCCTAGCATTCTTGTTAAGTAATATTTTTAAAATGTTACACAACATTTTCGCTACAGTTAACTGAGCTCCGAGATGCATCCTCGCTCTGAAAAGAACACACCTTGTCAGTGGAAATACACCAGCAGCGTTACTTATGCTGTTGCCTATTCACTCTACGGTTTTCACAGTAAATCAGCGAGTCTATGTTTTTGATTTTCAAAGCAGCAGATTGAATATTACATTGCTGCCATCTCAATGTGAAGCCTAACGAATCAATGCCTAACTTTTTTTACTATGGATCAAGGAGTTTCGTGTTGAAAATGCATATTTGTCCGTGTGCCATTTGCGCAGGATTCATAATGAAAAGCTAAAACGTGACGATGTAACCAAGCTGCTCAGCGCTGTCCATCTTGACTGCAGAAAAAGAAATTCTGCTACAAGACCAGGGGCTCTGTGTGCAACCAACCAACTCGCACACTTTACTTTTTCTTTCTTTCAACAATAATTCAGGGCTGCGGACCCGAGCTGCTCAGCCCTGGCCCTCTTGACTGCAGAAAAAGGAATACTGCTACAAGACCAGGGACTCTGTGTGCAACCAACCTACACACACACATTACTTTTGCTTTTTTTCACCAGTCAAATCAAGCAAACTTTACTTTTTAGCATATCAAGCTATTAGACCTTATGGGTATGAACCCATTTTCAAAGCGTGCTGCTTTATTGTGGACCATCATGCATTACGCTTTGGGCCAACGTCTGCTCAGCCCGGAGAGGAATCCCACGTGCCTCGGTGTGGCTGGCTGCTGCTGCACTCAGGTCTCTGCTCTTCCCTGCCTCAGCCCTCGACGAGCTTTTGCTAAGCAACCATACCTCGAGTAACAGACATGAAGGCACTGGCGCACCACGCTGCTTCCACTGGCCAGGTCCAGGCCTGTTTGGCGTCAGGTCTGGCGCTTGCTCGTTTTTTATAAATAGTGTGTAACAAACTATTTATAAAAAAGCGCAAGCTCCAGGCTCCAGTCCAGGCCAGAGGTTGCAGAATTATGCCTGGCGTCGCTGGGGAGACAGCCGAGGTTGCTCTTGCAACCTATGGCGACCCCCAATTGACGTCCCTGCTCACGGAGTGCCACTCTTCCAGACTATAAACGGAAGATCATAAGAGCCACCAACACGCGGGAACGAAGTCCACTATCTACTAGACTTGGAACCGGCAAGGATGGACACAACAGAAAAACACAAAGTTCAGCAACATGCCGGTTTAAAAAAGGACACCACTTAATTCCAAAGCTAGAGTTACTCCCCACAGAAAAGTGGGGTCTGACACTAGACACTTCCCTAACAACTACAGGACCACCGTGAAGGGGGAAGTGTTAAAAGAAGACATGCACAATTTGGCTGGCCACTGGATAAAGAGACAGGCCTTTCAGCTATGTATGATTCTATCTAATAAGCAACCATTTTCTATTAATGTCACATACATGCAAGTGTTGCAGCTGCCTAACACGCGTCGTACTGTCATTTCCCAGCTGGTGCGTACATAGGAACGTTGCCTCCATTAGCCTAATAGACTAAATTAACGTGAAGGGATATGGCCCGAAGGCAAGCTATTTTAATACAGGAGGCATGGAGGGAATGAACTGCTTTATTAAAAAACTATGCACACAGTAGTTTAAAAGCCTGCATACGTGAAGATGACCAGAAAGGGATGGCTCAAAAGAGATATTTGAAAAGTCCTCAATAGATCTGGTTGTACTGCTTCTTTAATACAAAAAGGCCCCGTGTGACTGAGAAGCCACTGCTCCTTCCCACCCACTTAAAGCCGCTTAGATAACAACATCGGCAACACACACCATTTCAAGTGACAAGGAAGAGGTTATGCAGAGTTAACAGCTTAGAAGGAACCTCGAGCAGATCAGAGCACAAGGCACTAACACGCCAGACGGGGAGGGAATGAATGCAGCAGGGGGCAGCGGGGCGTGCTATGCAGTGAAAGATTCCTTCAAGGCTGCTTCCGTCGGAGTCGCAGAAACTTTTGATAGTCCCCCATTTTCGAAGGTCACAGGTGGAAGGCCGAGGTTTCTCTACTCTCGCACCTCGTATGTGGAATTCGCTACCAGATTACCTTCGAAGTATTAACGATCATTTAGCATTTTGGAATGCCTTGAAGACATATCTTTTCTAGTTTCTGTTATATTATGATATTGTATTTATAGTGCGCCTATACACAAGTGTTTCTGGCCTCAGCCGGAAATCTCCAGAGTGGATTCTCTCACATGCTGTTTTCTAGCACCTAGATGCCCTTGGGCCATAGTTTGCACTTTATAAATGCTATTACATTACATTATATACTAAGACCAACACAAACACCCACGAAATCTGGACTCACATTGTTTAAATAGTTGCAGACATTGGCTTGTCCTCTGCCCTGCAACTAAAAACAAGACAAACAAGCATTGGTAATAACAACAGTTTGGGCTTTTGTGTAGGCATGGGAAAGGCACTTGCCAGGCACTGCCGTAGTTATATTAACTGACCATTGATGGTAACAGGTGCAAGTATCTGGACATCTAATTGCAGGAAGGAAAAATAAGGGTGCCTGATTAACGTCTATGGCCCTCCAGGCAATATCACAAGGCAATACAAAAAGGAGGTGGGCCAACTAGACCAGAGATGACAGCTGACTATTTTAAGTCATAGTAGCATAGCATTTATTGTACAAAAAACAATCATTAGAAAATAATCGATGGCATTTACATCAACAATATATGGTTTTTCTATACCGCAAACACATCCCTCCATACCACTTCACTCATTAAATATTCTCAAGCATTCATCATCCCTTTATAACAAAACATCCGTGATATACCATTGATATCACACTTTGGCATCAATGTCTATTTCCCACTTTGTTACTTTACAATGTGACCCTCTGACTATGTTTGAACTCGAATACTCCACATTGTGACTTATTCTGAGTCAGTGCCTGGCATATATAGATATATGCATCGAGTATAGTATCTCGTACACTTCTCAACGGAATTCTGGGTAACTTCCTAAAACAAGGTGTTTGTACTCGAAATTTTAACTGTCAAGAAGCATATTCTGGATCGGTGCCCAGCACACATGTGTATGCGCATCAAGTGTAATATCTTGTGCGATTCCCAAAGGAATTCTGGGTAATGTAGTCACAAAGATAAACAGCACACACAACTCGTCTCGTATTTGCTCATTTACGTAATTTTCCTTACAGTCCCAATCGGGCAGGAAAATCATGGGCTTCTGAGAACAGTAGGTGAACAACACCCCATCGTATCCCGCATCAGGAGTAGTCACCATGATTAAGTGTGTCCTTATGGCCTAGGAGTGCTGGTTATTTGTTATTCAATGCATTCCATTCCACGGAAATGTTTAAACCATGTTGTACCGTGTCAAGACAATAAATCCATTTTTGTTCCAAATGGTGTAAACCACTGGCCATATCTCCACCTCTAGTTTTCGTTTGGATGGTTTTTAGTATAAACCATTTCATTTCTGTATCCTTGTGGTTGTTTTCATTGAAGTGATCTACTAATGGTTTGTCTGGTGTGTGATTCCTAATGCAGGATCGGTGTTCTCCGATTCTCACTCTGACTTCTCTTGTTGTTTTACCCACATATAGTAGGGAGCAAGGGCATGATATCACATAAATTGCGTTTTTTGTCCGACAATAAGTGTGACTTTTCATTGTCCAGGTTTTTGTCCCGTATTGGAAGGTCTGTTTTGTCTCGGTGAAGGGGCATACGCTACAGTTACCACATTTGTAGTGTCCAATAATTGGAGGGAGGCCCCATTGGTTCCTGACAGTGTTGTCCTTAGATTTTTCACGATAGGTGTGGACTAGTTTCTGACGTAAGTTACAGTTACGTTTGAAAGCAAACATATGTCTTTTTGACAGAGTGCCAGGGTGTTTTACTAAATCCCAATTGCGGTTGATGATCTTTTTTATCTCATTGCTAATGGGATTGTACGTGGTAACACATACCAATCTTTCGTTTGTCCTTTTGTCCTTACTTTGTAGGGTGAGTTCCCTGTTCATGTTGGCAGCCCTCTTCAGATTGTTCTTAATTAGGCGTTTCGGGTAGCCTCGTGTGTTTAGTCCGGCTTTTAACTGTGTTGCATGTGTATTATAGTCCTCTCTCTCTGTACAATTACGTCGGAGCCTTAAAAATTGTCCATACAGTAAATTATATTTTAAACCCTCAGGATGGAAGCTGGAGTAGTGAAGAAGAGTGTTTTTATCTGTGGTTTTTCGGAAAAGCGAGGTGGCCAGAGTGTTCCCTTGTTTTTTTATCAATAAGTCCAAAAAACTTACTTGATCCTGGCTCCATTCAATGGTGAATTTGATATTCATATCACATGTGTTGAGCCATTTATGGAAATTAAGTAATGATGTATTGTCACCTCGCCATATGATAAACACGTTGTCTATGTAGCGACGCCACATTTTCAATTGTCCCTGTGTTTGTTCTTGTGTGGCCCCTTTGATGTACCTTGATTCAAACTGGGCCATATATAGGTTGGCTACATGGGGTGCAAAAGTTGCCCCCATGCTGACTCCTTTTTGTTGTTTAAACATTTGGTTTTTAAAAAGAAAGAAATTCTCTGTCATTGCCTGCCTCGAGCATTCAAGAATAAAACCTGTAGGTGGTTTATGAGGTCTATTACGCGTGTGTAGTACTTCAGCTAATGCTTCCAGACATTCCATCTGGGGTATGGACGTATACAACGCCTCCACATCCATCGTGACTAGTAGGTCTCCTTCTTCGATGGTGATATCCTGTAGGATTTTAATCATATCCGTAGTATCTTTGATGTATGATGGCATAGCTAAGACAAACGGTTTAAGGAAAAAATCGCTATAGATTGATAAAGGTTCTAATAGAGAGTCTATAGCCGACACAATGGGTCTACCCGGTGGGTTGTCGATGCTCTTATGTACTTTTGGTAGTATATAGAAGGCTGCTCTTTTCGGATGTTTTTTATTTAGAAATTTAGCTTCATCTGTACATATCCATTCTTCTCATAATGCATATTCCGTGAGACTTTTAATTTCTTCTTGTAGTCTATCGGTCGGATCTATTTCCAATTTTTTGTAAGATCTGGTGTCATTCAATAGTCTCATGCATTCTTTTTCATACTTGTCAGTATCCATGAGGACAATCTCACCTCCCTTGTCGGCTGATTTTATGGTCACGTTCTCTTGGTTACTTAGGTCCTGGAGACTGTTCCTTTCGTCTCAGGTTAGATTATCTGCATGGTAATTTTTTCTTCTTTAGGCTGGCAAGAACCTGTTGTGTCACCCGGTTCTCAAATGTGATTATTTCAGGGGGACAGGTATGCACAGGTGATGTGAAATTAGATTTCATTTTTAAACCTGTGATATTAATTGCCCCAGTATCTCTACCTTGTTCTTCTGGGGGCATCTGGTTCTGGCTTGGTATGTATACTTCAAAGAAGTGTTTCAACCTGATGTTTCTGAAGAACCTCTGCAGTTCCAGTTCTACATTAAACGGATCTGCCTTCGTAACCGGGACATAGGACAGTCCTTTCCCCAATAGATTTTTTTCTGTTTGGCTCAGGTTGTGGGAGGATAAATTGAATATGGGCATGGTGTCTGGGGTCATTGATTCGAATACCACTGTCTGGTTCTGACCCCCTGCTGTTGTTGTCGCGGCAATACAGAGGAGGTGAGCTCGGTGTTTACAGCAAAATGTTGTGGCTGTTCTTTTTCACTGATTACAAGGTTTTAATCACAGAGATGACAATATGTAGACTAACTGAGTCTTCTAACATTACTTTTAGAACCGAGGTTTTTCAGCCACACACCCCCATTTGTGTATGTTTGAAGAGGCAACGCAGAACCAGCGATTGCTCTCCGTCTTGAAGAAGGTTGATTACGAACTATTGGACAAGGGGACCTTTCCCTTGCAGAGAACTCAACCGAAACATGTTGACAACAGTTTTCTAAATCCCTGAACATAGTCAGAGGGTCACATTGTAAAGTAACAAAGTGGGAAATAGACATTGATGCCAAAGTGTGATATCAATGGTATATCACGGATGTTTTGTTATAAAGGGATGATGAATGCTTGAGAATATTTAATGAGTCAAGTGGTATGGAGGGATGTGTTTGCGGTATAGAAAAAACATATTTTGTTGATGTAAGTGCCATCGATTATTTTCTAATGATTGTTTTTTGTACAATAAATGCTATGCTACTATGACTTAAAATAGTCAGCTGTCATCTCTGGTCTAGTTGGCCCACCTCCTTTTTGTATTGCCATCTAATTGCAGGGCCTGGCAAATTCCCACTACTCATGCATAAGCCAAAACGATTGGCTTTGTCAATGCTTGTTTTAAGCAGGACTTCAGTGAAGGACACACATAGTGCTTATACATCGAGTGGCTAAAGGCAGACCTGGTTTAGTCATCTATATTGCATCAGTAGCACGTATTCAACTCCAATTAAGTAAAAGGGTCTCATTACAAGTTGGCCAGTGCGGAATAACATGCCAATATTCATGTATACTGCATTGTTTCGGCACCAGCCAATTAAAGGTTTGTCAGTGAGGTGCCAGAATGCCCTTCAGCTAAGAGCTGAAGGTCATTCCAGTACCTTACTGACAGAAATCGCTGGTATTACAGGTGCCAGTAACACCGGCACCTACAATACCAGGCAAATCCTCCATGGAGTCCTATGGGAGTCCATGAATGGGGATTTACACCATCACCCAGCACTCATAATCCACCCATAATACCACCGGACTGAGTGCCGGTAACAGTAATTCCTTTTCCCGGTATTGTGGCAGATTTGCCACCAGTATACGGGAAAATGTGTACTGAGGCCAATAACACTCAGAAAACTGCTTTTATAAAACACTGGTAGGCACTCCAAGTGCAAGGTTTGATGGTAAGACTTGATAAAAGAGAGCTGAAAGAGTTCCCACGAGTTGGTGTTTTTGGTGGGGAGGGGCAGGAAGTGGGTGGGAATGGCAATAGGCATTAGCATGGCCATGGGCAGTTAATTGGTGGGCACATTTTCAAACAAAACCTCCAGGCTTTGTGTCCCTCATATGCCATTTCTCCCAATCTGTACTGTAATGCAATAGATTCGGCTGATAGGTGGCCCTGCCATATACTAGCCAAAACTAAGAACAAGCCTTGCACGTAGTCAGGCAGCTGACAAAGAAAGGATTGTTTCACGTTCTGGAGGAGATCAAAGTACCTGATGCAAAGTGAAACTCTTGATTGGCCGCATCACTGTAATATGCAAGGTCATTGCTTTAAAAAGCAGAGGGGCAAAGATATTAACAATTGGTGCATTTCCCATTTCCTACTCAAGCATTGCCATTTACCGTAGCACCCATATTCTCCTTCCCACACCCCTTCTTTTTTGGTTTATTAGCAATGCTTCGGCTAGCACCATCAAATGCTCCAAAACCAAAAAAGACTTAAATGGCCAAAGTGGCCATGCTTTGCAGATGGGGAGCAGGTGCAAGTGGATCTAGGTCACCTGGACTAAGCCCCACCCACCTGGTGCCTTCCTGACTGCCACTGTTTTCCCCACTTAGCAAGCCCCGCCCACCTGGTGCCTTCCTGCCTGCCGCTCTTTTCCCCCCTTAGAAAGCCCAGCCTGCCTGGTGCCTTCCTGCCTGACACTCTTTTCCCTACTTAAGGAGCCCTCCAGCCTCTTTTCCTTTGCAGATGGGGAGCAGGTGCAAGTGGATCTAGGTCACCTGGCCTAAGCACCACCCACATTCTCAGCCCTGCCTCTTCCTTCTCTTAACTCTTAGATCAAGGGCGTCGCTTGCCTGGGCACCCGAAGCAAAGGGCAGTTGAAGAAAAGAGCAATTTCTGTTTGGACCTGTTCAGACCAGGATGACCCAGGGCCCGACTCCCTCCTCAGACAGCAGGAAAGCATGCACCAACATGTGGTTACTCCCTCTGATCCCACAGGCCAGCCCCACCCCCTATAGTCCCCCCGTAATGTTCCCTTGTGCCCCCCTTCCCGCACACAGGTTTTGCCTGTTTTGTTTGATTCTTCTACCCTGCTCCCACTCCCCAACCCCCTCAGCCTACGTCTGCAGGAGTCTGTCTGTCCTGATACATTTTGGTTTCACTATCACTGTCTTGTGGCCAATGATGGATTGACTTTTATGGACTTCATTGATTCACGGTGCGTCACCCTTTCTCAACTCTCATGCTGGCCTTCCTTTACATCTTGTACTCATGGTGGCCCTGAATCATGCTGTTCCCATCTTCATCTTGTATCCTGGCTTGCAACATTATGTGTTACTACTGACTTCTACAATTGTATTCGCTCTCCGCTCTTGCTTCTCCACTCTTTTTGACTGCTTACTCTCTGTTCTCTCCTCCTCTCCCTTTTCCTATCTCCTCCCCTTCTCCCCTTACTTTCTACTATGCCCTTACTCTATCAGAATTGTCCCTGGACCTAGTTTGATAGAAACGTCGCCTGTCTCCTCCCCCTTCTTGTCCCCCCCCACTCACCCTCCAGCACTATCTGAAATGCCATCAGGCCTAGTACGATAGTCGCTTGTTTTGTTCCTACCCTCCCTTTCTGCACCCCTCACCTTGACCTTTTGTTTTTCTGCAGCTCTACCAGAAATGTCATCAGGCCTAGTACGGTAGTCACCTGTCTGTTTCCATTTCCTTCCCACTCTCCCCCTACCTTCCTTATCTATGTGTTAGCTCTTGCACTATCTGAAATGTCTTCAGGCCGAGTACGATACTTAATTTCACATCCTTACTTTCCATGGCCTGTAAGAATGTCATTGTATTTTCCCTTGTTCCCTCCCTTGCAGCGCTTTGAAACACATTGTGTATAGGCGCTATATAAATAAACTATCATATCATATCAAAGTAATTAGTCTGTCATTTAAGTGGTTCAGCGACTTCTAATACGATGCTTCAGACTAAGATCAGGTTCTCAGAACAAATGATTAATTGGACACGTTACCGCTGATTGACATGGATTTTGATCGATATGTATCATTGTTGGCTTGTTCTTTAGCATCACAGGAGGTTAAGTTCAGAGGTGGATTGGGAAATCTGGAGAGGGGGAACATTCCCTTTGGATCACTTGGCTCTTTGGGCATGCACAAAGGATAACATTCCTTTCTTGACTTATAGGCTACCAACTATTTTGAACGAGTAGAAGCCTATCTTCTTGTGAACATGTGTGGTGTGGTAGGAATGCCTGGAGCCTCACGCGCAGTAGGTCGTGGCATTGGATTAGAGTGTATGACTGGTGTGAATGCCTAGTGGTATTTGCGCTCATTTTTGGAGGAAAAGGGAAGAATTTACCTCCAGCTTTGCTGAAATACCACCAAACTTGGAATGAGGTCCAATGGGCCTCCAGCTTAAAGCTGGAGGTAAATCCTTACCCTTTTCCGTCAAAAATCTGCAGAAGTACCAGTCTGAAATTCCGGCAGTGGCATTTCCAGCAAACTTGTAATTTGGCGTTGCATAAAATGGTGGTAACGAAGCCACTTTTTTCACACACCGCCAAACTCGGAATGAGTCCCATAATATTTGTATTCTTCCACCAGGTCCCTCTGCTGCATTCAAAAAGTATATGAGATACATTTCACCAGTTGATTTAGGTCTTTCTAAGTTTGGCAGGTAAAATTATCCCCTTCACATTCCATGGGAGTACCCAGATTGTCTACCCATATTCACCTCCCCTAGTGAGTCTTACATAACATAATATATATGCAGCCTTGCACAGGGGGCTAACAGAGAACAAACACAGTCACAAGCAGGGAGGAGTTTTTAGGCAAGCACAGTCTAGGCATTAGGGTGAGAGGTAAGAACATGAGGAGTGAGATAGGGGGGGCACACAAAACTCAAGACAAAGCCAAGGAGTATGACAATGAAGCCAGTCTTTAAGCCCATTTATCTTCAACACAAGTTCCAATGGTCCGACAAGACCCAAAAGAAAAAAGTATTCGGAAGTAGTCTACCCAGTGGGAATAGTCTCCCACCAACCCTCCCTCCAGCCAACACCACTACACAACATATACAGGTCTAACAAGGATTAGTTATCCATCCTAAAATATATTGCTAGGGCATACAGCTCCTAACCTTCCTACATGACACCAACTCCCACTATCTACCCAGCGTGATCTGGCTATGATAGCCATCACCTCTTTGACATCCAAACCAGCACCTTTGCCCCATCCTCTCACTATTTCACAAGTACAGCAATACCTCTATTGTTCTGCAAGGGTTTCTGTGGGTGATTTTAAAGCTAGCCCGGTCCTGTTGCTGTGTGCGGTCGCACAGGGCTTGTGCCTCTCTCTGACACTTTACAATATCTATACCCATCTAATTTTTGATCTCCTGGATAGTCTCGATGTTAGTTACCCGAATTATGCGGATGACACCCAAATACTCCTTGAACGTTTGGGTAATTGTGGTCGGAATTCAGAGGCCATCAATCAGATATACTCTTCAATTCAATCATGTATGGCTGTCAACTCACTGGCCTTGAATGATAACAAGACCGAACTCATGATTGTGGTGTCTGGTTATCGGCTAAAAAGGCTGGAGTCTTGCTACAACCAGTTTGTGATTGCTGACTTCATCATTCCTGTGGCTCCATTCGTTAAAACAATAGGAGTGTATTTGGACTCTCAGATCAATGAAAAAAACACACTGCTCACTTGCGGTCTTCCTGTGCCTATATTACTAAACTACTGAGACAGATTAGATCTTATTTGTCTGGGGAAACTGATCCCTTCTGGTCTGTGCATTCATTGATTCTAAACTAGATTATTGTAATGTGCTGTTGACTGGCACATCTCTTGCAAATCTTCAAAAACTGGAGACCATACTGTGAGAAACCTGAAGGTGTCTCGCCCGCTAATCCTCAGGGATATGTTATCCAAGTGGCTAGGACATGCCTATCACTTTTGGATCCAGTTCCTGGGGATGGACCGGTGCACGAGGAACACGTGGATGAGGGGTCTTTGGGGAGTGGAAGGGGGACACCACCGGATGGCGATATGCAGTATCCCTTTCCCGGTAACACCTTTTCCCCATCCTACCAGGTAGGATACTCAGGAACTCACCCGCTCCCCTTTCCCGACATGTACACTTTCTCACAGACCACTCACCATGAGCGAAAACAGCTAACACAAGAGCTGTATTCCTGACATGTCCCAATACAATGGTCAGGCAATTACTGATCATTACACACACCTGAATTCCATCACACTTTCCCAAACAGATGAAAGACGGAGAATGAAAGCACACTCTGAGCAAGGCAAAGCACACAAGGAGGCATCCATTCCAAGATGGCAGTTTAATATGAGGAGAAAGACGGCGAGACCACAGAGGGTTGCAAGGAGGGAAATGCTGTTGACCTTTTCAGACCGTTACTTCTGGGAGCCTTGGAAAAAAAGAAACCTAAAACCTGGATTTGAAGCTGAAGAAACATGCATTGGGTGTCGGAGGTACCCGGTGTTCTTCTGCATCGATAATCAAGTTGGGGAGGAGCGTTTGCACTGTTGTACTGTCCTCTGCTCCTACAACAAAGCAGTGCTAGTAAAGTCACCACAGCCGCTGAGTTGGGGAGACTGATACCAGACCGGAAGGATCTGAGCCTGGCTGAGGGGTATCTGGGGTGAACCGTGAGTCACCAGAGAAAGAATATTCTCTGAGCATTGAAAAGTGGGATCTGAGCCCAGAAGAGGGGAATCCAAAGTAACAATCATTGTATAAAAGGGATCTGAGCCCGGCTTAGGGGGATCCAAGGTGAACAGTGAATCATCCAAATTGAGTCCATGTGAAAGGAAGATAACTTTTTGTTTGTTTTTGTACATCAGGCCCTCTGAATCAAGAGTGTGCTATGCTCGCGTGAAGCACCTTGTCCCGTGCTGTGGGGAACTGAGGCCTGACATATCATTTTGAACACTTCTTCTTTTCATAACATTATTCCCTACACTATTTACATTTAGAGGTAAGGACTGGCAATAGGTTCTTTTAGTATAGGCCCTTATATTTTGACAATATACCACTTGAACTGTGTTATTATTATTTGATGGTTGTAGCTTGCTCCCATCTGTAGATTTAGGATTTGATAGGTGTTTATCATACCCTTTTTGAATTTCATTAAACACCCTTCAACTGTGGTCACTTGTGTCTGTCTTATTGGTGATATCATGCCTTCCTTACATGTGGTGTCTGGAGTGGGATGTGACTCTATTGAAACAAATTGGGGAACCCTACGATTCCCTACGCTTCGTTATAGAGCCTCCGACCCCTCTATTGCCACAAAAGAATCAATAGGCTTTGATATCTGAAGCAACAGAGAGGCTACTATCCCTTCTGGGAAAACAGGAATGATTCCCACAGACTTCGTTTTGATATCTCCTCCTGGGTGTTATATAAGACTGGTCCCAAAATCTGGCCTGTCTTGGAAGTTCGGTGTAGACGTTCTAGCAGGCTTCCTTGATCCCGACTTCTGGGGAGACATAAAGTGTCTCTTACAGAACAACAGTGAAATCCCTTTTGAAGTAGATTCTTGAAAATGTCCCCTATTAAAGAGAGTGAACCAGAAGAAACAAAGAGGGGTACCTTAGGCTTTCGGGAAGCTGCTGAACCATCTGCCACTGAAGATAAAAAGGGAGAAGAGCTTACCATCCATCCCGACCTGGTCCTCGCCCAGTGAAATGACCCAGCCCTCATTGAGGCTTTCTTACAAGCAATTCCTGAAGGAGAGAGTGTAAAGAAGGGAAGTCCCTTTTTCTTCTTAAAGCAAGGATTGCTATATAGAAATGAAACATCCACAGAAGGCTTAAGTAAATACCCAAAACCCACTGGAAGATCATACTAGAGATTGTGCATTCCCATCTTACAGGGGGCCACTTAGGGCAAGCCAAAACCCAGACACACATCAGTGGAAAGATTTACTGGCCAGATATCCATGCTAATATAAAAACCTTTATTCAGAAATATGTCTGAAAAACAATATTCACATCCCATTACCGGCTCCTCTGAATCCTTTACCAATAGTAGAAGTCCCTTTCTCAAGAATTGGGATGGACAAAATTGGACCTCTAGAAAAGTCTAGACTGGATAACCAATATGTCCTTGTGATTGTTGCATACGCAACCAGCTACCCCGAGGCATTCCCTTTGCGGAACAACACCACCAAGCATATTCTAAAGCACCTCCTGCCATATTTTTCCAGGGTTGGCTTTCCTAATAAAATCCTGACAGATTAAGGATCCAATTTTATGAGCAAGCTCATGGATGAAGTCAAGGAGCGGCTCCATATTACTACCTTACAAACTTCAATTTACCAGCCCCAAACAGATGGATTGGTAGAGAGATTCAACAAAATACTCAAAATGATCCTAAGAAAGCTGGTAGATAAGGACGTGAAGGACTGGGACCGTATGATCCCGTGGGCACTATCTGCAGTAAGGAAAACCCTGCAGGCATCCACTGGATTCTCTGCTTTTGAACTACTTTATGGTAGAGAGCCTAGAGATGTCCTGGACATGCTCCAGGAGACCTGGGAAGAAAGAGAAGAGGCACCCATTTCCCCTTTCACAAACTGCTACCAGATTGCGAGAGCGTATGAGACTTGTTCGAAATCTAGTCTATATGTAAAAGGCACAAATCCACAAATTCCACCTATGATAAAAAGGTCAATTTAAGATTATTTTCCATAGGACAAAAAGCATTCGTCCTCTTGCCTACCTCGGAAAACAAACTTGTCTCCAAGTGGCATGGACCATGTGAAAAATTGAAACGAACAGGAACCTGTACGTATAAGGTAGCACAACCTAACAGGAAACCAAAGGTCCATCTATATCACACAAAACTCTTAAAAGAGTGGAAGGAAAACCTGTCTGCCACCAATGCCACGATACCATCCTGTTTGGTACTGAAGAATTAGAGAACTTTGAATTCATTCCTCAAGAGCAATCTAATCAAAAACAAGAAGATTTAAAGCATGTTTTTGTATCATTTCCCGATGTATTCTCAGAGAAACCAGGAAGAGTGAAAGGCACTTATCACTACATTAGAACACCCATGGGAAAAGTGGTTCATCTGAAACCATATAGACTCCCGGAAGCCCTTAAACAGATGTTGGTTGTGGAAGTGAATCAAATGTTAAGAGTGAATATTATCAAATCCTCTTCAAGCCCATGGTCCTCCCCTATCGTATTGGTCACCAAACCTGACCATTCCTGGAGGTTTTGCATAGACTTCCGCCAATTTAATGCCATTTCAGATTTCAATGCCTATCCCATGCCAGGCATTGATGACCTGACTGATAAACTCGGAAACGCCACTTTTCTATCAACCCTAGACTTAACAAAACGGTACTGGCAGGTCCAAGTGTATGGACCTGATAAGGAAAAGACAGCTTTCTCAACATCCCTCAGACTGTTCCAGTTCAAAGTCCACCCTTTTGGCTTACACAGGGCTCCAGCGATTTTCCAATGACTTATGGACAAAATATTACAGCCTTACACTAATTTCTGTGGAGCTTATATTGATGATATCGTCATCTATAGTAAAACTTGGCAAAACCATCTTTTCCATCTCTTTACTATTCTGAGAGCCCTCGGAGAATCTGGCCTAACTGCCAATCCATCCAAATGCAGACTGGCCCAATTAGCTCTGAAATATATCGACTTCTTTGTAGAGTACTGTCAAGACCGGTGGGGGGGGTCTGTACTTCCGCTCTCTATATGGTAGAGGAGAGGCACAGAGGACCCCAGCCAAGATTCTCTATTACGGTAGCGATGGACGAGCAATCAAGGCCTAGCTTCTCAGGAGGTGATGCAGGCTGGTTCTTAAGTACAGTGTATCCCCAAGCCCCCACAAATGAATGTCCACACACTGTATTACTGAAAACACAGTCTTTATATAATTAATAATCAAGGGTTATGTACACTTATCACAACAACGCACTTTGTGCTCAGGAAAATCAATAATGGTAAATATCTACAATTCTAAAGTGGTACCACTAATATTAGACCTCATTAAAGTGCATTCACAATACTGTAAAAATGGCACGCAGATCAATAAGAAGGAAACCAGCAATAGAGAGAGGAGAGATAACAGATGGTTGAAACAATAGGCAGAAGACTGGCCATTGCACTGGACACAGTTCTGTGTGGAGATCCCCCCACCTGGGCAACCTGTAAAATAAAGAGATATAACACAAGCCCAGTCCATATATTGTTCAATAGTCTTATTCTCTCCTACAATGTTTTTACCCCCCAAATGTACCTGGTGGAGTCGAGTTCTTCGAGGAAGCGTCGACAGATCCTTCTTGAATGACCCCATTTAAATCAGGAGTCACGGATCGTCGAGAGGCGTCGAGAAGCGTTGAGGAACTCGGTGTTCGGTGTCGGGGAATCGACGGCCCTTCTTGAATGCCTTCCCTTTCAAGCGGGAGACACGGGGCGTCGAACGTCCGACAACAAACAGGGTAGAACGGCGTCGATGAGGCGGCAGGCTTCGATTCGAGCGGTGCTCGTCGGCGTCGAGACGTCAGCGTCCTGCGAGGAAGAGGCGTGCGGGGCACCTCGGCGACACTAGATCTGGATCGCAAAGATTGTGAATGACGGTGGCCCAGCAAGGGCGTCGAGTCGCTCGAGTCTTTGGAGTCGTGAGGTGGCGGGAAACCCACCGGCGGATTCTCCTCGGCGCGTTGGTCGTCCTCGACTTTCTCCGGCAGGACAAAAGCGGTCGACGATGCGGACGAGGGAGTCCTTCGAGTCAAATGTTCTTAGGCAAGGAGCGGACGGCTCCGGTCGTCGGCGGCACGGCGTCACGTGGTTCCCACGGCTGGGCAACACAACTTCGACGGGCCTCCAGCGGTTACACAGACCTGCGAACCCTGGTCGACGGCGATGGACTTCGACAGCGTCGAGGTCCGGGTGCTTTACTTCGTTCTCCTAGGCAGTCCCCTTCTCCGGTCGGCAGCCTTTCGATGGTCTGGCGTCCAGGGAGCTTCGGCGAAGGTTCAGCGGTGCTCGATGGTCCCTCGGAGCACGGGAAGAGGGCGCCTAGCCAGGTCCTCTCTCGGGTCAGTCCTCGACGAACACGGCAGCCTTCAGATCGGTCGAAGCAAATGCAGCAGCAAGTCTTCTTCTTCCAGCTGGGCGTCGAGGGTCAGCAGTTCCAGTTACTCTTGAGTGGAGACTCAGCTTCTGAACGCTTCTGAACAATTTCCAGTGGTGAGAGGTCCCCAGATATACTATTCTGTCTCTCATCCACACTGCTGGCACACACACAGCAGCCAATCACACAGAAGGGCATTCATGCAGTCAGTCAGCCAATCAGGCACACAGTGCATTCAGGCCACACTCCTCCCTTTCAGACATTCACAACAAGGAATGTGGATTGGGGCAAGTACCCAGCCATTCAACACTACACACTGCATTCAGGCCAGTTTCGGGCAGGGCTTTCTCAGTCTTTGTCTCACATGCCAGAAACCAGACAACCACAACAAGGAGTGTATATTGGTCACCCACTCCATTCACCCAGGTCCCACCCACAGGAGGTACCCACAACATACAGTCAATGGGAAGGCTCCAGTCAGTCTAGCTGGGCCTTCACAACAACACCATATATGGACCTCCCACCCAACAGCCAGTCAGGGGGAAGGGACAGAGTCAGGGCTTCCCAGGACTTTGGGAAAAACAAGATAACAGGCAATAGAAAGCAAGAGGCCACAGGGGCCATCTTGTTTTCTATCAGGAATCAACTGATCCCAATGGCAGGGCCTGGGTATCCCAAAAATGGAGGACACCCAGAGCACCTGTCAAATTCAGCATGGAGCTGCCACCAGCCCATACCCTGCTCTGTGGGCCACCCACAGGTGCCCAAAAACATACACTAGGGGTACAGGGTTGTACCCCTACCCATGGGTGCATAAGGGTATCCCATGGGTCTGTTCACCAAACCAGAAGAGAGAGCTGCACTGCCAGGAGTCCCACATGGACTCCTGGGCAGAAAACACGACAGAACACACGATAAACAGCAGTAAAGGACAAGGATTCAAAGGCCCTGTTCCTCTGATGTATTTCCAGCATCACAGTCGCCCCCCCCAGACTGAGGTGGAGGGTGCCTAATCACCCTCATCCAGATGGTCAACATACCTTCTGGAAAGGCCATCTGCATTATCGTGACTCTTCCCTGGTCTGTGCTCTATGGTGAAGTCTAGCCCTTGTAGGCTAATCGACCACCTGAGCAATTTTGGATTCTCACCCTTCATCTGCATAAGCCACTTCAGGGGTTTATGATCTGTTTGGACCTTGAAGGTGGACCCCGTAAGGTAGGGCCTAAAACGCCTAAGGCTCCAAACTATACTAAAACATTCCTTTTCAACAGTAGCCCACCTAAGTTTTCTACCCTTGAGTTGTCTACTGATGAATATGATAGGATGTTCTCTCCCTTTGTCATCTAACTGGGACAAGACAGCTCCAATTCCGGTGTCGCAGGCATCCGTCTGGACGATAAAGGGTCGGCTGTAGTCAGGCGCACACAATACAGGTGCCCTACACAGACCTTCTTTCAAGCCATCAAAGGCCCTCTGACAGTCTTCGGTCCAGTTAACCTTCCTAGGCTGTTTGGGCAAAGTTAGCGCTGTCAGGGGTGCAGCTATGGTTCCATAGTCTGCCATGAAATTGCGATAGTACCCAGTGAGGCCCAAAAAGGCTCTCACCTGGGTTTGAGTAGTGGGAGTCTCCCAGTTCTGTACGTCCTGTACCTTACTGGAAAGAGGCTGGATTTGACCCCCTCCTACCTCATGACCAAGATAGGTAACTTTCCCCTGAGCTATCTGGCACTTGGTGGCCTTGATAGTTAGGTTAGCCCTTTTCAAGGCCTGCAACACTTTATCCAGATGTGTCAAATGCTCTTCCCAGGTGGAACTGTAGACGGCAATGTCGTCTAAGTAAGCCACACAAAAGGCTTCCAGCTCACTGAGCGCATGGTTGACCAATCTCTGGAAGGTGGCAGGGGCATTCTTCAACCCAAAAGGCATGACCCTAAACTGGTAGTGTCCCTCAGGGGTGGAGAATGCCGTCTTTTCCTTGGCATGGTCCGTCAGAGCTATTTGCCAATAGCCTGAGGTGAGGTCAAAGGTGCTCACAAATTTGGCAGCACCTATGGTGTCCACGAGCTCATCAGCCCTGGGCAATGGGTGCGCGTCAGTTTTGGTGACGGCATTGACTCCTCGGTAGTCCACACAGAACCTCCAATCCTTGGTATCCGCCTGGGAACTTGCCTTGGGGACAAGGACCACTGGACTGGACCAGGGACTGGTTGAGGGTTCAATAACACCCAGATCCAACATCTTGGCGACCTCAGCCTGGATGTGGTTCTTGACGGTATCTGACATAAGGTAGCACCTGCTTTTGACAGGCGCACTGTCACCAGTGTCAATTTTGTGCTTACACCACGGTGTAAGGCCCGGTGTCAGTGAAAACAGAGAGGCATACTGCTGGAGCAAAGCCCTGCAGGCCCTCTGCTGCTCTGTTGTCAAATCTGGAGAGAGACGTACTCCCTCCACTGAGCCATCCTGAGGGTTGCTATGCAGCAAATCAGGAAGGGGCTCACTCTCATCCTCTTCTTGCCCTGAAGCTAGCAAGAGACATGAGACCTCTGCTCGCCTGTGGAAAGGCTTGAGCCTGTTGACATGGAATACCTGAGGGGCTACCCCAGAGGCACCCATGTCAACCAGATAATTGACTTCGCCCATCTTGGAGATTATCCTGAAGGGTCCAGTCCATTTGTCGGCCAAAGCCCTAGGCTTCGTAGGCTCCATCACAAGGATTTCCTGTCCCGGAGTCCAATCCACTTGCGAAGCTTTAAGGTCATGCCAGTACTTATTCAACTCCTGGCTGGCCTTGAGATTTGCTGTTGCCTGACCCATCATTTGTGTCATCCTCCGCCTGAGGCCTAACACATAGTCCCCCACTTGCTTGGCGGGACCTGGAGGAGTGGCTTCCCAGCCTTCTCGGATCAAGGCGAGGGGCCCCCTCACGGGATGTCCAAAGAGTAACTCAAAGGGGCTGAAACCAACACCCTTTTGAGGTACCTCTCTGTAAGCAAACAGCAGGCATGGCAGGAGGAGATCCCATTTCCTCCTTAGGGGCTCTTCCAAAGCACCTAGCATGCCCTTGAGAGTTTTGTTAAATCTCTCAACCAGACCATTGGTCTGGGGGTGGTAAGAGGTGGAGAACTTGTAGGTTACCCCGCACTCTTTCCACATGGTCTTCATGTAACTGGACATGAGGTTGGATCCTCTGTAAGAGACAACCTCCTTGGGGAATCCAACATGGGTAAAAATGCCCAGGAGAGCCCTGGCAACCACCTTGGCAGTAATAGTCCGAAGGGGTATAGTCTCAGGGTACCTGGTGGCATGATCAACCAAGACCAGGATGAACCGATGTCCACCTGAAATGGGAGGGTCCAGGGGACCGACAATGTCGATGCCCACCCTCTCGAACGGTGTGCCAACCACTGGCAATGGCTGCAGTGGGGCAATGACCCTGCCTCCAGTCTTGCCAGACAACTGACAAGTTGGGCAGGTCCTGCAGTGGGACTCCACTTCTACTCCCATCCGGGGCCAGTAGAAGTGGGCAGAGAGCCGCTGCTTATTCTTCTTGGTACCAAGATGACCAGCCAAGGGCACCTCATGCGCCAACTGCAGCAGGAAGGGCCTGTAAACCTGGGGTACCACCAACCTCTTGAGGGCACCAGGTTCAGGCTTAGTGGGCTCACTAACAAGGAGCTCACCCTCCCAATAAATCTTGAATGTCCTGGGCACTTCACCTTGTGCCTGGGACAGGGCCTGTTTTCTCAGACCCTCGAGAGAGTGGCACTCTCCCTGTCCTTTACAGAAGTCTGCCCGGGAGGGTCCCCCTTCAGCTAACAAGCATTGAAGGTCGGGATGATCCTCCGGGTTGAGAACCTCTCCCACAGGAGAGTTTTCTGTCTCTTCTCCCTCAGGAGTTGAGTTTGGGTTTTTCACTGGACCCAGCCCGTCCGGAGCATGGATCCCAATGGGTGCTGTCGGAACAGCAGGAAGAGAAGGTGTTCCCCCCACAGAGGTGGCCTTCTTGGTCTTCCTTCGTCTTGCCTTAGGCCTCGCCTTTGGCTCGGGTACCTGACTCACAGCCAGACCCGGTGTCACCTGTGACCTAGTGACCGCAGCCGCAGTCATGGGAAGACCATCCGAGATCAACCCCAACTCTACTAGATCATTTCCTAACAGAATGTTAGCAGGGACATTGTCCTGAACCAGGACAGGAAGCTTTGCTGTCTTGTCTCCAATCATGAGTGTGACTAAGGCTACAGGCGATAATTTGGGAGGCCCACCAGCTAACCTGGTGGTTCTCAGAGGAGCACTGACATAGTCCTCTGGCCTGAGCAGGGTCCTGTCCACCACTGTCATGCTTGCCCCAGTGTCTCTCAAACCAGTAGAAGGCTGGCCATTCAAGAGGACACTTCTCAAAAACTTACGGGTGTTCTGCGGGATAGTCGCCAGTACTTCTGCGTACTGGTCCCAGGCCCCAAGGGACACTAAGGAAATCTCTACAGGAGCACCAAAGGTGATTCCTGTAGAGGAGGGGAGGACAGTGGCCTCCACCTCAGACATGGGGTAAGGGTAGCTCAGGCTGACAGCCTGTACTCCAAGTGCCTTACCTTTACACTTGGAGTCACCCCTTCTGTGGTCCAGAGCCCCACAATCCCAACAAGTGCTAGGAGTGCGAGGTACGGTACTGGAACCACTGGGAGCCTGCTTTGCAGCAGGTGGACCACTACTCTTATTCCCACCCACAGATGACTTATCCCCACTAGGTTTTTGGGTCTTAGGAGAGGAAGGTTTTGGTTTACCCGACTGTGACTGCTTTTGGGACTCCTCAGCTTTCTGAGAGGTCCCCTTTTCTTTGTCCTTGTCCTTCCCGCTGGAATCCTTAGGGGACAGCCGGTGGGAGACCCACTTGTCAGCCAACCTAGCCGGCTTAAAGGGGTCCAAAATGTTCTGGTCAGCAACATACTGACGCAGCTCTGGTGAACAGGCTTCAGAAAAATGCTCAAAAAACAACAGGTGGGATAATTCAGCAAAAGTTTTCACCTTGTACCCGTCAATCCACCCCATCATGTTCATGTGCGCAGCACTCACCCAGTCAACCCAAGACATATTCTCTCGTTTCTTAAGATCCCTGAACCTTTTAAGGTATTGGGTAGGTGTCTTGCCAAACTTGGCAATTAAAGCAGACTTCATACACTCATACTGACCCCTTTCTTCCACACTCAGCTTCAGAATACAGTCATATCCAGTTTGAGGCACTCTGCTTAACAAACACTTAGCCCAATCTCTTTTATCCACATCATGAATTGCACAAGCCATTTCAAACGCTTCAATCCATTGGAGGATATCTGAATCCTCCAAAAACTCACCAACCAAATCTTTCATAAACTTGGTGCTGGGGACCTGCCACTCTCAATTGGTTTAGCTGAAGTCTCCACTTGAGCTTTCTCTAACTGGATTCTCTGACATTCAGTGTCCTTTTCTTTGAGCGCAAGATCCCTATTCTTGAGTTCCACTTGCTGTGCCAGCTCCTCTTTCTTAAGCTCAGCTTCTATTTCCAACTTGCGATATTCAAAGGCTCACTTCATCCTTAATAACTCAAGTTCCATGGAATTGCTGGGGTTCGGAACAGAGGCAGCAGGAATGGCGGCATTCCCAGAAACAGATTCAGCGACAACCCCAGGGGCAGAGTCCTCACTGGTTGCATCCCCCCCTTCATCGAGAGTTTCACCATCAGTCTGGTAGTCCACCAGGGCAGCTATCAGCTCAGCCCTAGACTTATCCACAAAGTCTAACTCCCTGGCTTCACAAGCACTCTGGAGAGCCTCTAAGCTCATCCTAGTCAATTTACCATTCGCAATGGACTCCATTGCTTGTAATGCAGTTATTTGGAACACACCCAAACCTTAATCTAATAAAGTGCGGATATTTTGTAAGTGGCACGGTTATACACTGAGTCTTAAAACCATAAGCATCCCACCGCTGCCACCAGCTTGTCAAGACCGGTGGGGGGGTCTGTACTTCCGCTCTCTATATGGTAGAGGAGAGGCACAGAGGACCCCAGCCAAGATTCTCTATTACGGTAGCGATGGACGAGCAATCAAGGCCTAGCTTCTCAGGAGGTGATGCAGGCTGGTTCTTAAGTACAGTGTATCCCCAAGCCCCCACAAAGGAATGTCCACACACTGTATTACTGAACACACAGTCTTTATATAATTAATATTCAAGGGTTATGTACACTTATCACAACAACGCACTTTGTGCTCAGGAAAATCAATAATGGTAAATATCTACAATTCTAAAGTGGTACCACTAATATTAGACCTCATTAAAGTGCATTCACAATACTGTAAAAATGGCACGCAGATCAATAAGAAGGAAACCAGCAATAGAGAGAGGAGAGATAACAGATGGTTGAAACAATAGGCAGAAGACTGGCCCTTGCTACTGGACACAGTTCTGTGTGGAGATCCCCCCACCTGGGCAACCTGTAAAATAAAGAGATATAACACAAGCCCAGTCCATATATTGTTCAATAGTCTTATTCTCTCCTACAATGTTTTTACCCCCCCCCAATGTACCTAATGGAGTCGAGTTCTTCGAGGAGGCGTCGACAGATCCTTCTTGAATGACCCCCTTTAAAGCAGGAGTCACGGATCGTCGAGAGGCGTCGAGAAGCGTCGAGGAACTCGGTGTTCGGTGTCGGGGAATCGACGGCCCTTCTTGAATGCCTTCCCTTTCAAGCGGGAGACACGGGGCGTCGAACGTCCGACAACAAACAGGGTAGAACGGCGTCGATGAGGCGGCAGGCTTCGATCTGAGAGGTGCTCGTTGGCGTCGAGACGTCGGCGTCCTGCGAGGAAGAGGCGTGCGGGGCACCTCGGCGACACTAGTTCTGGACCGCAAAGATTGTGAATGACGGTGGCCCAGCAATGGCGTCGAGTCGCTCGAGTCTTTGGAGTCGTGAGGTGGCGGGAAACCCACCGGCGGATTCTCCTCGGCGCGTTGGTCGTCCTCGACTTTCTCCGGCAGGACAAAAGTGGTCGACGATGCGGACGAGGGAGTCCTTCGAGTCAAATGTTCTTAGGCAAGGAGCGGACGGCTCCGGTCGTCGGCGGCACGGCGTCAAGTGGTTCCCACGGCTGGGCAACACAACTTCGACGGGCCTCCAGCGGTTACACAGACCTGCGAACCCTGGTCGACGGCGATGGACTTCGACAGCGTCGAGGTCCGGGTGCTTTACTTCGTTCTCCTCGGCAGTCCCCTTCTCCGGTCGGCAGCCTTTCGATGGTCTGGCGTCCAGGGAGCTTCGGCGAAAGTTCAGCGGTGCTCGATGGTCCCTCGGAGCACGGGAAGAGGGCGCCTAGCCAGGTCCTCTCTCGGGTCAGTCCTCGACGAACACGGCAGCCTTCGGATCGGTCGAAGCAAATGCAGCAGCAAGTCTTCTTCTTCCAGCTGGGCGTCGAGGGTCAGCAGTTCCAGTTACTCTTGAGTGGAGACTCAGCTTCTGAATGCTTCTGAACAATTTCCAGTGGTGAGAGGTCCCCAGATATACTATTCTGTCTCTCATCCACACTGCTGGCACACACACAGCAGCCAATCACACAGAAGGGCATTCATGCAGTCAGTCAGCCAATCAGGCACACAGTGCATTCAGGCCACACTCCTCCCTTTCAGACATTCACAACAAGGAATGTGGATTGGGGCAAGTACCCAGCCATTCAACACTACACACTGCATTCAGGCCAGTTTCGGGCAGGGCTGTCTCAGTCTTTGTCTCACATGCCAGAAACCAGACAACCACAACAAGGAGTGTATATTGGTCACCCACTCCATTCACCCAGGTCCCACCCACAGGAGGTACCCACAACATACAGTCAATGGGAAGGCTCCAGTCAGTCTAGCTGGGCCTTCACAACAACACCATATATGGACCTTCCACCCAACAGCCAGTCAGGGGGAAGGGACAGAGTCAGGGCTTCACAGGACTTTGGGAAAAACAAGATAACAGGCAATAGAAAGCAAGAGGCCACAGGGGCCATCTTGTTTTCTATCAGGAATCAACTGATCCCAATGGCAGGGCCTGGGTATCCCAAAAATGGAGGACACCCAGAGCACCTGTCAAATTCAGCATGGAGCTGCCACCAGCCCATACCCTGCTCTGTGGGCCACCCACAGGTGCCCAAAAACATACACTAGGGGCACAGGGTGTGTACCCCTACCCATGGGTGCCATAAGGGTATCCCATGGGTCTGTTCACCAAACCAAAAGAGAGAGCTGCACTGCCAGGAGTCCCACATGGACTCCTGGGCAGAAAACACGACAGAACACACGATAAACAGCAGTAAAGGACAAGGATTCAGAGGCCCTGTCCCTCTGATGCATTTCCAGCATCACAAGTACAACCTCAAATCGAGAAAGTGAAGGCCGACCTAGATACCCCTACACCTAAAACTAAAAAAGATCTCAGAGCATTCCTAGGGTTAATCGGTTATTACCGTAGGTTTATTCCAAACTTCTTGGACTGGACAACTAGGCTGACAGATACATTAAAGGACGCCAAACCCCAGAAAATTCATTGGACTGATGAGGATGAAATATGTTACAACAGCCTAAAACAAACCCTGTTCCAGAACCCGATTGTAAAGGTAGTAGATTTCTCAAAGGAGTTTGTATTACAAACAGACACCTCCTTACAGGGCTAGGAGCAGTCTTGTTACAAATTTGCAACAGATTGGAACATTTCATCTTATTTATGAGTTACAAACATTTCCCATGTGAAAAAAATGACCTTTGCTGGAATAAGAGACCCTTGCCATCAAGTGGGCCCTTATCCACCTTAGATACTACCTCATAGGAAGAAAGTTCACACTCATCATGGACCATTCTCCACTAGTTTGGATTAGCCAGCAAAAAGATTGTAAACCTCGAGTCATGCAATGTTTGTTAGTCCTGCAACCATAATGTTTTACTTTGGAGAACCGAAAAAGAAAAGACCAAGGGAATGTGGATTTCCTCTCTCGCTTCTCTTGTGAAAAAGATGCGGCTACATCACATAGGGCAAGGGTATGTGAGAAACCTGAAGGTGACTCACCCGCTAGTCCCTGGGGATCTGTCATCTAGGTGGCCAGGATACGGCCATCTCTTTTGGATCCAGTACCTAGGGGTGGACCAATGCAGGAGGATCACCTGGATGAGGGGTCTTCGTGGAGTGGAAGTGGGACAGCAGATGGTGAGATGCAGTATCCCCTTCCCTGTAACACCTCTTCCCCATCCTACCAGGTAGGATACTTAGGAACTCAACCTCCCCCCCCCTTTCCCGACATGAAACACTTTCTCACCGACAGCTCACCGTTGTCATGCACTCACCTTCTGCGCTCCTTCCATCCTGCTCCAGCACTGGGGTGAGGCGCGCCCTGGTGGGTTGGCGGTGCTGTTTTTTTTCACTGGCAGTTGCCATGGCGTTTGCGGGCGTCCCGGCGGCGGTTCTCCATGTCCTCCGTTGCGCAGAGGAGGCGGTCACATGTGCAGGGGCAAAGCCTTTGCGTTTCCGCGTCACGTGCCTCCGCTTCGCGCAGCCTCCGCCGCATGGGGCAGTTCTTGACAACCATGAGCGAAAACATACTAACACCAGAGCCGTATACCTGACATGTCCCAATACAATGGTCATGCAAGGTCAGGCAATTAATTATCATTATAAACACATGACTCCCATCACACTTTCCCACATGGATAAAAGGCAGAGAATGAAAGCACACTCCGAGCAAGGCAAAGCACACGAGGAAGCAGCAGTTCCAAGATGGCAGTTTAATAAGAGGTGAAAGACAGCAAGACCAGAGAGGGTTGCAAAGAAGGAGGTGCCCTTGACCTTTTCAGACCATTTCTTTCGGTAGCCTTGGAAAATAATAAACCTAAGAACTAGAATTAAAGCTGAAGAAACCTGCATTGTGCGGCGGAAGTACCCGGAGCTCTCTTGCGCCGATAACCAAGACCAGGATGAGCATTTGCCTCTGTGGTACTGTCATTGGCTCATACAACAAAGCAGCACCAGTAAAGTTAGCACAGCCGGTGAGTCGGGGAGACTGATACCAGACAGGCCTGTGTTAGAACCAAGGTTGCAAGCGCAACATTGTAAGGAAAAATCTAAAGAGAACAGTGTGTGAATCGTATGTGACGAGTGACACAAATATAATTGAATAACAGAGGAGTGGTTGAACATTTAAAGCCAAGAAAGATACCATAAACAGAGTGGTCCAGTACGCAACGTGGGTGCTCATTCAAAGGTCTCTGTTAGCTATCCAACTAGTAGGCAAATGTGAAAAAGGAATTGTGTGATCAAAGTGGTCCTGCAATGGATCAATCTAAACCCTATGCACATTCGAAAGTCCGAGCCAGGGCTAAGGGAGACTAATTGTGTAAGAGGAAGGACCTGAATCCGTGTGAGGGGGATCCGGGGTGAACCGTGAGTCCCCTGAGAAAGAATATTCTCTGAACATTGAAAAGGGGGATCTGAGCCCAGAAGAGGGGGATCCAAAGTAAGGATCATTGTATAAAAGGGATCTGAGTCCAGTTGAGGGGGATCCAGGGTGAAGAGTGAATCATCCAAATTGAGTCCTTGTGAGAGGAAAGTAACTTTTCGTTTGTTTTTGTACATCAGGCCCTCTGAATCAAGAGACTTTAAAAAGTGAAGTGATTGGCGCACAGAAGGCCCTGTCGCTGGTAATTTAACTGTTTCCTCGTGCCAAGGAAGCCAAAGAGTGTGCTACACTTGAGTGAACCGCCTTGTCCCGTGCCGAAAACATGGGGAAAGAAGGCCAACGGCCTGAACATCCTGACATATCATTTTGAACACTTATTTATTTTCATAACATTATTCCCTACACTGTTTGTATTTAGAGGAAAGGACTAGCAATAGTTTTTTTTAGTACAGGCCCTTTTATTTTGACAAGACGCCACTAGGACTGCTTCATTATTATTTGATGGTCGTAGCTTGCTCCCATCTATAGATTAAGGATTAGATAGGCATTTATCCTACCCTTTTTGACGTTCAATAAACACTGTTGAACTGTGGCCACTTGGGTATGTCTTACCGGAAAACCCATGCCTTCCTTACAATATATTGGCACAGTAAGGGCCATTTGTGGTCTTGGTACATAGTATTACTTTACTGCGGCCAGACTATCCCTTCATTGATTGCCAGTAAAGCAAAGAAGTGCTCACAAAATCCTTCCATTGCCTCAAAAATGCCATAATGGTAATCCTCCCCAGTATCTCTCTGACCGGCTTAAGGTTGCTCCGAGTAAGAGATTGCTTCGCTCTTATGATGAGAGCAAGCTTCTTCTTCCTGCACTTTGAATTGCAGGAATTTGGTGGCACAATGTTTGATGTTTGGGCACCTTGCACCTGGGATGGTCTTTCAACTTTTTTACGTGCCATTCCTTGCTTGAATCATGTCAAGAGAGAAGTTAAAACGGTACTATTCAATAAGGAGTAAGCAGTGATCCTCGGTGCTGGACATTCATTCTTTTTCTCATTTCTTTCTTTGTTAGTCTGGTCTTTTATGTTTATGTTTTATGTGCACCCTGAGGCCTACGGGCATGCAGCACAGTATAGGCATTAAACAATAATAATAATAATAATAATAATAATAATAATAATAATAATAATAATAATAATAATAATAATAATAATAATAATGTGCACCCCTAGCTTCAATTTGTTAATAAGGATGAATGGCTGGCCAGCGGTTCCATGTTACTTCCAGAAAGTAAATGACTTTGTGGTAATTTACTTTGTGGAAATTACTTTGACATTTTGCTTTGAAATGTATTTGTTTTTATGGGAGCCCAAACTCTCCTTCCCCCTTCACTACAACCCTTACCCCAAATCCCTGACTATTGTAATGATTTGTTTTTATCTCAGTCCCATAACTTACTTCACCGACTGCAGCTACTTCAAAATCTGGCAGTTTATATTGATACCGATACTCTCAATGGGTTTCACATTACACCAGTGCCTCGGCCTCTACACTGGCTACCGGTTGCCAAAAGAGTAGAATTCAAGTTTCTGTGCTTAGTGCACTGAGGGGCAGAATATTTATATGATAAGTCTGTGCCTTACCTTCCTGGGCCTACTCTTCGCTCTAGACCTGCCCATCTGCTCACTGTCCAACATTTCCCTCTGTGTCCGGGCTATCACTGCTAGAAATTATGGAATGCCCTACCACTCACTCTGAGATGTGTTGAGAATCATGAGTTTAGGCACTGATTAAAGACTTTTCTATTTTAGTTTCCCAGGGTAGGGGTAGTTAGGTCTGTGACCTAGCGCCAAGATGCCCTAATGGTGAATGTGAGCTCTATACATTTGTTAGAGGTGTATGGCAGGCAAGCTGAATCCAAGGTAAGGCTTGGCTGAGGGCAACCATTCCATGTGGCCTCAAGCTGGAGGTAAATCATCCACCTTTCTTCCAAAAAGGCAGAATTATCAATCAGTCTTTCCGTCAGTGGTAATTCTGACAACAATCTCCAATGGAGTCCTTTTGACTCCATTAATGGGAACTAACACCGCCCTACCACCACTTCAATTCCTTTGGTAAACCTGCTAGACCACGTAGCGGTAACAGTAAATTATTTGCTGGCATTTTTTCAGCTATACAACCGAAACACTGTCAAACTCGGAATGAGGCCCAATGGGCCTACAGCTTGAAATTGAAGGTCAATTTGCCAGTTATCCTCCAGAAATCAGTGGAATTGCCACTCAGTGACCAGGTGGTCAGTCCTATGATAGATGTAGGATGGAGATTTGTACTCCTGGTAATGATAACTGGAGACACTACATTGATATTGAGAAATGTTTATGTCCCACTACCTATGGATAAATGTGATTACTGAATGTTTGTCCATGAATCTGAATAGTTTAGGTGTTTGAGCAATTCTGTAAGGAAGGTACTTCAAGGCTGTACAGGACCCAATCTTAGAAAGGGCAGAGAAAGGAAGACAGGCGTGGCAACAGACTCTGTTTTCTTCCTTGAGTTTAAACCAGGTTTTGAGGTACAGGACCGTTCGGGAATCTTTTCCCTTTTGAAATGTGACTACACATAATTTTCACCACCACACAAATATTATAGGATTGACATCTCCCTCTTATCCTTGAAACTGTTTGAGTCTGTGGACAAAAATCACATGGGGGAAATATCTATCTCAGACCACGCAGATGTTTTCATTGATGCAAATTTGTTGCTGGGAGTGGGAAGTGCCCTTCCTGACGACTCCAGTCAGATATACATTATGTAGAACGAATGGAGAGAGAATTACGCTTATACATTGGCTTATACATTCGGGAAAATGATGGGACAGTTGATATCTTCATCGTTTGAGACTGTTTACAAGCAATAGTGTAAGGATCAAGCATTAGCGGTCTGGCAAAGAGCAGACAGCAAATGCGTGCTGATCAATTCAAGATGGAAACTGAATTGAAATATTTGGAACCTCTGCATGCAAATGATCCTTCGGTTTAAAGGCTTGAGTTGGTGATGGGAGTGAGAAACAAAGTACATTTCTTTATTAATAAGAGTGCTGCAAGAGATGTATCCTTCATGCACCAGGCCTTTTGGAAATATGGGGAGAGTGCATAAAACATCTTGCACTCCATCTGAAGAAATAATCAGACAGAAGGGTAGTAGACAACCTTTTGGAAGAGGATGAGACAACCCTTACCATAAGCAGGGATGTTGGAGTTGAATTCTACAGATTGTTCATGAATCTGTATTCAACAGAAAACTCATGCAGATAGGCAACCAGTTGGATGAGTTCTTCTCTGAAATAGACATTCCAAGAATGGAGGAGAGTGGTTATTTATCAATTGGGTGACTATTGCTCAGGAAAAACTTAAGTGGGCTGTCCTTCGGACAAATGTTCACAAATGACCCCATCTAAATGGAATCTCAGTTGAATTCTATGAGAAATTTGAAAGATTGTTATTACTGATCCTGGGTTAGGCATTTGATCAAGTTTCAGACTGGGTCCACACAGATTGTGCTAACTATTGTCCAATACCTTTCCTCGATACAGATGCTAAGATATGTGAACATTTTCCTTAATGTGCCTTCCTTAATACACCCAATCCAGTTAGGATTCATTAGATGTGTTCACGGTCATGACAATAGATGGAAGATCCCTGACGTAATGGATGTGTTTAAAGTGAGGGACACTCTGAGTGGCATTGTGGGGATTGATGCCAAGAAGACATTTGATTGTGTTAATTCGTCCTATATAACGTATAGAAGGTTTGGTTTTGGACCATGCTCTCTTGCCCTCCTTGGGGCCGTGCACTCACAAACAAAGGGCAGGGTCTTGGTTAACTGTGTGACTTCTGATGAATTTGTGATTGAGGGGGGCACCCAACAGGGTTACCCTCTGTCCCCTTTCTTTTTCGTAACCCAACTATAGAACCTCTGGTCTTGGCCATCCACAGACACATGAATATCGTTGATCTCTCTTACTTGGGAGTCACATACAAAATAGTTCTCTATGCTGACTACCGCCCTGGCCTTACGTACAACCCAGAAAGTTTGGTGCTTCCCCTACTCTTGCTCTTGGGCAGGTTTTAGTGCCATCTTGGAATTTAACGAGGACAGTTGAAAATTGAGATCATTTCTATAATCCCACATGCAATGCCTCAATGTTTACCGGCCTGGACATTAACTGGATGAGTGCTAACTTCACCTAATTCGACATTACGGTATTGCACACTACCAATGGACAGGTATACCAGAATGTAATGTGCTGCTTGAAAAATGCTCTGTGGACATTAGAAGATAAAACACATCAAGTTGGCCAACTGGGGTAAAATACATAGGGCCTCATTAGGACTCTGACGCTAAACCATGGTGCTATTACCACCCCATTCTGAGGTTGGCAGGGCGGTAATTCCCCATGCCGCCATGGCCCTTCCCCATTCCCATTTTTGCCCCATAGGGCTCAATGGGAATGGGGAAGGCGGCAATTACGGTACCGCAAATTGCGGTACCGTAATTGCCATCAAGGTCCCTTTGCGGGTCCCTACTTTAACGGCTGGTCTAGACCAGCCGTTAAGGTCGGGTCCCGCAAAGGGACCTCGTAATTAGGCGCTAAGTGTTTAACGGCGCCGCAGCCTTTTACGGCGCCGTTAACCACTTAGCGTCTGGGTCGTAATGAGGCCCATAGTTTTTAAATAATGTTACTTCCCCGTTTCTTGTACCGTTTCAGTATGATCCTCTGCCCTTTGATGATGAATGTGCAGAATTCAATTGAGAGACTCTTTCAAGGGTTCTTGTGGATTAGACTCAGGGGGGTGAAGATCCCCCTGGCCATGCTCAAGGAACCTGTATAGAAGGTGGTTTTAGATTCCAAGGCATCCAAAAATACTGATGGGTCTTTAGACTATGTTCCTTTCACTCTTGAGACTCCCACTCATCTGTATCTCCAGCTCCTCTGGCAGCCGTTCAAGCCAGCGATCGTGGTGCCATAAGAAAATGTCCTCTCCAAGGCTGGTGTCTTAGATATGGAAGAGAAGTTCCTACTTCACACAGAAGCACCCCATTGGGGAAATGAGGCCCTTAAGATGGAGAATAGGCCACTGTTTTGGAAGACCTGGGCTAATGCAGATGTTCTCTGAATCAGGGACGTGTGCCGGATACTGGTCTTATGTTCCTTGATCTCTTGACATTCAAGTCCAAGATTAGGGAAAGTGAAAGTAGCAGATTTGCGATTCTTGTGGAACTGTTAAATGAATTGAAAGAGACCCTAAGGATTGTGTTCCTAGAGGTGCCACTGCTTTTTAGCCAAACTAATTTGCATACTTTGTCGGCATCAACAATATATCACTGTTTGAATACTACCTCTGCTGTTGCTCAAGACCTATACAGGAGGAAATGAGAGGCTTGTGAGAGCATAGCTAGTATGAAAGTGTCCCTTAACCGTAGGTTCATCCAACAAAAGTGCTTGATTAGGCTATGTTGGTCCCATTCAGGGATGCTCAGTTGTGGTCTGGTAGATAATGACACCGGCTGGGGATTTGGGAATGTTTGTGGGTCCTTTGCGCATGTGTTCAGTAAATGCAATAAGATTGCTGAGTTCTTGCGAGAAGTAGTGACCAGCAAGGAACTGATTATTGGGTGTGAACTGACAAAAAATACTTTTGTGATCCTTCTGGGGGTGTTCCCATGCAACCTGACTCTCCCTATTGTAGCTATGCAATGGATATTTAGAGGCCTGATTCCTAGGAAAAAAACAAATACTTAAGGTTTGGAACTCGCATACAAGCAATCCTTTGATTAGTGGTCGGAGGACCGTGTCCCTCTCTCTACCAAAGGAAAACTTGCCTATCAGAGCAGAGATTGCATGGAGAAATGATCTGTGTGTTTGATTTGCAATGTACCACTCCAGTCCCCATTTAACATCCTCGCCCTTCCCTCCTCCTTGCCGTTTGCAACTTTTCAACACCCTGCTGTCTTTCCTCTGGTTGTGCTCCCTTTGTATGTGTTTCTAGTGGTGTTTATTTGTTTCCTCCCACCCATCGCAACAAGGGGCTAAAATGGCCACATCTCAATGTCTGCAGGGTGGGTTGCAATAAAGTGATTGTTAAGAGGATCCCTTGTTGAATGTCTATTGAATGGAAACATGGTGATGATGATAATCTTTGGTAATCAGCAATGCTTCTGTCCACTTGTGTTGATGCAGTCCTGCAGATGTTAGTTATGTTCATTTACATTTTGTAAAAATGTGTTTAATAAAAATCATTTTTTTTAAAAGTGTTAAGAGTTCAACCTTTTCTAGAAGAAAAAAATTGTATTTTTTTTAAAAGAAAATGCATAATGCATAAGCAGGTAAGCAACATACATAGGCTGTATCTGGCAGAAAGCCAGAAGAGACCAAGGGGGAACGGGTGTGGGGATTTGGGTAAATCTTTGGTGGGAAAGTGTTGCCTCTGTTGAAGTGTTGAAGAACCAGTTTCTGGAGGTCTGATTCAGTGAGTCCACAGTAAACCCTTGATGAACAAGAGACAGCCTAGGGATGAAGAACTAAATGAAGAAAAGTTTTGCAAGCAGCACTAGAGAGTTAGGAGAGCAATAACCTAGGACAGAAAAAGCAGTTCTGCAGCTGGCAGTTGGAGGCTTCCCGAGGCGGTCGCTGTGCACTTTGTTTGACAACCACCTTAGGTTCCAGCAATGACTCGTCGTTGATGCTGGGAGGACACCAGCACGCTTGGGAAGGATGATTATTTATGATTCGGTAACCCCCAATGCAAGGGTCAGTGAGAAGAGCTGAATTATGGTTCAATGGGCTTGGTGGTAGTCAATGATGCAAGGTTCCCACATCGTCCTCAGGCAGAGGTTTGGGCTTCAAGGAATGGGCTCATCTTGAACATTTCCCAAGGAAGAACGAATATCAAAGAAAGGCGTGTTAAGTCACACGATAGAGACATTAGCCATGGAAGAAGAACGAGTAGAAAATGTAAGCGGTGTGGTCACAGAAGGAAAGGCAGCACAGGCCCCTGGACATTTCCAGTTGAGGAGGGGGAATCAAGGAACTTTCCTAATGCGTTTGGTCTCCAGAGTCCTGACAGCAAAGGTGTATCTACTTCTAGAACTGGCGCTGCATACACAGTCAGGAGCTTTGGCAAGATGAGGCCCTCTATCTAGCAGGAGCCGGGATCCATTCAGTGGCAGCTCCTTTGTATGGAATGGGGGCTACCCCTGAGGTATTTACACTTTTAGATTGACATTCTAATGTACATTTAGAATGTTAATCTAAACATACATGTACATCTCTAACCATAGTGGCGGACGTCACAGTGCACCTAGGTGCTTATTTTGCACAGGGACTGTGCTGCCTGCCTCTCAACAGTGACATTTCCACACCGCTACATTTCTTTTTTACATTTTCAATACACAGCTCTTCGGTCTCCTATCCCACCACCTCTAAATATTGCACAACTCGTATAGGCACTGTCTGATAGGGGAGGAGTCCTGCATGGGACAGGTAATCCGATTGTGTCTCCTTGTGTGTGGCGGAGTGGTGATATGTGAAATGTTAATGTGCATATTATGTAATGTATTCGTATGTGTGCTTGCTAGGGTTCTGTCTTAGTGCCTTTGCATGTATGAATGTGTCCCCATGTGAATGTGTCAATGTTTGTTTTTATGTATGTGTGCATGCAAGGAGTTGTCATAGTGCCGTATAAATTTGTGGGTGAATGAGAGAGTGTATGTTGTGTGAATGAAAGTGTGAGTGAAGTGCGTTTGTGCAGCTTATGCTGTGTGTGGGAAGAGGGATCAGGCTGGGGCCTCTAATTTTAAGAGGGGGACAACTGGCAGCATAGCGTTCGCACTGGGCATCAAAGTTAAAACAACCATTGTGAGTGTTATTGGTAGCTACACTGGCCTACGTTGGTGCAGTCAGTCTGGCTACACTTCCTTACTGCCTTATGATATTTATTATTGAGCATCATGAGTAAAGCAAACCTGATAACTGTGTTTTTAAGTAGCTTGACAGGTCTACTTTGGTGTGGGCAATATGTTCTTACTGTGGCATGGCATTTCTTTGCTGTTATGATGGTCAAGCCACCATGCTCTTTGATATTACTTAGCTAGACTGGTTTACACTGGAGCAGCCATTGTGGCTATATTTTCTTACTGTGGCATGGCATTACTTTACTGGTATAAAGGTAAACCCATCATGGTAAGTGTTATTTTTTTAATTAAAGTGTTTTTTGGTTAGTTAAAACCTTATACACTACAAAAATATTATATCAACCAAACACAATTACATATTACACATAAGAGAAGCATACATCACATTACTTGCTTCCAAATATAAAAGGCTGCCCCAATAAAAACCTTAATCTCTCCATCATAAATAACTGACCAAAATTGGTCAGATTCAATCCTTCGCATATCCTCTACAAAATTTGCATACCCTTTAAAATAACATTCCCTTAGTTTGGTGCATGAAGTTAAAATATGTCTTGCTGTCTCCACCTCTATATTACAGTGCCTACACAATCTTTCTGCACGGGGAGTTTTTGTTCTTGCCCCGATAATATCATTACACGGGAGAATGTTCAAACGTAGTTGCAAGATAAATCTTCTCAAAGCTCTGCTTCCCGTGTTTAGCAGATATTGTCTTGGGGTGGCAGGTTTGAGGCCTTGGAGAGCATAAACAGAGTATCTGGACTTATTATAAAGATAAGATTGATTTTCACACAGACCCCAAATAAAAGCTTTATCTTTAAGACTTTTCTTAATACACATTCTGTTATCTTTTCCCATGAATTCATTATAGCCAAGGGCTTCTAGAAAAGATAATACTATTTTTTGAAGATTTAGCATATAGGAATTCTTAAATCTGCCTTCACTTTTATTTTGTCTTATAAGGTTAAGCAGACTTCCTTCATCCCCGTCCCCTGAGATTATTCTAAAATAGAGTTTACAACATTCGATTTTCCACAAAGTCGAGAGGGATATGAGCCCCAGTTTGCACCTTATAGCCTGTATTGGTACTGAATTGGGGAGTCCTAGGGCTGGTCTCCAGATCTTCCCTTCAAGTAAGTGTAGTTTACTCAGATATTTACTTTCTACTGTTTCCAGCGCATACAGAATACCAGGTATAGTGCAGCTTTGGTATATCTCAAGTAAACCTTCGATTGAGTGGCCGCCTTTACTGATCATGTATTTCCTTATGACTTTCCATTTCTTTAGTACTTTTAGATTAACCGCCTCCTGGAAAAAATGTATACAGGGATTGCTCAGAATAGGCATCCCCAAATATGGATAGGCCTCAACAACCTCCAATTTAATAGAGTTTATCTGCCATCTTGAGGAAAGTTTTTTCTTTTCTAACTTTGTAGCTCCGAATACCATTACTTTAGTCTTATTTATATTAATACTAAGGTCATTCGCTTCAGAGTAAGCTAGTAGGCCATTCAACATTCTTTGCATCCTATCAGGGTCTTATCCAAGAGGACGGTGTCATCTGCATACATAAGGCCACATATGGGTTTCCCCACCACTATTGGTGGGAAGTTATTTATGATGGTAAAGCTTTCCCACATATCTGAAACATACAAGTCATACAATATAGGCGATGTAACACATCCCTGCTTCAGTCCAGTATTAGTAGCGATCTCAGGTGATAACATCCCTCCTTTGCCCAGACATATGGAGACTGTAGTTTCCCTATACATTTCTTCCAAAAAATGCAAAATTTTGGGGCAGATCTTTTTCTCTCTTAATTTCTTCCACAAAAGTCCCCTATTAACACTGTCAAAGGCTTTCGAATAATCAACAAAACACACATATAGTTTTTCCCCCTTATCCTTAGCCCCTGCTATAATGTGTTTCAACATTATTATATTATCGAGGGTGCTATAGCCTCTGCGGAAGCCAGTTTGGAGAGCAGACAGAAGACCCTTTTCCTCTATCCAGTTATTTAAGCTGTCAACTAACAGTGAGCAGAAGATCTTACAGCTACTGTCTGCCATGGCCAGCAATCTATAATTATCGGGCAATTGTCTGTCCCCTTTTTTAAAAATAGGGACTACTATAGCTTTCCTCCAGCTATCCGGTATGCGGCCTGTCTCCCATATACCAGTAAATAGCTGGAGCAGAGTCACTGCCCATTTCATGGGATTTTGCTTTATGACAGCATTAGCTAACCCGTCTGGGCCGGGGGCACGTGATGCTTTCATTTTAGAGATTACTTTAATAATGTCCAGAATACCAAAGGGAAATGTATTATAGCTGTATGGATTTATACCAGTAGGGATAGCAGACATATCACTAATCTTGAAGTAGAGATCAGTAATATACTGCTTCCAAGCCTCCTGGCTCACATTAGAATTTTCCCTACAATCTTCCTCCATCAAGAATTGTCGATATAAGTACCAACATTTTTTTGAGTCATGGGTTTTACATATCTTATATAAACACCTCCAATTAGCATTATTAGTACTATACTTATAATCCTTTAGCCAGTTTTTATATTGTGTCTTTATATTACTGATTCTCTTACTTCTCTCTTCGTCATCTAAGTCACATGTCTGCTTTAGTTTACGAATCTCACCCATCATTTCTTTTTTCCTGTCATAAATCACTTGATCAAATTTGTGGGAATGATTTTTTCCCTTTTTATTTTTCACAATAAGGTTGCTGTTTGTCCTCCGTATTATTCCCAACAAATTTGTTATCAAATTGAGGCCGTTACGCACAATATCCTGGCCATCAATGATCAGGCGATCAAACAGCTCATTAAAGATAATTAAATTTTTATCCGACCAAGTGATCCTGTTTCCACCTGCAGAAAATTGAATATCCATCACATTGCCCACATCCCAACTTTGCTTTTTCGGGCCATTAAAAAATTTACCCCTGATGGGTGTATGGTCACTCAAAATGGTATCTATGTGTTCAAAATAGATCGTAGATTGGCTTAGTTTTTTATTTACAAACATATAGTCTAACCTATAGCCTACCTTCCCATTAGTCCAGGTTGCCCCAGTACCTGGCCCTATATTAGGTTCCAAATATTCTAACCCCCAACTAGACATAAGGTTCATCCACCGGCATCCCTGCACAAACTGGGTATTAAGCCCATCAACCAGATTGCCCTCCTGTGTTTCCAATGATGCGGTAATGACCGTTTCGTCCCACAATTCTTTGCAACTATTCATATCCCTTACAGCAGAGTCACAGTGGGCGTTAAAATCGCCCACTATACAAATTTTGGACTGAGGAGAATCCAGGGTCCAGCTTTCAATAGTATGATTTAGAAACTCCCCAATCTCATGAGCATTATCCCCCCTGGTTGAGAGTAGATGTTAATGAGAAGGAGGTTCCCTGATAGCCTTCCCCTATCTATGATTGCACACATAACATTAGGTAGGTTCCCGTGCTTCTCATAAGGTTTAAATGAAAGATGGTTTTTTACCCCAATACATAGCCCTCCATACGGCCGGCCCTTTTCACCTTTGGAAGCAGCTTTACTCCAGATATTATATCCATCAAGTAGAATTTCCCCAGTTACCCAAGTTTCTTGTAAAGCAAAAACATCACTCTCCAACAACAATTGGATACCATCCTTGTGTAATAGGGAATTAAAGCCTCTACTATTCCAAGAGAGGAGATTGAATTCATTAATATATACCTCATCTCAATTCTGGATAGTAGTATTTCTCTCCAAAGAATTTACTTCTACATTTTTATTTCTTAATTCCATAGTAGTAGGTGAAGCTCCCACCAAATCCATGTTTTTATCATTCCGATCATTATGAATTGCGGAGTGGCATATCACAATTTCATAGTTATTGCCCCATACTCCATTAGAGTATTCCCTTATGAGGTCAACAAAAACTGCAGATCTAAATTGGACAACGACCCAGTTTTCCCAGCTTCCATATTCCGGCAGGATAATAGATTCAATATCCCCTGAATTAATATTTTGTAACTGTGGAATATGTGACAGTTTATTCAGTAACCAAGCCCGATTTAAAAATGGGCTTTCATCAAGAGTGGATTTTTCTATGATTTTAATACTTTTCCCCACTATAAGTTGGGGTTCTTCATTTATTCCCACAAAATTTGCCATACTTATTTTTTGGTTACTATGCATGGCCAATCGTTCCATCTCTTTGATATATATTTCCCTCTCCCTTTTTGTGAGAAGCATAATATTGTTATATGGAATTTCAACATATTTAAAATTGTTTTCTATAGATACCATATCCTCACATTCACTTTCCTCTATTATATTATCCTTACCCTTTAGCCAATTTTCTAGTCCCTTACTTTTAATTACCACTTTTTTCCCTTCGTCCGACTTCCGCTGATGTTTGATAATTTCATAGTGATTCCCCACTTCTACGCATTCAGAGTCTAAAGGGGCGGTATTTGCTAGAGCCAGGGAATTTTCTTTTTTTTTAGCAGTCTTAGTAGTTTTAGTCTTGTTCATCACCATCCTCTTACGGGTGGATTTTTTATTTTTTCTATTTCGCCTAGTACGCCTCCTAGAGCCTTGAGCTACCCTTATTTCTACCTCTCTCACACTAATACTAGTCTTATCAGCCGAATTGTCCCTTGAATTAAGTTGTTCCGAGTGGGAAATATTAGTCTGTGCAGTGGTATTCTCATTTTCTTTTTCAACCACCAAAACCAACTCACTCAAGTCTCCTAACACCTCATTAGACCCCACGGTATGCCTTTCCCCCTTTTTAAAATCATTTCCACAGTATTCCTCTATCATAATCCCAAGAGATCTGGTATTATCAATATTCTGCAATACCAATGATATTGTGTCACTCTGTTCTTTAAGCAATTTAGTGCAAATGGTCAAGAGGACATCCATCATAGTAGTTAGGGCATCCAATTTCTCAACAGATTTAAGTGAGTTTTCAATTACCCTACTTCTATCACTGTTAACAGAAATTTCAGAGAGGTTACCCATAGAATTATAAGACTCATCGCTCGAATTAAATTCCACTTCTCTCTGGGCAAATTTATCCAAATCTGGAGAATCTGACAGATTTGTACCGATAATATTATTCATGTCGGTATCTTCTACTGCAGAAATTTCCAGATTTGTTCCCGTTCCCATAGATTGACGCCTGAAATTATGTACTAATGTCAACAGCGAATTATTGTCAATCATAGAGCTATTAGAGGGAAGAGGGGGAGATAATACATTGTCAATCCTCGAGCTATTAGAGGAGAAACGGAGGGAGAGTACATTGTCAGATGCCATTACTTTTTCTTTTACAGTAAGAGAGCTGAGTATTTTAGGTTGTTCTAATACGCCTTTAGTCTCACAAATAGGCTCATTCTTACTTCCCTTTTTTAATTTTTTCCCTTTACCAGGCTTCTGGGTTCCTAATTTAATATTAGATGTGGGTACACTTTTCTTCCCCTTTTTAGATCTCAAATTGTGTGAGCAAGGACTTTGGGCCATGTTAGTAGAGTGTTAGGGGGGATATATATAAATAAGAAGGAATAGCTATTAATTCCTAAGAAGGCGAAACACCCAAAATTTAAATCAATCCTATCACAAGTGAGTCTATAATAAATATACCTAGGACCTAATCAATTCAGTAGTTATAGTAAACTCCTTTTCTTAAAATTAACAGGGGAGAAGAAGCCTTCGCAGCCCCAGAAATGAATTAAACTAATATCAGGGATCAGCAAATAATAGAACTATAAAATGAGCAGCCAGTACAATCAATTAGAATGGGAGCGAATAAAACCAAAGTTATACAATTTCATAAAGAAAATAATTAGTTTGATTGGTTAAAATTATCGTCACAAGTCATATAATAATAAAAGTTAATGAATGATTGAAGAGTAGAGTTCAAATGTCAAGAAATATAGTATCTAAGAGTCAATCCGATAGTACCACCCGGAATGGGAACACCCGACAGCTTGAGGAGCGGCCTTAGTCCGACTCTCCCCCCCAGCCAGGTGATACCAATGTATATTTCACTGAAATAACTGGGTTGTTTACTTAAGGTCCTGTAAATTAATCTTCCTTCTGCAGCATCGGCACAACACGCACAACAGCCATATAACAGCCAGAGGGCTTAACTCCACAGGGCTTTACGCCGCAAGGGTGGTTTAGAGTTGGTTTTGAGGCCCGGTGGATGTCACGTGATACGTCACGTGAGGCTGCAGAGCCCCGCCTCCTCCAGGAAGCAGGCACCAGTGTAGCAAGAGCAGAGAGCTCGCAATGCTACTTGAGCACAATATTAGGCAGCAAAACGTTGGCGTTTAAGGAAACGCTTTTACAGAGATCAGCAGCACACACCCCTCGGCTGGTTTAGGGCTGGTTTTGAGGCCCGGTGGATGTCACGTGATACGTCACGTGAGGCTGCAGCGCCCCGCCTCCTCCAGGAAGCAGGCACCAGTGTAGCAAGAGCAGAGAGCTCGCAATGCTACTTGAGCACAATATTAGGCAGCAAAACGTTGGCGTTTAAGGAAACGCTTTTACAGAGATCAGCAGCACACACCCCTCGGCTGGTTTAGGGCTGGTTTTGAGGCCCGGTGGATGTCACGTGATACGTCACGTGAGGCTGCAGCGCCCCGCCTCCTCCAGGAAGCAGGCACCAGTGTAGCAAGAGCAGAGAGCTCGCAATGCTACTTGAGCACAATATTAGGCAGCAAAACGTTGGCGTTTAAGGAAACGCTTTTACAGAGATCAGCAGCACACACCCCTCGGCTGGTTTAGGGCTGGTTTTGAGGCCCGGTGGATGTCACGTGATAGGTCACGTGAGGCTGCAGCGCCCCGCCTCCTCCAGGAAGCAGGCACCAGTGTAGCAAGAGCAGAGAGCTCGCAATGCTACTTGAGCACAATATTAGGCAGCAAAACGTTGGCGTTTAAGGAAACGCTTTTACAGAGATCAGCAGCACACACCCCTCGGCTGGTTTAGGGCTGGTTTTGAGGCCCGGTGGATGTCACGTGATACGTCACATGAGGCTTCAGTGCCCCGCCTCCTCCAGGAAGCAGGCACCAGTGTAGCAAGAGCAGAGAGCTCGCAATGCTACTTGAGCACAATATTAGGCAGCAAAACGTTGGCGTTTAACGAAACGCTTTTACAGAGATCAGCAGCACACACCCCTCGGCTGGTTTAGGGCTGGTTTTGAGGCCCGGTGGATGTCACGTGATACGTCACGTGAGGCTGCAGCGCCCCGCCTCCTCCAGGAAGCAGGCACCAGTGTAGCAAGAGCAGAGAGCTCGCAATGCTACTTGAGCACAATATTAGGCAGCAAAACGTTGGCGTTTAAGGAAACGCTTTTACAGACATCAGCAGCACACATAAGTGTTATACAATGCTAGACTGTCCATCAAAGTTGCAGCAAGTCTGGATATTTTTTCTTACTGTTGCATATCATATTTGGTATTATTTTTATTTTTTTATTTTATGGTTCAAAAAGAAATCAACCTTTAATAAAACTTACAATAGAAACATGTTATAAAAAGATAAAATCTACATTAATTTCAGTGGATTTAAAAAAGAAACTTTTAAAACAGCATTTCAATTCATGTTTTATATTTAAAAGTTAATTCAGCTAAATTCTCATCTGAATTCGGTGCGTTAATAAAAGATGTAATTCCAATTACAGGTGACGTTGTTCTACCGGCAAGACATTGGTTCCAAAATTCACCCATATCAAAATAAAATGATCAGTGAGCCAATTTATCCAAATAAAGTTTGCGTAAGGTGCTTAACTCCAAACAATTTGTTACCCAATATTTTAAGGTTTCAACTGTGTCTGCAGTCTCACAAAATCTGCATCCTGCTAAGTCTGCAAAAATCCTGTTATGTTTTAACATGTTTTCTTTAGAGTTAAGCAGATTCCATCGGAAACGAGTAAAGATCACTCAGGCCACTTTGTCTGGATAGATACTAAAAAAGGGGCCACAATGCCCCTCCGTTTATGTTCTTCACTCAAGTGGACCAATGAAGGATATGAATGCAGTTGTTCTATTATCAACATCCAGTCACATTGGTATAGCAATAGGTCTACCCTGCTGGGGTATTCAACCAGATCCTGTATAGAGCAGCCAATCCTATCCAGAATCGAGTTACTCAGAGCTTTCAGCGCTTACATTCTAATGCAGCACTGTGCAACAATGAATATCTTAAAGTCTGCATGTAAAGTGCCCTCTACTGGGATTAAGAAGGTTCTCAATAGGGACAAGACTTTCTAGTGTGCACATGCTTTAAAGGACACTAGACCCAAGTCATAATGAATGGCTGCTACAGGAAAGCTCCTTGGGCAACTTAAAATGCGTTTCCAGATCCTTCCCTCCAGTACCGTAAATTATTCCAGAAGAGCACATGGATGTGTCTCAATTCCATAAAGAAATGTTGGTATAAATGTATCTTCATGTTATCTAATCACAGGTTTGAGGGAGAATCTACCACACGTTGTGTCTATCATTTTATTCTGAGCAATCAATTATCCCGTGATTTCAGTTATCCAGAGAATACTGCTCTTCAATGAAGCCCTCCCGAATACTGGGAAACCCAAATAGACCAGTGAGTCAACGCATGTGATCAAGGAATCGCCTAATCTCCATTTCAATGTGCATTTTTTTGCGCTTTTAGAGAATCTGATTACTTTTGATTTAGAGGGGTTAACTTTAAGAGAGTGTTTACCCATATATTCTTCAAAAGAGTTAATTAGTCGTTGCAGACCGACTTTACTTGCATCAAATAGAAAGACGTTGTCCGCATAGGCAAGCCATTGAAAATGAAGATGTAGCAATTTTGGGGTAATCAGGTAAGCTTTCGTGAGGGCCTCCATTGTGTTGGCCAGATATAGGTTAAAAATGCAGGGAACAACAACACATCCCTGTCTGACTCCCCTCACGGTAGGAACTTCTCTGGATAAATACCCCTTGTTATTAAGTCAGATTCGTATTACAGTATTGGAATGGAGTCGAAAGAGCAGGCTAAGGAGACCAGCCGGAATACCCCATTTGGCAAGTTTCTTCCACAGTAACCCTCCATCCAGGGCATCAAAGGGAGCTGTTAGGTAGATGGAGGCTCCATATACTGCACCATATCTACCACTCCATGCCAACTGGTGAATAGTATTAATTACCAACCCATTGAGTGAAGTCCCCATTTGTCTCCTTAAACCTACCTGCCACTTGGAAGTTCTACCAGTCCTAGCAGCCCAGGCTTCTAGATGTTTTAGCTCAATTGAAGCAAAAATCTTGCTATATGTATCGAGTAACGCAATTGCTTTGTAGATGGAAGGATTTCATCAATCGCCACTTTTGAATATTGGGATAGCACTGGACCACGAGGGTGGGAAGACTCCAGTAGCAAGTATATTAGCAAACTGTAAGGAAAAAGTGTTGGCCCAAACCTCCCTGTCACATATCAAGACCTGATTAGTCAGGCCATTAGGACCTGGAGCCATAGAGGAGCTAATAGATTTTAATAGCCTAGAAATTGCGTCATTTCCCAAAATTCATCTGTAGGATCAAATCACTGTCCCACTCGGGAGTCACCGCCACACTGCTCAGCCCTGAAGTATTTGCAAAAACGTGTTCAAAGTACAGAGCCCAGCCGATTCTGATACTCCGTTAATTTGAAGTAACGATTGAGCAGCCTCACTGTTGTTGACTATTTGCCAAAAGGTTGGGACATTTTTATCCCTCAGCATAAAAGCATTGCTTCTCCACCCCTCTGTACTCTGATTGCTTTATTTTGTCTAACCCAGTTTCGATGCGCCTGTCGGATTTTTCTAATTCATTCATATTTTTCATTAGGAGAACCCTGTCCGTGTTTTTTTAAGTGGGCTCTCGTATGGCGCAGTTCTCTTTTCCTAGTCGTCACCTCTTTGTTATACAAGTGCTTGTGGTTCGACCTAGGAGCGCTCTCACCCCCCCCAAAAAGCACCCCACTCACTTTTAAAAGGTGGCCTATGACATTTCCAAATTCATTGGGTTTGAGGGTTTTGTACTTCCAGGACTGGTCTGTTAAAGGCAGATAGGCACCAAGTGTGGAATTCACCTTTAGGACCTTATCAGGGTACCAACGGATTTGTGTACCTGAACCCGTGGCCATCAGATCTGAGGCACATATCATTTTCAAAGCCGCCTTTCCAGATCTCACTAATGTACTACCCAAAAGGTTAAAGTCGGCTTCTATAATGGCGTGGTCGCTAAATGGGGTGAAGTTATCACTAAAGTTTGTACAGAGGAAGCTTATCCTATCATCCATAAAAACATAATCAAGGGTAGATCTTCCAACACCATTTGTCCATGTGGGGCGAAGAGGGGCATTTTAACAGAGCACTTCATTAAAATACCAAAGCCCCATATCTCCCATAGTTGTACGCCACCTCTCACCATCCTTCCTCTTGGAGGTGGTCATGGAATCCAAACCTCTATATTTTACTGGGTATCAAATGTAAAGCAAACATGGTGTTGTTATGGGATAGATGAACCTTCATTTGTGCAGCCAGTCTGAATATACGTTCCTACTGTGTCTTGGCAGAGTTTACTGGGCATCAAGTGTAAAGGAAACATGATAAGTGTTATTACATGGGTAGACTGGCCTATGTTAGTGCATCCAGTCTGAACGTGTTTTCTCACTGTGGCCTGGCATTTTTTAATGGCAAAGCCAACCGGATTAAGTTCTTATACAGTAATACTGGTATACGTTTGTGCAGCCTGTGTGGATATGTATGGGGACAGCCAGCATGATATTTTTTTATATCAGCATATGGTGTGGGCATAGGCCTCATGAAAATACTCTTGACCACTGCTGGTTGTTTGCATCTTCTGTCTTTTTTACGTGCTACCATACAAAATCGATTACAAATTCTTCACAAAAATGTAGCTGTAAAAGGCACCATTTTAATACACTATTTAAAAAAAAATTCTTGAAGGGAGATCCCCTCTGAACCTCCCTTTGATTGATCTGAGTTCCCTTGCTACGCTCTGTCACTCCCCCAAACATTTACGCACTGGAATTCGAGAGAGAGTATCAGAGGATGTTGTTGCAGAGCTTCTATCCTTCCTTGAACAGCAGGAGTTCCAAAGTGTTGGTGCAGAGATCCAGGAGTAGGCCACGTTTTTTGTGTGGTTTTTTCTCCCCTCAGGAGGCAGTGAGTGACTGAACATGGCACCCAATCACCCACTAATCAGAATTTAAACAGTGGAGTGGTCAGCCAATGGCAGACGGTCCCTGCATGCACACGTATGCATTCTGGATGTTTATCTCACATAAACTACATTATCCCAAGCAGACACCTGCATATGCCAGTCAGAATTAGTTTCCGGCTGGCTGTGCCCTGGACACAGACATCCAGTGGCCCAAAATGGCCACTTCCTTTCACACACACAAAAAGGGACAAGGGATAGTCACGTGTCCCTTCAGGCAGGCACATATAACCCCATTATGGAAAACATGTTGAAGGTGTGTGTGACGAATCCAGGGAATTCATCCCTTCTCCCCAAGCAGGAGCCACCCCTTTGGGATTTTGGAAGTGAGTCCGCTCTTCTTAACAACCCATAGGGACAGGGTAAGTGGGATCTCACTGGGGATTGCCCCCCTCCCTTAGGGGACAAGAAATTCCCAAATAAAGCTACTACCCCATCTCCCTTTTAGTCAGAGTCCCAAACATCTACTGGCTATATGGGATTGAGCAGGATGCTAATGTGCAGGGCCCTTTACAGATGCCTGGCTTGATTCCTGACCCAGTTGTGTCAATAATCCTACCTGCAGGACAGAACAAATGTTGCTTCCTCTCTTGTTCCAAAACCTTGAGGCCCATGCAGAAGCAGAGAGAGTCAGCCTGAGGACAAAAAGCAGCAGCCCGCGCTGTAGCCCTGAATGACCACATTTTCGACATGGTGGGTGGAGGAAATGAGAGGCATGCATGACACTGCCAAGCCCAGGAGGATGGTGGAAAGCTCGAAGCTGACTAATAGAGGGATAAACGATCCGCCTTCAAAGCAGCCCGTCAGCATCCAGCACTCCCTACACTGTATTCCTATGGGTTACAGACAGGAGGAACTGAGGAAGAAGTCCCAACCTCGTAAACATCAGAGTAGCAGTTCTGCAGAACCTGGAGTATCCACCTTCCTCTATGAGGACCGCCACAGGAGAACAGGGATGCAGCAGGACGGCAGAAGCGGAAAGAGAGTAGTGAGTCCCCCGAAGGAGCCTGGCATTGCTGACACAGAGAGCACCCCCTAAGGGGGTGAAGGCAACTAGAGAATCAGTAGGCCTGAGAGGTCACAGAATGCCTCACACTGAGTTGAACGCCAAACTGTATCCCAATGACTTGAAAGGGCAGAAAGTCCCAGCTGGACTAAAAGTTGTGAAAAGTACCGAAGCTTAAAAGATCCAAGATGAGAACAAACACAGCTCCTCAATATTGTTGTTGTAAACAAGGACCATGTTTAGAGAAACAGCTAATCCAATGTGGAGATTCACTTTTTGAACTTATATGAATGCTTGGATGGCAGTCCTGATCAGCCTTCTCGAAGAGCGGAAGACTTAACGGACCCAAATTTGAACAGTAACAGCACGCCCGATCTTGCGCGAAAAAGCAAGACAGTGACATAATTGGGTCGGGTCAGAAAACAGCCACCTACAGCCAAGTAGAGGGAGGACAACCTTAGTAGGCCAAGTTTATATTGTTTTGTTAATTAGTGGTAGGGATAGAACATATGGTATATTAGTACCCCGGCGAGAGACAATCAGAATGAAACAAGCATTCTGATTGGCTCTCGCCAGGTCCATACCCGGCCGGGAATCCCTCCGTCGGGATTCCACGGCCTTTTTCCCCGGCGAGGGGCGTGGCAACCCCTCAGCCTATGGGGAGGCTCGAAGCGGGGCCTCCCCGCGGCTGAGAGGCTGCCTTCGCCCCCCGCCGGGGACTCGGGTAAGTATTTTTTTTTTCTCCCTTCCCTCTCCTCCCTCCCACCCGCCCCCCCAACTTACCCTCTTGTTTCTGCGTCCCCGGCGGGGGACGAGGGAAGTCTCCAGCCGTGTAGAGACTCGGAGCGGGGCCATCCCCGCTCCGCGCCTCCACACGGCTTGGGCTTTCCTCGTCCCCCGCCGGGGACGCAGGTACGTTTTATTTTTATTTTTTTCCTCCCAACCCCACTTACCTTTTTCTTGATCCTTTTTTGGGAGCGGACGCGCTCGGAACACATGTGTTCCCAGCGCGTCCGCTCCCGATGACCGCCATGGAAAGGGAAAACGGGCTCCGTTTTCCCTTTCCATGTCGGGGGCCATTTTCTTGGCCGTTTCTTTTTTCTGTCCCGAAACGCCGCAGCGGTTAGTTGAGGTTTTTCTCTTATTTAATAGAACCTGTTCAACCGTGTCTTCTTGTCCATCTCCTATGTATGTCTTACCACAGGGCACAAAAATGACCCATCCAGGTAAAATGATTTGCATCCCCACGGTGTTGATAGTCTCCTGCAGATTCTAAATACTCCGGCACCAAACAACTTGGACAGTGTATTGGGTAAATGGATGCAAAGTTGTGAAAAGATCCTTACACAACTTAATACAACAAACACCTTGTTAACTTATCCGAATGCTGTGAAAAGAAAGCTTTGGGTGCTCGATTGGTTCGAAACATGTGATCAGAGAGCTCAACATACATGTATGCAGAGGAATGTCCCGGCAACAAAAGTACTTGACAAGCTGCCAAAATACATGGAGATGTTTCCATGTAAATATCACAGAAAGATCTTCCTAAAGTTCAGAGTGAACCTGTTTCGAACAAAAGAGGTACAAAAAATGAGAACAAAAGGGGCGTGTGAAGACACCAATTGCAGATTCTGCTTATCTGCAGAGGAGACCTTGAAACATCTTGTGATCTTTTGTCCCAAACTAAAATCGTTAAGAACAAACATTTGGGTAAGGAATTAAGAAAAAATGCGTTCCTGCGTGGAGAGGACTGGTGGAAGAGAATATTGAGTGGAGAAGATAATAAGATGGTCTTTGCGCTGACATTTTTTCTGGAAAAAGTGAATAAGCTGTTGGATAACTAAGAATAATTCATTGACTCGACCGTAAAACATAATACTGAGAAGCTGGAAGTAATGTTACCTGTAATGAAATAGTAGGCATATTGCTATCGCATGACCCTTACTATTGGTTTGTTTTAAGTTAAATATTTGTCTGTTTTGTGTTCTTGTTTGTATTGTACTTTTACTTCTTTCTTTTTTTAAAGTTTGTAATAAACTGTAATTAAAATATATATATATATTGCATCCCCTTGCTTCGGATTAAGCCTGACTAGCAGAAAAACAAAGTCCAAAACCCAAAAAACCAGCAGAAAGTGCAGGGCTACACATCTTGTAAAACGGCTTTCTGCCTGACACAGAATACCAAACCTATGGAACAGGCTCTAAAGCTGGAGGATTCTCATGCTACTGTAGTCTTTTTCAACTGCCAGTGTACTTCTGGAGGACGGGCACACTGCTGGTGCTCAGTAGCCCCCGGTAGGCGGCTGCTGGAGGAAAAAGCTGGTTGGTAGGCATATGTGTAGATAGGCACGTCTGGGTCCATAGCCCACTGGCAATGTACTTCTAGAGGGATCTTACACTGCAGAGGTTCTTTATATCTGGCAGGGTCTGTTGGTAGAAGCTCAAATGTTACAATGGGCTTTTCATGGGACAGGGGATGCTAAAGATGTTCTCCGTACATGATGCTACATGCGAGTGCATTTCATTTGAGACATCCTTGGAGGCCAGTCAGGTCCCCGCAGAGAGTACATGTTCAATGCATATTACCTAATGTTAGTGTACAGGTCAGCAGTAAGAGAAGGTAGTGGCCAAGTGGAGATAAGTGTATGTTAAGTAGAGGTGTAACTGTACAGGGAGCTGGGCGTGTCCCAACGCGTCACTGCATATGTGGAGAAACGGTACCGCTTGGCCTGGAGCTGTGCTCTTCTGGGAGTTATCGTCATAAACCAGTGTTTTCTATTCTTCTATATGAGGGCAGCAAAGGGATCTGTGGTCCAACAGGGGTGTATAATACTCTTAGACTTGCATTTCTACATTGGGTTATAAGCAGTGGTGGAAATGGAAAAAATGTGGTGGGGGATCCCACAAGTGCGGGTGGGGGAGGAGTTGGGGTAAGAGGGGGCGTGGTCTAGAGGGGGCGGGGTTGGTAGTGGCCATCCGATCAGATAAATACTTAAAAAAAAAAAAAGTGCCCACAAAGGCAACATTGCCTTTTACCACCGGCCAGGGCTTTAAGCCCCTGTGCGGCCCACTAATCTCCCCTGCCAGCCCCGGCCACTACAAGAAAAGGATTTTTTTCCGAAGCCTGAAGCTCTCGCTCGTGTGCGAAAGCTTCAGGCTCCAGAAAAAAATGCCTTTCAGCCATAATGGTGGCGCCGCACCTGCGAGGCATCCCTTTAAGCAGGAGATGCCCGTGGGCCGGTGCCACCATTGTGGAGAGAAACGTGAGCCCGCTGGAAGCTGAGGCCGTTTTCCTGAAGACTGAAACTCTGTGAGTTTCAGTCTTCAGGAAAACGGCCTCAGCTTCCAGCAGCCTCACCCCTTCAGCCTTAATGGCAACGCTGCCCCTCCCCAGCTGCCGAGGGGAAGCACCACCATTAAGGCTGAATAGGCGAGGCGCTGTCCCCTGCCAGGCAACCCAATAGAAAATAAATGCAGAGATCAACACCCTCTCCCCTCGGGAGAGGGTGTTGATCACTACAAAAGGCTGCCTGACAGGGGTGCCAGTAGCCCATTGAGCCGGGGCTCTTCAGGGGGGCGTGGCCTAAAGGGCCAACAGGACGCCTGCAGTTAGGCCAGGCCCCCTTGATGAGCCCTGGCTCATTTTGTTGTGCCAAAAAAAAAAAAAAACGCCCACGAGGGCAGCATTGCCTTTTACGCGGCTCTGGCGTGTAAAGCACAATGCTCGCTACATGTAGAACTGATTCCTTTCAGTTGTACATGTAGTGAGCATTGTGCATTACACATCAGTGCCAAAGCCGCGGTAAACGGCAATGCTGCCGTCGCGGACGCTTTTTTTTTTCTTCTTTCTTTTTCCAGCGCGGTTCATGGGCTTGGGCGGCTGACTCTGGCCGGATCCCGAGATCCGGCTACACATCTGGTGCCGGATCTCGGATCCGCCGAGAGCCGGCCCAATGACCAGCACTGGTTATAAGGCCCTTTTAATGAATGGGGTGCCGCTTTACGTCTATTATTAATTTCTTTTGGTGTATTGTGGAGTGTTACAGGTCATGTTTTGGTTGCTTCTTCAATTACCCTTATTGGCCTTTTGAATGGCATCAAGGTAAAAAGTGTGGACCTCTTATTGATAACTCGCCCCATTTCTCTTATTGGATGATTGGCTGAGAAGAAGTGATCGGCAGAATGGGCAGGCCCAGTACCTCGGCAAATGGAGTAGAGACCGTGGTCCCTTCTCTTTGTATTGCTATATATGTACTTTGCGTTCATGCCATTCTAAATGCAAAACTATATGTACAAGAATGCAAAGAAACAAATGAAATCAGCAACTTGAGATGTCTTTAGTATTTGCAAGTCATGGGGCAGCACACAATTAAAATGATGGTGTGTGCAAAGTATTTGATATCCGAAAAATTCAAAGTAGCTCCCATATGGGGAGTTAGTGGCGCATCAGGTTTGGTGCTTTGCATTCTGGTACTTGTTGCTTTGAATAATGCGAGGCTGCAAGTGGCAGCTTGCAAAGGAAGTAGGCAGCGCAGAATGTGCTATTCACTAGTGAAAGGCAAGCTTTTTGCATTTTTGCATGGTTGTGTTATCCTTTTTGCATTTTTGCATGGGTGTGTTATCAAGTGATAGCCCCGTGCGTTTCCCATTTTTTTAAACGGGTTTGTAACTTGTTATGCCTTATGTGACTAAAACGTGCAGGGCTATAAAATAACCTAAACCTTTTTCTGTTGTTTTTTTTTTTCTTTTTGCACCTGGTAAATTAAGCAATGTGGTTTGCACAGTTCTACAGCTCTTTAGTTTCCCTTTTCTTTTCACAATATGGCGGGGGTTTGGATATAAAATCCGTGACAGTCTTAACCGCATGGACATTACTACACTTCAAAACAAAGTGAAACTTTTACCACACAAGGGGCTCTGAATTTCATCTTGCACTCATGGCCCATTTTCCATTAATACAGCTGGCAAGTACCCACACATAAATAGTAATTTTGAGGGCAGCAGGAAGCTTGGATGGAGGGACACTCATCCTGGCAGCTCTAGCATGTATTCACACGACACCAGGGCAAAGACAGAGGGCACGTGGGGTGATAGGGCGCTGCATGTGCTCAGCAAACTAATAAGGCAGGAGTGAAGGAATAAGGGAGGGGCATACAAGGGAACATTTATTTTATTAGAATTTTTGTTGAGTGCTGGTCCTACCCAAAGGGTCCTAGGGCCTCATTACGACCTCTGCGGTAGCCATGCCGCTATTGGCGGCATGGCTGCCGCCGAAATCGCGTCCGGGTCCGGGACTTCAGAATGAGGAATTACTGGGCCATTCCGAGTTTGGAAGGCCCGGTAATTCCTCCCTCCAAGGACCCGGACCCGGTCCTTCCCCATTCCCATTTCAGCCCCCATAGTGCTGAATGGGAATGGGAGAGGGAGCAAACAACGGGCCATTACGAGTTGGCCCGTTGTTTGCTCCCTCTTCCCCTCACGGGACCCGATAAGCACGCCTGGTTTGACCAGGCGTTACTTCCTGGGTCTCGCGAGGGGACCTCGTAATGAGGGGGTACGGGGTAAACGGCACCGGCACCTTTTACGGCGCTGTTTATCCCGTACCGCCAGGGTCGTAATGAGGCCGCTAGTTTGAAAAGGTGGGATTTGAAAAAAGAAGTTGCATACATTTTTCTGGAACGGATAGAATGATTAGGATAGACAAGTGACAGCATTGTAGGAGGCAGGGTTATTCATGGGGAATCAGGCATGTTTTGAGGCTCTTTCTGAAAGTGGGGATGGAGGATGCTGTGCATATGGGAAGAGGTAGGGTGTTCCATGCCCTGGGTTCCCACTGGGTAGATGCTTGTTTTTGTGTGCATGTGAGTTTGCCGAGTGGAATGTGTAGAAGGTGTTGGCTGGCTTGTCTGGTGTTTGTATATGTAATGAGTTTCAATTTGCCATGACGCTAAAACAGAGTTTTGAGGTGTATGGATCTGAATGCAATGCAGAGTACTTCGAAGGCAATTCTCTGGGGTCTGGGGAGTCATTGGAGCTGGGCAAGAGCGGGTGTGATGTTTGAATGTTTGGGTAGGTGGTGGATAGTTCTGGCTGCTGCATTTTGTATGGCTTGCAGGGGGGCAAGGGTGCTGTTGGGGAGTCCTGTGAGGACAGCATTTCCATAGTCAGCTTAGAGAGAACCAGTGCTTGGACTGTGGTGTGGAAGTCATAAGGATGAAGGATATGTCCGATTTTACAAAGGGGATGTAGTTGTAGATTGCATGTTTTGGTGACAGCAGATATGTGGTGTGTGAAGGGAAGGTGGGGATCGATGGTGAAGTCAAGGTATTTATCTATATACTAGAAGAGGATTGTTTTATTTTGTTTTTTTAAAGAGGACGTGATTGAGCCCTTTTCTTACCATACTACTCTGTACAAAGACATCCTGTCACCTCTTGACTATTCCCTAATAGTATAAACTCTCTTTAGTGAGCTCCATGAGGATTATTGAACAAGGGATCGAAACCAACGGCAATCCAAGTTTTAATCTTGTTAAGTGGGTATTCACAATAAAACCTCACAACTGAATGGCATAAATAGATCATCTTTTATTACACAAATATTTTTTTAAACACATATAAGCCACAAATATCAAACAGTTCATAACCATAAAATTACTAAAACAACTCACTAAAAGAGAAAGAAAAAAGATAAAGGTGGAATAAATAAACAATTGAAAACCAAAATTAGCATTGAAAACCTATAACCAATTCTCAAAGCAACCTTTTATACCAAATGATAATGTGCATAGAAACTAATCAATCAACAAACCAAATATTCAATGCACAAACAAAACAATCAACTAAAAAGACACAATAAATGTAACTAGCATTTAACAGAGTTGAACATGTTCATGTCTAGTATTGAACCCGTTATCTCATTCTAGGGTTCTTAAATACAGCTTAGTCACTTGGCTTCTAATGCTTTAATGTCACTGGGAAATTAATCTCACATAATTTTAACCCAACATGTTTAATTCCCAATTAATGAACGTCAACTGTAGGGAAATTCATCACGGGACCAGATTTCTAAAATATTCAATGTGTCATCAACATCAGCTTCTTAAAGTCTGTAGCTCCAGCGTTGGGTTTGAACTCTTTGAACAGTCCTCATGGGGTTTCGTAATGCTATAAAATATGCAGTTAACCAGGGAAATAGTACACCACAACTATGAGTTGAACCACTATATAACACAATCAAGCAGTCTTCTCACCATAACTACTAAAATAATAGTGGTGAGGTTTACCACGTTCCAGTCGTTAGTCACTGGTTGGTGTGGGAAGTAGAACTTGTTACAATTAGAAGCCGGATCTAAAAAAGTAAACAAGAAACTATAACCCCTCAGTGTCTAGATCAAGTCGTTTTCCAATATAATAGTTCTCCTCTGAGGTAAAACATTTCCAAATTTGGTAAATGGTTGTCATCTCACCCTGCTCTTATTAAGTTGGTTAGGGCCAGGGGGATTTTTGTACATTAGTGCAAGTGGCTATCTCACATTTTACTATAAAGCTAACGGAATCAATTCATTTGGTGCATATATGAATAGTAACTGTCTATCCTGTACGTCTCTAAAAAGTCAAATTTCCTACTGCACCTCCTCAGAGGTACTCTGCCTTTCCTCTCCTTCCCCCAGAAGCTCATGGTATCCCAAGCTCTGGTTCTCTCTAGCTTGGACTATTGTAACAGCCTCTCTCTAAATCTACCTGCCTCTACTCTCTGCCCTCTGCAACTAATCCAGAACAGGACTGCGAGACTTGTCCTTGGCCTCAAGCCCTGGGATCGTATCTCTCCAGCTCTGAAATCTCTCCATTGGCTCCCAGTGGATGCAAGGATTAAATTCAAAACCCTCTGCCTTGTCCACAAGGCTTTCTGGGGCCTGGGTCCAAAATACCTTCAGCTATCCCTCCACAAATACCTCCCCTCTCGAGCTCTTTGCTCCTTTACCTCCAACTCCCTCAGGGTCAGTCGTTTTTCAAAGAAACAAGCTGGGGGTAGATCTCTGTCTTGGGCTGGGGCCTCCCTCTGGAACAGTCTTCCTGTCACTCTAAAACTTGAGGAGAACCATCTCTGGTTCCGGAAGCACCTCAAGACCTTCCTCTTTTCTTCTGCCTTCGCCCCCCCTCTCACCTGCTGATTTGTTCTCTCTTGGCACCATGCACCTGGCCACCCTCTGTCCTCCGGGCCCAGGTACCTGCTCACCCTGCCACCCTCCCGCACTGCCTCCGGGCCACTGCTTGCACTGGGGTCTGTATGTGTACCCATACAACCCCCCTTTTTCTTCCTGTCTGCTGCCTTAAACCTAGCGCTTGCAAATTGCTGGCTGCACTAACACTGTTTGTTGCCTTTATTATTTATTGTTATTTATCTGTTTCTCCTCTGCTTCGCACTTTCAACTTCTCCCCCTTCCATGCACTTTTCCCCTCCCCCTCTCCCATGCAGTTGCGCATTCTCAAGGTCACTGGGCCTAGTTAGATCGCTGTTTTGTTCTCCCCTGTTCCCCTCCCTTGCCTTGTCGCACTCTGTAACACTTGTGTACGAGCGCAATCGAAATAAAATATAAATATCAATATCAATATCCTTTTTTGCATAATAGCATGCTCCTAGGTGTTTAACTCAAAGTGCAAAAAGGAGCTGGTAGAATTTGTATCGTGAATGGTATAACATGTTTCGCACTCCTTCACCATTTTCAAACAGTTCTGTAGGATCCTAATTTTCCCAAAAGCTTTTCCTTGTACATTCTTTGAAAAAAACTGTTTTTGATTCATGTGTTCGCCAGCAATATCTATCTGCAGCGTTGGTGTGCTGCAAAAACCAAAGCGGAAAGGTATTTAACAGGTGTGGAGACGGGATATGTGTGGGTTGTCCGTGGTGAATTCTTGGATCCAGGGGGTGAGATTGGGTTTGTGCCTTAGGAGGCAAATGAGAGGGTATTCTGTTTTAGAACGTTTGAGTTTGAGGAAGTGGGTGGCCATCCAGTTTGTAATGATGGAGAGTCAGGATTTGAAAGTGTGGAGTTGTGAAGGGGATGACATTTGGAAGTATATTTGTGTGTCATCTACTTATTGAAGGAAATGGGCATTGTGTTTGCTAGGGTCTGTCCAAGGGATTCAACATATACGTTGATAAGGAGTGGAGTTAGGAAGGAGCCTTGTGTGACCAAATATTTGACATGGGAGGGGTCTGATCGATAAGGGGGTCTGGTGACAAAGTGTGTCCTGTCAGTGAGAAAGGTAATAAACCAGTCAAGTACCATGTCTAGTAGAATGGTATGGTCAATTGTGTGGAAGGCTGCATAGAGGTTGAGGATGATGAGTAGTGCTGTCTGTTCTTTGTGTGTAATGCCGTGGAGGTCATCAAGTTTTTTTAAGAGAGCGGTCTCAGTGCTGTGCCCAGGTTGAAAGCCAGATTTGATTGGGTTAAGGAGAATGTTTGTGGTGATGTGTTTTGCAGTTGGATAGTGACAAAGCGTTCCATGATTCTGGGTAGGTATGGTAGAATAGGAATGGGGTGGTAGTTTGCAGGGAGCGTGGGGTCGAGAGATTTTCTTTTTAAGAGGGGTGAGATTTGCCCAGTTTTTAGTGTAGTGGGGATAGTACCATGTGAGTTAGTACCATATGTGTACATTAAATACGTTGAGCTTGTCAGTTTCTTCTTAACCGCCTCCCCAGCTCCCAGCTCCCCTGTAGCTTGGGATCACCTCCCTGGCGGTAGATCTTTTATGGCTTTGGGTTACACTGGAATACGCAAAGGTTCATGGTTGATCCACAGAGGACTTATACAGACACACGTTTGCAGGGTGGAGACCAGTGCTGGAAATGGATAAAGAATTCACTGAGACCCCACAGAAGAGCGGGTCGACAGGGGGTGAGGCTATGGGTGGAGTCATAGCAGGCAAATAGTAGGCTTGTAAAAAGTGTAGAAGCACAACACTATAACAACACATTTTAGAAAGATGACTTAAAAGGTGCAATAATACCAAAATAGACTACAGCTGAGTTAAAAGAGTATAACTTAATATTCTCCATCCGGAAGGGAATACAGTCTACAGTCACCAACATGCAGTTTAATGTAAACCCAAAAATAAAATCACCTCCTGAAAGAAACCCTGTGAAAGAAAATGTAACTTGTTTTAGTTCCTTGCCTCGGAAAGCACTCAGCTTTATCCATCCCTCCCATCTTTCATCACCCACCATTCGCACTCCTTGAGATACAATCCAGCCATCTGTAGAATGCGGTGCTTTTATTGGCTGAAAGACGAGCTAGAGTGGAGCTCTCTGCAGCTCAGAAGGCTTCCAAGAGCTGGGAAGAGCTGAGCACTGCACGTCCAGTGCATCATGGCCGACCACGCAGAGGCATTGGCATTTTCTGGTTTCCCTTATTTTGAATCTGTAGAACCAACAAAAGTTAAACGCTGTGTTAGCCCAGTTTTCAAATCGCCCAAGTTGCAGATTTTGATACCTTTTGTTGGAGTTTTATTTTTATGGGACTCATGGTTTGCTCCATTAACGGAACAATCTATGCAAATATGGAACCAACATTTGCTCATGAAGTCCTATAAAAGGTACAAGTGCAATAAAAGGTATCAATATCTGAACTTTTACATTGTATGGGACTTTGCAAGCTAATGTTTTGGTCGATCTCTGCATTGATTTTTCAGTTTGTCCAATAAACGGTATTAAAATCTGCGACTTGTGTGAATCTGTAGAGGCAGTGCTTGCTAAATTCCGAATCCAGGAAAATCCGGCCCATTTCCAGCATTGCTGCAGATAATAGCCTCCATGGAATGGCCACACAATTGTGCATGCGCCTTTGCAAAGAGCACCCCATGTTGTCAAACCAAACTGGTTTGTTTTTCATTGAATGTTTCTTCCCGCCATCGCCACCGCCCCGGAAGACCAAGGCTTCGGTTCAACTAGAGAAGCTGGTGCATGCGAGAGGAATTATTTGTTGTGTGTAGATCTCGCAGCCCCATTTCTGTTGCTACTTTTTGCTGCTTTTCATGACTTCCTGTTTTGTCCAATGACTTCCTGTAGACTCCAATACATCATCTTTCAGGAATGCAGGTACTTACTTCCCTGTGGCAGCTTTGAAGACCTTTCTTTAAACTAAGACATATGTATTTTCATTTTTTTTTCTATGCAGCTTGTGGCCCTGAATCCAATTCATGGTGCGGTGTGATTAAAGACAGAGTGGTGGTATGGTCTCCAATGGCTCCAAGAGTCGTTGGGATCACGAGTAGGATACGTGGTGTAGTTATCGGGGTAGTAGTAGAAGGGATAGTAGGGAGGGTAAATGCTAAGCACAACAGTGAGAGTAGTGATCCATGCAGCAGTAATGGCGAGCCCAATTGCAAGTGCCACGTGGTTCAAAATCTGTGCCTTTCGTGAGAAGCTCTGCGCCTTCGCGACATCTCCTCTGCCAATTGCCTCTCGAGTCTGGAAAACAGAACAAATGAGAGATGAAAATATGCTTTTTTGTTCAATTTGAATATTTCAGTCACCTTACATGGGAAGTGTTGTATTTGCCTTAATCAGAGATTTCTTCACAGGGTGTATCAAAGTAATCGGAAGAAATGACCTGGACTGAGCAAGTAGCATTGATGTCTCACTGTCCCCCTGGCTCCGGCTGACCAAGACATGATAGCGCTCTACAAATGGCAAACTAACAGCAACTAGCACTATAAATGTTGCACTTTATACCAGTGCACATCATATTCACATATGTTGAACCCATGAAACACTCACTTGCAGGTTTGGAGGGATCCAAATGTAAACCACACCGAGTAAGTAAACTGGGTCATCGTTTGAACATTTACTCTATTCCTGAAACCCAGGAGCTTTGTGCCAAACTCTCAGAGTTCCTGGGCTTGGCCAAGAATGCTTCCAGCGATCCAGGAAACTGCTCAGTTAAACCTCACCTCCCATCAAAGACTGTGCTTACATTTCATGCGAGACTTGGCGAGGTAATCAGGGCAGTTCGACCCATAATGGGCAACAGGACGTCGGCCCACCCGTTCTGTATGTCAGACCAGTGAAAACACAATGCACTCCGTCAGCTGCAACAAGCATACGAGTGAGTGCTCTTGGGCTGGCTTGAGTTTCCCTTTGACAGTTCATTCTTCAGCTGCACGTGTTCAATGGGCCATTCATGACCATGGGCATTTTATTTCCACAGCCTTGCACGATGCATTGGTGATGCAAGATAGGGCTACTGCATACGAATGTGTGAGAAGGCACTCCTACACCTCCCTTTTCATTCAGAGGTGCTGGGGCGTAATCCATGCGGTGCCCCAGCTCCTGCGCACATGTGCCGGAACCAGGAAGCAGCTCTGTGCTTCCTGGTTCCTGTGCATGTTGGGCATAGCCAGAGAGCAATCGTGGGACCCACCTGGAAGAGCAGATTGTGGTCCAGGGCTGCAGGTAATAAAAAACAAGCATTGGCAACACCAACAATTTGGGCTTTTGTATAGGCATGGGAAAGGCACTTGCCAGGCACTGAATTAGTGGTATTAACTGGCCATTGATGGTAGCAGGTGCTCAACGATCAGAATACCCGAGATTCTAATAGTAGTGCCTGGCAAATGCCTAATACTTATAAACAAGCCAAAACCGTTGGTATTGCCAATGCTTGTTTTTAACAGGATTTCAAGGATTTCAATGAAGGATGCGCATAGTGGTCATAAATCGAGTGGGTGAAGGCAGACCCGGTTAAGACATTTTTAGTACACCAGTAGTGCGTTCACAGCTCAAATTAAGTCATTAACTCTCAGAAGACTCCTTTGAAAAAACACTGGCAGGCACTTTCAGTGCAAAGTTGGATGGTACGGCTTCAATAAATGAACTGGATGGAAATGGCCATAAGGATTAGCATGGGCAGTCAATGGGTGGGCAAATAACCAAACAACACCTGCAAGCTCTGTGTCCCTCCTCATATGCCATTTCTCCCCATCTGTACTCGTATGCAATGGTTTTGGCTAGACTAAAAAAGGGCATGTCTGCATGTGTAATGAATGAGTGTATTTTTGGGGTCACGCATGAATGAAAGACGTTATATTGTGTGGGTGCGTGAGTGAGTATGCATCTGTGTGCATAATACACCTCCTCCTCATGGGCCCTAAATAAGAGGCCCTCTCACCAGCGGGGTGAGCAGGCCTTTGATTTGGGAATGAATCAAGAGGCCCACTCCATGTGCTGGTGAGCAAGCCTCTGTTTTGTGGGCAGCTCCTTCCCCTGCACCCCCTAATCAAAAGCATGCTCCTCTGATTGCATGCATGATATAATATGATATGGCATTTATAATGTGCCTGTACACAAGTGTTTCTAGGTGCGACAAGACAAGGAGGCGAAAACACAAGGAGTAGAAAACAACAATCTTATTAGGCCTTGTGTCATTCAGATCATGCAAGTGCAGTGAAGAGGAAGGGGAGAAGTGCTGAGTGGGGGAGAAGTGCAGGTAACTCAAAGTGCAGCCAGTGGGTGGCTAAGTGCAGATAATTCAATAAGTGCAGCCACGGGTGGCTCAAAAGTGCAGAGCGAGGGGACTGTAAGGTTGCAGATACAGACCACAAATGCGAGGGGAGACAAGAGGCAATGCGAAGGGCAACTGGACATGCAGGAGCCTGGGCACATGTTCAGAGGGTAGCCAGGTGACCAGTGCGTGGAGCTGTCGGGACACCAGCAGGGGAACGGAAGAGAGAAAGCAGAAGCAAAAAGTAAGGTCTTGAGTTGTTTCCAGAAACGGAGGTGGTTCTACTCAAGTTTCAGAGAGGCAGGCAGGATGTTACAGAGGGAGGCTCCAGCCAAAGAGAGAGATCTACCCCCAACTCTCTGCTTGGAAAAGCAACTGACCCTCAGAGAGTTAGAGGTGGATGTGCAGAGTGCTCGTGAAGGGAGATGTTTAGGAAGAGGGAGTTGGAGGTAGTGTGGTCCTAGGCCCCAGATAGCCTTGTTGATGATACAAATGGTCTTGAACTTGATCCTTGCCGCCTCTGGGAGCCAGTGAAGATATTTCAGAGCTGGAGAGATACAATCCCTGGGCTTGAGGCCAAGGACAAGTCTTGCAGTCCTGTTCTGGATAAGTTGTAGAGGTCGGAGAGTAGAGGCAGGAAGATTTAGAAAGAGGCTGTTGCAGTAGTCCAGCCTAGAAAGAACCAGACCTCTGGAGACAGTGAGTTTCTGGGGAAAAGTGAGGAAAGGGAGAATACCTCTGATGAGGAGCAGTTGATAGTTTGACTTCTTAGAGACATCAGAGATGTGAGGAGAGAAGGAGAGGGTGGAGTCGAAGATGACTACAAGGTTCTTAGCCTTACAAGTAGGAGCAGGAAGAAGGCCCATAGTGGGCAGCCATAGCGAGAGAGGAAAGGAGGGAGCTGGTGTTCCGATGGGGAGGATCTCAGTCTTACTGGCATTAAGGCAGATATCAATGGCGGCGCACCATTCCTGAATTGCGGCCAGACAGTCTAGTATGAGAGAAGGAGAAGTGGTGGCTGAGGGGAGCCTGAAAGAGAGCTAGGTGTCATCCGCATAACACTGAAAGTAGGAGTAGAAAGTGGCGATGCAGTGGGCAAGAGATGCCATGTAGTGGTAGAAAAACCAGGGAGAAAGGTTGGACCCCTGGGGGACACCACAAGTAGAGAGACAGATGGAAGAGAGGAAAGACCCAAGTTGGACCTGAGAGGGTCGGTCAGTGAGAAAGGAGGTCAGCCAGGCCACGGCCTGATCAGTGATACCCAGGTTATCACGGAGGCAATTGAGCAGAATGGCATGGCTGACCGAATCAAAAGCAAAAGAAAGATTGAGCAGAACGAGGACAGAAGTAAGGTTAGAATCAAGGTTGGAGAGCAGGTCTTCACAGGTTTTCAGGAGAGCAGTTTTCGTTCTTCTGGCAGCTCTGAAGCCAGGCTGGTGGTCCTGGAGACAACCAACAGATTCAGTGTGAATGAAAGATGAATGAAAGATTGTATGTTGTGTGACCAACAAATCAGAGGCCTTCTCACCACAGTGAGCAAGCCTCTCATTTGGAGGTGCTGGGGAAGCGACCATCCCCAATCAAAGGCCCACTCACCAGCAGAGTGAGCAGCGCTCACCGTGCTGGTGAGCAGGCCTCTGATTAAAGAGGACACCCCCTTCTCCCGCTCCCCCAAACCAAAAGCCTGCTCCTCTAATTATCAGTGGTGGGGAGAGGTTAATGTTTGATGTGGATATGTTTGCTTTAACCATGATGCCCGTAAAACAAATGGCATGCCAGAGGCATAAAGCATAACCAAACTGGCTACAGCCATGCAGTTCAGTCTCGGCATGTAACAACATTTATCATGTTTGCATGATAAGTACTGTTATGTGGCTAAACTGGAGTGAAACGCTGCAACCAGTCTGGTTACGCGTTATGCTGGAATGGTGTTTTTGATTGGGCAATTTTTGATAAAGCAAGCATGATAAGTGTAATTACGTGGCTAGACTGGCATATTGGTGCCACCAGCATAGCCATTTTCTACTGTGGCATGACAATCTCTGCTGGGCATTTATGATAAAGCAATCATGATAAGTGTTATTATATGGCTAGACTGGCATTTTGGCGCAGCCAGTCTGGCCATTTCTTGCTGTGGCTTGGCATTTTTACTGGGCATCTCCTATGATAAAGCAAGCCTAAGTGTTATTACATAATAGAGATGTTTTCTTGTTATGGCATGGAAGTTTTGAATGGCAACGCGAGCAGGAGTATATTCTTATGCACAGGTACTGGCATATATTGGCAAAGCTTGGACATGTTTTCTTATAGTACAATTAATGGCATTATGCACCAAGCAAACATGAGCACGTTCTTATATGGGAATACTGGCATGTATTGGTGCAGCAAGCATGGAAATGTATGGGTGTGAAATGTTTTTTTCTACCTCCATATATTTTGGGTAAAGGCATCCTAAAAATGTGTGGAGAAATGTTCCTGTGCACTGTTGATGACTTGCATCCATATTATTTCTTCAAGCGTTACCCTACAAAACCGATTGGAAACTGTCTTTTAATCAAATTTTTCACAGAAAGTGAGTTGCATACTGCACCATTTTAACCTATTATTAACAATCAATTCTCAGGAGGAGAACCCACTGCAGCCCTGTTGGTTGGGTTGGCCTCCTTTGCTACGCTCAGTTGCTCATGGACATTTGTGGCAGATATCTGTGCCCCTCCAATTAAAGAATTCACAGGCCGCCACAGCCAAGGTTGCTGTTTTGGTAGAATTTGAATGAAGTGCACGAGGCCCATTTAATTAATAATGAGCTGTTGAATCAAACTACTACCAGTAACAGTTACTAGAATAAGAGAGACATTAATAGAGATGGGTTTTCATATTGTTATGAGGTGGGACGATCCCATTGGATGCCACCTGAGAAAATACTGCTCAGCCTAATATTGCTGTGCCAAGCTGTCATCAAAGCACAAGAATTTTCAATGGCCAGTCCCAAATTATTATTGTAGTTATTCGTATTAGTAGTATTAGTAGGGTATTTATTGAGTGTGAACCTAGCTTGGTGAAGCAATGGCGTGTTTTGCAAGTCATAGGGGGGAAGTGCACGTGAGGGAAGCAGATAGACGGCAGTTGGAGGGGGAAGATGGGCAATTTGGCAGCAAAGAATCTACATAGAACTGTGAGAGGCAAATCAGACAGTCTCTGGTTATTAGGGGGTTCAGGTGTAGTGGACCTAAGTGTTCAAGAGGAGCCATTCCTTAAAGGGGAAACAACACAGGAAACAAGAATTGGCAACACCACCTGATCTGGCTTTTGTGTAGGCAATGCTACGTCTTTTTCCAGGCACTGTCATAACGGCCATAAGATGCCAGCAGTTGGCAAACTGTGTTGGCTGCTCAGTATAGTATAACAGTGCCCGACAAATGCCTGCACAAGAGCCAAAACAATTGGCTTTGCCAATGCTTGTATTTAAGAGGAATTTGTGCAAGGAACAAATGCACTGACACATTTTGCTTATACATCAAGTTGCTGAAGGCATACTTTATTGAGACACTTTCATTACACCAGAAGCTGGTTTATGGATGCATTTAAGCCATTACCATTACCTTACAGAAGACTGCTTAGAAATAACACAAGCCTTTGGTTAAAATCACAGTGCTAGCCCAACGAGATCCTAGCCAAACGGAATTTTAGGTGGTTTGGGACAGGTGGTGGGTGAGAATGGCCATCAGGACTTGAATGGCAATTGGCTTTCACTTAGTGGATAAAATGCCAAACAATGCACACAGGATGAGTATCCACCCTCACAGTCCATCTCCTAGATCCTACATAGTTGCTAAAACATAGAAATGTTTGGAGATTCATACCCCAAGTTCCTTATGTCATTATTCGGTTGCTTTTTGATCTTTCACTTGCAGAGCTCCCAGGTTTCAAGAGGCCATGCGTGAGAAGGCAATTCTGTCTTGTTTTTTCCCCTTTGGAGATTGGACTTGTAGGTTTTTGTTTCCTGTTTGAAATTAAGGAAGAGTGCAAGCCCAAGAATTCCAAGTAAAAACAGGACTGGGTGGCATTCTTGTGCATTCTCGTGCACGGCCAGGGGTATCTTGAAATTCTGTGATTACTGCCTCTCTACCAGGCCCTTTGATCTCGGACTGCAGTAATTTCAGTGAGCTCAAACACACTTCAAGAAAGTATTTTGATTGGCCTCTGTCGCAAACAAATGGTTAGTGTTGATCATCATGATTAGCCCCTATCCACTCTTCTCCTATACCCCCACTCGACTCCCTACAACAGGGTATATTGAAAATAAAAAGAGGCGCTCTAAATATTTCTGGAAAATGTATGGGACGTGCAAGTGTATGGCATGTGGCAACTCAAAAAGCAGTCACAGAGAAAGTTGTTCACAGGCTTAGGCATAACAGGAATGGAGTGCGCAGCACGCAGAAAACACATTTGCAATAAACTATGAAATTATGAAGGACGTGGACATTCTCTAACAAAGTATTTAACTTTTGAAATCTGGCACTGTGCAAATGCCCTAGTTAGCACAAAAAGAACCGTAGTTACTCTCTTTCAAACATCAATGTCCTGGCTTTTTTTTACCCGTTATCCACAATACTTTGGACCAATCATTACCAAATGTATTTATGTAGCTAAAGCCATGCCTGAATGAGACATTTTTATATTTAATTGTATGCAGCTTACTTATCAAGAAACAAATTGATGACCATTAATCAATGGTTAAATGTAAAAAATATATTCACTCAATAAAATGTAATGATGGTGTGCAATGGGCACCACCGGTTTTAAGCTGCTCATGAGCAATCACAAACCAAAACGTGTTCTTCTGCCCAGAAAACATGTCTGCATCACCACATTTTAAGGTGGCGAACATGCCACATATAATAGTTAGATTAAATCACATAACCTAACAGTTCTCATACTGCCCCATGGCAGGAGTGAATAGTGTGAGATAGATACAACTGTTCAGCGCTTGCTTTCAACAGGACTGCAGTGCAAGGAACAGATATAAATGGTATCCCTACATATTATCCCCACCAAAAATATTGCTGTACATATGGTCGTTTGTCTCGCCATAGGCAATATTTTTGGGGAGGATAATTTGTGGGAGCGGGGTTTGCGGGGGTATCCCCCGCAGGGTCCATGGCTCAATATCGCTGCAAAAATCTGGTGTTATTTTTGTATCGCAATACTTTTGCGGGGATATTAACACATGGAACCATAGAAATCAGGAGGTTGAAGACAGACATGGTTAATAGATTGTTATTACACCAGTAGCAAATATTACAACTGCAGTTAATCAATTAACTCTCTGCAGACAGCTTAGAAAGTATACAGGCAGGCCAATGTCTGATGTTACACCTTGATTAAGATAGTTCAAAGAGATCCAGGAGGATGTGTTCTGGGCAGGAAGGGGCAGGAACTGTGCAGAAATGCCCATAGGAATGTATATGGCCATGGTCAGTAAATTGGTGGGTAAATAACCAAAAAACACTGACAAGCTGTATGTCCCTCCTCACATGCCATGTCCATCCTATCTGCACTCCAATACAATCATTTCGGCTCATAGGTGGCGCTGAAGCTAAAATGACGTGTGTTGCAGGGAGCATGTTGGGCACTTGAAAATCTCAGCTGCAGTGTTGACGGCCAAATGAAGAGATGGTTTTATTTATTTTAGGTAGTTGGTATATCATTATTTTCGCTCCCAGGATCAAAGGAGACCATGCAGAGAACATGAAAGACTGTATATAGTAGTGTGTGATGTGCAGGGAATGGATGAGTCTGGACTCTGTGATGAGGAGGGGAGATGGGAATAAGTCATTGGGATGCTGCTAGCCAACCCACTACATAGTCAATTGGAAACTGGGCGATTGGTCCAGAATGTGCAGAACCCAGGATTCTGGGAGCAAAAGTAAAATAAAAAATTGGGCTGAATCACCAATAAGTAGTAACTTTGACTTACTCTTGATTTAATCTATTACCAAAACTATTCAACTCACTGAGAAGTTACCAAGAGTGTGTCTGAAAAACCCCTGACACATGCTTGGCGGGAAAGGATTTGTTTCCAAAACGAACTTTGTAATTAGGAGTAACGCTGAATTCATAAACAAGCAATAGTATTTGTGTGGGCGCTTCACCGCAACACTGGGCTGGTCTGAGGGAAACCCATCAGTGGAGGAACCATTCACATGAATACCCAGGCAGTAGAAGTACTGCAAATCGTCAAGGAATCCAGGGAAGTCAATTCACCAAAATGCCAGTGGTAGCAGAAGTGACATCACACGACCCTTGACCTTTGATAACATCAGAAGACGTGATGTTATTTGACCCCACACTCAAGTGACATCACAGGAAGTGATTGAACATGATCTTTCACCCCTTGACTAAACAGGAAGTGGCATCACATAGCATTGTTCCTAAGTACACTACGAAAAATATGGTTGCAATATCACTATAATGTGATATACATTTCAGACAAGAATGGATCACCATATGTATCGTTTATATCAGTCTGTATAGGCCCATATTACCAAATGACTGTGAATTCAAGCAGACGTCCAAGGGCAAATGATAATGATGAATGATGTGCTATATAGCACTTACGCTTAAGCGCTTTTTATGGAACAAATACACATACAATATCACCCAACTTGTGTTGGTACTCATTTATCGACATCAGTAGGATGAAAGGCTGAGTTGAGGTGTTTAAGAACAGACTAAATCAGTGACTTACCACCTGAAGTGTGTCTGAAATAAACCTTTGAGTCTAGCAATTATTGTATAGAATTCCAGAAAGACAAATTATTTGTTATTCCTATTCTTTCTTATTTAGGGTCACCCCCTGTGTTTTGTATTGGCCTGAACAAGAAAGCCAGCCACTCCAGAAATAAAGAGCCCCATGACGCTGGCCACAGCCCAGGAGCTTACATTTAAAATAAAAAATGTTTTATTTTTATTTTAAAGGGTAGCAAGAGAAACCACACGGGTAGCAAGGGAGAATTTAGGAGTAGCAAGGGAGACCTCAGGGGTTGTATCTGCGACCCCTGGCGACACCCCAAATGATGTTCCTTAGGAATCTTGATTTGGTTGTGACTCACAGAGGAAGACAGAAATAGCTGTATCTCAGAACAGAAAAGTAGAGGAAAAAGCAGATTGAGTAGCACGCATTCCTAACAAGTCCACAGTTGAGGCTTTAATATAGTGCAGATCTTCTATGCGTTAGTTACAAGGGAACAAAGTTAATGTGAATGGGGACAATGGAAGGCACGCAGGAAAGAGTCCTAGAAGAGGGCACAGAGGGGATCATGACGACGACCACAGAAGCAAAGTAAAGAAGAGCAGAGGCAGATTCAGAGGGACAAGAGCTACCTGCTAGGGCTGCATTGCCTCCATATGTAACTAGGTGAGTCCTCTTGCCTAGCTATGGCCATCATATACTTAGGTGAGTACTCATAAGAGCATGGGCGAGTGCGGCGGAGGAGTATAAATGTGGCGGTAATTCTGTTACCATCACTTTCCCTGCCCCGGCCAAACTCTGAGATTGGACATGAAGTGGCAGGTTTACCTCCAGAAAAATATTGAAGGTAAATCCTCCACTTTGCTGCCGAACGAGCACCAAAATCAGCAGAATTAACCCAGGCAATAATTCCACTGGCGGTAATTCCGTTGAAATCCCTAGAGTCCTATGGACTCATAAAAATGGGGATTTACACCGCATACCACCACTTGTAATCCTGTATTAAACACACAGGAATAAGTGGCGGTAATGGTAAATCCATCTGGGGGCAGCTCCCTAGCCAATCAGCAAGCTTGCAATATGTAGGTACAGACAAAATGAAAGAAGTGTTGCATAAAAGTTCCAGTTACGTTACATCACATAAAATGATCAGGTAATGCCACACATTGGCAAACATAGGGAGCACATGCTGGTTTACTCACACATAGTGCAGGACTTTAGAGTAAGGGCATAAAGGAAGTAGGGTAAGGAGATGGTGAGAGTCAGGCAGGAAGGAACATCTGGAAGCCGCTGGGGGCCAAGAATAAAATGAAGTGATATAGTAGAGGGCAAGTGGCAAGGTCAGTCTCTTTGGGCCTGGAGTAACAGAATACAGTTTTGTTCTGCCATCAAATACCTAGGTGAGACCTAATGGTCAGTTACACAAATCAGAGGCGTAGGCACTTCTTCATATTAACTTTTAAATGGTTAGTGGGCCCAGGGATATCTGTCGCACCCATGTAATCTCCTAACATTGCAGAGCATAGAAGCATATATCCAGTGGCTTACCTGATATGTTACTTTGTGCCATCAAATATATTCAGATGCTAGAAAAGGAACAGAGGAGAACTGAAGTGTAGCAGAGAGGGGAGATAGTGGGTGTCACCGGAGGAGAGGAGCACAGGAAAGACTGTAGGTACAGTATGATAGGGGAGGGTCTCACCTAAGGAGTTGGTGAGTGGTGCATGCACCGAGTGCCAGACGCAACCCAAAGTGACCCTGTGCTGCGCTCACACACGGATAAGGCTTCATGACCAATGGTGGCATGACTTGGTTTTGTCCTTGCATCAAAAGCCCAGGTGCTGACACCAAATATCTAAGCAATGCTATCAGTTGGTCAGGTAATCCCACACCAACCTAGGTACTGGCACCATAAATGTGTTCCTCTCAAAGTGTGACAGGGAGCAAGGTCATAGACTCCATTAGGGTTCCATGTGAAAATCATTAGCATACATACATTCAATGAATATATCTTGAATGAAAATGTTTCATGGCAAATTGAGAGTTGCTATCTATTTCATTATAATACAATGGAAAATTGTACTATAGACTAGTTGAAAAACTCGAAAATAAGCTGCTATCTAAGGGATCAATTAAGCAGATAATGATTCTCCCACCACCTATCCTGCAAGCCTCTATTGTATCCAAGCCTTTTGTAGGACAACTCCCTCTGAAACAGGAGTTCAACTACCCCGCATACATCCCTTCTGCTTCCTGAGCCCCTATGTTTTCTAGATTGCTCACTTAACATTTGGAACTTTCAACCTTTATCATTCCATACTTTGAGCATTTACCTTTAAAAATAGGCTAGGATGCTAGGGAGAGCCATTATATGACCAGCTATTCCCATTTCGTATCAGGTATGGCCATCATACGTAGGTACGATCGCCACATGCCCAAATACTGCAAACATATGTCTAGTTCCTGCCCAAACTTGACTGTTATTTACACCATAGCATATTGTGCAGACCCGGTACCTCCCATAATGTGAGAAATTGAGGAAGGCGGCAAAGACAGACTTGCAATGCATAACAAGTCTGAAACCAGCGTGACCAAGGACTGGTGGAAACCGTAGCCCAATTCCTATTAAACTGCCTCAAATGTAATAAGGCAAGGAAAACATACTCTGTAGAATTCTCCAGAACGACTGATGGCTTCACAACTGTCGAAGATGAGCAAAACATTAAAATTCTATTAGGGGTGGGGGGGGAACCAGCAACAGTTGAAAAAAGCAGGAGAATACCTTGAACTCTAAATCCTAGGTAAATACGTTGTACTAGCTGTACATCGTGTATGATATGCTAAACTAGTGCTCTTCATCTGCCTCTTTCTCTCTCTGTTTTGACTCTGTTCCTCTCCCTCTCTCTATGAGCAAGAGTCAGGTTGTCAGATGCTTGTTTTCTAGAGCCACCCCAGTCATTGCTGACAGCAGTGCAACCAGACGAAAAATAAGGATATCCTGTAGGGGTCGCTGTGTTTTTATGGTTGAAAGTAGGATGTGAGCAGCAGCAATTGAGGAATCTCCCAATGTGGGCACCCGCCTGGTATTTGCATAAATGTACTGTGATTGCCTGTGTCCTTCGGGAATATTGCCATCACACTTAGGGTGCAATGTCTGTACAGAGGCAGGTGAGGGGGTCACAGGCTTGGTCGAAGCTGTTGGGTTTCTGGCAGCCCTTGAAGGGTATTAATCTCTGTCATTGCTCCGGGCAACCCTCCAGACCATCGCTCTTCGGCTGCCAAGCCATTACAGAAGGGCAAAGAACATATGCAAATAAGGTTTGGTCCCTCCCCAAAAGGGGCAGTCCAGCCTGAACTGCTAGGTCAAATCCCCTCTGCACGAGACTACAACCATCCCCAGACATGTTTTGGCCTTTTTGGGCCCCATCAGGGAGGAGTAGCTTGGGTCTCTAGACCCAGCAGGCACGGGACCCACGTCTGGGCATACCCATCCCACTCGGGGTGACTAAGGCAAAACACAAGAGTAGATGGCTGGAAGGTTTAGAATTCATCTTAACCTCTGGCATTGCTCTGGGCAACCCTCCGGAGCATCATTCTTTGCCTGCCAAGCCATTACCAGAGGATGTTCCTTCAGGGTCTGCAACTGCATTTCTTATTTTCTAGGTTTTTAAAAATACATATCTGTGGTTGTGCGATTAGTGGCCACCACTCAAAATTAAACATTGCCTTTGTGCCCAGAGAAGAAAGAGACTCTTCCCTTTCCAAGAGGGAAGGACATTTTGAGAGACAAATCGTGTGCATTTCGTTGTAATATCTATTAAAAAAGCACATTATTTAATTGAAATAGATTTGTGAAATGGCATGTTTTTTAGAAAATGTGTTCATTTGCAATAAGAATGTTACATGTGTCTTACTCAGTAGAGCACATTGCGGAAATGTAGAATAATCATATAATATATTTTCTGATAGAAGGTTATCATTCCAAGATGAACAATCTGCTACACTCATGTTGTACTGTTTCACTACCCCTATGAGAAAAGTGTAGGACAAATAACACAAATGAGAGTTCCTCTGTATAAAATCAAAGAACAGTTTGGGAACCTATGAATGGGTGTTATGTTTAGCAAAAATGTGTGTGTGACAAAATGGTAGGTTTTCTTGACTCACTAAGAACATAATGCACACTGGACTTGGTGCTCATTACATGTTTCCCTACACCCCACCAAACATTAAAGTGTTGCTAACCATGAACCACCCCTCTTTTTGTCTACACTGGTTACTGGAGTCTGGGACCCAAAGGGGCTGCACACCGGTTACCTATGCCTGACTTTGCTGTGACACACTGTTGGTAATTCCTCCCCCACTCCACTGAGGGCAAACATTGAATAATAGGCGAGAGTAGGATCCTGGCTGGCTTTACACCACCGGAACCAGAATTTCTTGCTGTTACATACTGGTACTTACCATTAGGACTCAACCTTGCACACCTGAATCAGATCTGCCTCTCTGACGATAGCTGAAGCATGAAAGTGCGCTTGGAGGAGAATATCACTGGACTGTGGAGCTGATGGCAGCTTCAACCCAGGGTTGCGCCCCTACCACTTGTCTTTTGTTTAACCATGAACCATATACACTTTATTCTGACAGCCCAAGATTTGGTTGCGAGGATAAAATCACTCTTGCATCCATTATTTCTTTGCTAATCAAAGACCCATATTAAGTGAACATTTTAGAAGAGGAGGAGCTGAGAGGAGAAGCCAGCCTGTCCACATTCCCTATACACAATGCATAGAAATAATTAGAGAAAAAAATATCCATGTATAAGATAACAATAATACTCATCATCTCAATAATATAGTGACTTGTTATCATAGTTTGCTAAAGCATAGAATTGTAACAAATAGGTGTTACTATAAAATGTTGTAAAGCCAGGACTTAGTCACTATGACCCAGGAAGATTGGAAAAAGTGAAAAGTATGGCTACATAACCTCTATGATGACCCATTGTGTGCAACTCATAATCCAATGTCAATCTAGGTGTTTACAAGAACACCCGTTTCAACATAAGTTAGCAAGGATGAACTCAAAGACTGTACTCTAAAGACAATGGGCCTGCCCAACTTTATTAGCGTTAGCACCCACTCATCCCGCGGTATTATGGCAGGATCAATGGTTGGTCGCTAACTATTAGTGCCCATTCTTTTCAGCACAATTACCGCACGGTAATACTGCCAGCGGTAATTGGGCAGAAAATTTGCATTTTTCTGGCGTGTTTACCCCCAGCTCTGAGCTTGGAGTAAACACGCCAGACTCGAGATTAGGCGGATCACATGAACCCATGCCACAAAACAGACCCGGCTCAGCCGCAAAACTTTGGGTGACTTAGTTGGGCCCTGTGCTAGCCAAAGGCCATGCTGTGGTCAAAGTGGCCAAAGGCCATGCTTCCAGGTCATTGACAGCGGAAAGCGAACCAGCAAAAGAGGCAAATCAGCCATTAGAAATGGTCTGCAGCCAGGCAAAATGCCCACTTCAAAATGCCAAGAGAATAGTAGCCCCTTGTCATGGCTGCAGGCTATCACAAGTGGCCCGCAACTCGCAATGGGTCCATTGTGGCCTCTGGGAACTACTAGATGGGCCTGTGGGGCACCGTGCAGACAATGATGGAAGCCTTTGTTTAGCCATTTCTTTTGTTATGGAACTGAACCGAGATGCTATGTAGGCATGGAAACAACTGCCCTCTGGGATCGATACCAGGGAAGGGGACCCTCCAATTTAAGGCAGAGTAACACACCTGAACTGCTGAAAATTCTGCAAGCTGACCCTTAAGAAGAGGAACACATCCTAAAAGGATTGCGCTTCAACCTGCAGAGATCTGGCAGACGCAGCTTCCCAGTCCTTGCAGCAAAGCTTTGAAATTCGCTACCTAATCCGCTCAGAGCTGAATTCTCCTTCCCGGCTTTCAAGCGCAAAGCCTCAGCTTGGTTGTCTGCCCAAGACCTGCAGTGACTCCTAACCTTGTACCTTGAATCATAATAAAAGCATTAACAACTTACTGTTACTACCTGTTCCTGTACACTGTATATTTCCTGTATAATTTGTATATTCTATCTTAATGAATTATTTGTACCATCCCTGTAACTAAGCGATGCGCCCGGTTGCCCTTGGGCCTGGTGCACGATATAAATAAAATAAATACTAAAATACTAAATACTAAATACTGATACTCTATGGCTATGATGTTGGCAATAGACCCATTGCCCCAGTCTTTTATGGAAAACCCTGCATTCTGCCAGTTTATGTGAAAATCCAAACACCAGTGGCAGTCGTTTTTTCCCCCACAAGACACTAGCAGAATCCTATGACAAGGTTATGTTGGTGGGGTGGATACTAGAGCATGCAGTTGGCCACACATCCATCTCACCATGCACATGTGACCCAGTAGGCAACTCATTGACTAATTGCCCATCACAGCACACTAGATGTGCTTTCCTTTCAAAACCGGATAAGAGAGTTATGGGAGTAAAGCAAGGGGGCAGCAGATGTATGTAATTTTGCATCAGGCAATGTTGTGCAAGAAAGGATTTTAGGGAAGAAGCCACAGGGGAGTTGACATATGGGAGAAGAAAGAGGGGGTGGAGGAACAATCACTAAAGCCTCATAATTTGGATTTAGGTTTTTTGAAACAGCCAACTGATGAAATGGCCTTGCTGCTTCATGAATTGGTAAGACATTGCATGCCCCCTGCTTTGCCCATGTCCTTCACCTTGTGCTCACATGCCTTATCAGCAATTCTCAGCCTGCAGAAGACATGATTGCTGTGGCCCAGAAGATCAGCTCACACTTCTGCTGGGCTTACCAAGCCAAAAAATGAACGGTGTCAGTGGCAGGTGTGCCACAAGGCCATTTGGGACATAATTCAAAATGCATGCATGTATTCACTGCATCTGAAATATTTACTGAGATGTCTATATCTATATAGTATATAATTAGATGCACACTTCACATACTGAAAAACATACATTATTATAGTGAGATGTGATTGGTAGAGTCTAGTAACACGCTAACCATAGATCCTCTATCTCCTATCCACCTTGCCTCTCTTCCTCTGAGACTCAACTGCCTTACCTCATCAACTGAACATTGCACTCTGCAATGCTCAGTCTGTATCACTGGCTACCTTCACTCCAGCTCTCCTCCCGTAGACCTCCTTGCTATCACTGAAACATGGATTTCTCAATCTGCCACTGCAACTGTGGCGACCCTACACGACTCCAAACTATCCTTCATTCACTCTCCTTGACAGACTGGCAGAGGTGCAGGTATCGGCACCTACTCTCTTCCCACCTGATTGCCTCACAAATCACTAATGTTATGTCCTCTCCTACCTCTTTTGAATTCACCATCTCTACTATTGCTCTGCATCACTCAGTTCACATCATCTCGATCTATCGCGCTTCTGGTCACACTGGGCCATTCTTTGAAGATCTTGTGAAACTCCTTGATTCCCTTTCCACTAAACATCACCCCATTTTCTTAGGTGACTTTAACCTTCCGTCAACAACCACTTCTCAGGAATCTGAACGTCAGTCTTTTCTTAGTGAACACGCTCGCCTCTATATCCAAAACCTACCTAACCACACAGGGGGTAAATCTTTGGATCTATTATTCATCTCCACCTCTCTCTCAGACACCAATACTACTGTCACACCATCCAATCTGATTACCCAATTGCTTCCACCACCATCTCCTTTCCACCCTCTGACCTTTCCTCAGCACTTGCTTCACCCATTACTAAAAGGAAATGTAAACCTTCTTCCATTCCCCCTTTCTCTCTGACCTACAGTTCTCACTCTCCTCCTTCACACCCAATGCCTCTTCCACCAACACCTCCTTCTCCAGCTTTCAATACCCACAATATGACTCATTCTCCTCTCACTTTCCACTGCTTACTTTCATCCCTAAGTCTCAGCATCCTCAACCATGGGTCATCCCATGTATTGTTAGATAGGACCCCAATTTTCCTTCAAAGGAAATTGACAGCTTTATGTAGTTACGCTAATGCCAATAATTCTAGAACTCATGCAGGCAAATCAAAAATTTTAATCTTTCATCATAGTTTACCGAAAAGTGGCTATTGTTTCAATTGGCCATCCGTTCTCTATCAGTCTCTCAGAATTCTCATTACACTTATCTGGGAGTAAACGTTAATAATAGCCGATCTGACTATCCCTACCCAAGGCAAATGCCTCCAAACAAAAAAATATGAGAGATAATCTATGGTAGTGAGTCTAAAGCTCCAAAATGGGAATTGCTAGAGGGTGCATTTTGGAAGTCAATCTTACCACTACCACAATCAACTCCAATTCAGCTGATAAGGTTTGAACTTGGACTCACATCACTTAGAGCAGTAGCAGCATGGCGCCTGCTATCTACTTTTAGAAAATGTAGACTTGCAACAAGTGACTTAATAACTTATTTCCTGTGCTAAACATGCTTTTATCGTCTTTTGACTCGGGGCCTTTGGAGTTTTGGAAACAAACTTGTTTAAGGATAATGAGTCAAGCTGATATTTCAATTGAACTGCAACTTGAAAACCCTGTAAGAGCTAAGTTAAAGCTGTATGCCTGGGATTGGATAACTACGAGTGAAGATTGTATGAAATATTCTGTGTATAAATCTGGTGCTTTTATGATAAAAAATCTATTTCTGAACTACCAGAATATTTAAAAAAGATTCCTGACTGAGATTATGCTGATAAGATTATGATAATGAGATTCAATTTATGTGTTACTAAAGTGAAATTGTCTTCCCATTCTTTTGTTCCTAAACAAGATATCACTTGTCATTTTTGCCAAGTTGGTTGCAATGAAACTTTGAAACACATTGTTACTGAACACATTGTTACTGAATGTTTAGGGGTATTATCAGAAAGAATACTTCACTTTCGAAGGTTTTTTGTAAACAATACTCTTCTGACAAGAGACACCTTCTGGATAGAGATATTTAATGCCAAATATGTTTGGTCCTGTTAATTCTAAAATTCTATAAGTATGAGACATTATATTGGATCACTGGATATAATTGAAAAAAGAAATGGAAGAATGTGTTTCTAATAATTGGAGTGATAATGGAATGAAGGATATATTGAAATTACTAATGAGGTTCGATAACTACATGAAATGAACAAATGATTTGATATCTGTATTTGAAACATTTTTGATATGTAACATTTCTTTTACCAGAATTGTAAGTTGTTGAATTGTTTATTGACATTGATAAAGTTGTAAAATCAACTAAAACAATAAATTAAAAAAATAAGAACATTTTTTTAAAAAACTATGAAATTCACTGAAAAACTTTGTTAAAGGGACGTTATATTTAAGTTGTACTAATAAAAACCTATGAAATTAAATGAAAAAACCTTAAAGGGATTTTATGGAAGTAATGGAAGTAAAACCAAAAAACCTCAGAAATTCGCCAGTTATGGTAAGCTAAGCAACCATAACTTGCGCCACCACTGTGCACTAAGACTAACACCCTGGTCAGATGACATCCCAAATGTAATTGATGACATCACTGATGACATCACATGTGAAATTATTTTGATGAAAAGGCCCTAAAAGGGGTTGTGTTTATAATGTTGGTAACAAGATGTCAGGAGTGATCGGGAGACCTATCATGAACTATTTAATCTATTGAAGAATGTACTCATCTAAACAACATTGTAATGGAGTGTCGTTGTTAACACAGGAATCTAATCATGCATAAACATAGTCAATGGCTGCAGCATGCACCATAGAAGTACACTATTTATAATCTTGTAATTTTTTATAGTAAAATAATGAATGCTACCTTATCAGAGTTTTGAGTAATGTTAAACATGTAATAACTAGCTAAAAATTCTGACTTAGTACACACTTGTGCTAGTACAAACCTTACCTATGAAGACCCACAATGCATACAAATCAGAGGCACATACTAGAAAACTAAAGTAAGGAAGAAAGAAACAGCATCATAAGAAAATCTTAATAACATTAAAGTTTATCTTCATTTATACACATGAATTGTTTGTTTGAGGCCTGCTTATTGCCTCATGTATGTGCACCATGAGCTGAGACCAAACCCTAAGGAAAGTACTTTTGAATTGTAATAGTCTTACTCTCAGTAAACAAAACCACCTTGCCTAGATATGTCAGTGAACAAAAACAAGTGGCCAGATATGTGATGTCATCAGTGATGTCATCAGTGACATTTGTGATGTCATTTTGATGTCCTGGGTGTTATTCTTAGCAGTGCACGGTGGTTGTGCGAGTTAAGGTTGCTTAGCTTACAATAACTGGATAATTTCTGAGGTTTTTCAGTTTTACTTGTAACCATAACGTCCCTTTAACAAAGTTTTTTCAGTGAATATATATATAGTTATGGTTAAGTTGCTAAACTCATAGGAAGACCACTTTTTGGCGGCTTATAACTTCGCTCCCCCTGGAGGAATTGTCACCAAAGTTTGGTGAGGTATCGTGCGGGAAAGCAAAGTTAAAGGGGGATCCCCAAAACATTTTTTTTCCATAGATTGGCTGGAGCCTGCTGTGCTTCAACATTTTAGGGGAAAGCCGCTATGGTGTATCGGAGGACAGTGCGGTGGTGGAAGGGTCTGCAAAATGTATCGTATGCAATGTGTTGGCGGCAATAAGGGAGGGAATGGGTGAGGGAGTGAGAGGTGGTTCATGTGACATACGTACATAGGTGGAAGAAGACGGAGGAGTGCCTGCAGTATTTCTGCATATTGCGCCAATTCGCGGGTACCTAGACAGGCGAGTTCTTTGTGTGGTGATTGGAAGCAGCTGTCGTAACGACCCCATAGCTTCTGCCATGACCTGTTTGCAGCGACATCTTCTCGTGATGAGTGGTGGCAGGTCAATTGCAGAAGGAGAGTGAATTGCACATGACATAGGTTGGGTGGGAGCGCGGGTGGCTGTGCACTGCAGATGGAATGCGACAGTTGGGCACATGGTGGCAGGCATGGGTGAATGAAGTTGCGGTGGGTCTGTGGAAGGATTAGACTATTGGGTGCATGGCCGAAGGCCGTAGGCTGTAGAGCATGCACTCAAGAGCGTAGGGCTTCAACACACCCACCGCAGGAACGCATGTTTGACTCTGCATCCGGTAGAGGGTGGTGCTTGTATAGTGTGGTGTGTGCAGATTGGTAGCAGTAGGGCCAGTGTTGCAAACAGAATGTAGGTAGGTTGGCTGTGACACAGTACTTTGTGAATGGAAGTGGGTACGCCCATAGTATGTGAATGAAAGTGCACAGGGGTGCAGGAGAGAGTGTTTTGTTTGTACATTATGTTGACTGTTGCAATCTGTTGCTGCATAGCTCCATGGCGGTGTGCAGGTTGGATAGGAGTGCTGGTGGCAATGATGTGTATGTGGATTGTCGCAGTTTTGCGACATGGTGATATGCATGGTGACATTATGTTGCAATGTGTGTGTTCAAGGCCGAGACTATTGGGTGCATGGCCGAAGGCCGTAGGCCATAGGCCATGCACTCAAGAGCCTAGGACTTTAGGACACCCACGTTAGTAATGCATGTTTGACTCTGCATCAGTTACAGGGTGGTGACATGTAAGGAATGGTTGTGGAGCACATTTCAGACGTCATAGGCCAGTGTTGTAAATAGAATGTGGGTGGGTAGGTTGGCAGTGGCACCATACTTTGTGAATGGAAGTAGGTACGCCCATAGTATGTGATTGAAAGTGCACAGGGGTGCAGGAGAGAGTGTTTTGTTTGTACATTAGGGTAACTGTTGCTATTTGTTGCTGCATAGCTCCATGGCGGTTCAGTGGTAGGGTAGGAGTGCTGGTGGCAGTGGTGTGTATATGGATTGTCGTAGTCGGTGACATAGTGACATGCATGGTGGCATTACGTTGCTGTGGGTGTGTTCAAGGCCTAGACTATTGGGTGCATGGCCGATGGCCATAGGCCATGCACTCAAGAGCCTAGGACTTGAGGACACCCACGCAGTAATGCATTTTTGACTGTGCATTAGTTAGAGGGTGGTGACATGTAAGCAATGGTTGTGGAGCACATTTTAGCTGTCATAGGCCATTGTTGCAAATAGAATGTGGGTAGGTTGGCAGTGGCACCGTATTTTGTGCATGGAAGTCGGTACTCCCATAGTATGTGATTGAAAGTGCACAGGAGTGCAGAAGAGAGTGTTACATTATGGTAACTGTTGCAATTTGTTGCTGCATGGCCCCAGGGTGGTGTGCTGGTAGGGTAGGAGTGATGGTGGCAGTGGTGTGTATGTGGATTGGCGTAGTTGGTGACATGGTGACATGCATGGTGGCATTACATTGCTGTGTGCAGATTTGTTGAAGTAGGTCCAATGTTGTGAAAATGTTGTGGTTAGTGACACAATACTTAGTGAATGGCTGTGGGTAGGGGTGGTGGAGGCTGTGGTATGTTTGTGGATTTTGCTGATTGCGACCTGTTTTCGTGAATGGGTGTTTTATGGTGTGGGGGAGTTGGGGTGAAATGCTGCTACCTACGTATATTACGTTTGTGCATAATGTTAGCTGCCCACATGGGTGCATGTATGCATCCATAGTGTTGTGCTGGGTGTGGGCAAGGGTGGGCTGTTGTGTGCATGGCCAAAGGTGTGCTGTGTGCACCTCACGATATTTGTGTATGCTGAAATAGTGCATCCTTCAGCAGAAGTTTCTGGTGGAGGGGCTTTGGAAGCAAAGGGACTGTACACTGAGAGTGTTTCACGGTAAATATGGAGTGCTGTACAAAAATGATAGTGTGCAATGCAGAGGTTCATTATGTGATTGGTGCATGCGTGGTTGAAAAATTCACAGCAGCCAATGAGGGAGTGTTGGAAAACTGCCACTGCAAAGGAAAGAAGTAGTTTGTCTGCTTTACTGGGGCGTGACCCTCGCTGTAGCTTGGAAAGCGCGCCTGACACATCCTGCCCTTCTGAGCATGGAGCGTTCGCAAATGGAACTGTGGGGATTCTCCAATAAGGTGTCGAGGGTGTGGTTCACAGGAAGGGGCGGTAATATATTTACTTTGATGTAGTAAGGTTGGCAGAGATGGACAGACGCCGATTGCTGTTAGTGGGTGATACCTTTGTGCACGATCTGCACAGGTATGCCGTGGAAAGAGGCTTTGATACTAACTTTCAGTTGGAAGGAGTGCAGGCTTTTTGGGGCACAGTGTATGAGCGGGGTTTCGGGTGCATGGATTTCATTGCACATGTGTGGCCTCTATCGGTACTGTTGATGTGGTGGTCATGCATTTTGGAGCACTACATTTGGGGTACATTTGCTCGCGCACCTAAAGAAGTTGATGACAGCAGTGATGCAGAAATATCCTACTGCCAAGGCGATTTTCTCATCAGTAACACCAAGAGGAGCTTGGGACCATGCCGGTGTAATTTGTCCACAGCCAGAGGTCGGGGGATGTTGGATAAACAGAAGCATGTGTGACTTCATGTGCAGTGCTGGGATGTTCTGCACCAACTATGAAAGCATTAATAACTAGTAAGATTTCCAGTGGTTCCAAGGAAATGTAATTTTTTTGTCTTCTATTGCCAATGGTGTTTTGTTTGTCACTCCGCACCAGGCGTTGCAGAGAATCCTGTAGAAATGTAAGAGAAGCATTCATCTTCAGTCAAGAGAAATGTCAGGAGAGCAAACAGACAGTCAGCTAAAGAGAGAAAAAAGCATGTATGCACGCAAGTACATAACAAAAAGATGACAAAAATAAACAAAAACAATAACTGTTTTTAGAGACAGTACAAAACACACAATCCCCTACCCTGTTGTACATTTCCCCAACCCCTCCCACTCATGTTACTAGCATGGTAACTGCGCTGATTCCTCGTCGTGCTGCTTTTGTGGGAACACTTTTCCGACATTTGTAGTACATGCATTACACTGGAAAGACCATTTTGTGAATTATACAAGTTACATGGCAGGTATCCTGTTGTCATGAATGTATTGTGTGTATTATATGATATGATGTGATATGGTATTCTATGGATTTTGTACACCGTCACCAAACAACTCTGTGAAGGCGCAACAAGGAAAGGGACGCGGAACAGAGGCAGCACAGAGACATTGATCCCACTAGGCCAGGTAACACTGAGAGTGCGCAAGTAAATGGGAAGGGGCAGGGCAAAGTGGAGTACATGGGAACAACACAAAATAGCAATACGTACAACTACGGCCGGTGCTGGCAAGTGAAAGGATAAGTGGAGCCATCAAGTGATTGCTGCACTGTTAAGGTTGAAGAAAACAGTCCCCAAATGGGGGGGTTGGCAGAAAGCCAATGCAGGGGTACAACTGTTGGGAGGGAGGTGGCCTGGGGCACAGATTACAGGGTGGGTAGGAAACCAGTGCACAATCATTTTTAGGCAGGACATGAGCAGGGGAGAGGAGGGGAAAAAGGAGAAGCACATGGAAAAGTTTTGATGTGATTCCAGACTCTAGGATGGTTCTCCTGAAGTTCTAGGCAGGCAGAGAGACTGTTGCAGAGGGAAGCCCCAGCAGACGAAAGACATCTACTACCAACTGGTTGCATGCAGAAGCAAGTGACCCTGAGGGAGTAGGAGGCGGGGGAGGGAAGAGCTGGAGCAAGCGGATATTTAGGAAGTGAGAGTGCAAGGTATTGAGGTCCCAGGGACCAGAAGGCCTTCTGTTCAATGCACAGGGATTTCATTTTATTCTTCACAGCCCCTGGGAGCTATTGCAGACATTTTAGTCCAGCAAAGATACGATCCCTGTCATTCAGGCCAAGAACAAGTTGTGCAGTCTTCTTATGGATGAGTTGCTGAGGTTGAACAGTGGAAGCTAGCAGATTTACAAAGAGGCTGTGGCAATAGTGCAGTGTACAAAGAACCACAACCGTACACACACTGACCTTTTGGGAACTGACTTTACATTGGTAAGATACATTCAGTGGTAGCTTTGGTGCAAGCTTTTTGCGATTTATGTAGGAGGTGGGTTAGTGGGGAACACATTGCTTAGCATTGTCGGAAGGAAAGAAGAGAGTTCCTGATACTCCTCTACACTGTATGATATGTGTAAATGAAAACGTTGCAAGGAAATACAATTAAATTGTCACTTAATGGTAGGAGATGGCAGGAAAACCAGTAAGCTTTTCAAACACGTAATGGATGCTTAGAGGCAGATATCGTGCGCAGAGGCACTTATAACAGAGTTGTAAACAGTGCCAAAAACATTTTCATACCTTCCTTTTGTGGTGATGGGTGGTCATGTGAATGAATGTGCATGCACGAATTGTGCAATGTTTCACTGAACTTTCCACTGGATGTGCTTTCCAATAACAGCCCACTTGCAGGCTGATTTTGTAACATTACATATGATATCTTGTGGAGAACTGACAGCGTTAGATGCTGACTTCTTGGTTGGCATTGGTGGATGCATGTGTGCCTACTTAACAGTACACAATCAGGGCATGGTGGGAAGTGGATAGTGGAAAGGGAAGAAGGACTGTTCATACTGAACTGGGGACGGGGCCCTCGCATTACTTGGGAAAAGGCACGTGCCACATTCTGTGCTTCTCACCATGCTGGCAAATGGAAATGGGACTATGGACTTTGCCCAATCAGGTGCTCAGGGTGTACGTCACAGGAAACAGCACCAATAGGGAGAAGGACTCCTCCTCCTTCACTAGGGCATGGCCCTCACGGTAATTGGAGAAAGGCACGTGCCACATTCTCCATTTCTCACCATGGTGGCCAATGGCAATGGGACTGTGGGGAATGTCTAATCACGTGCTTAGGGTGTGCGTCACAGAAAAGGGCGTCAATCATTTTTTCCATTACTTTGTGTAGTGCGGCTTTTGTGGCAATTTCAGTTTGGAGGGAGTGGACGCTTTGTGGTGCAGTGTGGAAGTGTGCTGTTTCGGCCGAGTGCTTGTAGAATGTCGATGCATGGCCTCTTCGGCAACTGTACATGTTGTGGACGTGCACTTTGGAGCCTTCTTTTTGGGTTCTATGCCTTGTTCGCGTGTGTACCAACAACTGAAGATTATGATAACAGCAGTGCAATGCATTTTTCCCATTGCCAAGGTGATTTTCTCATGTCTACCCATGAGAATAATGTAGAAGTATGCCAATGAGTCCTGTTGCCAGCCAGTGGTCGGAAGGGATCTCATCAAAAGAAGCATGTGTGACTTCTTGAGTGCTGCTGGGATGTTCTCCTGTGAGAATGAGAACATTGGATCTCGAGATATACACCTTTTCAAGGCAAATGGCATGTCTTTGTCGACCAGTGGCAACCAAATTTTGTTTCACAATCTTCAGGCTGCACTGAAAACCCTATTGTAAGAATGTGAGCTCACGTTGAAAACACAAACTTACTTTAAAAACCGCAAAAAAAGGTGTTTGTATAGCAGCACCTTTATAAAAAAATATAAAAACAAAGGCTCTTTTAAGAGCCGCCACAACTAACGACGTCCCCTACCCTGGTTGAAAGTTATTGCAACACTCCCGCTCCAGTCCAGCACGAAAAGTCAGCAAATATTGCGATACTTGCAGGGTGGCACGTGCTAGATACGCCCCTTTTGCAGATGACGCCCATAGAAATGGGCCTGTTGAGCCTACAGGATTGGTCAATAGGTTTTCCGGATGTAGAGTGTACGACAGAGCGTGGTACACAGTGTATTTGTTGACAGACATGCAGAGGGTGCGGTTATGGCTGTGTGTTTCACTAGCCACAGCGTGCGGGTTTTAGGGGATTCGAAATACAGTAACTGAAAGTGAATGGAAAGCACTGTGCAGTGGCTGCTCATTTTGGAATCTATCATGTGGATGTTTAGTGCTATGGAGTACCTACAATGAAGTGACTGATTTTGGTTTGTCTGTGTGACACTTTGGTGACACGCAATCATGCCGATATTATTGTTGTTGATTGTGGAGGGAAAATTGCACAGCATGTTACACGAGTTTCAGTGCCCTTTGCGATAAAGGAGGCTCTTGCCCAGGTTATGCGTTTGTTTCCGATCTCTTGCATAACTTTCTATAGTATTATGCAGACATCTATCTGGCTGTGTCATTTTCTATTTGGTTTGCAAATGAAGAAATTGCAGTACATTGCGAAGAAGTGTAAATGTGTCTTTGTACGACATGTGAAAATGGCGTACTTCACACATGGGAATATGACGTTTCACAGCACGCACACTTTTCCCCAGCTATAACGTTCATTTTGCTATGCATGCCATCCCGATTTCTGCACACCCCATCCAAATTGATTTGGTACCCTTCTTGAAAGTAGTGAACATTTTTTGTAGTAAGTGTTGTGAGCTGACAGTCTTCAAAACACTCTGCTACACTTATAGAAACCTCTTTCTACAGCGACCCCTTTTCCAACCGATTGAACTACAGTGTTTTGCATAGTGCCACGCCTCCCGCGCTGCATCCGTTCATTGGCAATTCCATTGTTCATCTGGAAAAGGTGCTTTCTTTATTTCCCTTATTTCCTTTCCCAGTCCATTTCCATTTCTTATGGTCTTCTGACACACACCACAGAAGGAAAAGCAGGAACGACCCGGTACAGAAGGGGCAGCACCTGCATCAATACCATAGGAGATGTGCCCCGAGATGAAATTATTGGGTGGCCCTCACCTACATAGGCGCCAGTCATTGTCGTGCTCCCGGAAGGACCCTTTCCACGCACTTCCAAGTGCCTTCCCTCTTTAGAGTAGCATGTTGCAGTACATGCACAATACAATGCCCTTTGCCGGGTAAGGGTCTGTAGCATGCCATATGGTCTGTGAGGATGTTTTAGAGCTCAGCTGCCCTACAGGAGTGCCCGTTTTGTTGCCCGCATCAGATGTGGCAAATGCTGTATATGCATTTATCCTACGTAATTGTTGGAAGGGCGGTACACTGCCTACTGGTCCCTTGTGCTTTCATTTTTGTTGTTGTCACATGCAGTACAAACACTTCATGCTACGCCATTACTCTTAGGGGTAGCATTCACGGAGATGCATACATTCTGGAATACAAGAATGTTTACAACAACACGAAACACAGGTTCATTACGTGGAGGAGGAAGGCATTTATTCTGTGTGACCCATGCAGGTACAGTACTTTTCTAAGCACAACTGACATTGTTTGTGCTCTGCATATTGCACTGTTTGCTTACTTGCATTTACATGCACTAGTATGTGCGTGAGCAAGCTGCACCAACTTTGCCATTTTGCAGACTGACTACAAACTGTCCCAACTTACATGTTTTCTTCAACTGTACGACCCACAGGCGACCTCTGGACACTTTCCGTCACACTGCTCAGTGCAGACATGGTGTGTCTGTTTCACGGGTTATGGAAGGCAAGCAGCACATCAATCTTATTAATACGACATTTACCACATCCACTTTACACTGCAGGTTGCTGTTCCTTGTTTACCAGTATGCGTCATACATTCAGGCGTGCTTTAGCCACGTATTGGTAGGTTTGCAGAGCCACCCACATAGTCGGCAGGAGTACTTGAAATGCGGTAGCCTACTGTATGAATACGTAGGGCTGGCAACAGGGGCGGTGTTAACAGCACACAGTGGATGACCTATGCATGGTTATAGGTGTGGAACACAGTGGAGTAACTTTGCTGAAAATGTTGGGGGGGGACATGACATCTGAAGAAAAGGTGCCCCAGCCAAATGAATGGGGACAAAATGGTGTGCCATGAAAGTTGGGGGGATAAACACCCCTGTCCCCCCTAAAATTACGCCTAAGGTGAAACGAATACATGTGTGCTTCCACAACTACTTCAAAGTGCATTAGAAGATGCGGACATGCAGACACTAATGGAGTCCTACGGATACTTGCAGTGTGCTTGCACATACACCGACCAGGTACAGTCTGCCTAGGAAACGTCCATATTGCTCATGTGTAGTCATCTCGGCCAGTACTGTGCGGCACAGATTCACCATGCAATGTTAACACAAAAAGAGAAACTACTGAAACACTCACCAACATTTACCATGTACATCTTTAAATGCTAAGATACACAGACACTATTCGGAAAAGGAAGGGGTAGCGCAAATGGATACATACCGCACACAATTTGGCCTTTCCACACAGTTATGATGAGGGCAGTCAAGGAATTTAACGTGATATTATGGTTCCGTTGCCGTACCAAACAGCTATCTTCTTTGCAGAAAACACTATGCTAAAGCAACGTTCTGGTTACAGTGCCCTACTAAAAACCTATGAAATTCACTAACAAAAACATTGTTAAAGGGACGTTATGGTTAAGTTATACTAGCAAAAACCTATGAAATTCAATGGAAAAACGTTGTTACAGGGTTGTTATGGTTACAGGTAAAACCGAAAAAACCCTGAAATTCGCCAGTTATGGTAAGCTAAGCAACCATAACTCGCACAACCTGTGTGCACTGCCAGGACTAACACCCATAACATCAAAGATGCCATCACAAATCTCATTGATGACATCACTGATGACATCACATGTGCATTTAGTTTTCATGCAAAACCTCCACAAGGGATTGTTATTGTAATGGTGGTAGAAAACTATCAAAGATCATTGGAAGAACTATCATGAGAAAAGTAGTTCATTGCGCAATGCATTGCTATACACACCATTGTATTACAGACTTCTTTGCATGAACCAACTCATGTGGAAACGTAGCCATTGTCTGCACCATGCCCCATAGAATTGTAATCTTCAAAATCTTCCCATGGTACATAGTGAAATCATGTATGCTTTCAATTTAGAGTTTTGGGTACTGTGAAACATGTAAGAAGTAGCTACCATTGCCTTAATAACTACATAATTGCACTACTAGACTGAAAACATAAAGACACCACAATGCATACAAATATGAGCATATACAGGGAAACTAAATTAAGCAAAAAAAAAGAGCAGTATTACCAGAAACTGTTCATAACATAACTGATTATCTTCATGCACAGAAATGATTGCTGTGTTTTACGCTTTCTTCTTCCCCTATATGTATATGTATTATATGATATGAGTGAACCCTAAGGAAAGTACTGCGAGAACATATGAGAAGGGTGCCGTACACAAAGATAGAACCTTTTGAATTGTTAGTTCCTTACTGTTAGTGAAGAAAAACACCTGGCATACTTATGTCAGTGAACAAAAAGGACAGAGCCACACATGTGATGTCATCAGTGATGTCATCAATGAGATTTGTGATGGCATCTTTGATGTCATGGGTGTTAGTCCTTGCAGTGCACACTGGTGGCGCGAGATATGGTTGCTTAGCTTACCATAACTGGCAAATTTCTGTGGTTTTTCAGTTTTACCTGTAACCATAACGTACCTGTAACAAAGTTTTTTCCATTGAATTTCATAGGTTTTTACTAGTGCAACTTAACCATAACGTCCCTTTAACAATGTTTTTGTTAGTGTATATATATATGTGAACAAGCGGCGAGGGAGCTGCGAATTTCGTAAATGCCATTATTTTTGCCACAATGGGAGCACCAAATTTTGTTGGTTTTTAACTTTTGATTTCTGTGATTGTTCTAAGAAGATATTGAATAAAGGAAGAATGCTTGTTTGAACGGAAACTGTATCCTGAACTGAACTGATGCATGTTCAATAAGAACCCAATATATATAACACATTAACAGTTTCTTATACACAAAACTATGTATTTATTAATTTATTTATTTGGTTATTTATATAGTGCTTACAGCTCGAAGGCATCTAGGCGCCTTTCCTGACAGATAACCCGCAAAGCGAGTTGCAGTGGTTACAATGTTGCCAGTTGAGATAGTTACAGTGTTGCAACAGTAAAGTACAATACTATGCATTACCAGAAAGTGGTTACATCATTGCCAGTATCGCCCGTTACCTTGTTGTCATCATACAAAATAGCACAGGGTAATTACATGGTTACATGTGGCGAGGGTTACATAGTTGCCAAACGTAATAACAGTACAGGGTGAGTGAGACAGGACAAAATATGTTGCTAGGTCCCTATACTAAATGCAACAAGGTGGGGGGGAGTTATTTTTCCAGCTCCTGGGTGAATAGCCATGTTTTGAGGTGTTTGCGGAAAGGCCTGTAGGAGCTTTCGGATCTCAGTGTTACTGGCAGGATGTTCCACAGTTTGGCAGCCACCACCGGGAAGCTGCAACCACTGGCCTTCTGGTGCTTAAATCTAGGTATCGCAAGGCAGTGCATGTATGCAGCACGCGTGGGTCTCGAGGAGTGGTTAGGAGTGAATTTATCTGTGAGGTACTTCAGTGCTCGCTTGTGTATGCATGTATGTGTCAAGGCGAATGTTTTGAATTGAATGCGCTCTGAGATGGGGAGCCAGTGGGTGTTTCTTCTAGTTGCTGAGATGTGTGATTTTTTTTGGAATGTTTAATGCTGCTCTAAGAGCATTATTTTGTATCAGTTGGAGCTTGTTAATATTTTGGGTCCTATTGCCTGCATAAAGGACATTCCAATAGTCTAGTCTAGACAATATAAGAAGTGTTCTAGCTAAGGTAATGCAGCTGCCGGGTGATAAGAATGGTCTGCAAGCGGTGATGAGCTTAGAAGTATAGGCAGCCACAGATGTAGTGATGTTGACTTGTGTAAGAGTTAAAGATGAGTCCAGGTAGAAGCCGATGGTTTTCACTTCGTTAGATACTTTAATGATGTTAATGTCTATGTTGAATGATTTGAAAGAGTTAGGTAGTTTATGAAGGTGGTGTTGGGAGCCTATAAGGAGGAGATATTTCTTGTCATCATTGAGGCATAGCCCATGTAAGGCCATCCAAGTTTGAATTGTCTGGTAGATTCTGTTTAATGACTCTGAGTCTGTGTAATGGGAGCCGGTGATCGGTATGAGGATCTGGGTGTCATCTGCATAGTTAGTGTAGGTGACACCCAGTTCATCAAGTCTGTCAAATAGAGGTTTTGTGAATATCTTATGTAGGGTTGGGGAGACACAGGAACCTTGGGGTAGTCCGCGGGTGACAGGGGCAGGTGCTGCCGCTGAGAGCGCCAAGAAGACTCTCATGGTTCTGTCTGTGAGGAAGGATTTGATCAAAAGGACTGCTTTTGGTGAAAAGTGTGCTTCTGCTGCAATATGGTTGCAAAGTATGTCGTGATTGACTAAGTCGAACGCTGCGGAAAGGTCTAAAAGGAGAAGGAACGCTAGGTTGCCATTGTCTTTTAGTTTGTCATTTGTATTTTAATGTCAGGTAGCACAGTTTCCGTCCCGTGTCTTGGGCGGAAGCCAGATTGGCAGATCCCAAGGAGATTATTGGTTTCCAGTTAGTCCTGAATCTGGAAGTAAGTGTCCCATCCAGTATTTTTAGAGGAAACGGTACTGTTGTTATAGGTCTGTAGTTGGTCCGTGTATTGGCATCTAGAGGAGGTTTTTTTAAAAGGGGGAAGATCCAGGCATCTTTGAGATTGGTAGGGACAGATGCACTTTCGAAGGATATATTAATTGGACTGGCGATGAATGGGGTCAGTTCAGAAGTGCATTCCTTAATTAATGTGGCCGGGTATGTATCGTACTGACATCTTGACGGTTTAAGGCTAGAAACAATGTGTTTAGTTTAAATGTTGGAGATCAGAGAGAATTCAAAAGGTCTGTCAGGTTTGTGGATCATAGGGCTGGGCGTTGGATGAGTTAGTTTGAGGCGTGTTCTTTTACATTTGATTTTGGTTAGCAGTAGGGAGATTTTGCCTGTTAGGGCTTTTTGGATGCTGGAACACCAGCTCTCGTCTTTGATGCAACTTTCTTGAGGTGTAACTGGGGTCTCGAATTCTCTCAAGATGGAAAAGAGTTCTTTGGATTTTGATTTGGCGTTTGAGATTCTCTCGTTGTAGGTGGTACTTTTAGCATGCATGATTGCCTGCTTGTAGTTATTCGAGGGCTGTAGCAAAGGCACATTTATTCTGAGATGTTGGACATTTTTTCCAGTTTGATTCAGCTAATCTTTTCAATTTGTGGAGGACTTTCTGGCTAGGTGTGTACCAAGCATTGAGGTGTGCAATAGGTTTGGCTTTGCATAGAGTGATGGGCGCTACCTTGTCCAGGGCTGTTAAAAAGGTTTGGTTGTAAAGGTCGACTATGGCAGAGGGTTCATAAGAGTGCAGTTGGAGAGAGCTGTGATGGGGCGGAGCAGCGGAAGGATATTGGCTGTGATCTTTCGTGAATTTCTGGCGAATGTGGTGGGAGCTTGAGGAGGAGTAGTGTCAACTCCTACATTCTTGTCTATATTGAAGGTGATTATGTGATGGTCTGACCATGGACAATAGGAGTTGGGGGTGATGGTGATGTTACAGTTGAGGTTGATTAGCCAGTCTAGCGTGCAGCCTTTGTTATGAGTGGGGTTATGTATGTGTTGCGTGAAGACAAGCTAGGAGAGACTGTTAGCTAGTGTCAATGCATGATTGTCTTTAGGGTCGTTGAAACCTAAGTTGAAGTCGCCTAGAAGGGTATGGGTATTGGTCTTAGTATTGGTGGACAGGAGTTGAACTATGTTGCCCTCGAAGGCCGCGAGGGCTGTAGATCAGGTGTACATTCAGTGTGATAGTGGGAGAGATCGTCATTTTGATTGACAGTAGTTCCCCTGTTGGGAAAGTAGGATTAGGTGATTCCCAGATGTCGATACTGTTCTTGGTGATGATGGCTACTACACCCCCTTTATTTGTGGGCCTGTCAGACCTATGTATGGAGTAGTTGTCAGGGATGACTAGCAAGAGGGCTGGGCCTATGGCTGCATGTTACCATGTTTCCGTGATAGCTAGGAATTCATGGTCATTGGTTGTGATCAGGTCTGTGATGTGAGGCGCGTGGGCTAGTAATGATCTGGCATTGATGAGTGCACCATGGATGAACGGAGCATTGATATGAGAGATGGCGATAAGCTGTTGCTTGGTGTCAGTGTTTTGTGGTTGTTGCAGGATAGATGGCTTACTGCAGTTCACATTGGCCAGTGGTCTGCAGAGTGCTTTGGGATTGCCTAGTTTGAAGGTCATGGTTTTGTAACCTTTGGGGTGGCTATTGGCAATGGCACGTGCATAGGAGGGGAGTCTGGAACTCAGATGAAGGTTCCTCCAAGAGATAGATGGAATGGTGGTTGTGGACTGGTATTTAGGCAGCTTGCCAGGGAACATAGGTTGTCTGTGATGTATATAAGCCAGAGTGGTAGGGGCAGGTTGGCTTAAAATAGTAAGGAATTGCTTTCTTCCAGTGGTCCCTATCTGGTTTGCATTGGAGCTAGGTCGCTGGAGTTTAGGATTGGTGTGAAGCAGGTTAGTTTGAAGGGCAGTGGGAGGCGGTAAGAATCGGGTCGGTGAGATGGAGGAGGGGTCGGGAAGCTTGGGGGGCATGGCGGATACCATTGTGATTGCCAGGTCAGTTATGTAGAACACAGGTGGAGAGAGTCTGCAAGCTGTGGATGAGCTATTTGCGGGTGTGCCTACAATGTTTTGCAAGTTGTGAAGTATCTCGGTGGGGGCATTCTGCTGACAGCTATACCAGTTTGCTGTGCGAATTGATGCAAAAACGAATGGTAAGGTGTGCTAGCACTATAAATCAGTTTGCTAGATAGCTAGGTGGGATTGAAGACAGCAATTAGTTTAGTATGCAGTATGGAACTAAAACTCAGGGGTGGTACTGGCTAAGGTATCGTTACAGGGTACATGGGGGAATGTAAATCACATTTACAATGTAATATTCAAGTTGGAACAAAACTCATAGCGAGGTAATCTCACGCTATGATGCAGGTTACTGGTTGCTAGGTACATGTGGGGCTGCAAATCGCAATTTTATTTAAATATACAGTTTAGGGCAAAAACTCAGGCGTGGTAATCGGGCAGTAGGATGCACGTTTCTGGTTGCTATGTGCATGAGGGACTGCAAATCATAATTTCAATTAAATATACACTTCAGGACAAAAACTCAAGGCGAGTTCGTCTCGCGCTAGGACGCAAGTTGTTAGTCGCTAGATGCATGAGGGGCTGCAAATCACAATGTCAGTATAATATACAGATGGGGACAAAAACTCTGGACGAAGTAAGCTCGCCCTATAGTGCAGGTTGCATAATGCATGTGCGATAGCAGTGCCCATGAAGCAGGGAAATAGGACGAAATGTCCGTATAAAAATTACCGACCCCACCAAAAGACCGAAAACACACACCACGAAAAGTTCTAACTACCAAATGTTCGAACTTTTCGTGGTATGTGTTTAGGTGTTTTGGTGGCATTGGTATGAAAAAAATCAAATTATAAGGCTGAGGGAGGCTACGGGGGTGTCCCCCGCAACACCCTGCTCACTACAGTGAGCGGGGGTAGTGGAGGACACCCCCGAGCTTTTCCAAAAGAACATAAAAGAATAAATTAAAAAGTGTTTTTTTTTTAAACAGGGGCTGCGGGGGTGTCCCCTGCAACATTCCGCTCACTATACTAGACAGTATAGTGAGCGGGGGTTGCAGGGGAAACCCCTGCATATTTGCATGGGAAATGTACGAACATTTTGTGTTCGTGCATTTCCCATGCAAACATTTCCGTTTCAGGAAATGCAGCCGCAGTAATATCACGTAGATCCAAAGCGGGAGGCGAGTAAGGAACATTGTGATGGGGGTAGTGCCGATAGTCCATTGAAAATGCCACATGGTTTGCAGTCCCGCCCACTGGAGGTGGTGGTTTGTTGTACTATTGCTAGTTTCACTTCGCACAAGTGATTTAGGGGAGAAGCTGATCTTTCAGAGACAGGAGACTCTTAGATGGTAATTCCCTGCTTGCCAGATTCTTGAAAGTTTGACTTTTGGTTAGACGAAAACTGCTTTGTGATGAGTGCCTGGGTGTAATTTCTGTTGGTTTGGAGACAGAAGAAATGGTTGTCAGTCAGCGCAGCAGTACGTTGATGCAAACATTCAACAGTAGGCACAGGTTGGTTTGAGGGAGCGCTGGGCTGGAGAGTAGCTGAGGGCAAGAAAGCAGAGAGGAGTATTGGGCCAAAGAGGTTAGGATGCCGATACGGCGTGATGTGTCATAAAGCAGGGAGGGAGCAGTGGGGCAGAAAGCAGAGGGTGAATAGTGGGCCAGAAGTCAGAAGGGTGTGCCAGAGAGCAGAGCGGGAGTGAGGGGAGTGGCCATGAAAGAATGTGCAGGTTGGAAGAATAGATGAGGGAAGATCATGATAGACTGTGTGAAAGGAGGTGGTGAGAAGCAGGAAGGGCGAGAATAAATGAAGGATGGTGGATTTCCGGAAGAGCTAGAGCATGCAAGGTGTGAGTTGCAAGGTGTGAGCCAGAAGCGCTGATGGGAGTGTAGAGAGTGAGAGTTCCGACTTGGCAGTGTAAAAGAGTAAGTGAGCTTGCACATGACTACGAGAGTGAGAGATTTGGGAGTGTAAGGTGTAGTGCGAGGGAGAAATGGTGAGTGTGAAGTGTGTTGATGAGTGGGGGAGTGAGGGTGCTTGACGGGATAGGAGAATATATACGGGGAATGCCTACACCATTATAACCCCCTGGCTGTTCAACCAATGCCTGGCACTCCTTGCCCACCGCATCACCGCTCTCTGCCCCACCTCTCAGTGCTATGCGGATGACACCCAGCTCATTTTCAGGCTATCCTCAGCCTCCTCCTCTCCTTCCCTCATCTCTGACTGCCTGTCTGCTATCCAGGAGTGGTGTGCCCCCAATGACCTCTGCCTTAAAGCCAGTAAGACTGAAATTCTCCTCATTGGCACACCCGCTCCCTCCTTCCCTGTAGCTCTCTGGCCGGCCTCTCTTGGCCCTCTTCCTCACCTGGCATAACAGGGGCCCCTGCAAACTCCACATTGCAGGGGAGCCGCGACCACATGTCCTGGGAGGGGGCCCCACCTGGAGTAAAATAAAAATGTAAAAACATTTAGATCATTTTTTTTTATTTCTTTTTTCATTCACTCTGTATTTATAAAGAAATTATTTCTGTAACAGAAATAATCTCATTATGAAAGCGGAGTGAATACAAAAAGAAACTTTCTTTTTGAAGTCCGGGGGCTACCCCCACCCCATGACATGAAGACCCTAGGCTGGAGGCCTCCATGTCATGGGGTCGGGGAAGCCATATGACTTCAAAAATAAATAGTTTATTTTTGAAGTCACTCTGCCTTCATGAATAAATAATTTCTGTTATGGTTGAGTCCTTAACGGAAATAATTTCTTTATGAATTTATTTTTGAAGTATTATGACTCCCCTCAACCCCATGACGTGTGCGTGTGAGTGTATGGTGAAAGAGTGCACAAAGTTTGTATGGGCGGCTGGGTATGCATGTGCATGTACAGTGAAAGGGTGCACACTTAAATGTATGGGTGGCTGCCTGGGTGTTTCTGTATGGTGAAAGGCTGCACACTTAAATGTACAGGTGACTGTGTGAGTGTATGGTGAAAGGGTACACACTTAAATGTATAGGTGGCTGCCTTTGTGAGTGTATGGTGAAAGGGTGCACACAAATGTATGGGTGGCTGGGTGTGTGTGTACGGTGAAAGGATGCACACTTAAATGTATGGGTGGGTGCCTGGGTGTGAGTGCCTGTATGGTGAAAAGTTGCACACTTAAATGTACAGGTGGCTGCCTGGGTGTGCCTGTATGGTGAAAGGGTGCACATTTAAATGTATGGGTGGCTGCCTGCGTGTGCCTGTATGGTGAAAGAGTGCACCCTTAAATGTATGGATGGCTGGGTGTGCGTGTGTATATAGGGTGAATGGTGTGTGTGCTTGTGTTCAGGGGTGCAACAAAACCTATCTTTCAGGGTGGCTAACCCTTCAAATGTTGGGAGAGGTGCTAACTTCACATGTCGTGGGGAGGAGCAAACCTATTTCTGTGGGGGCATCTAACTTCTTTACGCATTTTAATGAGGCTATTCTAGTTCAGCTTCAATGTTACAAGCAGTTAACTCTCTCCTTTAAGTCTGAAAGCACCCACTTATGGACTGCTGTGAGAATGACTGGTATCCTGTTCCCTCTCTACCATTCCCCTGGCATGCAAGTACTAAACCCACATCACAATTTCAATTGCTTAATAAAATTGGCTTTGGAATGCAGGTACTAACAGTGAAATGCTGTACATTAGTAATTGCTGGGCCGGGCCCTTGTTAACAGCGAAACCATTTAACATCTGTATTCTTTTCTGTCCGGCAACTGCTCTGTAGGTCAGCCAGGCCAAGTTAACTTAGCCCACAATTTCAGGGGGCGGGGGGTGCTGAAGCCCAGTCAGCTCAATGGTGCTGCACCACTAGTTGTGTTTAATACCTTGATTACTTATTGGTAATCTTCATTACTCCTAGTCCTATTCTTCCTCATCCCAGTACTTGTGTATGAGGCACTATGCCTGATACACAAGTACTGAGATGAGGTAGAGGTACATGAAGGGAATGCCTGACTTAGCTACCTGTAATCTTCATTACTTCTTGTCCCACTCGTCCTCATCCCAGTACTTACCTATGAGGCATGGAGCCTCATACATAAGCACTGGGACAAGGAAGAGGGACGTGGAGGTAATTCTGTTCCAATGAGCTGATTTTGGAGGTTGGGGTAGGGAATGGGAGGGAGAGGGAAAGTGTGGGGGGGGGTGCGCAACAAATCGTAATGGTCGTCTGGGTCCATGCTAAGCAGGCATGATATGTGGTATTAGTGGCATTTTGGTGCAGTCAGTCTAGTCATTCCTCAGTTTGGTATGACATTTTTTAACTGGGCATTTCTGATAAAGCAGTCCTGCTAAGTGTAATTACCTGGCTAGACTGGCATTTGGGTTCTGCCAGTCTAGCCGTTTTTTACTGTGGCTCTGTATATTTTTCTGGGCATCTGTGATAAAATTATATGATATGATAAGGTAAGTCATATATAACGAGCCTTTACACAAGTATTTTTAGGCACGACAAGACAAGGGAAGGAAAAAAGAGGCTGGACAAGACAAATGATCTTACTAGGCCTTGTGTCATTCGGATCGTGCAAGTGCGAGAACACGCTCATTCCTGGTGTTATCTTCAACTCCACTCTCTCTTTCTCTCTTCACATCTCGGACGTCACCAAGAAGTCCCACTACCAGCTGCACCTCCTCAAAGGGACTCTTCCCTTTCTCACGTTCCCCCAGAAGCTCACTGTCTCCAGAGCTCTGGTTCTCTCTAGGCTGGACTACTGCAACAGCCACGTTCTCAATATGCCTTCCTCTACTCTCCGCTCTCTGCAATTTATCCAGAACAGGACTGCGAGACTTGTCCTTGGCCTCAAGCCCAGGGATCGTATCACACCAGAACTGAAATCTCTGCACTCGCTCACAGTGGTAGCGAGGATTAAGTTCAAAACACTTTGCATCGTCCACAAGGCCTTCTGGGGCCTGGGGCCCCAATACCTTCAACTCTCTCTTCCTAAATATCTTCCTTCTTGAGCTCTTCGCTCATCAGCCTCCAACTCCCTCAGGGTCAGTCTCTTCTCCAAGTAACGAGTTGGTGGTAAGCCTCTTTCTTCGGCTGGTGCCTCCCTCTGGAACAGCCTCAATGCCTCCCTTAAACTTGAGGAGAACCGTCTCCGGTTCCGGAAGCACCTCAAAACCTTTCTCTTTGCTTCTGCCTTTTCTCCTCCTCTCCTCTGCTGACCTCCTGGCTGTAACCGGAATTGCACTGGCTACCTGGACTCCCTCTGATCTCGTCCCAGGTCCCTCCCCCCCAGCGTTACACCACTGCACTGCCCACCTGGCAACCCCCACACATGGGGACTGTTTCTGTATCCATACAGTCCCCCTACCAGCCCTTGAGACCTGATGTATGCACTTACCCTTGCACTTGCCACTTGTTGGCTGTTACTTACTTGTTGTTATCATCTTTCCCATGTACTGCACTGTCCCTGCCCCCTTCCCCTGCACAATCTGAATGACACCTGGCCTAGTAGAATTGTTGTCCGTCCTCTCTTTGTTCCCCTCCCTTGCCTCGTCGCGCCTTGAAACACTTGTGTATAGGCGCGTTACAAATGCCATATCATATCATATCATCATATAACTGATAGCAATCAATAAAGGTAATATAAAACAAGCACATACATTAAACGAGAAAAGTAGAGCAAAACATTGTTCTGTCAAGCCGGGAATATCGTAATTTAATTTCCATTAAATTGATAGCAGTGGCCACACAGAGGGTGCAAATATGGCCACTTTGCTCCCTCATACATGGTTCTCTTACACCCAGACATGCTAGCACTGTACGTGAATAAAAGATGTGCCACAAAAATGCAGCTATAAATGCAATTTTGTGCCACAAAATATGTTTTTATGCTACAAAATACTCAATTTCATGCTGAAATATCCTGGAGGCCTTAAGAGAGACAGAGCTTCATGCTTATTGAATGAAGGATCCACTATAGTATTTTACTTAGTCAGATTTGACACTTGCATTTAGTAAAATAGTATGGGTGAATGTAACTCCAATATAAACTACATAGGATATTTGAACTTTGTTGGTGGCACTAAGCAGGGAAGCCATCACAATACATCCTTAAATGAGGTTCTGCCTCTGGTGTACCTGCTTAATCTGAACCAGTGCCGCAAAGCAAGGGGCCCATGCCTTTGGATGTGATGTGGATGTGGCAAAACTGGTGAGGGGCCTGCTTCCAACATTACATGGTGATTGAAGGCACGGATAGTTGGATTAAAGGTAAACCATGGTTTTCTTTGCCTGCCAATGTGTCAAGGTAAAAGTGTCCATGTTTAATCTTCATGTGTTAGGAGATGAGGACTCGCAGCAAACTTACCAGGGTGGAGACACTGCATATGTGCAAGTGTGCTCTGCTGCAGCACTTACAACATCAATTGTCATAAGAACACAGGCGCCACGGGCGAACATCAACCAGCCCTAATTTTGACAAATGAACCAGGAATTTCAAGACCAAGATTGGCACCATTAATTTGCACAACTTAATGACATATTTTGAAATCTTTGTGAGCAGCATGGGTTCAGACTACGGGGAGGAGATGCTGTAAAACAACCTACTCAATGATTGAAGCATATTGAATGCAGACGGGTCTTCAGCAGAGAACAGACCATGCATCCTCAGTTGCAATCGTGTTTGATGCCTGTCTATTGAGGCAATGCAGAGGGCCCACAATAAGATTGAGGGATGATAGGACCTGTACCAAGGCTGTAATGCCATTGCAATGTTGCTAAATCACAATAACAAGTTGAAAAAAGGGTCTGACACAATAGGAAACAGAGAAGGTTCTCTGAATCTTGCAGAGAGCATTGGCCTGGCAGAATGTGGGCTCAGATAGACACTGAGCCTTGAGGCAGAATGATAGGGGAGAAACAATGGCTCACCAGCATCCCAATGTTATAATGAACATTTTACCTGAGAAAGAACATTTAAAGTTGTCTTTCCTTTTATATATCATTCCTTCGTTCTATGTTTCTTGTAACCTCTTTAGTTTTGTAATCTTTCAATTAAGCATGGACATTTTTATATAGAAACTATACTTATCATGAAACCACATCTGTTAGGGTTCTTTTACTGCTGTAGGGCCTCACTTTTAAAGCTGATGGTGTGTTTACAAATATGACAGTGCAGGATTAGTTAGCTGGAAATAACATTGCTGACACTGCTTGTACGTGGTCTGGACACTTGGTTGAAAAGGAATTGTGGATTTGTAAATTTATATGGAAAGCTACTAGTGTGTGAAAATTAGGTTTGATGCCCAAGGTTGCCACCATAATCTAGACTCGACTAGAAGGTTCCTAGTCAGGTGATGGTCATGACAATTACATCTGTCTCAAACGGCTTCGGCCACGTTTTGGGCATCACACACTTCTTACCACATGGATATAAAATATATTCTACAAAAAGAAGATGTGTCATGAACCATGGACATAGCCTCTTCTGGTCTTCCTGGTCCCGGTCCAGACGGAGAGTGTGCTCCGTGATACTTCCAACATGGCCGTGCCCAGTGCCGTGTTCCGTACTAGCCTGTACGTCGGACATGGCACATTCTATAAATGGGCCACGTCCCCGCGCCTCCGCGCGTCTCAACGCTATCTCTAGGTAGTGTCTCGACGTGTGTGTGCTGCTCGGCGTTACCCTTCCAAGTTCCTGGCCAACTCCCTTATTCTTTCTTCCCTTTTCCCCTGTTTCCAGTATCTCTTACCTTTCTTCGATCCTCTTCCTGGACGTCCTGGAAAACGCGACTTCCTGGAACTTTGAACGCTCGCGCTGGAGTCAGACTCGACTTGCGCGCACTTATACAAGTCCCGGTCCGGCCGGGAGAAGGAGTCCTCCGCGGAACGCCACAAGAAGAGAACTCAGGTGAGCCGGGGAGAAACCTTTGATGGATTGAGACACCAAACGATCAACACTGATACCGCTATGGAGAAAGCGGTCCAGGACCTCATGCGCGGCATGTAGGAGCTAACAACCGAGGTACAGAACTTAAAGGCAGAGAACACAGCTTTGAAACAATTAGTGCTGTCACGTGACTCTGCCAATAAGGAAAGCGTGATACTGGGTGGAGTGGTAGACAAATACGATGGCTCGCCAAAATCCTTACATGGATTTTTGGATTCCTGCTTGGTGCATTTTACATTCAAGCCCTATTATTTTTCAACTTCCAGGGCCAAGGTGGGCTTCATAATCTCCCATCTTACAGGGAATGCGTTATCTTGGGCCACTCCCCTAGTGAACTCTGGAGACGTCCTCCTGGACGATTATGATGCATTTATCCAGGCGCTCAAGTCTATGTTTGACCGCCCCGAACAAGTGTTCAGCGCCCAGGAACGCCTACTTGATTTTCGGCAAGGATCCCAGGATATGCTAACGTTCGTTACCAGATTCAAACAGCTGGTAAAGGAGGCTGATTGGGGCCCTGAAGCGAGTTTCACCTTATTTCGCAGGGGTCTAAATGATGATATCAAGGATGAATTTGCCAGAGTGGCTCGCCACAGTTCGTTTCAGGCTTTGGTAGATCTAGCCTTACAAATAGACTTTCATATCCAGGAAAGAAGGGCTGAAAGGAAAAAGGCTAAGACTGCCTTTCAACGAACCCCTCCGGAGTCGACTGTGAAATCCGATCCTGTCTCAACCCCTGATAACGACTCCGAACCAATGCAAATAGGCGCCTTTCGTGGGCCAATTACTCCACAAGAAAAGAAAGGATGAGAAGAATTCACACCGGCCTGTGTATGTATTGTGCCTCAGACAAGCATCTCGTTAGAGAATATCCTTTAGCCCCTCCACGGCGTTCGGGAAACGCTAGCTCCCGGCCCTAGATGGAGTGAGGTTTCGGGAGAAAGATGTCTGCTCCACATCAATCACATCCTTGAACTCTCCTGGACAGAATAACCTGGTGGTGCTACAGGCCTTTCTATCGCCCTCCAAGCACAAGACCTATCCCATACTGGCCCTGGTGGACTGTGGAGCTATGGGAATTTTCATTGATCAAGACTGGGTTATCAGCCATAAAATACCATATGAGTCACGGAACATTAAACAGCCGGTAGAAGCAATTGATGGGAGACCTCTCTCTTCAGGACCCATAACCCTACAGACAAAAGAGGTCAGTCTCTCCATAAACCACCACCAAGAGCAGATTACATTCGGCATCATCAAATCAGCCCATTACCCAATGGTTCTGGGTATGCTCTGGCTTCAAAGACATAATCCGTACATTAATTGGACAGCAGGGTCATTGTTTCTGGGCTCTGAGTTTTGTATGTCCCACTGTTTATCCCTGGATCTCTCCTTAACAACAGCTATTGAACATTCAGGAGAGCAAAAAACCTCACTCATGGTTTCCAACATTGTACAAGTCCCAGAGGTCTACCAAGGATATACTGATGTCTTTTCGACTGCCATAGTCCAGGCTTTACCCCCTCACAGACCCGAAGATTGTGCCATTGAGACAGATCCCTCGGCAGTAATTCCCTTTGGCAGAATGTTTATCCTTTCAGAACCTGAGAAAAAGGCCCTCCGAGAATACCTGGACATCAATTTGGAAAATGGCACCATAAAACCCTCAAAATCTCCAGCGGGAGCCTCATTGTTCTTCGTTCCTAAGAAGGATTCCAAGGAACTCAGACCCTGCCTCGACTACCGTGGTCTGAATCAATGCACCTGCAAAGATCGGTACCCTCTGCCTCTGATTTCAGATATCCTGGAAGCTGTCAGAGGCGCCGTAATATTCACGAAGTTGGACCTCTGGGGTGCCTATCACTTAATCCGTATCCGGGAAGGGGACGAATGGAAGACCACCTTTAGAACGCCCTTTGGTCACTTTGAATATCTAGTCATCCCCTTTGGATTAGCTAATGCCCCTGCAGTTTTTCAACGTTTCATGGATAGGGTGTTTTCTGACATGCTTTTTCTCTTTGTCATTGTCTATTTAGACGACATTTTGATTTATTCCAAGGATCCCTTGAAACATGAAGAACATGTCATGGCGGTACTACAACGGCTCCGTGAAAACAAGCTCTTGGTCAAACCTGAGAAATGTCTTTTTCACGTGACTTCAGTTCATTACCTTGGATTCATCCTCAGCCCAGAAGGAGTTGGAATGGACCCTTCAAAGGTAAAGGCCATACTGGTCTGCTCCTACATCGGTGAAACAGGTTCAGTCTTTCTTGGGACTTGCTAACTTTTATCGAAAGTTCATTCCTACCTTTTCTGAGCTCGTCCAACCGATCGTTGCTCTGCTGAAGAAGGATGTTCCCTTCATCTGGTCTTCCTCGCAAGAGAAGGCTTTTCAACGCTTGAAGACAAGATTCAGGCAAGCCCCCGTCCTGGCTCAGCCTGACTTAGATCGCCCTTTCATAGTGAAAACGGATGCCTCCAACCATGCCATAGGAGCAGTCTTGAAACAGGTGCTTGAGGACAAGATGGACCACCCAGTGGCTTACCTCTCTAGAACCCTAACAACCAGCAAAACCCATTACTCCGTCCTGGAAAAGGAGCTGTTGGCAATCCGCCAAGCCATCACAGAATGGCGACATTTACACCTGGGTGCTAGATATCCAGTCCAGGTCCGTACGGACCATCGAAATCTACAAATTCTCCAATCTATGGAGTGCAGGAACAGTCGTCAGGCGCGTTGGGCCTACTTCTTCACCCAGTACCAATTCCAAATCACTCATGTTCCTGGATCACAAAACGTGATTGCGGACGCCTTGTCCCGACGTCCTGACTATTTAAGCACTGAAGATAGGACCTATCCTACAATGTTTCCCAACACAATCTTTATAGCTCAGGCGATCAACCTCTTGGAAGAGATTCGAGCCAAAACCCAGTCCTCTGGAAGGACGTCTCTAGGAAGAATCCCTGGAATTTAAGAATCAAGGAAGGATACTTATTCAAGGACAATGCCTTGGTCATTCCCACACCGAAACTTCAACATAAAATAATAACTCTCTGCCATGATACTTTTCATTCTGGACATCGTGGTGTAACCAACACGCTCCGTCTTATACAAAGACAGTTTTGGTGGCCGGAAATGAAATGCAAGGTACAAGAGTACATCAAGACCTGTACTGTCTGCAGTCAGAATAAGCACGACAATAAGAGACCGGCGGGTCTTCTATTGCAACCTACACTGCCAACAAGACCATGGGAATGTATAGCTACAGACTTCATCGTGGAATTACCACCTTCCCGGGGTTACACGACCATCATGGTAACCATAGACTTGTTTACTTATATGGCACATTTCACGCCTCTCTATAAACTTCCTTCCTCTTCAGAGCTCGCAGGAATTTTCCTAGAGCACATTTTCCGTCTTCATGGACTCCCTTCCAAAATCATATCGGACCGAGGAGCGCAATATATTTCACAATTCTGGAAACATCTCTGTCGTGTTCTAGGGATTCAATGCGCTCTTTCATCTGGATATCACCCACAGACCAACGGGGCCACAGAACGTGTTAATCAAACCCTGTAGCAATATCTTCGTTGTTTCGCAACCAAGGTACAGGATGATTGGTCCCTCCTTATACCCTTAGCCGAATTTGCCTATAACAATTCAGATCACTCAGCGATCGTTAGCCCCTTCTATTGCAGTCAAGGTTTTCATCCCTCCGTGTTACCTTCAGTTCTACCACATCCAACTCCAGTACCTTCACTTGATTCCTGGATTGAAACTCTCCTCAACATCCACAAGGAAACCAAGGAACAATTGGGAAAGGCCCAGATTCGCACTAAGCGATATGCTGATTCCAAAAGAAGACCAGCTCCCTCCTATTCTATTGGTGACCAGGTCTGGTTGTCCTCGAAACTATTACCACGACATCTACACCCTAACAAGTTAGCACCCCGATATTATGGTCCATTTTCCATAAAAGAAATCATCAATCCTGTTTCTTATCGGCTCAAGCTACCAGACTCCAGGAAGAGAATACATCCAGTTTTTCACACTTCTCTACTCAAACCCTACATCCACTCCACCCGGAAAACCGGCAGACCCAGTCCTGTGATTGTGGACAATCAGCTGGAATATGAAGTATCCAGAATATGTGACTCCAGGTACAAACGGGGTCGGCTTCAATACCTGGTCGAGTGGAAAGGCTATCCTCCTAGCGAGAGAACATGGGAACCACTATCCAACCTAAACACCCCTCGATTGCTGAGAAGATTCCATCTCATACACCCTGGCAAGCCTGGTGGGACGGGGTTTCGGAGGAGGCATGCTGTCATGAACCATGGACATAGCCCCTTCTGGTCTTCCTGGTCCTGGTCCAGACGGAGAGTGTGCTCCTTGATACTTCCAACATGGCCGTGCCCAGTGCCGTGTTCCGTACTAGCTTGTATGTCGGACACGGCACGTTCTATAAATGGGCCACGCCCCCGCGCCTCCGCGCGTCTCAACGCTATCTCTAGGTAGTGTCTCGACGTGTGTGTGCTGCTCGGCGTTACCCTTCCGAGTTCCTGGCCAACTCCCTTATTCTTTCTTCCCTTTTCCCCTGTTTCCAGTATCTCTTACCTTTCTTCGATCCTCTTCCTGGACGTTCTGGAACATGCGACTTCCTGGAACTTTGAACGTTCGCGCTGGAGTCAGACTCGACTCGCGCGCACTTATACAAGTCCCGGTCCGGCCGGGAGAAGGAGTCATCCGCGGAACGCCACAAGAAGAGAACTCAGGTGAGCCGGGGAGAAACCTTTGACAAGATGTAGAGGATAGTGTCTATATCACAAGGTAACCAGAACCAACAAATAATATATCTGATATCTTATTTGTATACATTTATAATACAATTTTTAATAAACACAACTACATTTTTTCACAGTCATAACATGACCATGTTACATAAAACTTTAGTAAAAAACAACATATAAAACACATGTAAAAAAACACAAGGAATACAAGAATGTGGGTCAAATTTCTCTAGTACATGCACCAGCTCCGTGTGATTCTTCACACTGGGGCCCGTTCTCTTATTTTCTAAGGTAGTTAGTATTTCCTCCTATACTCAATGAAACCCAACTTGTACAAGTTTCTGTCCATAAATCAGAGATAAATGTTGGACATTCATCAGGGGTGAAAATGTTCTTGTGTTTGTAATGGTGAAAAAGCTTCTCTACTTTAACTTCGTTCTTCAGAGGTGATTTCCTTATTATTGGGAATATCTACCGGACTTCTTTGATTCTACATAATAACAGAGAACACACTACATAAAATCTAGCAGAGTCCAGACGAGTCTGTTTTGTAAAAAGAATTAATCGAAAAAGCTCTTACTTTGCAGGGACGTTCGTCTCATGTTTTATCATGTTTTTCTACAGGGCTCTGTGATTATAGTTTTAGAGCCCATATTTGATTAATTCTCCTTATCACAGGGTGCCGCGCTCCGTGCGGTCGCTGTTCTCTATTGGGTGGTAGCTGCTTTTACATGCAAGTGTTGTCTTACATTAGCTGTGAAGGATTCCAGCCAGTAGGCGGGCCGCGTTGCGTTCTCTCACGTACCTGGGACAGCAACACAAAACAGTTGCTAAGGGACGCACTGGACCTATAAGTAGCCCATCATCTATGTTGCGAGTGTGTACCTACACTGTCGGCCATCTTAGAGTGTACTATGACCATAGCTGACGTACTTCTTCTGTTAGGTTCTAATCTATATCCTTCTGATATTTTTTGCATTTCGGATGTTCTTGATCATTAAATATGATATTAAATCCTTTGAGAATACCAAGGTCGTAGCTAGAGGACTAATTCTGGTGGAGTGTTGAATGTCCGAAGATATAACTCATGTCCCACTGGTGGTCTCGCAAGATAATTAAACATAAAATAAATGATTAATCTTTATATGTGAGTGCATACCATCTCCGGGATGCGTGGCCCTGTCGATATTAGGGAACTTCAAAATAGTCACAGCGGTGGAAAGCTAGTTGGCCACCACTGGTGTGTGGCCACAAATATGGATTTCTCTTTTAAGAATTTCACTCCGCCAGTGTAGGGGTTGATATTAGTGTTAGTATGGTAGCCATAGTTGTTCCCATATCATCAGGCATTCAGGCGATTCACCCAAACCCAGGCACACAAAACAGAGAATGTGTATTGGGTACAACTCCCAGCCTTTCAGAGCACACACTGCATTCATTCCGTTTCAGAGAGGGCTGGCTCAGGCGGGGCCACGGGCATTGTGACTCACAGCTAAAACCAGACACCTACAAAATAGAATGTGAGTTGAATCCTCTGTCCATTCAGGCAGGTCTCACCCCAAGGGTGTACCTAAAACAAGCATTTAGGCAGAGGGAAGCCCCAGAGCCATATATGATCCTTCCACCCAACATCCAATCAAGGGAAGGGGAGAGAGCCAGGGCTTCTCTGTACTTTGAGGAGAAACAGAGGAAAAGGCAGAAAAGCCATGTGGCTTACAGTGATCATATTTCCTTTTTTTCAGGAATCCATTGATTCCTAGGGCAGGGCTTGGGTGTCCCAAAATGGGGGATACCCAGAGGCACTGGAAAACCAGCATGTAGCTGCCGCCATCCCATACTCTGGTCTATGGGGCCACACGCAAGTGCCCAGAAACACACACTAGGGGCCAAGGAGTACCCCACGACCCAGGGGTGCCATAGAGGAATCCCCTAGGTCTTGTTCACCAACAATAACAATGAAGAGATGCACTGCCAGGGGTCCAAACTGGACTCCTGTGCAGAAGACATACAGAAACACACACAGGGAAGTTCTGGGACAAGGAGGTGGAGGCCCTGTCCCTCCAAAGCATTTCCAGCATCACACTTCCCATATAGCATTGCTCCGTATATTTACTCTAATGCAATACTTTTGTCTTATAGGTGTAACACCTAACAGCGCAAACTAAAAATAGTATAACTCTTTTTTCTGCCTATTCATGCTAAGTGCCAACTGTTCACATTATAGGACTGTTGAAACACCACTTTCTGATAAGAAAATGCTACCATCACACGCCTGTTCATTATGAGAGTGGTTCGAGTCACTTTAAAATTTATTAGATATGAATGCACCAGAACCTGAAAAACCCAGATGCAAGTAGTATACACATAAGGCACTTGTATCTTTTTTTTATTTATTTTATTTATTGTGCGTTTCTAAGGCGCTTATACATCAAGTAAATTGTGTTTCAAAGCTCTCACTGGGCAGCAGGGAGGAAACATGGCAGGGAAATCAAATACAACAATTAGAGATAGAGGCAGACCTACTAGGCCTGTGAGCATTCAGAGTGTGCAAGTGCAGAGAGAGAGAGAGAAGGGATGAGGGAGTGGGGGTAAGTGCTAGGTGTACCAGGAGGGAAGTGCTAGGGAGTGAGCAGCTGTGCGTGTCTGGGTGAGTGGTTAGCTGTCAATAAACAGGTAAGTGCAGGCCTGTGGTGACAATGTTCCATGGGTGCCAAGGTAAGTGCTGAGAGTGGGCAGAGGGTTAAAGAGATTGGGTGTGGGGGGACAGGGCCTAAGAGGACACATAAGGGCTGTGGTCATCAATCTCAGCAACTGTGGGTTTTTAGCAGAGGAGAGAGGAAGAGAAGGAGGAGGTAAAAAGGAAAGTCTTGCAGAGCTTCCAGAATTTTTGGAGATCTGGTTCAAGATGAAGAGGAAGGGGGAGGCTTTTCCTTAGGAGGGAACCAGCCGAGTAAACAGGTCACCCACCAGCTCGCTGTTTAGCGAAGCACTTAACAGAGAGTTGGTTCCGGAGAAGCATAAAGATCTGGAAAGAGAGTATTTAGTGAGAGCAAGTTGCAAATAGCGTAGTCCCCGGCCCCAGAAGCCTTATGGATGATGCAGAGGGATTTGTGTTTGATCCTTGCAGCAACTGGGAGCCAGTGGAGAGCATTTAGGCCTGGAGAGATGCGGTCCCTGGGCATGAAGCCAAGGATAAATCTTGCAGCCCTATTCTGGCTTAGCTGGAGGGGTTGTAGAGAAGAAGAGGGTAGATTAAGGAAAAGGTTATTGCAGTAGTCTAGCCTGGAGAGAACCATAGCTCTAGAAACACTGAGCTGTTGGGGGAAAGTGAGGAAAGGGAGAATTCCTTTGAGGAGGTAGAGTTGAAAGTGGGCCTTCTTGGCAAGGTCCTGAATGTGAGGGAGGAAGGAGAGAGAGGAGTTGAAGATGACTCCAAGGTTTCTGGCTTCAGATGAAGGAGAAGGTGGAAAGCCCATAGAGGATGGCCAGAGTGAGGGGAAAAAGATAGAGCAGGAGTCCCAGTAGGAAGGATCTCAGTCTTGCAGGAGTTGAGGCAAAGATAATTGGAAGTGCACCAGAACTGGATGGCAGATAAGCAGTCAGGAATGATGGAGGAAGTAAGGAGAGGGTCAGAGGGAAGTTTGAAGAAGAGTTGTGTGTCATCTGCATAACACTGGACGTTAGGGGAGAAGGTGGAAATGAGGTGTGCAAGTGGAGCAAGATAGGTGTTAAAGAGCATGAGAGAGAGGTTGGAGACCTGGGGGACACTGCAGGTGAAGACAGAGGTGGGGAAGGAGGAAGAGCCCAGAATAACGTGGGATGGACGGTCAATGAGGAAGAAGGTCAGCCAGTCCAATGCCCACATTCTCTCCACGTTAATGTTACTGTGTGATGTTTTAATATACTGCTGGTATTTGTTTTGCTTATGAAAATGGCTACTCATTATGTAGCCCTCCAGATGTTTTGGACTTAATTTCCTGTGATCCTTAGCCAGCATAGTCATTGGTGAAGGACCATGGGAGTTGTCCTCAGCATCTGGGGCATCACACAATAAGTCATGTTAAGTTAGATGTATTAATGCCCTTCACATCCATTCACAAAATGCCCAATCAGATAGGGTAATTCAACACAAGGGAAAGCAAGGAAAGAGCAACCCCATTCCCTGGGTTTGAACGGGTTGCTGCTTAGCGGAGGAAAGAACAGGCCTGCATTTTAAAGATGTTACTCTTCAAGAGGGCGCTAGAGGGCCATCCAAGATGGCCGCTTAAGTCTCAGCTCCCGTGTAGCCCCGCATCAATCCTGCCTGATCCTGCGGTTCCTGGCGCTGCTGTGTCCCGGAACTCCTGTCCCTGAAGTGCTAGCCTCCTTAACAACACTCTCCCGAAATTTGGAGGAAAATCGGCGCTCCCTGCCCGAACATCGGCCCAAGCGGCCCGACCGCCGAACAGCGCAGGGCCGGCCCACTCGACTCCACGCTCCCAGGGCTGGCCAGTCTAACTACATCGAGCACCTCCCGTGCTGTCTACAGAGAGTGTGCCCAGAGAGAGGGAGAAAGATCAGCAGCGGGCCGAAGATCGCGTCCCGGCCGGTGACGAACCATTGGGTGACCCTGACTTTCCTCTCTCCCCCACGTGCAGCAGAGACAACAGTCGGTGGATTGGGCTGCTTCATCGTCCGCCCCCATCTGCTCCAGCAGCCGGCTTCCCAGCCGTGGGCCGTGGAGCGTAGCCTCACCCCCCGCTGAATAAGGCGGTGAAGAACCAGAGGGAGCAGCAACGACGCAAGGAGTCGACGTGCGGCTGCGCCCCCAGCAGCCTCTTCATCTGCGGCCCGGCCTCCTCCACCGAGCCCGTCCGGCGATCGGAGCCCGATCAGGAGAAGCATTAGGAGAGAGTGCCCAGTGCGAATCGAACACAGTTGGTGGCGTCCCAGGGCTGCCAGGAGGTAGGGAAGGGTGGAGAGACTGCGACTCTCCCCAGGAGCTGCCCCGAGGGGTGGGGACCCACTCCCCCAGCTAAACTTACACACCAGCCCCCGCCAGTCAAGGATTGTTGACACACCTGTGCGCTCGGAGCGCTTGAGGTACCCTGTACTACTACACAGGGGTAAGGACATTAGACTATCCCCCCTCCTCCTCCTGCGCTAGATTTGCCCGAAAGGCCCAACGTTAAACATCCCGGACATCTATCAAAGGCGCCCCATGACAGTCGGCTCCTCATTCTAAGAAGCCCATAGGGCGGGCATCCCTCATCACACATCAGTCCTGCAACGAAACTTATCGTGGAATCTGCGTCATCGGAGGAGGGCTCCATATACAACGAGAACCGACCCCCCCACCCTACTCCTGTACTGCCGCTAAATCTCCTATTACGCTCAACCTCGCCCGAAGCTGGACCCAAGAGGGGTGAAAGGGCACAGCAAGACCTCCCGCATCCCAAATTTAAGCTGCTTTGATCCCGCAGCCACGATGGGGAAATACGATAAATCGCAGAGGAAGCTGAACTTCGAAAGTGGCACGACCCCCAGGGCTCTGCCCCACCAAGAAGACCAAGCTTCTTCGTCTGTCTGCCCCCAACAGGAAGCAGTCGCGGAGAACCCCTTTGAAATAAAAGAAATCCTTCTGGACCTGAAAGCAGGCATTGGCAGTTTGAGTAACAAAATGGATGGTCTAGCGTCCAAGGTCGATCTCCTACAACATTGCATGGATTCCCATGCCGAACGCATGAACGAGATGGAGCAAAGGGTGTCGGATGTCGATGATAGTTCGGCAACCCTAACCAACAGAGTCTCTCAGCTGGAAACACAGATGAAACTAACCACTGCCAAGTGTGAGGACCTAGAGGGTCGATCGAGGCGGAACAACCTGCGGATAGTCGGAGTGAGAGAACAGCAAACGCAGGAGAAAATGAAAGACTTTGTGGAATCTCTATGCACCAATCTATTTGGCCGTGAGGCCTTGTCCCAACTGTTTATTAATGAGAGAGCCCACAGGATTCCCGCGACGAGACCAGCTCCAGGCGCTCCTCCCAGGCCAATAATAGCGAGGTTGCTGAATTACAGAGATCGCGACGCCCTGCTCCGTCTCGCCAGGGAAAAGGGCGAGCTAAGCTACGACCGGGACACAATCCACCTCTATCCCGACTTTTCCCCAGCAGTACAGTTACAAAGGAAAACATTTGCTAGTGTCAAACAGAGACTCCGTAACAACCAACTGCCCTATTCAATGCTTTATCCAGCACGCTTGAGAATCCAGCACGAGGGGAGGGTCCAGTTCTTCCAAACCCCAGACGAAGCAAATCTGTTCCTGGATCGCCTACGTCTCCCAGATCAGAACCAGGCTCGCCCCAGACCTCAAAGAGACAGGAACCCCAGGAATCCTCCTTAAAAGGCACTTCAAAGCTACGCACAAAATGCGGCACAGCAGCGCAGAGTAAACCAGTTCATTTACAGCAGTACGAGTCGGGGCAAGGTCACTTGGGAGGCCCCAGGTGCCCCCAGCACAGCTACTGTTCAGTTACTGTTTGCCTACGTTGAGTCGGTACATTCGGGGTGTGATCTAACGCCTCGGCATGGCGGCTCCATGGGCCTTCTTGGTTTTGTGTTGGGTAATTCAGAAACTCCCGGCGGGCCAGTTTGGGGTTGCCCGCCCAGGGGAGAGTTACGTCTCGGGCCTGTTGAGGTTAGCCCGTAGTTCCAAGCCCCTCAATGTTAAGGGGAAAGTTAAGTGCCGCCGGATCTCAACTGTCCAGCTCCTCGCCAGCTCTCTGCCCGCTGCCGAACCCGTCACCGCACCGGGGCCCACAGCCCGGGAGCGAAGACCCCGACGAAAGCTCAAATACGGCCAGACCTTCGCAACCCATGAAACCAGAAACACGGCTCGATATAAAATCTAAGTCGCCCCATTCAATGTTCTAACGTGGAATATAAGAGGTGGCAACATTCCGGCTAAATCCAGGAAAATTCTGCTAAGTGGACGTAGCATTGATTCAAGAGACTCATTTTACTCAAGGGAAGGACCACCAGTGGGCCAAAAGCTGGGGCTGCCACAAATACTTTTCATTTTACTACACATACTCGAGAGGAGTCGCCATCCTTATACACAGGCGGCTCAGTTTCCGGCTACTACACACGGCAAAAGACGACGAAGGCAGAGCACTATTGGTGAGCGGCATTATCGCAGGTCAGAAAGTGACCTTTGTTAATTCTTATGCTCCGAATATAGATGGCCCCGACAACTTTGGCTGGGTGTTAACACAGCTCTCGTCGCTCAACCCAGCAACAATCTTCTGGGGCGGAGACATGAACACGGCGATAGATCCTGTAAGAGACAGATCGACGAGCGCTCAACATCCACCCTCCAAGGCCAGTCTCCAGATAAAAGAAATTTGTAGAGCATTTGATTTACAAGACTCGTGGAGAGTCTCCAATGGGGAACAGCGTGAATACACCTTTCACTCGACAGTCCACAATACAAGCTCCAGGATTGACTACTTCTTCACCTCAACAAACGCCCCCCTATCATGCGGCCGGTGTTCCATCCACCCAAGAACACTCTCAGACCACTCACCAATCCTCCTTAAGCTCAAACCAGCCAACCCCGCTCCGCCGCTACAGCGTTGGCGCTTTAAACACAGATCACTTCGGGACAAGGTCTTTGCATCTGAACTAAGAGAGGAGATCGACGTGTTCCTGGAGGCCAACCTGGGGTCGGTCCCCTCAGCAGGCACAATCTGGGAATCCTTAAAATGCTTCATCAGAGGAGTCTGCCTCGCCAAAGAAAATGGCATTCTCAAACTTATTAGGAGCGAGCTTACAACCAGCGAAAAAAAATTGAAGCAACTCGAGATCCAGAATCCGAACAAAAGCAGTCGCTATAAAAACGGAACTGCAGAAATTCAACGCAGCAGCGGAACGTGAGGTTAAGTTTCTATACTGCACCAGCCAAGTCTGTCAATATGGTGAGGGCCAGAAACCAGGAGCTCTACTGGCAAATCTAATCAGAGCCGACAACAAGCAGTCCCAAATCGAAAAGATCAGAACCAGGCAAGGAGAGGAAGTCCACACGGATGAAAAGATAGCAGAAGAATTTAGGCTTTCTTACCAAGATCTATAAAGCACCAGGCTCCCGAAAGACTCGAACCTCCCTCTGAAATACTTAGAAGACACTGAACTCTATTGGGGCGAGCATCAGCTACGCGAACCTCTGAATGAACTGATTTCACAGGAAGAGATCCAAGCAGCTATAAAAACCCTACCATCCTCCAAGGCACCATGCCCTGACGGCCTAACGGGTGAATTCTCTAAAGCCTTTGCAGAAACCCTGGCCCCCCTGTTGGCAGCAGTATATGAGGAAGCGTTGGAGCGTGGGTCCCTTACACACTCCTCCCGCGAAGCCAATGTCATTCTACTACAGAAATCAGGAAAACCACCGGAAGAATGCGCCTCGTACCGCCCGATCTCACTGCTTAACCTGGACAATAAAATCCTTGCCAAAATCCTAGCGAATAGATTGATGCCCCTGATGCCTGCCCTGGTGCTAGCTGACCAACCGGGCTTTATACCAGGCTGCAATACGACCTTCGGCATCCAAAGAATGTTTGGAATCATCGAGGCTCTTGACCCAGCAGACCAAGCAATTGCAGTCCTGTTAGACGCAGAAAAGGCGTTCGATTCGGTGGAGTGGCCGTTTATGTTCCTGGTTCTCACCAGGATGGTGTTGGGGGCTCGCTTCATCAAGCTCGTCTCCCTCCTATACACCAATCCACAAGCTAATATCGTAGTGGGCACGGCAAAATCATCCTTAATAAACCTACATCGTGGCACAAGACAAGGGTGCCCTCTTTCGGCACTAATATTCGCTCTGGTAATGGATCCACTAGCCTCCAATCTGCGGGAACTCTGTCAACAGAGGGGTCTCATCATCGGCCCACACAAGCTCATAGTATCTCTATACGCCGATGACGTGGCCCTATATATACGTGACCCAGAGGTTAATCTGAACCCAGTCATGCGGGAAGTCATCAAATTTGGGGCGGCCTCCGGATTGAAAATCAATCATTCAAAATCAGTCGTCTTCCCACTGACCCGAGACACAAAACAGTTTGCTGATGACTTCGGACTCACGTGGAGAACCGCCGGGGTTCGATATCTGGGGATCCGGCTGTCGCTAGACCATCAAGTAGTGTTCCGGGATAATTATCAAGAGGTGCTCAAGTCCCTGCACGACAAGGTCTCTCGCTGGAAGACACTCCCACTGACACTCTGGGGCAGAACCTCATTAGTCAAAATGGTAGTGTTGCCAAAATTACTGTACCTCTTCAACAATATACCGCTGTTACTACCACAATCCTTCTTGAAAAGGCTCAAAAGCTTGGTCCTTGAGTTACTCTGGGCTGGCAAACCAGCTAGAGTGGTGTATACGATACTGACACTCCCCGTGTCCAGCGGCAGCCTGGCCCTCCCTGACCTTGAAAAATATTTCTGGGCAGCCCAAGCACAGTACCTCAGCCACTGGTATGCAACGCAAACAATCCGCCCTCATGTACAGGTGGAACGAGCCCTGGCGACTCCCAACTTCCTGACTGCAGTGGTCTTCGCCCAGCTCCCCGTTCCCAATCGCACGATGAACGTGATGCTCACAACATACAAGGTCTGGAGGACTGTGGCAAAGAAGTTGGGGGTGCACACAAGGTACTCTCCCCTCTTGCCAGTCAAATGTATCCCTGGAATCCCTCTGACCTCAGAGAAAGTGTTTCACCAGTGGGTTGATAAACTGCATATACGATCCCTAGGGGATCTATTCACAGAAGAGGGTTTCATGACACCAGACCAAGCCAAACAGAAAGGGGGCAACACTGCGCTAGATGTGTTCCTCTACTTCCGAACTCGCTACACCCTGCAGACCCACCTGCCAGACTTCCCGCGTCAACCACCTACGTGGCAATTGCTGCACGATGTCATTCAAGCACAAGGAGACGGCAGGTTGGTTTTGCAAATATACAAAACTCTAACCACTGGAACACCCCCCCGTCAACACTGGGGCGAAAACCAGATGGGAAAAAGCACTAAATACAAATATAACAGACGTAGATTGGAGCTACATATTGAATCAGACTCAGAAAATTGCACTTAATTCCCGGCTCAAACTTTTTCATTTCAATTTCCTTCACCAAACATACTACACACCGGAAAAAGCTATCAAACACCATCCCGACATCCAGGCAGAGTGCAAGAGATGCGGACCATAGCCGCGAGCTTTATACACTTGGCATGGGAATGCCCCGAGGTAGCCCCCTTCTGGAACAGGGTGCTAGATACGTCAACGGCAATCGTGGGAGAAGCAATACAACTGAGATGCACGGCAGCCCTGCTGGGGATGACCAGACTGCTATCCGCTCCTTCGAGGAAACTGGCCGGAGTCCTACTAACACTGGCCCGCAGGAGAGTCGCCCTGGCATGGGGCCGCGGCCCCCCTCCGTCCTACACAGCCTGGCGAAAGGACCTACTCTATTACCAGGATGTAGAGGCAGACTTCATTAAACTTCTTCCTCAGCACGCGCGCCCGCCTGACATCTGGGGCCCGCTGATAACTTTTCTGATAAATGAAGAAGAAACCTCCTCAACAGGCACTTCGGAGTCAGGCAATGCACCCTGATACAGTCTGAAGTCAGGCCAATAATCCCCGGTGCAAGGACTCAGTGGGGCGATACTGTTGCCCACCAGCATATCTGCCTTGTGGCAGCGGGGGTGGGGGGCGGGCTTTGAACACGGGGAGGGGGATGGAAAGGGTCTAAGTTAACGGCGCAAAGTTGATAATCCACCCTAATGTGGGTGTGTAATTGTTCGGTGTGTTAAATACCAAAAATAAAGGTTTTTAAAAAAAAAAAGATGTTACTTTTCATGGTAACTGAAAGAGAGACTTGGAACACATTGCATCCGTGGCCCGGGGCGAGGCAAGGTAGGGACGGCCTGTGCAGAGGCTCGAGGCCTCGCCTTCTGGGGGGCTCAGATCCCTCACTCACTTCTAGGGTCGTGATGAGGCAGATGACCGTGATTGGCAGTGTTTCTTGGACCGCTCCCTAGCATCTTAAGCAGGACCAAGCAATAGGGCCTGTTTAATGTCTTTTAAACGTCCCTTTGTTGTCACCAGCACATTCGAATTGAAAACTCCTTGTTAGTGTAGGATGGCAGCAGACTCGATAGTGCGTTGGGAGTGGCCATTGTCTGTCACAAGATTCCACTGAGAAGTGGCACGTGTGGGTGAGTAGCAGAACTGTAATAGCTACATCTGGACACCGAAACTAAGTTGTCATGCCATATAAAGAGTTATCCTTGTCAAACAATGACTACAACCAGATAACCTTACCACTCAGATCATTTTGTTTCATGCCTTCAAGTTTTGGAAGTACAGTTGTACATTTCTGACAATCCTTTTTTTTTTGGCTCACATTAATTAAACTAGAATCGTTCGCTTTTTGCTTAAACAGTCTATTTAAGCATTTATATATTTGTCAGCTTAGTTTTTTATGTGATGCATTTTACTTTAATAAATAGTATTATAGCAGTGCTTGAAAGCCAAACATCAACACCTATTTTCAATGATCACAGCTCAATGCTTATGTGGTCAAGTGTATCCATTACAGTCTGGGCTCATCAATGTATGTCACGGCGATTCGTCTTCCAAAAAATGCCCGGAAATTAATCAGATCCCTTTGTACACTCTTTCATTTTTTTACTTTGAAATTTGTTAATAGACAATAGTGTTACTCCATACACAGCAGTAACAATGACTATTCAAATAGTTCACATGGCAACGTTAGGCTTGCGCATGGCAACTTCTTGCAGTGTTAAGACTCCCAACTACTAAAGGCGGCCTAGGCACTGCACCCCTTGATGCTCCGTTTCCAAGTGCCACACTGCGGCCCTCAGTCATGTGTGTAACTATGCAATGCCGCACATTATTACTCGCCTGACTGTTTTCTATAGCATAATGGATTGAATCTTAGGTTGAGAAATGTCTTCTACTTATGTGTTTTTTTCTTTGTTTTTGGATGTTAATCACCCTGTATAATTAGGGTTGGCTCTGAAAATCATTCTAGCGCAAATTCCACAGCCGATGTGCATTCACCAATGAAAGTAACCACGTTATAAATCTGTCCAATTGGGGGGGGTGTTCTTCATATTTTACTTACCCCTTTGAGTGTTGTCAGGTGGGGGTTGGCGAATGGAGAGGGGTTTGGGGGGCTTGCTAAAGGCCATTAATAGCACGTTGACACCATAAGACCACGCATAAAGGTTCGCCAGGCCACAAGCCAGAGCCGCAGGGGAGGGGAGTAGATCTTTCCAGAGTGCTGTTGCATCGTGCTAGCCCATACAGGTATGTGCGAAGGTGGTTATAGGACTCCCACCAGCACTCGTCTATGTTGGGAGCCCCCGAACCCCACGCTGCTACTCGGCACCCTGCGCCCCCTCCTTTCCCCCTCCCTCACCCACTTGACCCGGCTGGCTGCCTGCTTTCCTCCACTGCTCTCAGTCTCTGGGGCCGGGGCCCAGTAGGGCGCGCTGGTGTGCATGACCTTTTGTGACCTGGGCTTCCGGCGCCCGGCATCCAGAATGCGAGCGCCATAACTCTCCGAGAAGGGTGCAACTCGCTCTCTACTGTCACTCGGTGAAATTGGGTGAGGGAGGGTATTTAGTACAAGACAGTCCAAACCATTTCAAATGAGCACGAGCCGCCACTGCGGCTCTTCACGTGCGCAACATCCCAACACCTCACCGGGTGGTACATAACAAAATATGATTTTCCGAATTGGAGCAATGAATCGGAGTTCATTCTTCAACACTGTTAGCCGCCCCATGTCGCTGCTTTGCCCCTTTAGTAGCATGCCCCTTGCTCTGAACACTCACTTTTACCGAGAACACCATGGCTGCAATCCCAACCGGCAAGAAACAGCAGAGCAAGGTGAAAAGCGAGTATCCAACGTAGGCTTGGGGGTAGAGAAAACACGGCATAGGAGAGAGCACTGGCTGCATAGTCACCAGAGCAGCCTGCCCGTTAGTGTAGTTAACAGTGTATTGTGGCTGCATGCCAGTGGCCTGAGGGTTCTGAAGGTGGGCAAGTGGACGAGGCGTGTCATTGGTTGCTGCGGCATAGGAGGGTGGAGGGGGCAAATCACCCATTGGTGTGTTGCTGTACATTGGACAAGTAAGGTCGGGTGCTGCTGGCTGGGGTGGCGGGTTCATGGAGGGCTCATCGCCCTCTTGTTGCAAAGTAGCCATCTTCATCCCCTTCCCTTCACTCTCTGCCTAGCGCTCCAGGAGGACTCTGGCTGTCACTGCTTCTATAGAACACAAGAGCTAAGATGACCAGCCCAGGAAAGGAATGAGGAACAAGTGTTTCAAAAAACCCTGCTCGAAACGTTTGTGATAGTGTACACCCACAGTGAGATGACTTGTTTCATGCTGGTGTTGATGCAGGTTACCCAGTCCAGTGCTCAACATCACACAACCCGGGAGAGCAACAAAACCTACATTTAGGGGAGGGGGGAGGGGGGGCTAACTGGTTATGGGTGGGGCCACTTTAGAGACGGGGCAGGGTAAACTAAGAAGCTCCACCCCTCTGTTCTACCCCAAGGGTTGTCTGGCAGGGAGTCCATATATCCTATCCCCCTTTCCCCGCCCGTCCCTCTCCTACCAACCACCAGACCTCCCCACCTCCCACCCTCTACTCACCAGAATCAGCTCCTCGCTCCAGCATTACACATAAGCGAACACACATATATATATATATATATATATAAACACACACACAATTACATTTTCTCTCACGCATTTAAACATCCCATTGACCATGCACTCGCTCATTTACATGCGCACCCAGCCCCCCATACATCGTACACTCATTCACACACACTCATTCATACATACATAACATACACACTCCATGCACACATGCATAATAAGCTAACATGCAACACCCTTTCACACTGCTGGTTACAGAAACGGCCTCCCCCACCTCTGCCTAACAAAAAGCAAGTGTGCACATCAGCCCCCTCCCCTCGGATGTGAAAGAACACATAACGTTGTTATATGTTCCATCGCATCCGTGGGGGTGGGGGGGTGGTGGTGGGGGCTGATGTGTGCATTTCATTTTTGTAAGACAGTGCAGTGATCAAAGCCTTTCCTGAAACTAGCACCTTTAAATTTTGCTACGTTTGTGCAAATACATGTTTCTGCAGGAACACAGTAACACTTGAAAGGGTTCTGGAAAGGCTTCTCTTCCCACTCTGAGTAACAAAAAGCCTTGCCCCTCAGCTCAAATTTTGGGGGGCAGGGGGCAGGGGGTCCTGAAGACCGGCCAGCTCAGTGGCATTGTGCGCCTGACACCCTTTAGCTTTGATTTCATCACAGGAAGGGATGTCATTTGACACCACCCTGAAAGGACATCACAGGAAGCGATGGAACACAACCTTTCACAAAACAGGAAGTGGCATCACACAGCATTGTTCTTAAGTACACTGCAAACTATATGGTTACGATATCACTGTAATGTGATATACATTTCATACAAGAATGGATCACCATATGTATTTTTAATATCAGTGTGTATAAGCCCATATTACCAAATTACTGTGAATGCATGCATTCGTCCGAGGCCAAATGATCTGATATTATATAGCACTTACACTTAAGCACATTATATAGAACATACATACAATATCACCCGACCTGTGTTGGTACTCTTTTTTTTCAACCTCAGAAGGATGAAAGGCTGAATTGGCCTAGCTGGGATTCAAACCTGCAACCTGCAGATCACACACACATCGCAGCAGTGAGCGCTCAACTGAGCTATCTTACCGGCTATACTAGAATGAGCAATTACATAACTGAATGTTCTCAAAGTCAGAAAGCAAATTACACTCTGTAGTGGATGCCATTAAACTGGTAACTGAGATTTAACAGCAGGTCGGTTCATCTGGGGGTCTGGTACAAAGTTGGCCACATATCAAGCCTGTGTGGATCTACTTTTCAGGCTTCAGAGGTTGGGAAAATACATACCATTGGGAGGGTTCATAACTGTGTATTAAAGAATTTAGAGTAGTGCAGGGAAAGCAGCACACTCACACGGCATCCTGTACTCTGGGCACTTCAATACCTCATAAATGCAAACAAACATCCCGAACAGCATACCATGGAGATAGAAAAGATAGACACATTACAACAAAGCATTAATTGTGGCACAATTAAATCAAGGGCCACTGGATGTGCTATGTTGAAACATTTCAACATAAGCTATTAGGCAAAAGGATTTTGTCAAGTGATCGAGGACACAGAGATGGAATGTCTTGTGATGATCATAACAGAGACAATGGCAGAAAAAAACATGCTATAACTGCAAATTGCAAAAAGTAAAATACATGGGGGGGTCATTACAACCTACTGCATACCGGGTCCGGGTTCCCTGAATGAGCAATTACCGGGCCATTCCAACCTTGAAGGGCACAGTATTTCCCCATTCAGGGAACCCGGACCCGGTACTTCCCCATTCCCATTCGAGCCCCCATAGGGCTCAATGGGAATGGGGAGGGAGCTAACAACGGGCCCGTTAATAACGGTGCCCGTTGTTAGCTCCCTGGTCTGCTAGAGTGACCCGCTAAGGGCGCCTGGTTTTACCAAGTGCCCTTTGCGAGTCCCGCAAGCAGACTCGTAATAGGGCGGTAAGGGATAAACGGCGCCGGCACCATTAATGGCACCGTTAACCCCTTACCGCCCAGCTCGTAATGACCCCCATAGTCTGAAATGGATGTTTATTCTACTCTAAATGCTTTTTGACAGTTTTTGTCTGCATTGTGAATTTAAGGTGTTTAAGAACAGACTAAATCAGTGACTCAACCCCTGAAACAAATCTTTAATGAGTTTAGCAATTATTGTATATAATTCCAGAAAGACAAATTCTTTTTTTATTCCTTTTCTTTCTTATTTAGGGTCACTGCTCAAATTGATACTCTTGTGGAACCCCCTGTTTATTTTAAGAGGCCTGAACAAGAATTGTAGCCACTACAGAAACAAAGAGCCACATGGTGCTGGCCACAGCCCAGGAGCTTGCATTTAAAAACAAAAAAAATATATATTTTTAGGGGTATCAAGGGAACCTACAGGGGTAACAAGAGAGACCTCAGGGGTCACAGTAGTGACCCCTGGTGACCCCCAAATGACATCCCTCCGGTGTGCCCCTTTGGCTAACTGGTAGTGCAAGCCACCAATGACTTACTCGTGACAAATGTAGCGCACAGGGTTTCGGAGGATAGACAGGAATAACCACTGCAATCCCCCCCCCTTTCCCTCAAAATATGTTTTACTGAAAGCATACTGTATCATTTAAGCATTGCAAAAGAGGAGTCATTTTTCCTTTTTGATAACCATGGATTGATTATACGAAATTAAAAAATAAAATTCAATCTGTGGCCTGAATATCTATGTGAAAGTTACACTATAAATGGTTGCATGAGCAATCTGTATGGCGTCTTTGCTGGACCATTGAAATAAACCATTAAATACCTTGATACTCAGTATATGATTGCCTCTCTTGGCCGTGGTGTCAACAGACACCCTGTTTTTAGGTATCAATAGAGAAGTATTTAGCTTTCTGCCAGAACTCTATTCATTCAGTTATGTTTATTTGGAATAGAAATTCCATGAAATAATAACAAAACATACATTTAAAATTAGCATATTATCAATTTGCAAACTGTTAAAATCTATCATCAAGCAATTTCAAAATAGCAACAGGAAAAGGGCAGGTAAGACAAAGTCACTCAAGCGCTCGCACTCTCAAGTTAAGTGAGGAGACGGCAGCGGGTGATTGTATGGTGTAGGTGCTCTGTCCCAACACTCTACACTACAAAGAATGAACATCTACAATCACACTGCGCCAAACACTCTGAGTTTGCGTGCAAAGGATTTTGCATGGACTTTTTTATTCCAATCAAAGTTCAGGCTGACACGTGTTTCGAGCCTAAGCTCGTGAATTCACAATGTCAACATAAAGCGTATTGCTATTAGGTAGTCTGTCCAACTCAAATAAGGAACCTTAGTATCTCAAAGCTGTTGCGTCTCACCCAATTATAATAACTGGCCTTTCGGCATCCGTCTAGAATCAACAAATAATTATTTGAGTCGGATCGACTACCTAATAGCAATACGTTTGTTTGGCGCAGTGTGATTGTAGATGTTCATTAACTCATTTTAAAAATAGACCCACATATTTACAACTATTAAAACTCATCAATTGTTCAGTTAATTACCCTGCCCCTTATTTTCCAAGCTTTACATAAGATAAGAGTGCGCAGGCAATAATCGGGGTGTCAGCTCAATGAAAAAATAAAGTGCCTGGCAATATTGTACGAAGCCACAGCCCCTTAATGCGGGAAACCAGTTTGTTTGCTCGCAAGAGTGAATTTGCAGGGCAATAGAAAAAGAAGTGTGCTCAATCCTCTAGCTCTGCGTAACACTTTGGACAGCCCTGTATGTGAGGTGGATTCGATCTCTTTGCCATTATAGCACACGGTAGCAGACAATTGAATTGAGCTCTTATTACTGGGCTACTAAGTGCTGTGTCGTAGTTCCAGAGGAGGAATGTTGTCCGATGCAATGAATCCTCCACTTTTCCCCCAAAAATCGGTGGACTCATCACTTGGTAATTCTGCTGGTGGTAATTTTGCCGAAAATCCACAATTGAGTCCTGACTCCCTTAATGGGGACTAACACTGCCCTACCACCACTTGTAATCCCATGGTAAACCCACAGGACCAAGTGGTGGTGATGGTAAATTATTGTGTCGGTACTTTGGTGGAATTAACACCGAATTACTGGCACACTCCTAATGATGCCCCATTAATCGTAAATCTAAATCTTTGTGTTGGGACAAGAACAACCCGGCCATATTATCAAAGTGTGAAACTGCATCGATGTTATGTGTTTTTGTATTCTTTAGCCACTGAATTTTTTCTGTGCCTTTTCGTCTATATTCCTTATCCGGTACTGGGTCAACAATGCATTGGCTTTTGCCCAGATACACAGCCACTCGAGTGCTGGTTCTAACGCTAGTTCATCCTAAAGAAATGTATACCTAGCTACTTATGGGCTGCGAAATGTGACGCTGACTTGCGGAAACCAAGTAGTCTTTTGGCAAAATAGTTCTCCATTGTACGCAGAGATTGAGTGCTGGAGAAACCCTAGACGGAGGCACCATATTTTGTGGCGGGTTTGGTGTTGACTGTTTAGATCTGCATCATTATTATTATAGGTTGTGCTCTGCATTTCTTTATTAGTTGCGTAATTCTCCTGATTGACTGATTCATACAAACCCTTTGTTTCTACCAATGGGATTCAGGTAAAAAAAGAACTCGAGAGTAGAATCCCCACACTGTGAAGTTGTTGGACTCTGGGCATGGGACATCACCCACTCAACATCAATGGAATCTTTATTTTCATCTTGTCTAGTGCACAAACCACGATTGCAGATTCTGTTGTATTTATTTCTAGGTCCAGCGCTGTTATACATTCAGTGGACGTTTACATTGTTAACTCTGCTTTTAGGAATAATTCTGTTCCTATCTCGCTTAAAGAAACATGTGTAACTCCACTCTTAAAAAGCCTTCTATGGATGCTACAGACATTGCTAACTATAGGCCAGTTACCAACACAACATGTTCGCTTAAGTTGCTTGATCATCGTGCATCCATCCATGTGCAAGATGACATTGATGGAAATGGCCTTCCTGGGCTGCATCAGTCTGGATACCAGGGGTCACATGGAACTGAAACAGCTATGCTGAATCTTCAGACAGCTATACTTTAGTTACTAGATCTAGGCAAGGCAGGCCTTCTTATATTTCTTGACACGTCGAGTGTTTTTGACCTTGTGGATTTTGAGATTATGGGCAACAGATTAACCATGGTTGCGAGATTTAGTTCTGATGCTGTAAGGTGAAAGGCATCCTTTCTTAAGGATAGAACCTTCAGAGTAGGGCTGGGACAGTTTTGTTTTCCTGATATGCCACTTGATTGTGGTGTCCCTCGGGGCTGTACCATGGCCCCATTGCTCTTTATTATTTTCATGAAGCCTCTACATGATCTCCTTCTGGAGCATGGCTTTGCCGTTGAGAATAAAGCTGAAGAAATGCAGGTCTTGATTGGAGCTGATTGGAAACCATCAAACCGACTCTACCACCCTGAAACTGATCTTCACAAAAGTGAAAATGTGGATGCCTTGCCAATGGCATGTGTCTTGGTGGAAAAACAGAACTACTTTTACTATCTTCGGCTGATGAGGCAAAACTATTCCATAAAACCTATGATCTTTTCATTGTGGACAATTGCCCTATTAAAACCATGCATACAGCTAAATCTCTTTGTTTCAGCCTTGATACAACTATGAGCATGGTTGGCCATATAAATGCCACCATCAGCTCATGTAGCTAGTATCTTGGGCTTTTGAGGCAGTTAAGTCCCTTGTTGTCTGATCATCATAAGGCTATCATTAATTCCAAAATTGATTATAGTAGCGCTTTGATTGCTGGGGCCAATAAGACAGATCTTGCTCGGTTGGTTGCTGACATTCCTCGTCAATAGCATATTTCGCCCGCCTTGTGAAAACTACACTGGCTTCCAATTGTAGCCAGAATAAAGTCCAAATTGCTGACCACCACACACAAGCGTGTATATGGCAGTGCTCCACAGTACTTCAAGAATCATATTATTCTTTACATACCTGGCAGGCCACTGCGCTCTTCCGACTAAGCACTGCTACAGACTCCGCGTTTTAAGCTGCTGTGCTTTGGAGGCCTCTCTTTTGACTTATAGCAACTAATCTATGGTTATTTAAGTACAAGGGGCCCTTGGCCACAATTTCCCGTATGTTTTTCGTGTTCCTTTTGATCGATGCAGTTTCTAAGTCAAGCCAAGCAATTTTGTCTAGTTTGATTTTTCTTTTAGCTATGGCTTTCTTGTAGTTTGATCTGGCCATTTTGATTTTAATATTTAATGGTTCACTCGATTTTAGGCAGTAGAGTAGTTCACCATTTGCCTTTCTACAGTGATTGTTGAATCTTTTCCCTGGTTTTCTTTATATCTAACGATCTTGAAGAAATAAAGCACCCTGCGATATTTGGGAGTAAAATGGAAGAGGTAGACAAAACTTCCACTAGTCCTGCCCCGTCCTTTAGTATCGACAAAGATAACAGGAGATTCGATGCTAGTATGTTCTTGTGTAGCATTGGCTTGTCTATTGAGTCACACTTAAGCCTTTTAGTTGTAGATCCTCCTACCCTGAGGCCAGTTAAATGAGACTCCAGTGCAATTGTAAATTTATAGCGTGAGGTCACTAAATAGGTCAGGGAGTACCAGAAATATGCCATTGGTTTATAGGGATCAAAAAGTAATTGATTGTTGAACTACCTTTGTGGCTTCGAACGTTCAGGGCACCTGGGCAATCCTCCTGAGTATGTCCATTGATGGATCTCATCCCCCTTTCGATAAGCCAGTTACAGATTGCAAGTTCCTTTGTGCAAATATTAGGATCTATCATCTGGGGTTTCAGTATTCCCATCTCTATATCCTCGGCTATATCGTGTAAATCGGCAGGGGTTCCATTACGAAGATTTATGTTAAAATCACCCCCACATATAGACAAACATTTTGGGTTGCAGCCTTGTGGAGGATTTGTTAAATTTTATTTCTAATTAAGGAGAGGGAGTTAACTCCATGACGTTTATGGGGACCTTTGTATATATTCATTAAATGTAGTAAGTGGCCCTGTGTAAAATGTATTTCAAATGTTTGGCCACAAGTCTCGTTACCACTTGTGCAATCCTGCACTTTGCAGTCTAGTAAGGTCTTTAAAAAAGGGGCCAAGCCCCCATAATATCTACATCTGGCATTTTTCTTTGGCTTGATTTGGTGCGAAAAGTACCTGTCCAGGTCCTCCCCTGCCCATGTTTCATGTAAAAGTGTAATGTCATATGGGGAGCAAAGTGCCTTGACATCAGTATTAATACATGTTCCCAGTACACCTGCAATGTTCCAGGGAAGAATGGATCAAATCTGGGCACCACTTGATCATTGACCGCTCTATTGCTGTCCTGTTGACTCTCTGGGCACCCTGTTTCCAACTCTGACATACTAGTCGGGAAGCTTCCAATAGAGCTGGAGGAGATGTCATGCACAAAATTAGGGAGCTAGTCAATCAATCTCTTTGATCATTGACACAGAATCACATCTGCTCTCGCGAGGTATGCCCTGGAGAAGATGTTGCTTTATATGGAACATATTTGGACATATCTATCCATCATACATTGTAGGTGGAGTTTGCCGTTGTGCCACAGTATGAATGGGTTGAGTTGTAAGCTTGTGTGAATGCGTTGACAGTTGCAGACTTTGACCTTATGGGCAAACAGTTCGAGCTTGGCGACTGCTACCCCAACAGTCCAATTATTATCTGGATATAAATAAGAAAGTGGGGCAAGCTAATGTCTGTTTGTATAGGGGGAGTGCCCAGGTTTATTTATTTATTTCCTCATTTATTTGGGCATTTGTATAGCGCACCAAACCCTGAGGGATCTGGGCGCTGGAATTAGATTGCAGCACCTAAACCTGCAGGTTGGTTGAAGCAAAGATAATTAGTATACAGTCTCTGGTGTTCATCTTGGGTTTTTTTTGCCCACCAAATTCACTCTCCCGGCCATGAGAATGGATTGTGAGTTAACCTTGGGTCCGAGTATCCTGTATTTGTACAATGCGCTGTTTTGCTTATCAGAGAAGGGGCCGACTCTCCTTCCCCACCCAGTGAAGTCTCTACCGCCACTATTATTCCCATCAGAGGAAGGGCTGCAGGTGGAAGATTAAAAGAGATTGGGCCTCATTAAACGGATGGCGGTAAGGGTTTACCGGTACCGGTATTTTACCGGTACCGGTAAATCCTTACCGCCTTACTACGAGGTCCCTTTGCGGGTTGGGGAATTTAACGCCTGCTTTTTGCAGGCGTTAAAAACCAACCCGCAAAGGGACCCAGGGAGCTAATTACGGTACCGCAATTTGCGGTACCGTAATTAGCGCCTTCCCCATTCCCATAGAGCCCTATGGGGCAAAAATGGGAATGGGGAAGGGCAATGGTGGAGGGGGAATTACCGCCCCGCCAACCTTGGAATGGGGCGGTAATTCCCCTTTCCGCCAATGCGGTGCCAGTATTTTACCGGCATGAACCATTGCACTAATAGCGGCATGGTTCTCCGCCATCCGTGTAATGAGACCCATTGTATTTCCGTTGCTGGATTGTATGGGGTACACTGCAGGATTTGGTATCTCTTGGTGTAGGATTACCTGTGAATCATGTCCTTGACACTATTTTGGTAACAGCTCCATTGGGTTGGGAGTAGGGTTGTACGTTCTTTTTGGCACTAGGCATTGTGCAGCTGTTGTCATTTTAGGGGAGATGCTATGTTGTGTCACTGTGTTCCCACCTGTTGTTGGATCAGTGGGTAAAGTCTTTGAGTTTATCGCTGACCCCTTTTGTGAATCAGGGGTTTCTCTTATACCGGAGACAGCTTTCCTTGTCTGTCTTAAGATGTCTTCAATTATGTTTAAAACATAAAAATACTTGTTTCAAAAACCTTTATATACTCCCACAATGGTTGCAACTGATCTTTAAAATATCAGAAATATCACTCTTCTGCCTGGTTGTTAGAAGTGGGGACATTTCCTTGGATTCTTTTGTCTTGTTAGTGTCTTTTGTATTTTCATGAGAGGCAATAGGTGCCGGTGCGTTCAACAGGGTTCCTACTGTAGACCCTACAATCCTCACAGGTGATTTTGTGACAGTAGCCCTTGGATTCCTGCCAATTCCTAGGCACTTTGGGGCTGGTAGTTTGGTGCTTTGGGCAGGTACATCAACTAATATTGTATCCGATGAATCTGAATGAGCTAACAAGGGGGTATTGATGTGCTTGCGGGGATGTACTTCAGGGTGCAGGTGGGTGTTTCTGGTTGGAGGATTATCCAGTGTGACGTTGTTCTTAGAATTTTATGCTTCAGTGGATGCTGTCTGGGTTGGGAGGAGGTAAAAGAGCTGGGAATGGCCACTCGTGGTAGGGCCTCTCTTCCTCGCATTTCTTGCTCGATCACTAAGATTTTCTCATCTAGTTTGCCAGATATTTCTTGGTGATAAGAGTCCAAGATTGATTGTATTTGACTATTCTCTGCTGGCCTTGCATTCATCTTGTGCCTTACGCCTTGTGCTTGGGGTATGCTCTTCTTTTTCTCATAATGATGAGGCACCTTTGGCTCGGGGTTTGCCATCTCTTTAATTTAGCTTAGAAACGAGAGGTGTGACTCAAGTGGCATAGAAAGAAGTGTGGCCGTGGGTGAGTATATCTGGCCCTTTGGGCTGAGCCAGGGGGCATGCCTAAGTGAAAGGAGAATACACGAGACACGTATCTCATTTTGGATGCCAAAACTGGCCACATTGTAATCTCATGGCAAACAACAAATGCACGCCCAAAAATGTGACGTTACATATTAAACATTATATCCATGAACAGCATTCTGTACACTGGCAAGTGGTCCAGGGGAACCCATGGCTCTCTACCCCGCTGGAGTGTCGCATAGTGGTGAGGCCCTCTCCCCTCTTCACCATGCCTTACACCGAAGCCCCCCCTCTTTCCTACCGGGACGAGCTGCCCCCTGGTCCTGCCGACCCCCTCCCCCGCCATGAGCCTCCAGTTGCCGTGTCCCATTTTGGCTCCGGAGTCCCCCGGAAAGGGATCTCAGTTTCCCATGGTCCTCCCGCACTCACCTAGCCCCCCTCCCCCTCCTCCTCAATAACAGGGTGGTGGGAAAAGACTCCAAGATGGCTTGGAGGGGTCCAGGCGGGGTGCAGGCATGGTGGCCACAGTCTGCAGGACGAGGCAGAGAGCATGTGCTCTCCTCGTCCACATGCGGCTCTATTTAAGCCCCAGGACTGGTGCCACATGCCCCGCCTCCCCGCCGCCGGAGCCTGCGAAAACCTCCATGCTGGCCCCCTACTGTGGGGCCAGCCTAAACAGGCATCCAACTGCACCCTCACCCCTGGCTTCCCCCTGCCCACACACCCCAGCGCCCCCATATGGTCAGGGTTTTGCCTTTGTATCCCTTGCTGTTCGGGGAAGGGGCGCGGGGGGTGGGATCTTGCATGAATAGGGTTTGACAGGGCTGGGCCTGATAGGGCTAGGATGGGGCTAGATTGGCAGGCACGTTTAAATAGTACAGTGATGCAATAACACACCAAAGTGCTTAAATGTTTACGGTGTTGATAAGCACACCGCCCTCATGCAACCTTTGTAAAATGTTAACGATTTTCCTCTTCAGCCCACAGTGTTAGGGAGGATGTCGCTCGCAGACCGTCCCGTTTCGTCCATGAATGTAGTAAGGAAAACAGTCAGTCAATCAAGGTTATATTTTCCACTCATGCATGGGGTCAATCTACCCCCACCCTCCCTTCCTCTGGGACCCCCAACTAAGCTCCTTACCAGAGTATCTATCGCGTTGGTCACAGCCTCATATACTCTGCAGCCGCACACATGTCTTGTGTTCTACTGCTTCCAATAACTGGCCCCCACCAGGATGCACCAGGGGGGCCGCGGGGGGAACGTGAAGCGTTTCCCCCTGGGGAGTTTTTGGCACTGCACACGGCCAGCGAGTGGCCGTGGGTGCAGAGCGCCTCCCTGGGGGGTAATTAAGGGCTCAGGGAAGGTTCGGGAGGCGGCGACGGTTAGGACTTGGTGATTGTCAAGTCCTGTTGCCTGCTCCCGAGCCTTCCCTGTAGTACCTGGGCCTAGGTGTGCGAGATAGAGCAGGTGAGGTAGGGGAGTCTTAGTAGAGTGGGCGGTTAGGTAGTTTGTTAGTTTATAAAAAAAAAAAGAATATATATACGTTGTGTGCATTTGTAAGAGGGGTGCCGTAGATAAGACACCCCTCGCTGCTTACCGTTGGGCCCCCGTGTCTCCTGGTGTGCGTCGTGGTGGTATTGCAGGTAGTTGGGGGCTTGAGGACTCTGGGGTGCCGTTAGGGAGTTTTTGTTGCACATCCTTCCTCCGTTCGTGTGCCGGCGGGGTGTGGGGTTAGGAGAAGGATTGGGAGCACAGGGTTAGCGGCTTTCCCACAGCTCCTCAGTGGAATTCCCACTTAGTTCAGCAGTGTTTGTCTCCCGGCGCCTGCGTGTGTGTGGGCGCGGTATCAGCTCCGTGTAGGAAGGGGGCAGTGCAGCTCCATTAAAGGGACGTGTTGTTTTGCTGAGGGAGTGGTGCGGCGCTGCTTGTGCACCGCTAGGTGGCAGTGTGCACGACAGTTATCTAGCACTATTTTGTGCCTGTGCTGGTGGTTTGGGGCTCCCTTTGCTTCGGGGATTTCACCTAGGTAGAGGGGAGGGGGTGCTTTCAAGGGTAGAGTATTGTAATAGGGTTTAAAAAAATATATATATATATATATAATATATACAAAATAATATAAATAAAATAATAATAGCGATAATACTAGTAATAAATAGGTAAGCATAATTTTGGGGAGTAGTTTTCTGTTATTAATAATTAATACTATTTAGGTTATTTTATTGGTCAGCACCCCCTGTGTGTTTTTTGTTTCTGGGGGTTTTAATTTTCTTGTTCAGGTTGCACAGTGCCAGGGGTACTGGTCCACGGGTAGGTACTGGCTCGGGGGCTTAGAGTACCTAGTTTAGCTTCAAGGGGCATATTTTTAGTGCACACTCGGATTATTGTGCACAACTGGCAGGCCAGGGAGCAAGCACGAAGGGGCTGGTGGATGCTGGGGCTCTGAGGAAGGCCCTGGAAATCATTAGCAGGGCATCTAAGGCCCAATTGGAAGGGGCGGTAGGGGAAGTAACGGGAGAAGGGGAGGTAAGTGGGGGCAGGCCGCAGCGTAGAGCTGCGGCAGATGGGGCTCTCGCGGCAGTGGTGGCTTGCACCCCTACGGCGGGGAGAGGGGAGGTTTGGGAATCCATGGGCAGGAGAATGAGGATGGAGATAGACAGGAGGGCGGGCGGGGGAGAAATGATGTTGGGTGGGCAGCCAGGGAGGGAGGAAGGGATTGATAAGCCTAGGGAAGCTGGGAATGCTCAAAAGGGTGGGGCTCGAGGGAACAACAGTAGGGGCAGGGATGGGGCACAGAAGGGGGTGTCAGGGCAGAGGGGAAGAGGGGGTAAATACCTGCAGAAGAGTGCAGGTGGGAGAAGGAGGGAGAGGTCCCCATCAATTGAGGAGGGTAGAGTGGGGCGCGGAACGGCCCCCCCGGGTAGGAGGAGTGAGGGCGGAGGGCGCTGCGCAGCCCCCGCTGGTCAGGTGGAGGTTGAGGGTTTCAGTACGGCCCCTCCTCGGTCAACGCAAGGAGAGCCTAGAGGGCGCAGCACAGCCCCTAGCAATGAGGATTCCAGGGTGGAGGTCGGAACGCCACGCCCGAGAGAAGAGGACCAGGCAGAGGTTTCCACAACCCTGCCGAGAAGACGTCAAAGGAGTGGCGGGGCGGACGCCCCGGGCTCGCAAGAAGATCATCAACTCATCTCGGCCATGAGCTCGCATCCACAATGGTATCTAAGGGGTGATGAAGTTGAATGGGAGGAATATGTGGGGCAATGGGAATTGGAAGATTACAGGGCGGAAAAGGAAAGGGGGGAGGAGAGATGAAGTTCAAGGTGGGATAGGGAAAGGGAAGTGCAGGGTGGACGGGGTGAAAGGGGTCAAGGGAACTATTGGCTGGGTGAGTGTGCTGACATGTTTTGTCCCCGCAGTAGGAGCCCTCTAAGAAAGGAGAGGAGGAGCATCGGTGTGGACGTCAGACCACAGGCGGCAGGTGTGGAAGGAGGTGAGCGGGAAAGGGAATGGTCATCTGCATGGCAGAGAGGGGTCACAAATAGGGGGACAGGGGATGAACGGTCTGGTCTTCAAGGTGTAAGGAAAGAAGTTGGTGTGCAGGCCATTGGAGCCGAGGGGGTTGAGAAGAGCATTTGCTCAGTGGAGGTCCAAACGGACAAAGTGGTGGAGCCAGTGGGGCTCGAAGTGCAAGCTGGTAAAGATAAGGAGGTGGAAGTGAAAGGAAAGGAGAAAAAATTGCCATACATGGGGATAACAAAACCATTGGGGGCACAGTTGATGGCAGCGACCAGGGAGAAGATTCAGGCGGGGGAATTTGTGGATGTCTCCAAATTACTCCATAGGGAAGTGAGAGCGAAGGAGGGGTCTAAGGAGGAAGAGAGGGAACTGGCTTCACGCCCGAGGGTTCCGGTGACCATTGAGAATTGGACGTCGGCGTTTATCATTTATGCCAGTGTGTATTGCGAAAAATTCCCGGAGCGTTGCGTGGCCCTGCTTAAATATATGGATGTAAAAAGGAAGGCTTTCACGAGCTTTGGGGGCTTTGCCTGGGTAAGGTATGATGAGGAATTTAGAGCGAGAATGGCAGAGAACATTCAGGCGGTCTGGGGGGAGATAGATATGGATCTCTGGCTGCAATGGATGGCCCCAACGAGGCCTGCCCCGACATTACACACAGCAAGTGGGCTGCCTGTGCCTTTCCGGCCCTTTCTTGGTCGCCCCGCCCATGAGGGGGTGGGGGGAGGAGGCAGGGGTCAGTCCTCAGCAGCGTGCTGGAGGTACAATAAGGATAGCTGCGCAAGGACCCTGTGTAGGTTCAGGCACGAGTGTAGCAAGTGTGGTGGAAAACACCCTCTCACGCAGTGTTTCCAACAGGGAGACAGGGGGAGGGGGAGAGGTTCAGGAAAAGGGGTTGGGGGGAAAAGCTTTTACTCCAATTAAAGTGGGTGTGTTGGAAAAATGGTTGCAATTTTATCCAGATAGGGAAGGGGCTAAGATTTTGAGTGAGGGGTTTTGTCAGGGGTTCAGATTAGGTTACCAGGGTCCTAGGGTGCGTCGGTGGGCTGAAAATTTGAAGTCGGCGAGAGAGAATGTTGAGGTGGTAAGACAAAAATTGAACAAGGAAATAGCGGCAGGAAGGATGGTGGGCCCATTTGATGACATGCTGGGTGACTTAGTGATATCCCCACTGGGGGTGGTGCCCAAGAAAGCTCCGGGGGAGTTCAGACTGATTCATCATTTGTCATGGCCGGAGGGTATGTCAGTTAATGATTTAATTGCCCCGGAAGAATGTGGGGTTGTGTATGCAAGTGTTGACCAGGCGGTTGAGCTGATAAGGAAGGAAGGGCGAGGGGCCTTCATGGCCAAGTGCGATATCAAGGCGGCTTTTAGGTTATTGCCGGTGCACCCGGAGGATTTTTGGTTGTTGGGTTTGCAGTTTGAGGACCGCATATACATAGACAAAGCATTGCCAATGGGGTGCGCAATTTCCTGTGCTTTGTTTGAACGGTTCAGCTCTTTTCTACAATGGGTTTTCTCATTCAGCTCGGGGTGGGAGAGTGTGCTGCACTATCTGGATGATTTTCTGTTCATTAGCGGGGCAAAAAGAGAGGAGGATTGCAGAGAAATGCTAAAGTTGTTTCAGGAATTGATGGAGGAGCTGGGTGTACCATTAGCCGAAGACAAAACAGAAGGGCCGGCAGTGGTGTTAACATTTCTAGGAATTGAACTGGATTCAGTGGCCCTGACCTCACGCTTGCCGCACAACAAGGTGAGCAAATTGGTGGTACTGTTGGAGAAAGCGGTGGGAGCCAAGAAAATGATGCTGGTGGAGATGCACAGATTGGTTGGGCATCTGAATTTTGCATGTAAGGTGGTGGCCCCAGGGCGGACGTTTTGCAGGAACATGGCAAGGGCCATGGCGGGAGCAAAGTGCCCACATCATCGGATAAGAGTATCGGGGGCAGTGAGGGAGGATTGCAGAATTTTGCTGCGCTTCTTGGAGAGTTTCAATGGAGTGTCAATGTGGTTGCAGGGAGACCCAGTGGCATGGGAAGTTCAGTTACGCTCGGTGTTTTGGGGGGGAAAATGGTGTGCGGAAAAGTGGCCAGTGAGGTGGTTGAAGGAAGGGAGGAGTATAGCATTTCTTGAATTTTTTCCATTACTAGTAGCATTGGAGTGGTGGGGGAAGGAGTTGCAAAACAAGAAGGTGAACTTCAATGTCGACAACGAATGCGTGGTCCATGTGGTGAACAGACAGTCAGCTAGGGATCAGAGGGTGGCAAGACTGATGAGAGAATTTGTCCTGCGTTGCATGGAATGGAATGTAGTGTTTAAGGCAACACATGTGCCGGGGAAGGATAATGGCATCGCTGATGCATTATCTCGTTTTCAATGGCAGAGATTCCGTGGATTGGCTCCAGATGCAGATCAGGAGGGGCAGCAGATTCCGGAGGAGCTGTGGAAGATAGGAAGCTGAGAGGGCTTGCTCTGGTGGAGGGTTCATTGGCCACGGCATCTAAGAAGTCATGCAGGAGGGCCTGGGAGGATTTTATTAGAGGAGGAGCTTGTAGTTGTAAGGGTAGATGGGATGCGGAAGAGCGGAGGAGGGATGATGTCACGAATTTCCTTCTGAGGTGCATGGACAGGGGCTGGTCAAGGGCAACGATAGCAGGAAAGCTAGCAGGGATTGCCTTTTACGGGAAATGGTTTTGGGGTTTTCAACCAAGTGGGGGGGAGATGGCGAGTAGGATGTTGGAAGGATGGGCAAGGGAGAGTAAGAGGGACAAGGACAAGAGGAGGCCAATATCGGCTGAATTGCTGCAGAGGTTGATTGAGGTGGTGGGGGGAGTTTGCTGGTCGGTATGGGAAGGGGAACAGTTTGCTACTAGTTTTACATGGTTATTCTTTGGGGCTTTCAGGGTTTTTGAGTTGGTCGGGGGAAAAGGGGGGGTAGGGGGACTGCAATGGGAAGATGCTCAAATTACAGAAGAAGGTTTAGACATCAAGATTAAAAGGTCCAAGACAGATCAGAAGGGAAGGGGCTCTTGGGTTCTGCTGGGTCGAGGGAGCGAGGTTTTATGCTCAGTTCAGGCAGGCAAGGTGTGGAAGGAGCGCTGTGGGGGTAAGTCAGGCTTGGTTTTTCAGCATGCGGATGGATCGCCGGTTTCAGTGGCACAGGTGCTAGGGGTATTGCGGAAGGCACTGGTGACGGTGGGAGAAAAGGCTGAGGATTTCGGGACTCATTCTTTTAGGATGGGCGCAGCATCTGAGGGTACCAGACTGGGTTTTTCGGAAGACAAGATGAAAAGATTGGGGCGTTGGAGGTCGGGGAAATACAAGGGGTACATCAGGGATTTTGGTAAAGGGGAATGTTGAAGAAAGGTGGAGGAGGACTTTGTGGGCAAAATGTTGTCGTTGTATTATTTTTGACTCGTCAGTAATTTTGTAATTTCTGTTTCAGATGCTGCGCAAAAGAAGGGGGAGTTGGCGCAAAGTTGGATTGTTGGCCATTCAATTGTGAAGTGGGCTGGGAAAGAGGCGGAGAAAAGGGTGTTTGGAAGGCAGTTGGGGTGCAGTTACAAGGAAGTGGTGGTGAGATGGCACGGTTTGGCGGGCCTGCGGTGGGATCAGCTGCTGCCCATATTGGCAGGGATGAGGGAACGCTATGGGGTTCCAAGGGTGGTGATGCTGCATGCTGGGGAGAATGACCTGGTGAGAGATACAGGGGTGGCTCTGCTAAAGAAAATGAAGAGGGACTTAGTGTGGGTGCGGGATATGTGGCCTCAAGCGGTGGTGGTGTGGACTAAGTTGTTGCCGCGAAGAGTTTGGAGGGGAGCGAGAAGTGAGGAAGCAATAGAGCGGGCCAGAAAGGGGATAAACAGGGAAATGGTAAAACTTTGTGCCTCGGTGGCGGTGCAGGTCATGGACCATAAGGAAATAACATATGAGGGTTTCCTTATCTTTAGAGAGGATGGGGTACACTTGTCCGTGTATGGGAATAATCACTACCTGGCGGACTTGGGTTCTTGGCTGGGAGACTGGGTTAAAAGTTTGAGGTAGAAACATTTGGGGGGGGGGGTTGGGGCTGAAAGAACTCCTCGGGGGAGGGTTTTTCTGGTGCCGGGGGCATGGCCCCTTTTGATGTGGGGGGATGGAAGCACAATGGGGGAATGACACAGGAAAGGAGGGGGTGGCGCTGTTTGCACAAGCAGGTCACCCCGGGGGAACAGGTATTGAGCCTGGAGGGGCATGGCCCCTGGGAGAAAGCGGGACGCCTGGAAAAGGGGCAAGGAGACGGTAGGATCCAAGGGATCATTAAGGAGGAAATTGGTTATTTAATTATTTAATTGTTGGGGGAAAATGAAAATGAAAATGTTCAAGTTATTTAATTGATTGTTCAAATATCTCTTTAGTTTGTTAGGCCATGGAGCCAGTTAAGCGTTTTGATTGTAAGCTTTGGCCTGTCACATTAAAGCGACCTTTTCCACTTTTAAATGAGTCTGGGTTTTTGTGCAGTAAGCCAAAAGGGGGGCTCCGGGGGGAACGCGAAACGTTTCCCCCCGGGGAGTTTTTGGCGCTGCACACGGCCAGCGAGTGGCCGTGGGTGCAGAGCGCCTCCCTGGGGGGTATTTAAGGGCTCAGGGAAGGTTCGGGAGGCAGGCGACGGTTAGGACTTGGTGATTGTCCCGCCCTCCCACCCCTTCATTTTGGCTTTAGGGTAATGTCAGTTATGGAATAGGGGGGGGTCCATTGTTCATGGGATTATGCGGGGGGTTTCTAGATGTCATGGGGAGTTTTTTATGAGTTTTTGGGGTCTGTTATGAGGGTAGGGTTTGGTAGTTTTGTGTGACAGGTCGGGGCATTGTGAACGTTTGTGTGTAATATATGTTGCTGATGTGGCAGGTCAGGCTGGCTGCAGGTCATAGGAAGGGGGAGTTTGGTGTAGAGGGGAGTTTAAAAGGGGTTGGAGTGGGTTGGGGCGCCGGGGGCATGGCCCCTTTTGATGTGGGGGGAGGGAAGCACAATGGGGGAATGACACGGGAAAGGAGTGGGTGGCGCTGTTTGCACAAGCAGGTCACCCCGGGGGAACAGGTATTGAGTCTGGAGGGGCATGGCCCCTGGGAGAAAGCGGGACGCCTGGAAAAGGGGCAAGGAGACGGTAGGATCCAAGGGATCATTAGGGAGGAAATTGGTTATTTAATTATTTAATTGTTGGGGGAAAATGAAAATGAAAATGTTTAAGTTATTTAATTGATTGTTCAAATATCTCTTTAGTTTGTTAGGCCATGGAGCCAGTTAAGCGTTTTGATTGTAAGCTTTGGCCTGTCACATTAAAGCGACCTTTTCCACTTTTAAATGAGTCTGGGTTTTTGTGCAGTAAGCCAAAAGGAGGTCTATCAGGCGCCCAATGATGCAGAAAAAGTGCATCATGGTTAAAGCTTTGTTATAGTGGCAGCCATTTTGATAAAGCAATTGGAGCTATTTAAGTTGGGGAGGGAGATGTTGAATGTTGCTTTTAAGAGCTTGTTTTTTTCCCATTCTGTTTGGTTCACTTATTATGCGTGTTCCTTTGTTGTGCTGCATTGTGTGTTTTATTTTTGCTATGATTATTATAACTACTTTATGCAATTATAATAATCTCTACACCTGCTAATGCCTGTGTGGTTACAAATGTGACCAAGATGGATTGAGAGTCTCCATTATAAACATTTACGATGCTCCCAATTACTCCCAGCTGCATTATCATGCATCCAGCATTAACACATTAGCAAATCTAATACGTCTGTATTGTCGGAAGTTGCAGTTTGAGGTTTCTGGGAATAGAGAAAAGGAAAACCCAAAGGCAAGTATGTCTGCCCATCTTGATGGGTCCGATGTAGCGATTCCTAGCAAGTGTTACCCGTCTTTTGGAAATATTTGGCTGGCATGAGAAGGAACCGGGACATTTTACGACCCACTCTCTCAGTATAGGTGCTGCGTCAGAGCGTGCTAGGGTGGGTATGATTGGTTGTGCAATACAGAAACTGGATAGTTGGAGGTCAGCGAGATACCAGCATTATATGTACTCCACTTGTCTTGAGGATGTGGCTATGGGGTGTTGGCTTACAGAGATGTACATTTGTGGAGCCTCATTTTTAAATGGTCAGGCAACTTCACGGAAAAAAGGGCATATGGGCGATAGCTCACCTCATTTGCTAAATCAAGCAGACAATATATAGTCCACGAGTGGTTCAGATTTGGGCGAATGAGACTTTGTCAACTTCGTCCAATGCTGTGTGTGATGGGTGGGAGTATTCATTTGGATTATATTTGTTGGAGAGAATGGTTTGATGCAAATGAGATGTTTAGAAATCATGACATTGATGAAGAAACAGTAAGGGTTGCTTAGAAAGTTGTGTTCTGATAGTAAATTAGGCTTATATGTCTTAAATTGACCTGTTGAAGGCTGCATCCAAAATTAAAACCCTCCATGGGGCAACTCCCCGGACCGCTGCCAGCCCCGTCTTCTGCCACACTGGTGGGATTTTCTTTTCTCCAGGGTGTTTTGCCACCCAAACTCCAATTTCGCTCCAGCTCCCCTCCTTTCCCCACCATCAACATTGATCCATCCACACACACACACACACACACACACAAACACGAACCTCCACTGCGTGTTGCAACTTTCCTCTTGCGGGCCGGTCTAAGCAATAGCCTCTCAGACCCTGTTGTGGAGCGGGACTCGGCAGTCTCTGTGCTCTTTGGTAAGAGGCAAAAAAACGTATTCCGCACACAGCTAGTCCCACGAAGAGTGTGTAGGATGCCAAGAGGCCCGCAGTTATTTGGAAGAGACAGAAAATTAAAATAATCAGGAAATGGGAGGTTATTTTAAATCTTTAGGCATATGTGTCCTGCTGCCTGAGTATATACGATTTGAAAGGGCATTATATTTTTGCCAGGATGGTGTTTCCTTATTATTTAGTGGTACACAGATGTACCTGATAAACCTCATGTCTGTGGTGAGTGGATATTTGAAGGACCTGCGAGCAAAATAAAGAGGGAGAGCGGAAAACTACAAGGGCCAGTGCAAGGATGTTTGCAGCTCTTGCCAAAGGTAATTTTGATGCCCCACTGATTACCCAGAGTGCTGTATTGTTATGTTATGTTATGTTAACGTTTTTCATGCCGAGGTACAGTGCAACCAACACCAAAAAGGCAACCTTGCACTATGACTGAAAACACAGGTATCGGAGGAGCGGGAGACTAGAAGAGTACAGTTTTCAAAGCTTTCATAAAATGTATATGAATCGGACAAGCACAAAGGGCAACCGGAAGGGCATTCCACAACATGGCAGCTCTGACCAAAAAGGAACAGCCTCCAATCCTTGCACGACAAACTCTAGGGACAGCCAAAAGAGAGCGGTCCACAGAGCGAAGTGCGCGGGCAGGAACATAGGGTCGAAATTTTGACTGCAGATACTCCGGACCAATAGAGTAGCCCTATGCACCAAACAAAGAGATTTGAAAAGCACACGCTTTGCCACTGGGAGCCAATGGAGGGACCTGAGAACAGGGGGACTATGCTCCCGGTACGGAGTACCAGTGGCAAGCCGTGCAGCAGAATTTTGAAGCACCTGTAAACGATGTACTAAATAATCTGGCTGAGCCAGATATAAGGAGTTACAATAGTCAATCCTGCTGAGAACCAGAGCAGATACCAGTGGGGCGCGCAGATGGAAGGGAATAAATTGCAGGACCTTCCTGAGTATTTTCAGTTGAAAGTGGGGAGCCTGATAGACCGAGCCAATCTAAGAGGCCATAGAGAGAGGCCGATAGTTTAACACCCGGATTTATGACCGTCAGAACTGCCACAGGAAAAGTACCAAACGCAGACGGCCAAAAAGACGGCGTCTAGAGGGAAGGGACTGTGTCAGCGCCCATGACCACAACCACATTCCCTACCACTTCACATGAATTCAGTGCTGCTCACATGGAGAATCAACGGCCTCCAAATTTCTTGTTCTCCCTGATATTTAAATCTTTCCTTTGGTCCCGATTCCTGGAACACCATGCAGCGTGTTACTTTTTACCATAAGCAAAAAACAACGAACGATCTAGCAGATATGAGACTTTATTGGGATAACTCCTATTTCTGCCTGTTGGCTGTGGTCTTGGATTAAAGACAAAAATATGAGTTATCCTAATTAAGGTACCATCACTGCAAGAATCGGTGTATGGTGTGCTTTTAAGATATATATATTATATATATATATATATATATATATATTTTTTTTTTTTTATTTTTATTATTTTTTTTTTCAGTGAAAAAACCTTGTTAAAGGGACGTTATGGTTAAGTTGCGCTACTAAAAACCTATGAAATTCAGTAAAAAAACTTTGTTAAAGGGACGTTATGGTTAAGTTGCGCTACTAAAAACCTATGAAATTCAGTGAAAAAACTTTGTTAAAGGGACGTTATGGTTCAAAGTAAAACCGAAAAACCCCTGAAATTCGGCAGTTATGGTAACATAAGCAACCATAACTCGCGCCACCGTGCACTGCTAACACTAACACCCAGGACATCAAAGATGACATCACAAATGTCATTGATGACATCACTGATGACCTCACATGGCTGGCTCTCCCTTTTTTTCCTTTACTGACATATCTAAGCCACATAGTTTTCTTCAGTAACAGTCAGGAAGTAAAAATTGAAAAGGTACTATATTTGTAGACTTACCGTCAAGTCAAATCATATGAAACATATACATAGCGGAAGACACAGGCTTGAAAGAGAGCAATCCTTTCTGTGCATGAAGATAATCATTAGGGTTATCATCATTTTCTCATAGTTTTATTTTTATTACTCTACCTTCCCTGTATATGCTCATATTTGTATACATTATACTCACTCTCCTTTCCTTTGGGTGCAGTCACATCATGTGATACACATACATATGGTAAGTAGCAGCTTTGAAACAGAGCAATAGTTTCTCTGCATAAAGACAATCAGTTAGGTTATGAACTCTTTCTGCTACTACTTCTGCTTTTTTGTTTACTTCACTGTCCCTGTATATCCTCATATTTGTATGTGTTGTTGTCTCTTTGTGTTTTGTCTGTAATAATTATGTATTAAGTGGGTTTTATTATCTACTTATTACATGTTTCACAGTACGCAAAACTCTAATAAGAAAGCAGTTATCATTTCAGTATTCAACATGGCAAGATTATGAATATGGCACCTTCATCATGTATGCTGCACACACTGCCTATGTTTCTGCATGAGTAGCTTGGTATACTGGATAGAACTTCATAATAGAATGCTATTTATATCAATGCATTGCTTAATGCACTAATTAGCTCATGATATTTATCCCAATGATCCTTGACAGTTTTTGGTCAGCATTATAAGAATCCCTTCTACAGAGTTTTTATGAAAAGTAAATGCACATGTGATGTCATCAGTGATGTCATCAATGACATTTGTGATGTCATCTTTGATGTCCTGGGTGTTAGGGTTAGCAGTGCACGGTGGCGCGAGTTATGGTTGCTTATGTTACCATAACTGCCGAATTTCAGGGGTTTTTCGGTTTTACTTTGAACCATAACGTCCCTTTAACAAAGTTTTTTCACTGAATTTCATAGGTTTTTAGTAGCGCAACTTAACCATAACGTCCCTTTAACAAAGTTATTTTATTGAATTTCATAGGTTTTTAGTAGCGCAACTTAACCATAACGTCCCTTTAACAAAGTTATTTTACTGAATTTCAGAGGCTTTTAGTAGCACAACTTAACCATAATATCCCTGACTTCATATACATGTAACATAGAACATACTAACCCCCTCGTAGTGATTTTCATGTCCGTGGACTGCCGCCATGTCCGCGGACATATCAAAAATCTGAGCGTGGTGAATGTAAATTTAAATAGTGTGCCCCATTTCCCCTATGAAGTTGGCTCTGAAAAGAGCCGGTTTTTTTTTGTTTTTTTTACAGATGCTTGACAGACACCTGTTATTTTGTATTTTTTTTCTTGTTTTTTTATCTTACTTTACTCCTACAATCTTCACATAACCTTCTCCAAAGCAACCCTTACATTCCAAAATAGAAAGGCATTTCCCGTAAAAGATAAAGAAATGCCATCTTCTTTAAAATTAACAGCATTACTGGCATCAATATTCTCATTATTACAGAAGAACATACCAGCTCTAAGCATGAAGGCACACATGCCTCGGTTGATGACACACCTAGCAATGTTTTGCTGAGGACAAAAAACTGAACTATTGTCCCATATTGCCCTAGGTAGTAATCCAGAAAAAATTACTTTTGCATTTGGAAGGATCTTCATTACGGCTTGAACCAAGCGTTCCAAATCAGCCAACAAAGTAGGGGCACTGACGTTGCCCGAATTGAAAGCACCATAGTGCCAAACTACCACATGCGGACTGTTCATCGTGGCCATATCCTCACAAACTTGTACAATTCCCTGTACATTGCAATCAGGCACAGTGCTCCACACCACCTCCACTCCTTTCACATCAAAGTTCTTTGCAACATGCCTGCATTGAGCGTACTGTTGTAAACCATACACAAACATATCTCCAAGCACCAACACCCTAACTTTCTCTACTTCTGCCATCTTCACCACACACAGTCTCTTTCAACACAAATCCACAACCTCGACATCTGATTGGCTGATCCATACAGTCTTCTTTCCATGTTGGATTTCCTGGAAAAACCCGGATGTAGCACGCCCTGTCCACGAACAGCCGCGGTGTCCGCGGACGGCATCCACTTTACTCTCTGTGCCATTCCCTCAATGCATACAGCTAAGCAATCACACAATACGAATAATGTCCTCAGAACAGCCCCATGTTGTGAATTTTCGAACATTTCAGGAGAATTATCATTTCATTATTCAACATATTAACATTACAAATATTATACTTTCATCTTGTACTCTGCACACAATGCTATGTTTCTCCATTAGTAGCTCAGTATACTAGATAGAATCCCATAATACAATGCTATTTATATCAATGCATCATTCAAAGCACTAATAACGGTATGATATTTATTGCAATATCCTTGACACTTTTTTCACAACATTATAATAAAAATCCCTAGTACACAAATTCCATGAAAAGTACATACACATGTGATGTCATCAGTGATTTCATCAATGACATTTGCGATGTCATCTTTGATGTCCTTGGTGTTAGTCTTAGCAGTGCACGGTGGTGGCGCGAGTTATTTTTCATAGCTTACCATAACTTGCGATTTTCAGGGGTCTTTCGGCTGTACTTAGAACCATAACGTCCCTTAAACAAACTTTTTTTAATATCACGCAAACAATATACAAACATGGCGTGCAAAAACCAACTTCTCACAGATGGCTTTACACAGAATGTTGCAAAGTAAGAATTTATGCTCTGTAAGCGATATTCAATCAACACTACAGCTAAGTCAATGCCTAGTCTGGGATACTGAAAGAAAACCCTTATTGATATATCTTTATGTCCAGTTCATGAGTTCTGGATGACTACCCCTATATAACACCCCTTTCTTAGAATCCCCCTGACCCCACTGAGCCAAGAAGTAGTTCTGTTTTGCAAGTTTAAAAGGTTTATTTGAGAAATAAAACAAAATATAGATACCACGCTTTTATAATAAATTAAAATTCGATATCGCCCTTATAAATATAATGTTAATCAACAATGGGTAATCTGACACTAGCACACTGCTTTATAATCAATGAGGAGTTGGTGTAGGATGGATAAGGCAGCGAAAATACTTTTATGGTTTCAAATGGATGCAATGTTGAATGAAAATGCAGTACAGAACTAACTAATATGGTTTCACAAGATATCATATGTTCACTTTTCCCCTGGTGGCAATTCACCCCCCCCCCTATATGCAATGCATGGAGATGGAAGTAACACACACAGTTCTCAGGAATGCAATCAAATACAATACGAAATTCAATTCCCACCCCAGCAAGCTTAGAGAAAACAGGTATGAGTTTTAAAACACAGGCCCAAGTGCTTTGAATGTGGTGGCAATGAAGTGAGAAATATGCTGAAAATGCTTTTAATTCCCTTTAGAAGGTTCAGGGTGAGTGAGAGATACTTGGGATGAGCTTGGGCTCACTTTAGCAATGATTCAGGGATGGTTATTAAGAGGCAAACAAATTTTTAGCAAAGGAAAGCAAAAAGCTGCTATCTTTTTACAGGTAAAGAAATCAGGCCAAATCGCAAATCGCGGCAAAATTTGCGAGTGCGTGAATCGTGATTACGGCAAACCAAGTTCCTAGGACAAACGGTTCCAGAGATATGAACGATTTTGTAAAGGTCGTTTTTCGGATTTGAAGTAACTCAAATTGACAGGTGACAGCTTTGAAAATGACAGGTGACACGATTTCTAGGAGACAGTTCTAATCAGATTAAAATAGTTGGATTAAATAATTTTAACTAAGAGCTTATTTCTGTCACAATCTGATGTAAGTACTCACTCCTAGCTTTGAAAGGACTGGACCTCGCCACGGATCGGGTCAGGATTGGCTGCGGTTCCCTCGCCACGACGGTCTCTGCGTGCAGCGCCTGGGTCAGCTCCGCTCTGCTGGGTCTGTCAGGCACCGGTTCTGCTCACAGCGTCTGGGTCAGCTCCCCGGATACAGCGGCCTGTGGTTCTCTGGATCGCTGGTCTGCTTTCGGGGTGTCACTGCTTTCTCTGGGTACAGCACTAATTCTGGATCTTTCTGGCGCAGGGTTTCAGGCCAGAATCAACAGCTCAGCCCGGCAGTGAATAGTCTGCAAATGATTTTGAGGCCTGCTGAAGAGAACTCCGCTTGTGGGTTAGGCCTGTTCTTTACAAATTCTGAAGTAAAGTCTTGGTCTCTGAAGATTGATGGATTGAAGTCTGAAGTCTCCCGGCAGAGCGTCCCGCGGAAAGTGAAAAAGGGATCTCCACTTGTCCTGCACTCTCTGCTTTTATGTGTTTAGAAAGTGGGTGTGTGCGCAGCATCGCTAAGCCAGCCCCTCTGTCAATTTATCATTGGACAAGCTTTCCTTTCTCCCTTGATTGGGGGAAGGATAGTGTGTCAGAGTGATGTCATTTTATGGCCTGCAGAAAGGACACTCCCCTGTCAAATTGCACACAAATCTATATTTGATCCAAATACATATTCTCCCAAATACACAGTTGTTTTTACATCACCTACCCACATCATATATCACATGAGGTAGGCACTGTTCCGACTCTGGCGTTTCTAGGAGCTTGGGTAAAGAAATGGCAACTTATTTTCGATTTTAGTGGGTTATGCAACATTGGTTTTTCATTAAAAATTATACACATATACACGGCCTGTCCATACATACTCCAGTAAATTCCCATGTCTCTAGCTTCAACACAGAGTCTGTAGTATCAATAAATAGCGGGGTTTTGCCCCAGAACATCACACACATTGGAGTTTGGCCTTGAATTGTGGGCAAAGTTTTCATTTTAAGGATCCCCAAATTTCACATTTCTGTCATCTGGTTACCAAGAATTATCAGTGTTTCTGTAAAATATATATTTGCTTTCAATTCAAAGTACTGCAGTGTTTGAGTCCGCCCCCAAAGTTTGGGGATGACAGTGATCACATGTCTCTCCTGGCTGGCAGATCTTTGTTGACAGGAAACAGTCAAAATAACCATATTCTATTCAAGGGAAAAGGTCTTTTGTGTGGGCTCCAGCAAGCTGAGGTCAAGAGACCAGGGGCCACTTTGCATTTGGTTAGCATGACCATGTGATATCCTGGGCTTTCTGAGGTGAGAAGGTTTCCCAGCCTTTTGACCTGTTAATCAAATCAGATTGTCTCTGGGAACAGCAGGTGGTTAGATTTCTAATTAACCCACAGTCTTTTGAAGTCCCCATTGTCACAGAAGGCTGATTAGCTTCTGAAGTAGCAGTTCTCCTGTCAGAGTTTAAACCGCTAGCGCCGCCTTGAGTCCAAAGTGGGTACTGCATGCATTTATTTTTTGGATCAGTCTTGAATTAATGCATTTCAAACAAGAGATTTTACATGGAAGTATATTATCCAGGTTCAGCACATGGCACTGGTGTGGTTCTGCAGTAAAATAATTTTGTGCCCATTGAAGAAATGAATTCCCAATAGTTGTGGGTTGCTTTTGGCAATCAGCATTGCCCCTTTTGCAATGGTTTCAGGCTACTGTGTGTAGCCCAGTGGTGGTTTTAGGCAGTGCCCTTCTGTGCCCACAACATCGGCAAAAATGGGTGGCAGCCTATTCTTCATGCATTTCCCTGTGCATTTTCTGGGAAGTTCTGGCCATCATGATGTTTTCAATGCCAGTAAGGCACAGTTTTTGTGGTAGGGCTCGGATGCATGGGTAAAAACATCCCACAAGCCCCCCCTTCTTGCGATGGCCATTCTGATCCTTCACAGATGGAACTCGCAAGATCTGGGATGTTCTCCTCATCTTCTTCCGGTAGATGGCACAGTTCAGCATCTTTTCAACCATCCGGTTAGATCAATCGGTTCTCCTCGCCGGTCCTGATGGGAATATTGGGCGGTACCCCGAGCCCCTTGGTTCTCTGCTCCCGGTCCTCGGTCGTCCTCCTTGGTCAGTCTCCAGGTTTTCGTTCTCCTAGGACGACAAAGGAAAGCGGCAATACACATTCCTAGACATTTTTCCACCACTATTAATGGTGTGGTGAACATGTACATTTTATGAATCAGAAGATATGAACATATACATTTTCTTTTTTAAATTAGGAGACAAGAACATATATATACCAGGATCACAGAATTTTATATGCTATATGTGGAATATTTTAGGGTTGGAACTGAATTACTCTGGAGCGGCCCTCTCTGAGATTCCAGTGGATTCCTCCAGTTGTTGCAGTGTGTGCCTAGGATGGCAACACTTTAGCTGATTTATATGTACCCAGTTGTCTTCCCCCTCTGTCAAACCACCTTTGGGGATGCGGATCTTGTAGGCCACAGGGGAGATTTTGTCTATAATTTCAAACGGTCCCTTCCATGTAGGCGAGAATTTTCGCTGTTTGGCCTGGTTCCATTGGAAATTGTATAGATAGACCCGATCACCCACCTTATATTCCTTTCGGGTAGTTTTTAAATCATAGTGGGTCTTCCTGTTCTCGGCTGATCTTTCTAGATTCCGCTGAGCATAGGCAAAAGGATGCTGAAGGTGTTTCCTTAAATTCTCCACATACTCATGAGTTGTGGAGGCATTTATCAACGTTTGCTCTTGGGTTCTGTAGAGCAAATGCTGGGGAAGCACCATCTTGCGTCCAGTCATCAACTCAAATGGTGACATTTTAGTTGCAGACGAAGGGGTAGATCTGATGGCCATTAGGACCAGAGGTAGTCGGATATCCCAACTTGGCCCAGAATCTGCCACAAACTTTTTTAAGATGCTCACAATGGTTCGGTTGTATCTCTCTACTGCCCCAGAAGAAGCTGGCCGGTAAGCAATATGTAGCTTTCTTTTGACCCCCAGTATCTCCCACATCTTTGTCATTACTTCACTGGTGAAGTGGCTACCTCTGTCTGACTCAATCCTTTGAGGTAGACCAAAACGGGAAAAGATGTGGTTAATCATCAGGGCAGCTGCTGTTTCTGCCTTGCAGTTTGGTGCCGGGAGACATTCGACCCTCTTGGTAAACAAGCATGTAACGGTCAAAATGTACTTGTTTCCTCTAGACGAGCGGATTACAGGGTCTACAAAGTTGATTTGCAAATCTGACCATGGCAGTGTCATCCCCCTCTTTTGGAGAGGCGCACGTGTGAGGGATGATGGCTGAAATTGCGCACACACAAGACACCCCTTCAAGTATTGGTCGAGGTCCTGCCCCATGTGTGGCCAGTATGCAACCTCTCTTAAGATGTCCAGTGTTGTGTGAAACCCCCTATGACCGGCGGTGGCCGCATCATGGGTGTGACTTAACATCAGGCTTCGGAATGAGGTAGGAACCACCCACTGATCATGGCCAGCTTTGGATTTCCTTACCAGCAAACCGTCTTGGATTCGGAACATTTTTGGACATTTCATCAACACTCTTAGGCCCTCTTTCCCAATGTAATCAGTATCCGTCAGGGGAAAGTTCTCAGGGTCCTCAAGGTGTTGGTAAAACTTACCAATAATTGGATCACCCTTCTGAGCTGTAATTAAATCAGCATCAGGGGTCTCCTTACTCCATTGTGCAGTTGAATGATCATTGTGAGCATTTGTCTGGGACCTAGTGATAGCAGTGACCTGGATTTCCCCCAATATGGACTCTATTTCTAGTAGATCCCCTTGGATGGCCCCGGTTTTGGCCAGCTGATCAGCTAAGTCATTTTCAGTTTTGTCTGGTCCCTCTACTTTGGAATGACCCTTGATATTTTTCCAGTAGATGGTCATCCATTTGATGTGACTTGATCATCAATGTTTTGAATTAACTTCCCATGTTTCAGGGGTTTGTTATTAGCACATAATATGCCTCTGGTTTTCCAGTTGACCAGGTGCTCCACGAACCCGTTCCGTACATAATCCGAATCTGTGATTATGACCAGTTCGTGGAGTTGATGCTGGACAGCAGTGAGGATGGCCTGATGCACAGCCATCAATTCTGCCACCTGACTACTTCGGGGACCAATTTTGTATCCAGCGGAGGGTTCTGGAAACTCCTTCATCCAGGCATTCCCTACGCCGGCCACAAGTTCTTTCTCCCCGTTGTTGTCAACATGGTACGAGCATCCATCCACATAGACAGTGGGCATTCCCTCGCACTTGCCTTCTTCAAAGACTTTGTGTGGGGAATTAAGGTATGCCTCCATGTTGTCCTTGATTTTTAGACTTTCGTCCTCGAGACAATTTTCTCTGGCACAATCATGCAAGTCAGCCAGACCTTGCGCGAGGGGACTCTTCTTGTTTTGGCCATATCTGACCTCCATAGGAAAGCCTTGCATTGACAGAATCCAGGAAGTAATTTGGGAATTACTCACATTTCCGGCCCGGATTCTGTCACTTTGGAGATATTGCAGAGGCTGGTGTGGAGTCTCCACTATGATGTGTTCCCCCTGGATAAACGGGCGGTAATTCTTCAATGCCCACACCGTTGCCAGGAGTGCCTTCTCACAATCGTTGAATTTTTCCTCCACAGAAGATAAAGTTTTGCTCGCATAGGAGATTACTTTATTGACCTTGTCATGCTTTTGGTATAATACTGCCGTCAAGCACGTATTAGAGAACCCTGTCTCCAGGAAGAACTCCTTGTTTCTGACAGGGTAAGCTAGGCAAGGCGTTTGTGAGAGGCTTCTTTTGACTTGTCTTACCGCCTTGGATTGTTCTGGACCCCATTCCCACTTGACCCCCCCCTTCAAGAGATGAATCAGGGGTCTAGTGATCTCTGCGTAGCCTTCAATGAACTTTCTGCTGTAATTAGTCAGTCCAAGGAGGCTCCTTAGTTCCTGCAGAGTTGTGGGGTCTTTCCGTTTCTGGAGTGCTTCCACTTTCTTTTCTTGGGGACAGAGACCCTGAGGAGTAATCTAATGCCCCAAGAAATTAACACGGGTTCTACACCACTGTGCTTTCTGAAAGGAAAGTTTTGCTCTGGCGGCCCTCAACTGTGTCAGAACATAACGGATCTCCGCTATGTGTTCCTCCACAGATGAACTTTTGATGAGGACATCATCTACGTAAGCCAGGTTACCCTTCGCACCCAGGTCGGGCATGGCCTTCTGTAGGAAAATGTTGAATTCATTGCCGGAGTTGAGGTATCCGAAGGGAGTCCGGGTACATGTGTACTGCTGGCCCCCAAAGGTAAAAGCCAGTTTGTATTGGTCCTCCCTACTGACAGGCACGGTCCAGTATCCATTGGTCAGGTCTATTGCTGTGAATACCTGTGACCCCTGAATCTGGGCCAGCCCTTGGTCAATGTAGGGCAGAGGCCATCAGGAAGTATGGACCCGTTTGTTGAGCTCCCTAAGGTTGGCGCAGAGCCTCCACTGGCCGTTTGGCTTCAATATTCCCAGCACCGAATTATAGAAAGTGCTGTGGACTGGACGGATTATTCCCCGGGACTCAAGGTTCTTAATTATTTCAGTAAGGGACTCCATGGATGCGAGAGGCAAGCGATATTGCTTCACAAACACTGGAGTCATTCCAGGGTCCGTGGGAATTGTTGTGGTGTGGATGTTGGTGCGACCACAGTCATATGAGTCTACCGCAAAGAGATCTTGGAAATCCAAGAAAACTTTTGCTTCTGTTCCAGAGTCACGCAGGCATCAGCTAGGTTGACTCTCTCTTCCACCATCTGCCTGAAGCCTGGAAAGACTTCTGGTTTGGCTATCTCAGCAGCCTCCTCCAGCTGGGTGGAGAAGTCCCTGGTCAGAGTGCTGACTTGGACTGGGGGCTTCAGGTGGGAAAGGTGGCCCTCATGGACCTGCAAAATCACCTCATCCCTCCTGAAGTCACAAGTCACATCTTCCTTACCATAAGGGCAAGAAGTGTACACCAGGAAGTTCCCCCCATGCCTTGTGAAAATCCTGTCTGGTGTTGTATTGTCCTCACTGTCACTGTCAAAACAGTCCTTGGGGATCGGTCCTAACAGTTCATTTCCTAAATCAATGGAGAAATGTCGGTCATCAACCGCCATTCCAATAATGGTGCCTGCGGCTAGAGTAATGCTCTTTAAGTCGCTGTTATCCACCTCTATTGGAATGGTGTCATGTTCTATCTTGACTAATGGTGTTGGGTTTACCCCTAACCCTTGCTGTTGGAGAGAAGCATTTAGATGGATATAAGCATCAGGGTTTTTCAATTTGTGTCCTCTTTTAACTTTCACTTCCAGGGAGAATTGTCGGGTCCTTTCTGGAATGGTGACTTCCTCTTTGATCTGAATTTGAACTGCATAAGGTAGCAATTGAGCTGACCTAAATACTTTTTCTGGATCCTCAAAGCCCATGGAATTATCCGCTAATCGGGACCAAGCTTTGAAGTTTATTAGGTCCAAACTAATGGCAAAGCGATTGAGAATGTCACTGCCTAAGTAAAAGGCGGCAGTGACGTCTTGCACGACCCAACAATTATGGACTATGCTCTTGTTGCCAATGGAGATTTTGAGCATACACCTGCTTGCCAGGAGATGTTTGGAATTAGGTGCTTCCAGGTCCATTTCCCATTTGTCTATCAGTTTGAATGTGGGAATGGCTGGATCTTTTGGGAGTTGGCAGAACATGGCTTCGCTGATGAAGCTCTTACCGTTGTTCACACACACTCGAGCGAGAACAGAGTCCTTCCCATCATTTAACTGAACAGGGATGAACAACTGCTCTCCAATTTGCTGAATATCAGCCAGGCTCTGAGCTGATTTCACATCTTTCTGGACTATAGGAGTGGGAGTTTCTGATTGTGGATTAGTAAAGAATTTCAGGGTGTTTCCGTCCAGTGTGGAATACCACCTTAAACTGGAAGGAAGGTTGATTTTCAGAAATAGAGAGGACCCCCCATCACCAGTCTGTTGTCCTACTGCTATTACTGTCACGTCTGGAGTTTGGTTGTTCTGGAAGTGAAATTCTACTTCGTCAGATTTTTGTTCAACCATGTGGCAGGTGCCGTTTAAACTAACGTGGTTGACACTCTGTTTTAATTTTATTGGTCGGCGAGTCTGGGTCCAGAGGACCTTGTTTACGCAATCTATTAGGGGTGACAACCTTCTCAGGAGTTCATTCCCTAGTAAACAAGGGGTGCCCCCTGGAGTCACTACTATGACCGGGTGTTTCACCTTGTGTCGCCCAATTTTAATGTCCAAGTCTGCAGTCCCCTCAACGGAAATTTCCTTCCCGTCAAAGTTCTGCAGTTGTCCAGGAAGAGAGGTGAGAGGAATTCGGTAATTCTCCCCCCTTCCTGCATTTAGTTCCTCAAAGGCCCTTTTGGACAGAAGGGTAGCTTGGGATCCAGTGTCCACCAGTGCCAAAATTGTACCCTGCCCCTGTACTTGTACCGGGGCATAGTATCTTCCCTCCTTCTCCTCAAGGGGGCACAGATAATGCACATTTTTGGACAACTGGTGGGCTAACTTTCTGGTTTTGGACATTGCTAGCGAAGAGATTTGGGCAGAATTCTGTGGAGAGCCTTGGGAATCTGAAAGAAAAAGTTGGCAACTGGAGATCAGAGCCATTGTGGGTTCCCCTGGTTCCGATTCTGGGCCGCCCCCCCCTTTTTGGAGGCAGTGACCAGGATGGGTTTGAACCAGGGGATTTCGGTATTGTCGGTTCTGGGATGAGATGATGGGCGGCGGTAGCTCAGTCTCCACATCTCCCCAGTCTGAATTGACATCCCTTGGGACCCATTTTTCCTTGGGAGGAGATCCCCCATCTCTGAAGGAGAAGATCCTTTTCCCAGGATCTTCTGAGGATCCCTCTTCCTCAAATTGGAAGACCTGTACCTCCTCCACAAAGTGGGTCTGTTTGGGTCCTTTGTTTCTCCTACCCCCCCTCTGCTCCTTGGGAGGCAGGCTTTCAGGGGTAGGAGATTTTGTTTCTGGTTCCTGGTTTTCCAGGGGCTGTTTACAAGTTGGGAAGGAGGCTTCCTCCAAGGCTTTACACCCCCCCTTCCCCTTGTGCCTCCTCCCTGGGAACCGGTGGGTTATCGGGGTGCTGCCCCCGTCATTGTTCTGGAGCACCCGGTCCAGAGTTTGGGGCATTCTGCGGTGGCATGCTCATCTGAGGGTTCTGTTGAGCCCTCAGTATGTGACCCAGATCTCGTGCCATATTTTGGACCTGGTGCTCAAGTTGTGAAACCCGCTCAGGCTGATACAGGGCTCTATTTTCTCCCCTCGGCTGATCCCTGGAAGGGTAGCTATCCCTTCTCTGGTAGTACCCCTGGTTGGGAAGATTTTGGTACCCCTCTACCCTTGGCCTCCTCTCTCCCGGATTAGGTTGTCTGGGCTCAGGGAATTGGGGAAAGAAGGATGGATGATTTTGGGGCTGGAAATTGGGTGGATACCTGGGGAAAAAGTTCTGCCCCGGATTTGGAGAATTTCTGCCCTGCTGTGGGAAGTTGGGAGGGAAGTTCCCTGGGTTAGGTGCTTGGCTGGATCCCCCCCCTTGGGCTGGAGGAGTCCACACATAACCCAGGATTGGTCGGTTTCCCTTGTAGCGGGGACTTACATAGTCAGGGGAGCAGGGGACCCCATTTGTGGGACTACCTCCTCGGCTCCCTGTCTTTGACTGGCCCGAGGGCCTTCTGGGCTGTGAATTATTTGGTGCAGGCAGGTTTTTAGGCCCCCCCCATCTCCAAATCTAAAACAGGGGCAACCTTTACCTCTGCCACCTTGGCAGCAGCAGGGGTGCTGTTGGTTTTGGGGTTTTTCGGCGCATTTTTATTATTTTCAATGGGCTTCTGCACCTCATAGATCCAGGTAGCCTGTTCAATGACCCAGTCTAAAGATCTTTTCTCATGAAAATCTCTCACGAGCTGGGTCATTATGTATTTGGGTAAGGGATGGAAAAACTTATTGATAAATTCTCTGCTATCCGTGCGCACCCTTCTGGTGGTCTGCGCAAAAGCACGCTTTAATTCTTGCACAAACTCTTGTGGGGCCTGAACCTCCCCACATTGCAAATTGTAGGCTGCCTTGCTAGCCTCTTGAGGATTTCTGTGCACAGAAAAATGTTTCAAGATGGCCGCCCTGTATGTGGACCACCTTGAATGGTTTTGATCCTCCAGCCCCGCAAAGAAACTGGAGTATTCTGGTGAGAAGGTCCACTTTACATATTGAATACAGCTTTGGCTGTCCTTCAAATGGAAAGTCTCCATCATTTGCTCATAGAGCTCCAAGTGTTCCCAAACAGAATACTTGGCGTTCTTATGATAAGGCGTGATGACACTCCTAATTGCCTTTATTTGTTTCAATGGTTCCTTAAGCAAGGCCCTTTTTTGCCTTATTGGCCTTCTTGGTTCGGGTAACCCTGGTCCATTCATCCTCCGACTCAGAAGCGCTACTCCCAGAGGTGCCCGTCTGATCTTCTAGGTTTTACCGGATTCTGCGAGCCTGGGAATGGCCGGCAGAATGTGGGGACCTGGTCTCCTGTGTCCTGTGACGCTCAGAGGAGTCTTCAGATCCCTCCTTGCTACCAGGATTTGCTGGGTATCCCCCCACTGACCTAACTGGGCAGAGGTTTTCAGGATGCCCTTAGTGGGCCTACTCTACTGGGGCTCCCCACTAAATTGCACTGTGCTTGGGTGCCCATACCCGGATGCCCGCCCATCCATTCCTGGGAGGTACTGGCCTATGAGCCCCATACTTCTAGCTGGATAGTAATCTGCCATCCCCGTGGCCCTGGGCTCATGTGCGCGAGGGGACATGGGGGTGGCAGAGTCCAGGGACTGGGAGAGATGAAGGCCTCTGGTACTAGGGCTCCTGAGGTTATGCTCAGGAGTTTCTCTTTCCCAGCGAACCTCATCTCTATCCGCCCATTCTTCCTGTTGCAATGCAAGAGCCTGCGCTTTCAGTTGCTCAGTTAAGGCCTTACTAGACTCTATCAGTCTCTCCTGCATGGCTACCTGTTGCTGGAGCCTATCATTGTGCTGACAGAGAGCCTCATTTTCTCTCTGTGCCTCCTGATTGGTCCTGGAGTACTGGGCCAGTCTCTGCTGCAGGAGGGTTACCTCCTGAGCTCTGTCCCTATTGGCCTGCTCCTTTCTTGCCAGAGCATCCTCCACCCTCCTGGTGTGCTCTAACAAGTTCTGGTGTTCTTTTTGGAGGTCACCCAGTCCCTGGAGGGCCAGGTGATTTTCTTCCATTTTCCTTTTTAAGTGGCAGACTTCCTGGCCTAAGGTATCCCTTTCCTACTAAGAGCCTGCATCTGTGCCGCCAGGTCGTCCCTTTGCCTTTGGAAGGCACCAGCTTTCTGGCGCTCCTGATCAAACTCTGCCTGGGTATCCAGGTCTTTCAGAATCAATGTATTGCTTTCCTCTTTCTCTCTGTCTAATCGAATTTGCAGGGTGGCTACCTGCTCTGTGCATGCCCTGTTGAAGTCCAGTTGTTGCTGCAGCTTTTTCTGGCTCTGCAGAAGGGAGTCCAAACCTTCTTGGTACTCCTTCTGCAAGGCCAGAAATCTGGTATCCTGGTCAGCCTTTTCCTGTTGCAGTATATCCATGTCCTCTTTTATTTTAATGATATACTGCCTACTATCATTTTCTGACTCCTGGCTCCTCTGCAGCCTCTGCTCAGAAGAGCCCAGGTCAGATTGGGCCTTTTCTAACGCCATCTGTTGCCTAATTGCCAGATCTTGGCCTTCAGCATATTTGTCGTGCATGGCTCCCATATATAGATACAAATATGCCGCTATCCTAACCATCTTGTCGTGTTCATCTTTAACTTTAGGAGCCATGTATAATTCACTCAGGGCCACATGTAATGGACCCTGATCTCTCCATGTATCTGACCCTGTTTCAGTGACCTCTTGCGCGATTGCCTGCAACCAGACCGTTTGGTCCTGATGAGTCCACTCACCTCTCACAAATAGCTTATGTAAGAAGTGCTCTCTGGCTATTTTCATATCTACCAAGGTCGTCATTCTGGAATTTGAGTTCCTTCCTGACTTACAGAAGTTTGTATTTTATTTTGCAAAACAGACCGTTTCCTTAGAGTGTTCCTTTGAGGGATGCTTTCAGAGTGTAAAACAGCGTGGTGATCTAACCGGATATGTGTATCTGGTCAGTTGGCACACTGTATTAATCTGCACAAGTGGTAAATCTAACCCAGAATATCCCGGCTCGAGCCCCCACTGTTGTAAACGATATTCAATCAACACTACAGCTAAGTCAATGCCTAGTCTGGGATACTGAATGGAAACCCTTATTGATATATCTTTATGTCCAGTTCATGAGTTCTGGATGACTAGCCCTATATAACACCCCTTTCTTAGAATCCCCCTGAACCCACTGAGCCAAGAAGTAGTTCTGTTTTGCAAGTTTAAAAGGTTTATTTGAGAAATAAAACAAAATATAGATACCACGCTTTTATAATAAATTAATAATCGATATTGCCCTTATAAAATAATGTTAATCAACAATGGGTAATCTGACACTAGCACACTTCTTTATAATCAATGAGGAGTTGGAGTAGGATGGATAAGGCAGCGAAAATACTTTTATGGTTTCAAATGGATGCAATGTTGAATGAAAATGCAGTACAGAACTAACTAATATGGTTTCACAAGATATCATATGTTCACTTTTCCCCTGGTGGCAATTCACTCCCCCCCTATATGCAATGCAAGGAGATGGAAGTAACACACACAGTTCTTAGGAATGCAATCAAATAAAATACGAAATTCAAATCACACCCCAGCAAGCTTAGAGAAAACAGGTATGAGTTTTAAAACACAGGCCCAAGTGCCCAATGTGGTGGCAATGAAGTGAGAAATATGCTGAAAATGCTTTTAATTCCCTTTAGGAGGTTCAGGGTGAGTGAGAGATACTTGGGATGAGCTCAGGCTCACTTTAGCAATGATTCAGGGATGGTTATTAAGAGGCAAACAAATTTTTAGCAAAGGAAAGCAAAAAGCTGCTATCTTTTTACAGGTAAAGAAATCAGGCCAAATCGCAAATCGCGGCAAAATTCCCGAGTGCGTGAATCGTGATTACGGCAAACCAAGTTCCTAGGACAAACGGTTCCAGAGATATGAACGATTTTGTAAAGGTCATTTTTCGGATTTGAAGTAACTCAAATTGACAGGTGACAGCTTTGAAAATGACAGGTGACACGATTTCTAGGAGACAGTTCTAATCAGATTAAAATAGTTGGATTAAATTATTTTAACTAAGAGCTTATTTCTGTCACAATCTGATCTAAGTATTCACTCCTAGCTTTGAAAGGACTGGACCTCGCCACGGATCGGGTCAGGATTGGCTGCGGTTCCCTCGCCACGGACGGTCTCTGCGCGCAGCACCTGGGTCAGCTCCGCTCTGCTGGGTCTGTCAGGCACCGGTTCTGCTCACAGAGTCTGGGTCAGCTCCCCGGATACAGCGGTCTGTGGTTCTCTGGATCTCTGGTCTGCTTTCTGGGTGTCTCTGCTTTCTCTGGGTACAGCACTGCTTCTGGATCTTTCTGGCGCAGGGTTTCAGGCCAGAATCAACAGCTCAGCCCGGCTGTGAATAGTCTGCAAATGATTTTGAGGCCTGCTGAAGAGAACTCAGCTTGTGGGTTAGGCCTGTTCTTTACAAAATCTGAAGTAAAGTCTTGGTCTCTGAAGATTGATGGATTGAAGTCTGAAGTCTCCCGGCAGAGCGTCCCGCGGAAAGTGAAAAAGGGATCTCCACTTGTCCTGCACTCTCTGCTTTTATGTGTTTAGAAAGTGGGTGTGTGTGCAGCATCGCTAAGCCAGCCCCTCTCTCAATTTATCATTGGCCAAGCTTTCCTTTCTCCCTTGATTGGGGGAAGGATAGTGTGTCAGAGTGATGTCATTTTATGGCCTGCAGAAAGGACACTCCCCTGTCAAATTGCACACAAATCTATATTTGATCCAAATACATATTCTCCCAAATACACAGTTGTTTTTACATCACCTACACACATCATATATCACATGAGGTAGGCACTGTTCCGACTCTGGCGTTTCTAGGAGCTTGGGTAAAGAAATCGCAACTTATTTTCGATTTTAGTGGGTTATGCAACATTGGTTTTTCATTAAAAATTATACACATATACACGGCCTGTCCATACATACTCCAGTAAATTCCCATGTCTCTAGCTTCAACACAGAGTCTGTAGTATCAATAAATAGCGGGGTTTTGCCGCAGAACATCACACAAATTGGAGTTTGGGCTTGAATTGTGGGCAAAGTTTTCATTTTAAGGATCCCCAAATTTCACATTTCTGTCATCTGGTTACCAAGAATTATCAGTGTTTCTGTAAAATATATATTTGCTTTCAATTCAAAGTACTGCAGTGTTTGAGTCCGCCCCCAAAGTTTGGGGATGACAGTGATCACATGTCTCTCCTGGCTGGCAGATCTTTGTTGACAGGAAACAGTCAAAATAACCATATTCTATTCAAGGGAAAAGGTCTTTTGTGTGGGCTCCAGCAAGCTGAGGTCAAGAGACCAGGGGCCACTTTGCATTTGGTTAGCATGACCATGTGATATCCTGGGCTTTCTGAGGTGAGAAGGTTTCCCAGCCTTTTGACCTGTTAATCAAATCAGATTGTCTCTGGGAACAGCAGGTGGTTAGATTTCTAATTAACCCACAGTCTTTTGAAGTCCCAATTGTCACAGAATGCTGATTAGCTTCTGAAGTAGCAGTTCTCCTGTCAGAGTTTAAACCGCTAGCACCGCCTTGAGTCCAAAGCGGGTACTGCATGCATTTTTTTTTGGATCAGTCTTGAATTAATGCATTTCAAACAAGAGATTTTACATGGAAGTATATTATCCAGGTTCAGCACATGGCACTGGTGTGGTTCCGCAGTAAAATAATTTTGTGCCCATTGAAGAAATGAATTCCCAATATTTGTGGGTTGCTTTTGGCAATCAGCATTGCCCCTTTTGCAATGGTTTCAGGCAGCCTATGGTGTAGCCCAATGGTGGTTTAAGGCAGTGCCCTTCTGTGCCCACAACATCGGCAAAAATGGGTGGCAGCCTATTCTTCATGCATTTCCCTGTGCATTTTCTGGGAAGTTCTGGCCATCATGATGTTTTCACTGCCAGTAAGGCACAGTTTTTGTGGTAGGGCTCGGATGCATGGGTAAAAACATCCCACAGCTCGTTCACAGTGAAGGTCAGCTGCTTCCATTTTTTTCTCGGGCCCCGGAGATGCTCACGAAGCGGACTATAAGGTTGTATTGTGTTTTGACCTTGACAGACAGAGATTGTGATGAAAGACTTCTCTTGAAGGAGTGTTGCTAAAACGTAAGAGAAGATAAGGATGAAATTTCTGAAACGAAACCACTTTTATATATTATATCACTATGCGAAAGATCGTTCGCACACGCGGAGTCGTATTTTGGGACTGCGCTACTCATAGACAATGGAAATTGCAATTGTACTGTAAGTAACCCTTTAGAGTATTTTATTCCAAATATAATTACAATAGCGTAGCATTAAAGACCGCTCAAGTTGAACTTGTTTGTTGAAAATGGCATAATGTTTTCTACCACGCACTATCACCGCCAAATTGATCCCCTGTCGTTTAGAGGGCTCGGAAAAAGGCAGACGACACAGGGTGGGTTAATAGAAATAATTTAACCGGTCTATAGGCGGTCAAGAGCTCTACTCGCTGTGCCACTTCACTGTAGCCTGTCAAGTGGCGCAGCGAGTACAACGCTCGCTTTGACATCCGTGCACAGCTTGCTAACGCAAGTTCGAATCCCGGCAAGGCCAAACTCAGCCTTTCATCCTTCCGTGGTCGATAAATGAGCACCACACACTGTGGTTAATAATAAGCACCGCTTAGATACCTTACGGTTCTTAGCGCTATATGAATGGGAAAATATTATTTTATTATTAACATACTACGTTGCACTATCTTCGATAGCAAATAGTTTCACGCCCTAATAAATAAAATGATGATATTTAATGAAGATCGGCTGGTGAGACTAGTTTATGTTTTTTAAAACAGGTATGTGGCCCCATTTCGCCTATATCACGATTTACAGAGTCCAGCGGATGGGGTTTTCAACTGCCAGGTGCAGGTCCAAATATGCAACTTCATGTCCCTCACCATTTTATGGGACCAATATGCCCTTACGCAGTACTAGCGGCTACAAACAACATACCAACCAATAGGGTGGTCTAATGGCTCGTTGTTGGAGCAACCTTCCGATTATCAGAGCGACCATTTACTGCTTTTATCATAAACCAACAGCCTATCTACCGCAAAGGAACAATGCGTGGCTCAAAATAAACTTTTGCTGATCAACAGCAGAGACAATGGCAAATCGCTGAATATTCACTAAACATTTCATGTGAAATAAATGTACTTTACCAAATGTACAATCCTGCTGTTTACTTTTAAACCACAGTTTCATATTCCGAATTGTGGCGCACTGAGTTGTAAGCTGATCTAACACCCTCTGCACCACAAAGGAACATCGCGTGCCTCAACATGAACTTTTGCAGATCGACAACAAAGACAAATGCAAATTGCTGAATATTCTCTAAACATTTGATGTCAAATAAATGTACTTTACAAAATTTACAATCTTGCTGTTTGCTTTTAAATCACTGCTTCATATTCCGAATTGTGGCGCGCTGTGTTGTGACATAATATGTGTTGTCTTCCGGGTTCTGTGTAAAGTCACTTAGTACTGCAGAGGACTGGGCGCGTTTGATGACGCACCCTGTAATGTCACGGAGAGAGGCGGGGAATATGAATGCTTTGATAATATCAGGCTTAGGGGCGGGAGATATGATTTAGTGTCGCAAAAGCAAGTCAGCCAGGTCAATAGCGCCAGTCATAGGATTATCACATAATGTCGGCGCACACCAGCCGGATTTATCGTTTCTTTAGTGGACAAAAAGTCGGTTGACGCCCATAGGAAATTGTACTATTAGCGGACAAAAGGAGTGGTCTTAAAACACTTTCAGCCTGACAACGAACAATACAAACAACGTTCTCAGAACACCCCCATTTTGTGTAATTGCAACCATTTCGGGACACCGCGAGTGTTCTTAGAACACATTCAACTAGACAGATTACAATATGGACAGCGTCCTGAGGACACCCCCAGTTTGTGTATTTACGAACAATTAAGTACACCGCGAGTGTTCATAGCTCATTTTTACCTTCCTTGCGAACAAAAATGACACATACTCCGTCCTCTAAACACCCCACCATTTAGTTTATTTACAAAATGTCAGAACAGCCGTGTTCTCCGCTGACAAATCGAACGCAACAAAAACGTCTAGCACATAAAAAGACAAAACATTGAACCTATCTCATACTCCCCCACCCTCCCCAAACACTCTTACACACCAACACACGGCACTAAATACAATTTTTTATCCACGTTTCACCGCGCTTCACCGCGCTGTATGCGGTCGACGGCGAATTCAAGATGGCGGGCGCCACAGAATATCTGACGCGCTCCACGCCCCTCGCCGTCCAATCAGCGAACACGTCGCATGTCCGCGGACATGACGCAAGGCCATGGGCCAATCGGGGTGCTGTCCGCGGAGCGAACAGGGAAGTCCGTCCGCGAAGCGAACACAGATATCACTATTTTTTTTGCCTTACATTTTGGTCATTTTTTTAAAAACTATTTGACGGATTTACACCAAATTTGCAAAAGCACGCTTTCGGGACCAGGCCGCCACTCCTGCCGCAATTTTGGTGTAAATCCGTCAAGTGGTTCGGGCTGTAGCCGTGCGCAAAATTTTTTCCCATTCAGTCTATGGGAAAAAAAAAAAGTTTTGGGACCCCCCCTATAACTTCCCCCCCCCTGGACGAATCCTCACCAAACTTTGCAAAATTCAGAGTGGGCCATATACTTTTTTTCCAAAGTTTGGTGAGGATTCGTCCAGGGGGAGCGAAGTTATAAGCCACCCAAAAAGTGCTCTTCCTATGGAAACACCAACTTAACCATAACTACATGGCCACTACCGTGGCCATGTAATATATATATATATATATATATATATATATATATATATCAAATCATAACTTGCACTCTCTTACACATAAAATCTCTCATATAATAAATTCCGATCTCGCAAGATCAGAATTTACAACATCAAATAGAATTAGAAACAAAGAACATCAGTCAAGCAGGACCATCCACGCCCCGCATGATCAGACAAAACAGCGCGAGAAAACTTCCTTCTCACAAAGAGAACAAGCTAAGAATGGGAATCAGAGTTATGAGCTCCCCTCAGTCACAAACCTCGCCAACACCGGGGAAGTGCTGCACGCGGCCTCACCAAGAAGCAGGAGCAATACGGTCCAGAGCAGTGCAGGTTTCCTTCCCACCTAGATCACCCAGCATGTGCAGCAACTTTACAAGCCTCCCTCACTGGGAATATGAACAACACTGTCAGCAGCACTACAACTTCCCTCGTCCACTCACAGCACATATCCTCCATCACAAACAGAACAGGCGAGGGGTGTGCGGCCACTATGGGCTAATTCACAGAGCGTTACCCAATGGAGTGATTCCATTATAAAAACGCTTCTGTGAATTGGCCCCTCTGTCTTTCCCATACACATCGAACAAGTAAATCCAGCAGTAGTTTGTGCCTTTTTTTAATTAAAGTGGGCGGACATGTTTTTCCTGATCAGAGCCAACACGGATGTTACGTGGCATACCCAGGAGTCATTTATTAAAATATTGCATCAAAATAATGAATGGTATAAGAGCTTTCAGAAAAATTCAATAAAAAGCCTTAAAACATCGGTTCTATAGACAGGTGACATATTTTAATGGTAGCCATTTCATACAACATAAATCATCAGGCCTGTCTCAACATGTTTTGCAATCATTGGCACTGTAAAACCCATGTTCATGCCAGTAGTGCTCAAAGACTATCAGAAGGCCGGTCAGAACCTTTATGACAGCCCTGCCCCCGGCACACTGCTTTTGCTTACAGCATATCAAGAGGCCAGTCGCAACAATATATCCAATTGTTGAGCCCCTTGTCATACTTTTTGTGCACTACGAACATCATGTGGCCAGTCCCAATAGCATATGCTATCGCTGGCCCACTTTACTTATGCTGCTTGTGGCCAAACAATATCATGCGGCCAGTCACAATACCATATGCTATCGATGGCCCACTTTACTTATGCTGCATTTGGCCAAAGAATATCATGCAGCCACTCACAATAGCATATGCTATCGCTGGCCCACTTTACTAATGCTGCTTGTGGCCAAACAATATCATGCGGCCAGTCACAATAGCATATGCTATCGCTGGCCCACTTTACTGATGCTGCTTGTGGCCAAACTATATCATGCGGCCAGTCACAATAGCATATGCTATCGCTGGCCCACTTTACTGATGCTGCTTGTGGCCAAAGAATATCATGCGGCCAGTCACAATACCATATGCTATCGCTGGCCCACTTTACTTATGCTGCATGTGGCCAAAGAATATCATGCAGCCACTCACAATAGCATATGCTATCGCTGGCGCACTTTACTGATGCTGCATGTGGCCAAAGAATATCATGCGGCCAGTCACAATAGCATATGCTATCGCTGGCCCACTTTACTTATGCTGCTTGTGGCCAAAGAATATCATGCGGCCAGTCACAATAGCATATGCTATCGCTGGCCCACTTTACTTATGCTGCTTGTGGCCAAAGAATATCATGCGGCCAGTCACAATAGCATATGCTATCGCTGGCCCACTTTACCCATGCTGCTTGTGGCCAAAGAATATCATGCGGCCAGTCACAATAGCATATGCTATCGCTGGCCCACTTAACTTATGCTGCTTGTGCCTAAAGAATATCATGCGGCCAGTCACAATAGCATATGCTATCGCTGGCCCACTTTACTGATGCTGCTTGTGGCCAAAGAATATCATGCGGCCGGTCACAATAGCATATGCTATCGCTGGCCCACTTAACTTATGCTGCTTGTGCCTAAAGAATATCATGCGGCCAGTCACAATAGCATATGCTATCGCTGGCCTACTTTTCTCATGCTGCTTGTTCCTAAAGAATATCATGTGGCCAGTCAAAATAGCAAATGCTATCGCTGGCGCACTTTACTTATGGTGCTTGTGCCTAAAGAATATCATGTGGCCAGTCAAAATAGCATATGCTATCGCTGGCCCACTTTCCTTATGCTGCTTGTGCCCAAATAATATCATGTGGCCAGTCACAACAGCATATGCTATCGCTGGCCCACTTTACCCATGCTGCTTGTGCCCAAAGAATATCATGCGGCCAGTCACAACAGCATATGCTATCGCTGGCCCACTTTACTTATGCTCCTTGTGCCTAAAGAATATCATGCGGCCAGTCAAAATAGCATGTGCTATCGCTGGCCCACTTTACTTATGCTGCTTGTGCCTAAAGAATATCATGCGGCCAGTCACAATAGCATATGCTATCGCTGGCCCACTTGGCCCACTTTACTTATGCTGCTTTTGCCTAAAGAATATCATGCGGCCAGTCACAATAGCATATGCTATCGCTGGCCCACTTTACTTATGCTGCTTGTGCCTAAAGAATATCATGCGGCCAGTCACAATAGCATATGCTATCGCTGGTCCACTTTACCCATGCTGCTTGTGCCCAAAGAATATCATGCGGCCAGTCACAATAGCATATGCTATCGCTGGCCCACTTTACTTATGCTGCTTGTGCCTAAAGAATATCATGCGGCCAGTCAAAATAGCATATGCTATCGCTGGCTCACTTTCCTTATGCTCCTTGTGCCTAAAGAATATCATGCGGCCAGTAACAACAGCACATGCTATCGCTGGCCCACTTTCCTTATGCTCCTTGTGCCTAAAGAATATCATGCGGCCAGTAACAACAGCACATGCTATCGCTGGCCCACTTTACTTATGCTGCTTGTGCCCAAAGAACATCATGAAACCAGTGACAAAAATATAGGCCAGTTTAAACCCCTTTATCATGATGCTTGGGCCCAAAGAATATCAAGTGACTAGTCAAAACAATAATTTATTGAAATGCTGCCCCCTTGGCTATCGTGCCAAAGAAAATCAGAATGATGATCTAAACGATCAGGTGGTGTCCATACTCCTGAGATACGTGGGTGTACAGATCATCTGGGGTGGTGACATGAATTTTATTTTAGACCCTGCCGTGGACAGGACTGGCTCTGCCCCCAGACCCTTAGCGAGCGCAGCGCGCAGGCTCTTGACACACTGCAAGTCACTGGATATCCTGGACAGTTGGAGAGCTCTCCATCCGTTAACGCGGGAATACACGTATTATTCATCGGTACATGACAGCTCTTCTAGAATTGATCTGATCCTACTGTCGGCCCAACTCATTGGTGGGGTTTCAGATATTCGTATACTTGCACGAACTCTGTCTGATCACTCACCGGTCGTACTGATCATTAACATGGGCTTCCAAGCCCCCAGCATGAACACTTGGCGCTTTAAATCGGCCGCCCTGCAAGACATCGTTTTCAAGGCAGACATTCTGTCGGATATTCGGTCCTACTTTGAATTCAACTCGCCACAGGACACCACACGGGGGGTCCGCTGGGACGCCTTCAAGGTTTTCATTCGGGGGGCAGCCATCTCTAGGGAGTCCGGGGTTCTCAAGTCCATTAGGGCCTCCCTGTCGCGATCTGAAGCCAAATTGCGAGATCTTGAGCGGGCCCACCCCACCTCTGTTGACCCTGTCATCCTTTCCCAGATAAGTGAGGAACTGAAGCTGTTCAACGAGCAGGCCGGCAGGGAGGTTCAGTACTTTAGCCGACCTCAGGCGGCGCGGAGATACGGTGAGGGGGACAGACCTGGCAAAACTCTGGCCGCCCTGGCCAGGGGGGAGTGGGGGCCAGCCCAAATCACCTGCGTCAAAGGTAGCAACGGGTCGACCCAGTGGTCGGACCAACATATTTTAGAGACCTTCACGGACTTTTACTCCGAACTGTACTCGCAGCCACCCGAACATAGCGAATCGCAGATGCGCGAGCTCCTTGCCCAGATCCCCACCACTGTCGTCTCCCATGCTACAAGGGAACAGCTAGATTCCCCCTTCACCCTGGACGAAATAGTGGAGGCCATTTCCAGCCTTCCGAAGGGTGGAGCACCGGGCCCCGACGGGCTTACGGCCGAATTCTTTCAGGAGCACGTGGCCATATTGGGCCCCGAATTGCTTGAGGTCTGGAATGAATCCCTGCGCCTGGGCTCTCTTCCCCCATCCTTACGTGAAGCTGTTATCACGGTTCTCCTTAAGCCTGGCAAGCCGCCCGATGAATGTGGTTCGTATCGCCCCCTCTCACTCATGAACCTAGATACGAAGATCTTCGCCAAGGTGATTGCCAATCGCTTTCTCCCGGTCATGCCTTATATGGTTCACGAGGACCAGTCCGGTTTTGTCCCTGGCAGATCCACATCACACAATATTAGACGGCTGTTCAACGTAATGGCCCGCATAGACCAGAGCGTGAGTGCGGTGGCGGTGACATTGGATGCCCAGAAGGCTTTTGACATGGTTTCCTGGAGATACATGTGGCTGGTTCTGGAAACCATGGGCGTCGGTCCTGGAATGATCTCCTACATCAGATTATTATACACCTCCCCGGTTGCCAGGGTCCGCGTCAACTCTCAAACTTCTACACTGTTTCCACTCTTCCGGGGTACCCGCCAGGGATGCCCATTCTCCCCAATTCTGTTCGCCCTTGCCATCGAGCCTATGGCGGACTTTATCAGGGAACGACACGTGCGCGGGGGAATACCTCTCCGGGGCACCTCCGAGGTGGTCTCCCTTTACGCGGACGATGTCCTTCTGTTCGTCGGGGACCCAGATCTCTACCTCGACCCTCTCCTCCGGGACATCACCCGCATCGGGACTTTTTCAGGCTTCACTATAAATTACACAAAGTCCGAACTTTTCCCCCTCACACACTCCACACTTCACCCGGCCACTGAATACCCGCTCAGGTGGTCTCCCAATGGGATCAAATATCTGGGGGTTCATGTGTCCCTGGCCAGGGAGACCCTTCTGGCTGACAACTATGTGACATTGGCTGCACTGGCCGAAGCCAAACTAGAGCGCTGGCGCTCTCTTCCCTTATCATTAGCCGGGCGGCTGTCGCTGGTCAAGATGATACTGCTCCCTAAGTTCCTGTACACGTTTACAAATGTTCCCATCTGGCCTGGAAATAGTTACTTCACTGATCTGCACAAGCTGTGTGCCCAATTCTTGTGGCATTCCGGCGCGGTGCGGAAAAAGTGGGGTGCTATGTCCCTTCCCTATGATAGGGGCGGGTTCACGGCCCCTGACTTGATGAGCTATTGGACTGCGGCGCAGGCACAATTTGCCACATACTGGTATCCTGGTCCTCCTTCCCGCCCGCATGTCAGGCTTGAAATCATTGCTGCCTCCGGTGCTAACATTATGTCCTTACTTTTACACCCGAAATATGAACCTGACTCTCCCATAGACCCCGTCCAGACCACCTTGTTTGCCTGGAGGCGGATATTCGCTGCTGCCCCCGAGACTCACCCTTACTACAAATGGCTCCCCGCATGGCGGGTCCCCAGTTTGGAGCCCACGAATGACTCAGCCCTGGCACGGCACTGGCGGGACCTGGGTTATCTGGCCCTTACAGACTTTTACCCGGATGGGGTATTCATAACGCCACAGACGTGGAAACCAGCCCACTCGGGCTCGCCACTCGAGCTACTTCAGTATTACCGACTCCGCGCAGCGTTCCGGGCGGCTTGGCCCACTTTCCCCAGCGAACCCCCAGACCACCCTGCCGTCTCCTACATTGCCAACTCCGGGGGGGCGCGGGGAGTGGTCTCATCATTGTACAAACTCCTGCTCACTGCTTCAGCAACACCGCCCCCCAGGGCGAGAGAGGACTGGGCCTCTGAACTGGGGGTTGTTATTTCAGAGCAGCTGTGGGGTAAAATGTGCTCCCACACTAGTAGGGTCTCCCTTAATTTTCGACATCGCACCATGCAGTACAAGCTGCTGAATAGGCTATACTATACGCCACGCAGACTCTCCAAATTCGCCCACTCCGACAAGCGACTCTGCCCCCGTTGTGGGGCGGAAGATGCCGGTCATCTCCACATGTTCTGGGATTGCCCCAACCTGGCCCCATTCTGGGATGAGATTCTTAAGACCATGTCCGCACTCTGTGATGCGGTGCTTGAGCCTGACCCGATGGGGGTGCTGTTTGGTCAGTGGGATGCTGAGGGCGCCAGAGGAGAGGCCAGGCTATTAAATGTATGCTGTGCAATTGCTAAAAAATGTATTCTTCAAAACTGGAACCGCTCGGCACCCCCCACTTTCCAGAAATGGCTGAACTTGGTGACCTGGTCCCGAGACTGCGAGGAGGACTACATTATTACCCTCCCAGGCCGGTCCCGGCCCAAGAACATTTGGACTGCCTTCAACAGCTATCTCAACGCTCTCGATGCTACCTCTTTGGCTGATAGCACGCCCTAGACCCCATTTCTGTACATTGTGCTCCCCAATATGGCACTAAGCTGATCTTTATCTGCAAATGTATGCTACTGTGTGTGAACATCCCAGTGTAATGTACCTTGTCATGTTTAAAGACCATACTCTCGATCTGATGTGTGTGTATGTCAACTGCCACTGCCAGCAAAAATAAAAGTTTAAAAAAAAAAAAAAAAAAAAAAAAGAATGATGATCTAAACGTATGCAAGCACCTGTACAGTAAAACATATTTCAGGCTGTGTTTTGCCCGGTCTCTGACCCATGTTCTAACCGTGCTGCAGTTTCAGACTTTTGGGAAACACTGTATGCTTTTGTGAACCATTCGTCAGGGAACCAACCCCCACTGCAAAGGTTCAGTCAGGTAAAATATCAGGGGTTCTTGACAAATCAAGTGCACCTCTCATTTATCGTCAAGGCAGTTTTGGGTGTTGTGTAGGCCTAGGATTGGTGTTTGACAGGCACGGTCATAATGGTACTACTTGGCCATAAGATGGCAAAACTGGCAGGCGGTGGGAGTACAGGGGCATATAATGGAAGTCCCTGTCAAATGCCATATTGTGCGTATAAAGGAGTATATTGTTGGCTTTGCTAAAGTTTGTTTTAACAGGAATTTAATGCTACCACCAATACATTGGTGAAAATCAAGTGCCTGAAGGGGCACGTGGTTATGACACTGTTGTTATACTATGAGCTGATTTGCAACCTCACTTACGCCGCTACCTTTTAGTGGATTGCTGACAGAAAACAAGGGCAGTGCTGGGCAATGCTGATGGGAGACATCAGAAGGGTTAAATAGAATGCCATTTTAGTCACTGACGCAATGATGTCCACTGGAATTCAGGGTGTTTGCTTTTAGAAAGCAGGAGAAATCTGATCTGGTCAGCGGTTCCTGGTTGCACGTGCGACGTTGAGGCCACTGCTAGACAGAGATAACTGAAGAGGGGAAAGCGTAATGGGTGGTCCCCGCTGCTTGGCGCTGGCTTTGTGCGCTTATTATAAGATTCCTACGGCCCAGCCAAACTGTTTCTTTCTCTTTTTATGCGTTTTGTTTCACATTTTATTATGTGGGCTAGGCCAAGTCATCAATGCTTACTTGAAGCAAATTTCGTTGAAAGGAAACTGGGTGGGCCTTGCCCTTTGCTCCTCTGTGAGATTGTAAAATAAAAGCACGCCAAGCTTCTGAAACTAATTACAAAGCACAAGACTGTTGAGTTAATTGGGCCTAATGCCCCTTCCGTGTGATCTTGGGCGACAGGTCAGAAGCCCAGTGTGGTAGAAACTCCAATTACCCACTCCTTTTGCCACCATTTAAATGACAAACTTGGCGACCAACAGAGCCCAGCTCTCGGTCACACCTGGCACACGGTTTCTTGGTCTTTCCATACAACAGGGAAATGGCAAACACTATCTATTATATTTGCAGACTCTGTTAACGCGTGGATTAGGCACTGTGGCGTGTCTGAGCGCTATCAACATCCAAGTGGTGCTCTTTTCAGAAGTCCCTGGGGACTGGTTAGGCATGCCATTCCAATTTCAAATTGACTTTACATCCAAAAATATTTCACACAACAGGAGGGGGCGCTAGAGGCGGGAGATAGAGTGAACCTCATCAGAATAAATCAAGAGACCTTTTCCTGCAGCCTGCCCCCCTTTTCCTCACGCCCCCTCCTGAGTCTGGAACAAAGTTTATAGTTTAGTTTACAGTTTATTTGGTATACATATAACAAAACAAATGTTTTATATACCGAGATTACACATTATTACAGTATTAAAATACAAGATTATATACCAATTTACTAATAACTCACATTAAAAAACACATTTGATTTCATACGACAGTCTTGAGGTACCCTACATAATTATACAATACAATGTAATATCAATACAATTTTCTTATAAAATGTCACCATAAAATAAATTAGATTTATGTCATTACCACTCATAAACAATGACCACAGTGTCTCAATTTCGTCAGGATTAGTGGTATTATTATATGACTTCATATGTTTGTATCGCAGTGCATACAGACTATCACATACAATTAGCAAATGGTGTAGTGTCTCTGTGACATTATGGCCGCACAATCGACAGAAACGCATGTCACGAGGAATACCCATTTGTGTTCCATGTGTTTCCAATGCCTCAGAAATATTAAATTTTAGTAACAAATATTGCCGCACCGTTTGAGGGCTCGGGTATGCATTAATATAACTAGGGAGTTTGCAACGTGATGAGCGCTCATTATAATAGATTCCACTAAATGTTTTTGTGGATAGGTTTATCATCTGCTGTTCATAGCAAACTTCCTTCAGTACATGCTTTAACTTTAACTTCATGAGGGGCATACTCATCAGTCTATATGGGGAATTCTGGCAATCCCATTTGCTATGAAGTTTTTGTAGTTTGCCCATTATTCCAAATTTAGAGTTACACACTAGGCGCAAGTAGGCAACCATATATGCACCAATGATTGTGTCTATCTGGAGACGTTTCAGCTTCTCAAAGTTAATAACACAATGGTTAACAAATACATAGGAGATTGCCACCAGATCAAGTTCAAGGTATATGTGTTCCGCACTTACACATTTAGGTAATCGAAGCAACTTCCTAAGCAAACAAATTTCAAATTTTTCGACAAGTTTGATTAAATTATGGCCCCATATAACAATAGCATACAATAGGACTGCTCTTATCTTTGCAATATAAATTGTCAGTACTGCAGATACTGAATAACCACTATTACTTCCGATGAAAATGCTCAGCGCATTGGTAGATACCATGCACCGAGCTTGAAGCATAGACCAGTGTGCCTTCCAAGTTAAGCGGTCATCTACAGTGATGCCAAGATATTTATAGGTATTTACTTGTTCTAAGATTTCACCATTCAGTGACCACACATATTTTTTAGGACACCTTTTTTTTGTGAAGACCATCACTTTACTTTTGTCTAGATTGATCTGTAAGCCGTTGTCGATACAATAACTGCTTAGAGCATCTAGCATCAACTGAAGACCAGCCGGTGTATAATCAAGCAGAATTAGGTCGTCGGCATATGCCAACCATCCAAGAATCACCTCAGTGATCTTCACTGGGTTAGCTGCTGCTATACAGAAAGCTTTTCCCATGTCTGCAAGATACAAATTAAACAGTGTCGCCGCGACCATACACCCTTGTTTGACACCACTAAAAGTCATCATAGAAGCTGACAATTTCCCCGCTGCATTCAAACGAATACGCACTGAAGTGTCAGAATGCAACAACATTAGCATCCTCAAGAGGCCAGGTGGAGAGTCTGGAACAAAACAAAGCACACTGGGTGCAGTGATGGCACAGCGTGTGACCTGACTGACTTGCAGTGCTGGCTGTGCTGCTAACTGGTCAGTGGTGGTGGAACAGCCCCACCAGTGTCTACTCCTCTGAGCCTCGCCGCACTTGTTCTTCCACTGTCCTTCTCTTTCGGACCCAGCGGTCTCAGGCAAGGCCGTGGAGGTAGGCTGCAGCCAGTGCAGGACGGGCGTGAGCGGTGGGCCACAGCCAGAAGAGGTCAAGAAGAAAGAATGTTTGCACATGGGCACGTGCTGTGCCTGTGCTAATGCGCGGGTCGGAGGCCCAGCCCTGCGCCCAGCGCACGCACATGACCCGACCTAAACATCACGGTGCCTACTGCTGCAGTGCGCAGCCTGAGAGTGCCGCCAGCGCCTTGGAGACTCGAGACTAGAGAGAGAGAAACATTTATACAAAGAAAGTGTAGGTGTGTATTGCCGTGCCGTGTGCCGCATTTGCCGCTGGATGATTCTACATCAGAGCTCTTCATACAGTGGGGTCACACAAAATGTGGGGGCCCCCCTGTGAGCCATGCTGAGGGGGCCCCACCTCCATATCTGCAACAAATCACGGCCACACTCTGGGCCGGCCTAGATTATCACACTTGCACAACACGCATATCCTGCTGCTGAAGGGGTATGCTGCACACTGTACTAGGAGAAAGATATAAATATGTGTTGTAATGAAATATACAGCACACTTTCAGAGAAAAATTGGCTAAAAAGTCAGAGTGTTTGCAATTGTTTTGTAGGGGAACATCAATCCGATACATGCAAGTCACCAACAGTGCACAGGAACAAGAATGCTTTGCTATTAAAAATGCCATTCCACACTGAAAACATGTCCCACCGGCTGCACATTGTAGACCAGTGTAGACACGTAATAACATTACAGTAAAGCATGCCAGCCCAGATTTAGACATACCTAGATTGGCTGCACCAAAATGCCAGTCGAAGCAATCACATTCAAGCACGGGTCTCTGCAGTCTCTAACAACACGGCCAGACTCTTTAAAATCTGCAAGGAACTGGTCAATCCTGTTACGGTTTCCACCTTTCCTCTACCCTCCCAGGCCCCCTGTATGGCTCTGGCCTCTCACTTCTCTGCTAAAACTCAAGACACCCTGTCCCCTAGCTCCTCTTACTCTCCCTCTTACTCTCTCGGACCCCCTTTGGTGATCACTACCTCTCCTCCTTTTTTCTCCTCTTTCTCTCTGACAACACCTGACGAGGTTTATAGACAAGTCCGATCTATGAAAGGGTTATCCAAACAGGTGCTCCCCTGCTCCTCCAGAACCATCAAGGACCATATTTACACCCTCGCTCCAGCCTTGGCCAATTTCTGTAATCACTTTTTCGCCACTGGAACATTCTCCTCAAGAAGCCATCTGCCGATCCTACCTGCCCGGCAAACTATCACCCAATCTCCATCACCCCTTTCCTGGGCAAACACTTGGAAAAGCTGGCCATCTCCCAGCTTAGTCTCCTGTCAGAAAACGCTTCAGGTCTGGTGATACCCCTTCGGTTCTCTTGCCTTCTCGCAGTCAGAAGCGCCTGTCGCGTTCGAATAACAGACAGGAGGCGGGCTTAAATTATCCACGCGCTGCTCGCGGTGGACGTTTTCGTCGGGAATGTAGTTCCCGACGCCTCACGTGGAAGTTACCATGGAGGTTACGACAGTGGGCGCGGCGTCTTTCACGTAATAGAAAACGTACTGGGTCACATGACCATCTTGTTGCCGGTAGTTCAGGTACTTAATGATCCGGCGCCCACTTCTCGCTGCTTCTGATCCCATATTGACAGTGGCTCTTCTCGCTTGGAACTTTTGGTGTTTTGTATGATCTCGGATTACGTCTATTGGATACGCTCACGGATTGTCCTTACTTGCTCTAGTAATTTGACCTCGGATTGTTTTTTGGTAATTCTTGCCTAGTGATTTGGTTGAGTTTAATTCGGATCTAGAAGGTTGGGAGACCTCTTACCTTCTTTCTTTCCTTCCTTCCTCTCCCCCTCCATTTCTTTCCCTGTCCTTTCCTCCAGGGTGCTGTAGGCGTCCTCGTGCCGGCGGGAATAGGCTAGGTGCTGGACTAGAGACTTCCTGAGCACCTTTTAGGCGTCCTCGTGCCGGCGGGAATAGGTGGTTGCTGGACTAGAGACTTCCTTTGCACCAGTGGATTATTTGGTTCGTCGGACAGGTGGCGGATAGCCATCACACCGTTCGTACAGAAAAGGAGAAGGAGATTTGCCAGAGACGACCACTTCCATGGAAACCAGGGTAAGAAACTTAACTTTCCTTACCACTCTCTGCATCTCACTATCTGGTACTGATTGTATTTTCTCTTCTTATGGTCTCCAGATTCCCCAGTCTTGAGGACACTCTTGCATGAAACACTTCTGGTTAAAACCCGTTTTCTGCAGGTTAGTCTGTTGATTATTGTTTAACGTTTATCAAGAGAGGGTGTATTTGATTGTTAATCAGTGTAATATTCTGCAGTCGTGAAAGGAACCTGGATTCTCCATCTATCGGGAAGTTTGCGGTCTGCTCAACTCTACCGATCCCAACGACTCTACACCATCTTCCGATCAATTAGGTTCTCAGTCTGTCCTTTCGTACTCCTGAGAATCACATTGGTAGGAAGAAATACCTTCTTCACGACGGGTCAACACGGAACCGTGCTTCAGGAAACCTGACAGTCTCCACACTGAATCTGTTGGTTGTCTCCATGACCATCAGTCTGGCTTTAGAGCTGCCAGAGGCATGGAAACTGCTCTCCTGAACACCCGTGAAGATTAGCTCTCCAACCTTGATTCCGGAATTCCTTCTGTCCCAATCCTCCTTGATCACTCCTCTACTTTCGACACAGTCAACCCCGCCATCAAACCGTGAGCAGACTTTGAAGTAAGACTTCCGTTCTCGGAAGGTAATTGAATGAGAAGCAGAATCCCTTCTGTCCCCCGCAGAGATTACATTCAAAATACATGTGAATATTTGATATAAAGCTCGGGCGGCAGAAAATGGATAAAAACTCTAGCCAACAGTCTCTAGTAAAAGGTAACTTTAACCAATCCAGCAGTACTTTTTGTACTCACTGGAGAAAAACAGCCAGTAGAAACCAGAAAACGCTTCATAGACACACCATGATGTGATAAAAAATGAATGGGTGAATTAAGAGACTCAAGAGAAATAGTAGTAAATGTCCTTTTTATTTTTGCAGTAATAAACAACCGATTAACAAGTTAAGAAATAACGTTCGAAAAGGAGAACGACTTGACGGTGCGACACACCTGACCGTGGAGTACCAGTTTAGTACTCCTGAATCAATGTATGAAGTAGAAACATGATACCCCGAGTAAGTACAAATAAGGCAAATAATACAGCCCCCCCTCCTCCCATCTTTTGTAGGTAAACTTGTAGCATCAGTCACCTGCGCATGTCAAGATAGCAGCATCCACACTTGACTCAGCCTCTCTTGTCCGCATCCTGTTTGATAGTCAGGTTGGTGACCACTGAGCACTAGGTTAACATACTAGTCACTCAAACTATCTCCACCACTTTTTTAATTAGCTGTTTTCTGTTATTTTTTAGTATGAAAATTCCACCGATACCCAAAGTGGTCGCAGTGATTGATTCTCCAGTAAAGAAATCTTTTCGTCCTGAAGAAGGCCATAAAATATTAGAAAAAGTGCTAGAGATAGTACTTAATTAAAATACGGCTGAAACATATGTAGACCATATACGAGGCAAAGAAATTAGTCAGCCTCAACATTCTGGAGACCATATTGAGGGTCTACCAAAAAAAACGAAGTGTCTGTGACTTACATATGGGGCCTCATTACGACCCTGGCGGTAGCTGTGCCCTTATTAAGGGCATGGCTGCCGCCGGTAATGATTTTTTACCGGGTCCAAGAAAAGGGCACTAATCGGGTTATGCCGACCTTGGCGGACTCGGTAATTGCCCTTTTCTTGGACCCGGTAAAAATCAATCCCCATTCCCATTTGAGCCCCATAGGGCTCAATGGGAATGGGGAGGATGCTAACAACCAGCCCGTTAATGACGGGCCAATTTTTAGCATCCTGGCCTGCTAGCGCGTCCCGCTTTTCATGTCTGGTCAGACCAGACGTGAAAAGCCAGACCCGCTAGCAGGCCTTGTAATAAGGCATCTCGTAATGAATAGTGCCGGTCCCGTACTGGCACCGTTCATTACGGGAACGCCAGGGTCCTAATGAGGCCCATGGTGTTTGCAGATTTCCAAATTCAAACTAAATCAAGCATGTTATAAGAATATGACAGCTTGTTTTGTTCCATCTCCTGTCTTATCAGATTACTTTACATAGTGCTATTTAGTTTGACGAAGGACTCAAGTCACATACTAACCCGACCTTGATTACATTGTTTTCTATGTTACAGTATGAATTGTTTTTGCTCATGTTTAAAAATATGAAATAAACTATTTTTGTGATAAGAATTGGTGGTGGAGATGATGGTGTAACCAGCATTCATGAAAGGTTAATCAGTGAGTCACCAACCGAAATATAAACGGACAAAGAGAGGGGTAATCAGTCTTTTCCTTTATTATATGAATCTTGCATTCTTCCAACTTTAAGATTGATCCCCTGTCAACAAAACATTAGGGAAGTACCCAGTTATATAGCACTTATAACCAAATCCGCAATTACTGTGTGTCTTTAATTATTCTTTTTCTGTACTGGTGGGTGATTTGAAAAGAAATGGTGTTTGCATATATCAGTGTTATCTCTGTGTTGGTGCCATTACGGAAGTCAATTTTGTTCTTGTGTTGCCAAAGCATTGGTGGCTGATGTTAGTCTGTTTGTAAAATGTAGTTTAAATAAATTCATGAATATATATATTCTTATTACACACCAGCCTGGTTCCTAGTCCACTGTGGCACTGGGTCTTTGTCGGGGTTGGGTACGAGACAAGTTGGCGGCCTTACCGTATAGAACCTGAATTAATCATAGTGATTTGTTGTGCGCCACATCCATTGGTGGGAAGGAACTCCCTGAGTTAAGTGTGACCGCGTAATAAACCGCCACATGAGTCTTACATCTGTAAATTCATTAATGAATCTTTAATAAAGCACTTAATGCCAGAGACCTGTCTCTAAGTGTGGGACAAGGATTCAAACCTGTTTTGCTCTGCATTGTGTGGCTTCCAAGATAAATACTTTGCCTTGAGCCATCCTCCCGTCGCTTCTTCAGCTCCTCCAGTAACACTTTTACAGTGTCCCTCTTACTTTAAGCTACTGTTCTGGATTTGCAAACTTTAGTTTTTGCATAATGTCCCACATATAAATGAGTGACCTTGTTTTGTTACTTTTCCAACCTTCTGTGGTATCTAAAGATGACTGGAGGCTGCAGGTAAGTTCATCCAAGTTTCCTTTATTAAGGTTGACATAGGCAGATGACAACATAGGGGGCGGGCCCCAATGAGGACCAGTGCCCCGGGGGGAGAACCTGATTGAAAGCTGTATTATTGCCCTTTCTGTGCAATTGTTGGAACATACTCATTCTCCCCGTGACATTTGTGCATATGTCATTTATTCCTGGCTTTCTAGAGGGGGTAAAGGCAAACTGTGCCACCCAGCCACTACGAGATATTCTGGCCTAAGACTCCCATGACCCCTCACCATTGAACATCCTGGCTATGGTTTATGGGAGTTATAGTCCAAAAAGTACAGAGGGCAGCAGGTTGCCCACCACTATCTCAAAGGCATTGGAATATCCCCCGCAAACGTTTTCAGTATAATTCTAAAGTTCTTCCAGTGCGCCAGCAGTCCTGGAGTGTTTGTCTGAGGACATGGATGAAACTGTGGATCCAGTGTCCCCTTACATGGTCTGTCAGATAGCCAACGAGGTAACGGCTTGCTGCTGGTTCTGGGCTTCGACCTGCTGAGGTACACTGTAAAGTGCCCCTCTGGGTAAGGGGAGCTGCAAGACACTCGGCAGAGTCCCTGCATCTGTCCATGCACCCCAGAGAATCTCACAGGTGAGTCATGATGGGTCCAGTGAATGCTTCAGGGGAACCATCTAAAGGCGCCCTGAGGCCTTTAGGCAAGTGGCACTATAACAGAAATGGGTAGATAGATGAGAGAGAGAGGGGGAGATAGAGTGAGATATAGATAGATAGATAGATAGATAGAGAGAGAGCGAGAGATAGATAGATAGATAGATAGATATATATATAGAGAGAGAGAGAGAGAGATAGATAGATAGATAGATAGATAGATATAGATATATATATATATAGAGAGAGAGAGAGAGAGAGATAGATAGATAGATAGATAGATAGATAGATAGATAGATAGAGAGAGAGATAGATAGAGAGAGAGAGAGAGAGAGAGAGAGAGAGAGAGAGAGAGATAGAGAGAGAGAGAGAGAGAGAGAGAGAGAGAGATAGATAGATAGATAGATAGATAGATAGATAGATAGATAGATAGATAGATAGATAGATAGATAGATATAGATATATATATATATATATAGAGAGAGAGAGAGAGAGAGAGAGAGAGAGAGATAGATAGATAGATAGATAGATAGATAGCGAGAGATAGATAGATAGATAGATAGATAGATAGATAGATAGATAGATAGATAGAGAGAGAGATAGATAGATAGATAGATAGATAGATAGATAGATAGATAGATAGATATAGATATATATATATATATATATATATATATAGAGAGAGAGAGAGAGAGAGAGAGAGAGATAGATAGATAGATAGATAGATATAGATATATATATATATATATATAGAGAGAGAGAGAGAGAGATAGATAGATAGATAGATATAGATATATATATATATATATATATATATATATATATAGAGAGAGAGAGAGAGAGAGAGAGAGAGAGAGAGAGAGAGAGAGAGAGAGAGAGAGAGGAGAGAGAGAGAGAGAGAGATATTGTCTTTTCACATATTACTCCCACTACACCAGGAATTGCAGAGAGGCCCGGATAGCTGGTATTGTTGCTACTGTGTTCAAGTGTGGCCTGAGTGACCCTCGGAAAAAAAGAGAAGGAGGAAAGAACCTAAGGGTTTATGGTCAGCTTTCAGCGTTATCTCCCATAATGAAGGAGGTCTCTGAGAGGTCACAGGTTCTGGTGTGGCCTTTCCCTCTGAACCCCTGAGCAGGACCCCGTTAAGGGCCCAAAACAAGGATGGTCAGTTTTTCCTCTCTGCCCACAGGACAGGCTGTGGCCTAGTAGGACCCTTTAGATGGCACTGTAAATATAACTATGGGATAATATGTCTGAGAGGCAAGTAGCTTCCCAAGCCACATTTCCATGGAGTCTTTCAGGAGATAATAAGGCCAGCATGGGGTCACATGAACATCACTTGGGCCTGGGGTGTCTGTGATTTGGGGAGGGGAGTTATTAGATATATTCTACAGTCAGCACTAAAAGGCATGTCCAGGGGCCTCATTTTAGATTGTGCCAGGCTCCTCCAGTCACGTACGGGGGACAGAAAGAGAGCTCGAGTGAGCTACATGTCTCCCTTTCATCCCGATACAGTCTCCATCCAGCGGTCTCATTTCTGTTGCAACATTTCACTCCTAAGTTATCAGCTTCTTGCTGACTCAGCCGCCCAGCATCCATGGTCATCGCGATTTGGAACCAGTGCTTTCAATGGGCCTGAGAACCTGCACTTTTATTTGAAAGACATTGGGCCTCATTACAACTCTGCCGGAGTTGCATTTTTACCAGCACCCGCGAATGGACAAGAACCGGGTCATGCCGAGGTCAGCGGACCCAGTAATTGCTCATTTGCAGCTGCCTTTAATGAGGGACTCCCCATCCCCATTCGGCCACATAGGGCTGAATGGGAATGGGACGCTGAATGCACCGGCTCCATTTAGAGTGGTGCCGGTGCATCCGACGTGCTGTGCTGACAGGCGCCCGCGAGCACTGCTCATAGTATGGCGGTCCGGGAACTATGGTACTGACCTGCTTACCGGTAACGTAGTTCCCGGACCGCCATGCTTGTAATGAGGCCCATAGTACCTGCACTTCTCAGCAGGAAGTAGGTACTCTGAGATAGTGAGTAACTGCACTTTTGTGTTTCCATTTCACGCACTGTTGTGGACTCATCATGGCTCTGGTCGCTGCCAGTTTCAGTCAGAGCCCCAGCCTCCACAGCTGCCTCTCCCTCAGTGGCTCGGCTATGCGGTTGGTGCGATGCACAAGGCACTGTAACGCATACGAAACATCCATGGGAGGATCCCTCAACTTAATCAAACTAAGCATACTGGTGGGGCAGAGCAACTGGCACATCGAGTGCACTCCCTAGAGTAGGCAGTGAGGAGAATGAAGGAGCCTGGAGGTCTTGAATTCTTTTCAGACTCACTCACCCCAGTCAAGAACTGCAACCAATTCACTAATCCTTAAAGGTGCCAGGAATGAACGTTGTTTAGTTTGTGGTTCTTGTACAGAAACAGTTATGTATTTCTGGCTCCTTATGCATCTGGTGTAGTGCAATAACAGTCGCACTCCATGGTTCTTGTCCACGCCTGAAGCCTGCCAACTGTGGACTTTGCCAGGTGCACATCTCGTAAGTATCATTAATGATAATGATTTGTTATTTCTAAAGTGCCAAAGCGCTTTACAGAGAACATATTTGCATACATTTATCATCCAAACCGAAGTTGCTACTCATTTATCGACCTCGTAAGGATGAAAGGCTGAGTTGGCCTTGCCGGGATTCGAACCTGCGACCTGCAGATCACCCACAGATCGCATGAGCGAGCGCTCAACCTGCTGAGCTATTTTACTGGTATTAAAGAGAACAATAGTGATACTAATTATTCCCAACGCTACCCAGCAGCAATATCTGTGCAAGCAGGCTCCATATCAAAGACACACTGTTACCTGTGGCCAGGTTAGCTCGTTTTACTTTTACAGGACGGGCACATGCTCCATGTTGATGCACCAGCTGTGAATGTGTACATGAGCTAGCAGGCCATCCTCTAGTCCAGCCGCTCGATTTTCTTCTGAATTGTTAAGCGATTGTCTGGTTCATGCCCCCCTTGCTGGCATGAACCTCCTCCAGTGATGCCTCGACTGGACCCACATCTCTGCATTCAACAGAGATGCCCACAGTGAAGACACCCGTGCCACTGCTCATCCTTCAACCCAGCACATAAGTGCCAAGCAACAGGAGCATGCGTCATTCCTCTGACATGGTGTCATTCTGTGCTCATGGGCCTCTCAGTCTCCCATCATCTCTTGCTTTAGTGGAAGAGCGAGCGAGGCAGGAGGGCATCTTTGCAGAGTAACAGGGCTTTTGATGGGCATCCAAATCGCAGTGGCAATGCCTCAGGTGGCGTTGTAAGTTCGACCCTTCAAAGCTAAGACACGCTTGATGGAAACATTATGGGCGCTTCTTCAATCAAATGGGTTGTGCCCCATAATTCTTTCAGTGCATTTTTTTAATGTCCATGACAGAAACTGTTGAAAGTTCCCCGTGTGCTGTTGATGCTTCTGAAAATATCATATTGAAAACAGTCCCACTGCCATGACATGAAAAGTGGAGAACTGTAGGACGCAAAGTACAGCAGCCCTCCATTCCATGTAGTGGAACGGACTAATGAAATAGGGGCATACTGACACTCTTGGTTATTCAAAAACTAGGTGGACTCCCCCGCCCCCCAAATCACACATCACAACCCACGTGTGTGCGTCAATCTAATTGGTCAACATATTTTACAAATGGTAACATTGATCTATCCAATTGGCTAAAGTAGCCCTTAGAAGGTGGAAGTAAATACAGGAAGTGATCCATTCCATTCTGGAAGGGGGGGATAAAGAGGATGCAGACTGGCATGTCCTGACAACATGGGCTGCAGAACCGAATATGGTGTCACAATAACAAGTGGCAGTGTCTAATTAAAATGACACCCATTCTAATAAGACATACCTCCCAATCCCTTTTAAGCACAGTAGTACTGCTGACAAGTACCGTAGGGATGTCCATGATTATTTTGATTACGAATATTTCGAATCCGAAAACTATGAATTCGAAATTTTCGAAATCGCAATAATGGCGAACATCACCCCGCAGCAAAATGCCCTTCTATAAACCCGCTCCTACTCCCCTACTTACCTTGTGGCAGCACACTTCGATGTTTGCTGCCGACTCCCCGTCTCCCTGCGACGCCGGTTCCCTTGGGGACCAGCACCGGAGGGTCCATTTATTTTTATTTAATTTTTTTTAAACTTTGTTTGTCCCCCGCTTTCCATTTTTACAGCCCCACAAACCCTGCTCCCATTGATCGACATTATAGATAATCAGTTACTTTTCCATCGTCGAATTCATCACCGTACCATACTGTTCCAGCAAAACTATGGCAGCCACACCGTGAAGTGTAGCTCTGCCACATCAGAGATTGTTCTGTTATGTTGCTAAATGGAAGCTTAAGTCTTCATAGCTGGGGTTCAGAACCATGACCTGCACTTTGAACACATATTTCTGCAGCAGACACATTAACCCAGTGTTGGTCAACTCCAGGCGTCGAGGACCGGGATACTGATGGGTTTTCAGGATATCCCTCATTCATATTCATGAGGAAAAATTTGCATACATTTCGAATCATTGTATACAAATTTATATCATGGAAATTAATTAGGGGATCCTGAAAACCCGACATGGATCGAGGCCTGGGGTTGGACAAAATGAATTTACCAGGATTGGAACCTGGGACCTACAGGTTAAGCACACTGCACAAGGAGGGAATCGTTACAAAATGTCGCCCTCACAATTACGACTGACGGAAATGGCGACTTTTTTTTGGATCCCCCTTACACCACATATATATGTGGGGGGGTATAGAATATAATATTAATATGGGGGGCATGCGAGGGTCTCCCCCCGAATATATATGTGGTGTGAGGGTCGCAATAATCACATAGATCCCACAAGGAGCATTAACTGAGCAAGATATGTTTCACAGCTGGTGCTCATGGAGTGCCTGGAAAACTTGGGCAATGTTAGTAACATGTTACTCATGCTTTACCTGTGACTGGCAGCGTGGGCGAGTTTGATGAATTAGCCCACATTGCAGCTGGTAATTTTGACAAACGTAAAGCACACAATTAGATTGAAATCCATCATCTGCCAGCCAATCTAGTAATATATCGCACATAAGAGTTATTTTCTCGGTTGCTCGGGCCTATTTTTAGTCATAGTCCGACCCTGCTTACAAAACCTGGAAAAATACCCGCAGGAGAAAAATTCAGCCGAAGACAAGTTTTACAAAATACTACCAAAGCCTCAAACATTAGTGTCAATAAGAGGAAAACTACTTTCAAACATTCTGTAGCCTAGAAAAAAATGGGCTTTGGTGAAAATAGTGAAAGATAGAGATTAACAAGAAAATCAAGACAGTTTTTAAAAACGTCCAACTCCAGCATTAAAACTACTACCGAGCAGCAAAGAAGGAACACAAAAGAGTTGCCTGAAATAGCCCCTTCATCGGTAAAGCAGGAGCTGGTGGTTGTTAATACAAACAAACAGGTTCTTCTTCTCTGCCACCACCTTCTGTCATGGAGCCCAGCCTCCACCTGCATCATTTCCAGTAAAAGAACTGATGTCACAGAACATTTTCAGTCGGTGCTGTCAACAGTAAGCTGTCTCGAAAATGTATGGGAGTGCTGCTGCACCTCCAGTTGCCCCCTACTGTCAGCACCACTGTGCACAAGCTCTGAGGCCAGCACAGACTTAGCATGGAGCAAAACTAGAACCCATAGAATTTCCATGGGGGTTGACTTATTCAAAATGTACTGGGTTTTCCTGAGGTTCCAGGTAAGAGGTTCAACCTCACGTCTACATAAAGGGAGGTGAGTAGGAACTCCGTAGAGTCGATGGGTGACCGTTACAGAAACAGCAGTGTCTCTGGATTGTTAGAGAAGGGATTTTAGGACAGTTAGGTTAGACTAGACTTAATTGGAGAACAGGGCCTTGGTAGAGTTAGGTTCTAATTTTTGTTTGTAGGATAAGGCTAAAGCACTGAGAACCCTCAAATGCATTTACTAGGTGGATGAGATGCCCATAGCACTGAGAATCCATGCGAATTTACTTAGCATTAAAAAAGGCAATGACACTAAGAGCCCCAGGTTCATTGACTAAGCAAATGGGAAGGCCTTAGCGGTGAGAACCCTGCATGCATTTACTAGGCACAGGAGAAGTCCAAGGCGTGCAATTAGTAGACACAGAAGAAGATCATAGTAATGAGAACCCCACCTAAATGTACGAGGCATAGGAGAAAGTCTAACCACTGAGAACCCCACCTGCATTGATTGAAGGGAAGTGGTGAATGAAATTAGCTTGTCTAAATCTACTACATTACTTAAAGATGTTAGGAGATGGGGTTAGACTCAAGCAAGGAATGTATCCGTTGGGTGATTGTCACCTGCACAGCAACAGCTGTTTGCATTGGGGGAGCCCAAATAGTACATGAATCTGTGTGCAAGCCACAACAGGCAATCAATAGCCACGGTTCTCTAAAGAAAGAGTTGCATGCAGCATGTTTGCACATGCATCCGGTGCCAGTGGATGGAATTCAGGAGGAGGAAATTCTGCCCTCACTAACTTGGGCCCAATAGGGAGCAGATATGACATCAGCTCAGCAACAAAGGGAGACATGTATGAATGAGGAAGATTAGGTGATTCCTGAACATACCACACCACCGAGTTCATTGGAAACAAATGAATATGACAAAGCTTATGCTCCATCAAGATTCAAGATCAAGACTCAGATTCCTCTTCTTTGATAATACCATCAATAGCGAGGAAGCAACAAGAGTGGATGAGGTTGCAGGCATTAACAAGCCTATGTAATTGTCAAATGCAAGTACTGCATACAGGCAGCCAGCTTCAGACGTTCCCCATGCTCCAGTGTAAAGTACTATACAAAACAGTGCAGAAAAAATATTTCAGTGGTATTACAACTTTGCAGCCATTAACATCGACAGCACCGGCCTTTCAGTCCTCAGCAGCCACACAGCATCCACTGCAAAGTATACCGAGCAGACACCAAAAAGGAGATTAGGTAATCACAGGTCTCAGCACTTTATGCAAAATCAGGAATGTTAGGGAGACTTCTCATACATTTGCTAATTCCCTTCACCTTCGAGACCCCCAGCAACTTTGCTGGATTTTGAGGACTTGATTTTTTTACCTGGAAAGAGTGCGAGCCTTTTTTCCCATTCTCTCATGTATTTTGATGTGTGTTTTACGCTTGTGTTCTTTGACTATGGAGTTTTAGACAACTCCATAGGTATCATGTTTTCATGTGTGTCACTCAGCACCCTCAGTGCATTGACACAGGGAAGCCTTTTTGGCTGTTCCAAGGTTTAAACACCTTCTCTGGGATAAACTACCGTTTCCCAGAGAATGTAAAGTTAAATTGACTTTACTAGTCTTTTTAAATTCCTAGACCCAGCACACGCTATCTTCCAATAGATTGCTGGAGGGGTTACCTAGTATCCCCTGTGTCTAGAAACTCATGTAGCAGTCAAATGCTACCCTTTCCTATTGAAATGGCTGGTGACAGTGGTTTTACAACGAACTACCATAATTTTTCCCGACCGCGAACACCGGTAGCTAAAAATCACAGGAGTCATGTTTTTCAAGATGGCATATGAGCCCCCTTTGTTTAAACAGGTCCTGGTCTTCTTTTTTCTCCATTTCTTTTTGGAAAGGTCCTTCTAGAGTTTGTCTCTGCGTGCCAAACCAGGTTTGGTCCCTTTATTCCTATGCCTTTGGCGGGCTTCAGGACTGAAGACCGCCTCTGGCACCTGAGTGTCTGGGGTGGGCAGGAAGTGAGGGAGGTGCCCGAAACTCCCTGTGCTTAGTATCCTAGGAGATCCAAATGCATGATTGGCTGGCTGACTGTCCAGCAAGGACAGTGCCCTGCTGGGTGAGTGCCAGCTAGGCTGGAATGAATGGGAGAAAACAGTTTTGAAAGGTGAGACTCTTGGCTTGGAAGGCAGAGTCGACCACTGGAGCAAAAGAACCTAAGACGAGCTGGAAGAGGACAGCAGCTGCAATTCCTGGACCATTGGTTTGCCCGGTGAACCCCTGCTGCAGGTCCGAATCGCCAAGTTCATCTCAACAGCGAACTCGTAAGACACCTGGACACCATTCTCTGAGCTGGTTGTATTTTCCTCAGAGTGCTGCAGGAAACCGAATAGCCAGGCAGAAGGACACCAGTTTGTGTGCTTGAAGACAGCTACCGGAATCAAAGATTTTCCAGTTTACCAGTTTTGTGACCAGTCCCCGTGCAGTGCAGGAGTCCACCGACGTCCTCCCTCTTGTCCCCATGACTGAGGCTCAGGAACCGCGAGATCTGCAGGAACTGCCAGGAACACAAGTCGTCAGCTGTATCTTTTTCTTCAATCTATCAATCTAAGGTACTGTGAAAACCTGACCGAGAGAACTTACCTCTCACTGCAAACGTGCGTAAAACTTTGGCAACTTGCAGGCCTAGTCAGCTTGTGACCCGACATACGAACCTTTCTTCCATGAACTACTTCTGAGAACCGTGGCAAAGACTTTTCCATTTAAACTACCAGAACCGTTTTTCTTATACAAGACTCTAGCCCATTGACTTTGGCCTACCTATTGCATTGAATCAACTCCTCAGGTGAACTCAAACTATTTGCATTGTTTAAGAGTAACTCTATTATTCGTTTTATTAACTTATGCCTTTTTGCTCCTACTTCAAATGCTCTGAATGCCATTTTGCTCCTCCTTCAAAGTAGGTTAAATGCCTCAGAACCTGATAGTGTGAAGTACTGTAGTATATTTCCGCGTGATATTGATTGCCTCCTTTTAGTGAATGTTTTGTAACTGACTGTGTAATAAATGAATAAGTGTTTTACCAAGAAACCTTGAGTATAAGTGTCTATCTGAATACTTGTGATTATAGACCTCTGTGTAACACCCTTACAAGCTCACATTCCCTCTTGAGATAAGCCTGGCTGCTCAGCTCACTACCAAAAACTGTGTGGTACAGACTTATACTAAAGGTTGGTTTTCCTTACACCTGTAGTCCTAGTTGTGTGTAGTGGTCCCAGAGGGTACTGCATACAAACTTTGCCTAACAAGGAATGTGCAGTTATTTTACATCAGAAAAGGAACAAGTTTATCGTGCCACCTGCCATGCGTACAGGATAAGTGTCTTGTGAGATAAAATGCGTACCTATTTAGGTACCTCTTCCCTCTGTGCCCATATCAGATACAATAATCTGCATTCTTTGCAAAAGGCAAGGAGGCAGGGAAGCCTACCACCAACCCTTAACTTTAGGCAAGGGGCACATTTAGACCAATATCCCGGCCACTAAACCAAAGAAATGTACTGATTTACATATTTTCACTTTCCCTGTGGGAGCACCATTTTTTTTGTCTGCCGATCCCCTTGCATGCAGACAACTGCGGTGTGCCCCAACGGTCCTGCATCTCGCCCACTTTGTATAACATCTTTACAAAGCCGCTGTTTGATAAAGTGATAAGCTCACATTCCCTCTTGAGATAAGCCTGGCTGCTCAGCTCGCTGCCAAAAACTATGTGGTACAGACTTATACCAAAGGTTGGTTTTGCTTACACCTGTAGTCCTAGTTGTGTGTAGTGGTCCCAGAGGGTACTGCATACAAACTTTGCCTAACACTGGTGGCAGGCGGTGAGGATACATTGTATAGTTGTTACATTGAGAGTTCTGCTTTACTTTTGTTCAGATAGTAACCTTCAGAAGGCTAAGCACCACTAGAAAAGCTATTTTTATCATGCCTGATATGGATAACTACAGACAGGAGGCCATGATCATTTTGACCTTAGATAAACTGAAAGAAATGTGTAAGATCAAGAACCTCCCTGTTAAAGGAAAGAAAAATTAATTGATTGAAAGATTGTTGGAATTTAAAAGTCTGAGAAGTGGGGCTGTTACATCTACTCCTTCAGCAAATGTGGGAAATGTTGATGAGGATGATAATGATTCAGAGTCTAAATCTAATGTTATTGATGAGCAAGATGGGTTAGAGGAGTCTAGAGGAGTCTCAGGATGTGAGCCCCTCTGCACCTCAACAAGCTTTTAGGCCTCAACCTTTAGCCACAGGGACCCTACCAGGTCCAGTACAGAGTCCAGAATGGGTCTCTCTTGAAAAAACGAGACTTGAGTTAGAGTTCAAAAGGCTCCAAATGCAAACTGAAAGTAAACATTAAGAAATCAAACTCAGAGAAATAGAAATACATCATGCTCTTGAAATGGTTCTATCCCAGAGTCTTCTAGGTCTTCCAGTCCTAAGAAAGCCTGCATGCCTAAGGAAGCTGTGGGTATGTATGAGGTGAAGCTTGATATTTTGGATTGGTTGGCTGCTTTTGAATAAAACTCTGGGATTCAGGGTTTCACAGGGAATCAGTTGATTCCTTGGCTTTTGTCTAGGCTCCCCCAGGTTGCAACTGTAATGAAGGTGAGGGAAATTGAAAGATTGGAGTATGAAAATGTGAAGCTAGCTTTGATAGCTAGATTTGGGAAAACTCCTTCCCAGTACCTTAAGAGGTTTAGGACCCTCAAAAAGCATGATGGTACCCCTTGGGTTACCTGGGTGTGTGAATGTTTGAAGAGCTTAGATGGTTACAGAGTTGACACTTTTGATGGAATGAGACATCTATTTCTGTTAGAATCTATTTTTGATGCCTGCTCTCCTGAGCTGAGACAGCACTTGGCTGACTATAAGGAAATGGATCCAAAGAAGTTAGCAAAGGCTACTGACTTGTGGCTTGCCAACAGGGCTACTCACAAGGAGTCTGGGGCAACTCAGAAGAAGGATGATGGGAAGCAGCGAAAGATGGCAAAGAGAATTCTAAAACCTCCAATCCAAAAGAGGGCACCAAACAGAAAAAGGGTAAGCCACAAGGGAAACCGAATCAGGCTAGTGAAACTTCTGATGCCAAACCAGAGGGAGGTCAGCAGAAACCCCCATTTGTCAAAACATTTGAAAAATGTTATGCTTGAAGGGTCTTCTCACCATGTGAAAGGGGATCCCAGATGCAAGGATAATCCTTCAGCGGTCCACAATGCCTCCTTAGCCTTTTCCCCAAAGGGAGAAGTACACATGGCAAGTGGAAACTTTCAACTACTGGCTAAAGACCCCATTGGAGTCTCTGCCAGTGTTTCTTTAGTGTCCCTGGGTCTGTGGGAACAGCAGAATTTAGATGTCTATAATTCAATTCCAGATAACACAAAAGATTATTACAAGGACAGTGTACTTGTAAATGGTCTGGAGACCCCTGCCATTAGAGACACTGGGCCAGCATTACAGTGGTGGATTAATCCTTTTTCAAACATGATGATGTTGCTAAGGGACCCAAAGGCCTCACTAGACTTGCTGGAGGCCCTGTTCAAATGCTTCCAAGATTACCAGCTCTAATCCGGTTCGTGCAACAACATGACTGTCAAGATACCTGTTCATGTGCACAGTGAGGTGCCTGGGAGAGTCCTGTTGGGGAATGACTTAAAAACTCTTGGAGTTGAATCAAGCACCCCTAGGCCTCCCAGCAAAATGAAACAGGAACAAACCAAGAAGGCACGAGAGAGCACCTTAACGGACTTTCCAGAGGATGTTACAGAAGAGTCTATAACACCCAGCTCACAGGAACTACTAACTGCTATTTCTAAGAAGAAAAGGCTAAGGGCAAACCCAAAGTGCTTCCAACAAGGACAGCCCAGAGAGGACTTTCCAAAGTCACGCCTGTGACTGCTCCACCAGCTGAGGCTGAGTGTGAGGAACAACCAGGAAAGGTTGAATCGGCTGCTGAAGATTCAGAGCTGGAAGAAAACCTTCCCCCTGTTGGAGATCCGGACCCTAAAGACCATCCTAAGCTGCAGTTTTTACTGGCAGAAGGTAGCCACTGTAGGGCACACTTCAGCAGAGGTCAGTAGAGAGTGTCCTACTCTTGAAGGGTTTCGCCAACAAGCAGCTTCCCAGCTGGATGGGCAAGAGCCAGGGAAGCACAGGTTGTACTGGGAAGATGGCCTCTTCTACAGTGAACCAACTGAGTCTATCCCAGGGGACTACAGAAGACTTCTAGTGCCTCTACAGATGACACAACAGTTCCTACAGTTAGCCCATGAGATTCCTTTAGCTGGTCACTTAAGCTTTAAGAAGACAAAGGAAAGGCTTTCTCTGTATTTCTACTGGCCTAAGTTGGGGTCTGAAGTAGATACATTCTGTAGGAGCTGTCACACTTGTCAGACATCTGGCAAGAGTGGAGCCAAGAATGTGGCACCCTTGGCGCCTCTCCTAGTGGTGGGAGTCCCTTTTGAGAGGCTAAGAATCGACATTGTTGGTCCCTTACACCCTCCAACCTCTTCAGGCAATCGATTTATATTGGTTGTAGTAGACCAAGCTACTAGATATCCTGAAGCCATACCTATGAGGACTGTTACAGCTCAGGCTGTTGCTAGGGCCCTACTTGGTATTTTTACCATGGTAGGTTTTCCTAAGGAAGTCATCTCTGACAGGGGATCAAACTCTATGTCCCACTACATGCAGGCCATGTGGAAAAACTGTGGAGTGACTTACAAGTTCTCAACTTCCTACCATCCCCAGATGAATGGATTGGTAGAGAGGTTTAATAGAACTATGAAGAGCATAATAGGTGCTTTAGAGGAACCCCTTAGAAGAAAGTGGGACCGTCTACTGTCATGCCTTCTATTTGCTTATTGAGAGGTCCCTCAGGAGGGAGTTGGATTTAGTCCCTTTGAGCCTCTATACAATCATCCAGTTAGAGGTCCATTGGCCCTAATTAAGGAGGGGTTGGAGAGTGCTCCTTTCCCCAAGCCAGTGAGAGTCACTGACTATGTGCTTGGTCTCTGGAGGAGAATGACACACATGATGACAAAAGCATCTGATAACTTGAAAGCAGGTCAGGCTCTAGTGAAGCATTGCCATGACCAGAAGGCCAACATGGTTGAGTTTACTCAAGACCAGCAAGTGCTAGTTATGGTACCTACAAGGCAGAGGGCCTTACAGGACAAATGGATTGGACTCTTCAAGGTTGTGGGAAAACTTGGAGAGGTCAATTATTTGGTGGACTTAGGCATTCCTAAGGAGACTCCCAGGGTCTTTCACACCAACCGTCTAAAAGCCTATGTCTCAAGAACAGAAGTGGGAGCTTTGCTTCTAGCTTCAGCTCAGTAGGAGGAGTAGAGTGATGCTCTACCTGATCCCCTCAGGGGACAACCTTTAGATGAGGAGATAGAAAGAGTTCATCTCTCTTCTAATCTGACACTGGAACAACAGGAGGATTGCAAGTTTCTGTTAAATCAGTTTTCCTCTCTGTTTTCACTATCACCAGGCTTGACCCCTTGGGGCCAGCATGATATTCTCACTGGTGACTGTTTATCTGGAGGTAACAGGATGTCAGACCATGTAAGAACCCACTTAAAGGAGGAGGTCAACAAGATGCTTGTTCTCGGGATAATAGAGCCACCTACAAGTCCATGGGCTAGTCCGGTTGTACTAGTGCCAAAGGCAGGATCCAAGGAGTTGAGATTCTGTGTGGACTATAGAGCTCTAAATGCAGTCAGAAAGACTGATGCCCATCCTTTACCTAGGACAGATGAACTGGTGGACTAACCTGGTTCAGCCAAGTACGTCAGTACATTTGACCTACGGTCAGGCTATTGGCAAATAGCTCTGACAGACCATGCCAAGGAGAAAACTGCATTTTCGACTCCAGCAGGCCTCTACCGGTTTAAGGTAATGTTAAGGGTTTCAATCAGGTGATACACTGTGCCCTCGGCCTAGTGTACAGCACAATTGAAAAACTTATTTGATATATGGATTCAATTATTTGAAAGATGTACCACTCGTATCACACCCCTTACTTAAAAATACCCTGGGTCACGCTGGACCAGTAATCAGGCTGGTTTGTAAAAGGCATTGTTTATTTATTTATTTAAGATCAAAATCACAATATATATATTAATAGGTAAACAACAATCACCAATGGGGTGACAGAACACAGAATGATATCTGTAATCCACTAGGACTAAGTAACGAGCAAAACAAATGCAGCACAGAAAATAATACTTTTGTGATGGTTTCAGATCAGATAGCACAATGGTTAGAAATTTCCCCTGCAACACCCCTCAACCCACCAATAAGCAAATTTAAATAAATGTGAGGAGATGGCAGGTGTTCAGATATAGTACAGATCACAGTGTCTCACAGTGTCTCACTACCCCCTTCCCTCTTACACAGAAAGAGAAAAACAAAGTGGGCTTTTCAACTGCCAGAATGACATTTAAAGTGGCTGAGCAAGAACTCTAAATTTGTGGAAAAATGCTAAAATTATTATAAATTCCTACGGGAGCCACTTTGAACAGTTGCACGCAAGCATAAGCAATAATTTAGTCAGCAGAAAACAATTGCAATCTTAAAATCCAAGTCGGAAGCAGTTTAAATCTATTTTACACGTGTAAAATTTCTCAGGATTTTCAAATCGCCGCAAACTTTTCCCTGTGCGATAGTTGCAATAATGAGAGAACCGAAATGTGTTGGGTTCTATGGATAGCTATGGATGTTAGGTACAAGTAGAAGTTGAAATTTCGTTTCTATCACAAAAACGGAGGGATTTATAGTGGTTTTAGTAAAGGTTGTTTTTGCGAGATAGGTGCGAGAATGAAAAGAGGCTTCTTTTTTAAAATCAGAAAAATATTGACTATGGACTAGAGCATCCCAGCTAAGCCACCAGGACGGCACAATTTAAGAGTCAGGAGTGATTCACGACTCAGTCCTGGTGCCTCGCTGTCCACCTTGGAGCGCTAGGCTGGGCACTCAAATGAAATTAATAGATCAAAGTTGACAAAATGACTAGGAAAAGGATGCTTTTACAGATAGAATAGTAGAACAGTAGAACAGAAATAGAGTCACAGCTCATTCTAAGGAAGAGCCTTCTGCCGTCACACGCAGCATCGCATCCTGGGAATCAGCTCCAGGCCTCTGACTTTTTGAAGACAGCCTTCCAGTCCAACTCCCTGGACTAAAAAGAACTTGACCAAGGCGCAACTACACTTGAACATGGCTGACGGACCCCACTACTCACCTGACTCGATCAAACTGTCCTGAAGACCGTTCGGTACCTGGTGCATTAACGCTGTTCCATCTCTTCAGCCACAGCCACCAGTTACTTACACCGAACCAGGAACACAAAATAATGTGTCGACAATGCTAAATGTTTTTACCATTTAAAAAAACACATGTAGAAAACTCTGTTTTTCACCCTGCTTACTAACCCACAAATATGCATACTCTAATGGGCTCATTATGCATACCTTCAGCGCCACGGCGCAGTTTGTAAAAATGTTTTTTGTTTCTTTGTTAGTGTAAAATAAAAACCCTGTTTTTGTTACCTTCACATCTCCAGGTGTTTTTATGTGTTGAGCTAGCAGCCTTCTAGCTCCACTGCAAACTCGGTGACCCTGTGTCACACCTCTGGTTAGGGTAGCTTTGACTCAATTTCTGTTCTACTGTACTTTTCACCCTCTCGAATCAAGCCCCCATACAAAAAAGAGGGTACGCCCACCTATCTCTCATGCTTTTACAGATAGACAGAATAAGATTTCACTACAGATTTAAACAATATTACTGATTATTAAGGATAGTTCAGAGGTTAGGAGGGGACAAGAAAATGCACGGGAATCAACAGTTTCTGGCTTCCTGCTAATACTCACAAAACAAATGGATTTAAGATTTTGGACCGTCAGGATTCTGGACCGTAAGGATTCTGGACCGTCAGGATTCTGGACCATTGAATCGGATCTATCAGGGACTGACAGCTGGGCACATCGGACTGGACAGGGTCAGCAAGGCGCTCTGGTCACAGCTCTGGTCACAGCACGGCACAGGACTGGATGGGATTTGCCCTTCTTGGTTCTGAGGATCTTTCAATTCAGCAGGCAAGCAGTAACAGCACAGCCCGGCTGTATTATGATGATGCTTTTGGGGTTCTTTTCTAGAATTTGAGGCCTAGCTGAGAATGGTTCAGCTATGCAATAGGCCTTTGCTTTGACAAGTTTCTGGAGTCTGGAACAAGGAAGATGTAGATTTCAGCAGCAGCAGTACAAATGAGGTCAAATCAAAACAAAAACAAAACAAAAACAATCCCCACAGCAAGGTCCGTTACATAGACCTACTGTTTTCACTGTCTGGGTACCCCAAGACAATATTTTATAGTATAGAAGAAAACAGTTCAAATTCACATTTTAATGGGAAGGAAAGGTGTAACACACAAAAGCTATATCATTAAGAAAAATATTTTATTATAGAAAAAAGACATAATTCTCATTAAAACTGTGTTAAATAATTCTGTCCTGATTGGAAGATTCCGCTAACTCCCGTTCCTCCCCACTCTCCTCACCTGATTCGAAATCCTCTGGTCGCAGTTGCCTGTGAGAGAGATATTCCTTCTCCTTTTTATGTAGAACGTATCTGTCTCTAGAGGAAGCCACAGTGAGCGCTAAAGTATAGCAATCCTGGGACCCCCTTCCCGAGTACAGACAATGCGAAGGGAAAAAGCCTGTTCAGGCGGAAAAAACCCTCCGAGGAGTGTAGCGGCTGGAGAGGATCCGGAGCAAGCAGTAGTAGTGGCGTACTTGAGGCAGGTAGCTGATGGAAGCAGGAGAAGCCGGACAACCAACGTAGAGAAGGAACCGGAGAACCAGGGGAGAGAACTACTCCGGAGCAACAGAAACCTGGGCAGCTGAAGGTAAGGAAGGGAAGGCGGAGCGTGGACGCGGGGAACCGCACACAGTAAGAGAAACAAGCCTGAAGGTAAGGAGAAGGCGGGTAGAAGGGGCAAGGCAGGGAAAAGGAGAAAGGCGGAAAGGTAGTCCGAGAGAGGCGGACCAAGGTACAGAGAAGTGACCGTAGCGGTCGAGGCTGGAAAACTAGCGTGTTAACCCAAAGAAGCGAGCTAGCGCAATGAAAGGGGTTTGCAACGCGGGGATCGCTGGGAGAGGAAGGAAGAAATACTTCCCAGCGGCGCCATGTTGGAAAACCACTAGACCGTAGGGTGCGTAAAGGAGGAATCACGTAGCGGAACCTCCGCTTGCCCTTCCAGCACGTAACCGCCAACGCCGATATAAACGCCAAACTGGACGGCGAATGACAGTATGCCCCCTCCTAGAGCGTAGGACCCCCGGCTTAAAAGGGAAGCGTGCATGAAACTGAGCCAACAATTTAGGGGCATGAATGTTGGAAGCCGGTTCCCACGAGTCCTCCGACCTAGGGTAACCCTTCCAGGAGACCAAATACTCCAACCTACCACGGTAGTGGCGGGAGTCACGTAAAGTGGAGACTTCATATTCCATAGAGGAATCCACCTGAGGAAAAGGCTGGTCGGGAACAGCTCTCTGGTGGACGTCTGGAATAAAAGGTTTGAGAAGAGAGGCATGGAAGACAGGATGAATGCGGCTGAGGTAAGAAGGTAGTTTAATTTGTATTTTGTATTTATTTTATTTGTATAGCGCAGACCAGGCCCGGAGGCTACCGGGCGCATTTCTTAAGGCAATGGTTACATACGTTGCATACAGTGATGATATATCAACAATAAGTAAGGCATAGAAATAGACATGTGTAGGTGGTACATGGAAAGTCAAGTAATGCATCCTTACTGAAGTTATTGCAGCACGTTTTAGTAAGAATCTTAGGCATTGGAGGAGGCGAGCCAACATTTGGCTTTGTGTTTGAAAAGGTTGAAGGAGGGGAGGTTTCTGATAGTCAAGGGGACAGTATTCCACAGTTTGGCTGCCAGGACTGGGAAGCTAGACCCACCGGCTGTTTGGAGCTTATATCTGGGTATCGCTAGGCTCTGATTCAGGGTAGATCTAAGTGATCGGACTGGAGTGTACATCATGAATCGTGAGGAGAGATACGTGGGGGCCAGATTGTTCAGGCATTTGTAGGTAAGGGCAAGCGATTTTAGTGAGATCCTTTGGGTGACTGACAACCAGTGAAGGTTCTTCCTAGTATCCGAGATGTGTGCCGATCTGGGGATATTGAGGGCTGCCCTGATGGCATTATTTTGTATAATTTGGAGCTTGTCTAGGTTACACTGGTTAGTGCCCTGGTACAATGCATTGCAATAGTCAAGTTTAGACATGACCAGGGTCCTAGCCAGGGTAGTGCAGTTATGCGAGGAGAGGAGAGGACGACAGGCTGTGATCAACTTGCAGGTATAGGCGGCGGCGGCCGCAACTGCATTGGTTTGTCTGTGAAGGGAGAGGGTGGAGTCAAGGTAGATTCCAAGTGTTTTAAGTCGAAAGGTAACAGGATTTACTTTGGAAAGAATGGGAAAAGGACCCAAAAAGCGAGGAGAGAGTTTAGAAGGGTGGACCCGTCGCGGCAAGAATCTGGTGGACAACCAGACCTTGTCTCCTTCCTTCCATTCAGGACAAGGCCTACGATGCTTGTCCGCTTGGGTTTTGTTGTATTGACGACTCTTCTCCAGGCTCTTTCTGGCTGTGACGTGTGCCTCAGAGATAGACTGCAGAACCTCTTCAGCCGTCGGGGAATTGGTGGGCGGCGGAATGAAGGGAAGAAGAGATCTTGGGTGTACGCCATAGGTGCAAAAGAAAGGAGAGAGTCCAATGGCTATGTGAAATGAGTTATTGTAGGTAAACTCCGCAGTAGGAAGCAAAGAAACCCAATTGTCCTGAAGATGATTGCTGTAGCATCTAAGGTACTGTTCCAATGTGGCGTTAAGGCGCTCAGTTTGACCGTTGGTCTGGGGGTGGAAACCAGAGGACAGGGCACGTTCCATACCAAGACGAGAACAAAGAGCCTTCCAAAACTTCGAAACGAATTGGCTGCCACGATCAGAGATGATCTTGTCGGGGAGGCCATGAAGACGAAAAATATCCTGGGCGAAAACCTCAGCCATCTCAGTAGCGGTAGGCAGACCAGGCAATGGGGAGAAGTGAGCCAATTTGGTCATGGTGTCAACTGTAACCATAATACATGTGCAGGAGTTGGAAACAGGAAGCTCTACGATGAAATCAGCAGAAATCAATCCCCAAGGGCGTGAGGGTACCTCAGGCTGGGTGAGAAGACCCATGGGTTTGCCAGTAATGGACTTAGTCATGGCACAAACCGGGCAACCGAGTATGTATTCCTCTACATCCTTCTTAAGTTCCGGCCAAAAAAAGGAACGAGTGATAGATTCTGTGGTGTTCAGTTTTCCACGATGACCTGCAGTGAGTGAATCATGACACCAATTTATGATCTTGACACGTAGCGGACCGGACGGTATGTATAACCGATGGTTGAGGTATAGCAAACCCTCCCTTTTGGTGTAGGATGCCCCTCCTCCGGGTAGTGGAACAGTACTTTCCGAAGCAACACCAGATCGAACCTCTTCCAAAAAGGTTTTGGCAATCGTCAGTATCCTATTCCTGTGGAACATTGGCTCTGGGGTATGTCCTTTCTCCTCACATTTGGGACCCTTCCGAGAGAGCGCATCCGCAAGCGTATTGTTGGTACCAGGCAAATAAGTAATTTGCAGATCATATTGAGCAAAGAAATATGCCCAACGGGCCTGCCTGGAGTTGACACACTCCATATTCTGCAGAACCTTGAGATTCTTATGGTCCGTTCTAATGATAACAGTCTGCCTTGCTCCCATAAGAAGGTGTCGCCATGTCTCACATGCTTGTTTAATGGCCAGCAATTCTTTTTCCAGTACGGAGTAGTTGAGTTGGCTGGGAGTCAACGTCTTAGAGAGATAGCAAATGGGGTGCTCCTGTTCCTCGAACACTTGTAGCAGAACAGCTCCGATGGCCATGGCCGAGGCGTCAGCCTCGACGATAAACTGTCTGCTCTGATCAGGATGGCGCAAAATGGGAGCAGTACAAAAGAGGTTCTTGAGATCGTGAAAACTCTGTTCTGCTTTGGAAGTCCAACAAAAAGGATTATTAACCTTCTTAAGTAAAGAAGTAATAGGGAGGACTGCTTCAGAGAAGTTTGGGATAAATGAGCGGTAGAAATTAGAGAGCCCGAGAAACCTTTGGACCTCTTTGATCGATGTCGGGGAAGGCCAGTCCAGAACAGCTGCTACCTTGCTGGGATCCATGGAGATACCTCTTTCAGAAAGGTGATACCCTAGATAGGGTACTGACGTAGCAGCAAAAACACACTTCTCTGGTTTGACAAGAAGTTGGTTGTTCTTAAGCCTTTCCAGAACTTGTTGGACATGAGTTTTGTGATCCTCTAGATTGCCGGAATATATCAGGATGTCGTCCAGGTTTATGATCATGGAGACAGACAATAAGTCTGAAAACATCCGATCCATGAACCGTTGAAAAACAGCAGGAGCATTAACCAAACCAAAGGGCATGACTCGGTACTCATATAAGCCAAAAGGAGTGCGAAAGGCGGTCTTCCATTCGTCTCCTTTGGCGATGCGTAACAAATGATAAGCATTTCTGAGGTCTAATTTGGTGAACCAACTTGCACCTTGAACAGCTTCAATGATCTCATGTATTAATGGCATGGCATACCGATCCCGGATGGTAACTTTGTTGAGAACCCGGTAATCGATACAAGGGCGCAAATCAGTAGAGTCCCTTTTTTTTACAAAGAACAAAGAAGCTCCGGCAGGAGACTTGGAAGGTTGAATGAGCCCATTCTGAACATTGGCATCAAGATAATCTCTTAGAACCTTTCTTTCAGCTTGAGTTAAAGAGAACATCCTACAGAAGGGAACCAAAGCATTTGGTTCTAAGTCTATGGTACAATCTTCTGGTCTATGGGGAGGTAAAGTCGCTGGTTTTCTTTCGACAAACACCTCCAAGTAAGGGGAACAGTACAGAGGTAAAGCATGAACCCCAGACAGCTGTTTGGTAGACCCTGTAACAATCTGAGGAAGACCGTCGTCAGAAAAACAGTTGAGCTTGCAGTAGGGGGAACAAAATTGTAGTTGGTTGTCCGCCCAATTAACATGAGGGTTATGCTTTCTGAGCCATGTGATGCCAAGAATCACCGGAAAATGGGCAGCTCGAATAATGTCGAACCGGATTGTCTCGGTATGTTGAAATATGGTAACCGATAGATCTTCGGTGGTGTGAGTAATGGGTCCTGAAGAGAGAGGAGAACCATCGACCCCTTCAACCTTTTGATCTTCTTTGCGAGGAAGGGTGCGGAGACCCATTCTTTTGGTCCAGATGATGTCGACAAAGTTTCCGGCGGACCCGCAGTCCAGAAGTGCAAGGCTCTCAACTGCTCTGCCGTTGACTATTATAATAACAGGTAGAACCATAAGCCTGGAATCCTCGGGGATGTAAGGAGCCGAAATTGAGAGAGAAACATAGGGACTGGTGGATGAATCGGAAGTCCCTCGGAACCAGGTCCCTACTGGCGCCGAGGGAAACCGTTTCCCTGACGTTTCTGAGGAAGTTCGGTACATTCCTTGAGGAAGTGTTGATCCGACCCACAATAGGCACATAGGCCCTTCTCCTTCCTTCTTCTTCTTTCAGCCGCGGAAAGAGGTCCTCTAGTGGATCCAATCTGCATGGGTTCGTCTGAAGTATGGGAAGGAGAGGAGGAGACGGTGGAGGATGAGGCGGACTCGGAAAAATGAACAGTAGATCGTTGTTTACGGCGTTCTGACCGCCGCTCCTGCAGTCTATATTCAATCTGTAAGGCTGCGGAAAGCAAATCAGGAAAGGAAGGCGGTCTGGATGACCTGGCGAGTTCGTCCTTAATTTCCTCCTTGAGACCTCGCCGGAATATGGCAAATTGTGCCTGTTCAGACCACCCAGCACCCGAAGCCAATCTCTTGAACTCTGAAATGTACGAGAGAACATCAGATGACCCTTGACGGATATCCAACAGGTCCTCGCAGGCGGTGTAAGTCAGTTCGGGTCTCTCAAAGGTTTGCTTCAACAAGGTCTGAAAACCAGCATAATCATGTAAGACGGGATTAGCCCCGGTAACCAGCGGAGTAACCCATGCCAGGGCATTGCCGGTCATGTTCGATATCATGAACCCGATCTTAGTCTGGTCGGTAGCAAACAGCCGGGGCCTGAAAGTAAAATATACTAAGCAGGCCTCCAAAAATTCTTTTACTTTTTTAGGAGTTCCATCGAATTTCCCTGCCGAAAGAGCCATGACAGGAAGTTCTGGGGATTGAGGTTCGCGGACAGTAATCATCTGCTTCAAGACCACATTCTCTGCCTTAACAGTTTGTAACTCTTGGGATAATCCCTGAATGGCCTTCCATAGTTCTTGTATTTGCTCCTCTGTCGACATTTCTTCTGAAAGGCGTTGCAATCAGTCCTGATTGGAAGATTCCGCTAACTCCCGTTCCTCCCCACTCTCCTCACCTGATTCGAAATCCTCTGGTCGCAGTTGCCTGTGAGAGAGATAGTCCTTCTCCTTTTTATGTAGAACGTATCTGTCTCGAGAGGAAGCCACAGTGAGCGCTAAAGTATAGCAATCCTGGGACCCCCTTCCCGAGTACAGACAATGCGAAGGGAAAAAGCCTGTTCAGGCGGAAAAAACCCTCCGAGGAGTGTAGCGGCTGGAGAGGATCCGGAGCAAGCAGTAGTAGTGGCGTACTTGAGGCAGGTAGCTGATGGAAGCAGGAGAAGCCGGACAACCAACGTAGAGAAGGAACCGGAGAACCAGGGGAGAGAACTACTCCGGAGCAACAGAAACCTGGGCAGCTGAAGGTAAGGAAGGGAAGGCGGAGCGTGGACGCGGGGAACCGCACACAGTAAGAGAAACAAGCCTGAAGGTAAGGAGAAGGCGGGTAGAAGGGGCAAGGCAGGGAAAAGGAGAAAGGCGGAAAGGTAGTCCGAGAGAGGCGGACCAAGGTACAGAGAAGTGACCGTAGCGGTCGAGGCTGGAAAACTATCGTGTTAACCCAAAGAAGCGAGCTAGCGCAATAAAAGGGGGTTGCAACGCGGGGATCGCTGGGAGAGGAAGGAAGAAATACTTCCCAGCGGCGCCATGTTGGAAAACCACTAGACCGTAGGGTGCGTAAAGGAGGAATCACGTAGCGGAACCTCCGCTTGCCCTTCCAGCGCGTAACCGCCAACGCCGATATAAACGCCAAACTGGACGGCGAATGACAAATACACAGATTAAGGAACAACCCTAAAACCAGGTTATCAAAAACAGGACGATTACATACACAACATCAATATAAAAATAAAAAAACAACCATACCACATTAACTAAAAAAACAACATTTACCAAACAAATATCAGTGAAAAATTAATTTGTTGCAATCTACATAAAACCCTAATTTCAGCAGCAGGGCACTCCGCCAGCATCAGGAGAGTGAGTGGATATGTGTGTCTCTATGTGTGGTCAGCTGTCTCTATTTATGCTATAAAGATGACATCACAAAGGGGGTGTCTGGGCCGGTTTAGCTAAGCTTGCCCCTGTGAGCTGGAATTGGACCCCACTTCATCTCCGCCTTGCAATATGAGTGATTGGATCAAGGCTGGGTGATGTCAGGTTTTATGATTTGCTTTACAATCCTCAGAGACCTCCCTTTAGCCATTGGTCTCCATATCTGATTTTATATTAAATGTACAATTTTACATTGGTCACCTTTATACATATCACACATAAAGATGCCATATTTTACATAGCAGCTATTCCTCAAAACCCGGCACTGGTGGGATCTTGTCTCCCCTTTCTACAGAATTTTGCCCTTTTTGCTATGAACACACTTTCCAATTTTTATGCAAATTTCCACAAATATGCGTGTTTAACATGGGGACATGCATGTACATTTTCACAATGCTAACGGTAATACATTTTGCATAAAACCACATATCTTGCGATTCCTGCCCAGAACATGTCACACGGTTTGGCCGCCTCTTCACACATGCAGCCAGAAATTAAATTAACAACTCTGTCATTTTTATAATTTTCACCATTTTGAATAGCAAGTTATAAGTCTTTTAAAAATATGTTCTTTGTTCATATTTAGCAACAGATGGTTGCTTGGCTCCGCCTCTTTTTGTCTCCCTGCAGTCCAATGTATCCCCCTCCTTGCTTGCTCCTTGCAGAGGCCATTGACAACCCCTTTTCACACTTCCAATTTCCTGGGCTGCACTTTGTCATTGTTCCTTTGCTCTCTGTAGACCAGATTCGGTCCCCACCTGCTATTAACACCTCCCAGTGAGTTTCTGCTGAGAGCAAGGCCCTCCTTCTGGGGAAAAAACATGCTTTTCCAGTTCTTTGCAGCTTCAGCCAAGCTAATTAACTTTTAAACTTGGCAAAAACCACATCTGTTGCATCAGATACAAACACATTTCTTTATTGGCCTTAAAATCTGTGGAATCAAAAACACAACTAAAACCTGTATTCCTTTTTGGCAACAATCCTGTTTATGTTTTTTAATTCAGCAGACTTTCGAGTTTTAGCTCACTTTTAAAGTTTCATTAGTAACTTCTCTGACAGCTGTCATTCTAGCGGCCCAGAGTACTGCACCCAGATTTTGGCATAGAGGCTGTCCGTTTTCAGACTTTGTATGTTTCACATGAATGTTTTGCTCTTCAGATTAGGACTTCGTATGTTTACAATGCTTCATTTGAGACATGGATTTTAGCACCAGGTAAGATTGGGAATGTAGAAAAGTGGTGTGTTATAGGCATTTTGGCGTTTTTGGCAACAAAGCAAATGTCATTTGTATGCACATTTTTGGGTTTTATTTGAAAAGTGCTGCTTTTCTCTCTGCACTCTGTTTGCTGGTCATGGAACCCACTGGCACATTTCTGCAGGGTGTGCTCTATTTCCCCTGCACATGCACCATTGGTGGCAGGTTGTGCATCACTCTTTTTGTGTGCTGAAGCACATGGTTTGGGAGGTTTTTGTAGGTTTTTGGCACACACAAGGATTTTGCCGCCATTGTTGCTGTTTCTTTCCCCATAACTGGCAAGAGATTCCGCATAGCACAGCGGAGTGGGTCAATACATCCCACAGTAATGACTTTTGGACTAAAGAATGCACCTGCAACGTTCCAAAGGATGGTTAATCAAGTTCTGGAGGGGATGGAGGACTTCTGCATGGTATACTTGGATGACGTTGCAGTGTTCAGCCCTACTTGGAAAGAACATGTTGACGAGTTAGGATATGTTTTGCAGGCTTTAGAGCAGGCTCATCTGACCATAAAGGCAAGTAATTGTCAAATTGGTCAGAGCAAAGTGGTCTACCTTGGACATGAGGTAGGAGGAGGTGAAATAAGGCCATTGCCTAGTAAAGTACTAGCTGTGCAAGAGTGGTCCACCCCTTCTACTCAAACCCAAGTGAGTATAAGCCTTCTTAGGTCTGACTGGTTATTATAGGAACTTCATAGAGAACTATGGGTCATAGCTTCTCCCTTGAATGTGGTCTCCTCACCAAAATTCACCAAGAAGGTCAGGTGGAATGATGAGTGCACTAAGGCATTTGCAGGATTTAAGAAAGCCCTTTGTCAAGCTCCAGTCTTAAGAGCTCCTGACTCTATCCAAACCTTCATTATTCAAACAGATGCTTCCAATACAGGTATAGGTGCAGTTCTGAGTCAGCTGGATTAGAAAGCTAGGGAGCACCCAATCAGCTTCATCAGCAGGAAGCTGAAGGTACCTGAGACAAGGTGGGCAACCATAGAACGTGAGTGTTTTGCCATTGTGTGGTCTCTGAAGAAGTTTAGACCATACTTGTATGGATCTACTTTTGTGATTCAGACAGACCACCAACCCTTGAGATGATTAATGCAGATGAAAGGGGAAAATCCTAAATTGTTTAGATGGTCAATCAGCCTACAGGGGTTTGATTTTACCACTGAATGCAGGTCAGGCTGTAATCACCAAAATGCTGATGGTCTCTCCAGAATGTATGACCAACTGGAGTAAGGAGATTGATCCAGGGGTGGATTAAATCCTCCTGTCCCTTAGTCTGGGGGGGGGGGCGAGTGTAAGGGAGAACTCTCATAAATGTGCTAATTCCCTTCACCTTAGTGACGCCCAGCAACCTTGCTGGATTTTGAGGACTTGATTGTTTTACCTGGAGAGAGTGTGAGCCTATTTTCCCACTCTCTCATGTATTTTGATGTGTGTTTTACTCTTGTATTCTTTGATTATGGAGTTTTAGAAAACTCCATAGGCATCATCTTTTCATGTGCGTCACACAGCACCCTCAGTGCAGTGACACAGGTAAGCCTGTTTGGTTGTCCCAAGGTTTAAACACCTTCTCTGGGGTAAACTACCGTTTCCCAGCAAATGTAAAGTTAAATTGAATTTACTAGTCTTTTTAAATTCCTAGACCCAGTACACACTATCTTCCAATAGAGTGCTGGAGAGTTCCTTGTATCCCCTATGTCTAGAAACTCATGTAACAGTCAAATGCTACCCTTTCCTATCGAAATGGCTGCTGGCAGTGGTTTTACAATGAACTACCATGATTTTTCCCGACCGCGAACACCGGTAGCTAAAAATCACAGGAGTCATGTTTTTCAAGATGGCATATGAGCCCCCTTTGTTTAAACAGGTCCTGGTCTTCTTTTTTCACCATTTCATTGTGGAAAGGTCCTTCTAGAGTTTGTCTCTGCGCGGCAAACCAGGTTTGGTCGCTTTGTTCCTACGACTTTGGCGGGCTTCAGGACTGAAGACCGCCTCTGGCGCCCGAGTGTCTGGGGTGGGCAGGAAGTGAGGGAGGTGCCCGAAACTCCCTGTGCTTAGTGTCCTAGGAGACCCAAATGCACTCTCGCATGATTGGCTGGCTGACTGTCCAAAAAGGGCAGCCACCCTGCTGGGTGAGTTGCAGGTAGGCTGGAGTGAATGGGACAAAACTGTTTAAAAGGCGACGCTTGGAAGGCAGGGTCGACAACTGGAACAAAAGAACCAAAGACGAGATGGAAGAGAACAGCTGCTGCATCTCCTGGACCGTTAGTTTGCCCGGTGAAGCCCTGCTGCAGGTCTGAATCGCCAAGTTCATCTCAACAGCGAACTCGTAAGACACCTGGACACCATTCTCTGAGCTGGTTGTATTTTCCTCAGAGTGCTGCAGGAAACCGAATAGCCAGGCAGAAGGACACCAGTTTGTGTGCTTGAAGACAGCTACCAGAATCAAAGATTTTCCAGTTTGCCAGTTTTGTGACCTTTCCCCGTGCAGTGCAGGAGTCCACCGACGTCCTCCCTCTTGTCCCCATGACTGAGGCTCAGGAACCGCGAGATCTGCAGGAACTGCCAGGAACACAAGTCGTCAGCTGTATCTTTTTCTTCAATCTATCAATCTAAGGTACTGTGAAAACCCGACCGAGAGAACTTACCTCTCACTGCAAACGTGCGTGAAACTTTGGCAACCTGCAGGCCTAGTCAGCTTGTGACCCGACATACGAACCTTTCTTCCATGAACTACTTCTGAGAACCGTGGCAAAGACTTTTCCATTTAAACTACCAGAACCGTTTTTCTTATACAAGACTCTAGCCCATTGACTTTGGCCTACCTATTGCATTGAATCAACTCCTCAGGTGAACTCAAACTATTTGCATTGTTTAAGAGTAACTCTATTATTCGTTTTATTAACTTATGCCTTTTTGCTCCTACTTCAAATGCTCTGAATGCCATTTTGCTCCTCCTTCAAAGTAGGTTAAATGCCTCAGAACCTGATAGTGTGAAGTACTGTAGTATATTTCCGCGTGATATTGATTGCCTCCTTTTAGTGAATGTTTTGTAACTGACTGTGTAATAAATTAATAAGTGTTTTACCAAGAAACCTTGAGTATAAGTGTCTATCTGAATACTTGTGATTATAGACCTCTGTGTAACACCCTTACAAGCTCACATTCCCTCTTGAGATAAGCCTGGCTGCTCAGCTCACTACCAAAAACTGTGTGGTACAGACTTATACTAAAGGTTGGTTTTCCTTACACCTGTAGTCCTAGTTGTGTGTAGTGGTCCCAGAGGGTACTGCATACAAACTTTGCCTAACAAGGAATGTGCAGTTATTTTACATCAGAAAAGGAACAAGTTTATCGTGCCACCTGCCATGCGTACAGGATAAGTGTCTTGTGAGATAAAATGCGTACCTATTTAGGTACCTCTTCCCTCTGTGCCCATATCAGATACAATAATCTGCATTCTTTGCAAAAGGCAAGGAGGCAGGGAAGCCTACCACCAACCCTTAACTTTAGGCAAGGGGCACATTTAGACCAATATCCCGGCCACTAAGCCAAAGAAATGTACTGATTTACATATTTTCACTTTCCCTGTGGGAGCACCATTTTTTTTGTCTGCAGATCCCCTTGCATGCAGACAACTGCGGTGTGCCCCAACGGTCCTGTGTCTCGCCCACTTTGTATAACATCTTTACAAAGCCGCTGTTTGATAAAATGGATCGTCTGGGTGTCACCTACACCAATTATGCAGGTGACACAAAGATACTCCTACCCCTTACAGGCACTTATGACACAGATGTACTTCGGGGAAACAAAATCTACACCATCATTCAGGCATGGATGGCCATCTGTGGCCTATGCCTGAATGATGATAAAACGGAACTATTGCTAGTAGGCTCCCCAGCCAATCTAAACAAACTTGGCCCCAATTATAACATATTTAACATATTTAACACAGATGGGAACAATATTCCAATCGCCAAAGCAGTAAAAACGCTTGGCTTCTATTTTGACGCTACCTCTAACCTTAGAAAACAAGCAAACATGACCGCCTCAGCCACTGCCTACACAGGCAAACTGATAAGAGCCTGCAGATCTATGCTATCTTCTGAAATTGCCTCACTCTGCCTCATTCTAGCCAGAGCTCTTATAGGCTCCAAACTGGACTATTGTAACAGACTTTATTTAGGCCCCAACAAAACAATAATTAACACACTATGCAGAATAATGCTCTCAGAGCCGCCCTAAATATACCCAGAAATGAACACATCTCAGCAACCAGAATACAACACAAATGGCACTCCATAAATGAAAAGATCAAACTCAAATCCTTATGTCTTATCTTCAAAGCACTGAACCACACAGCCACCCCCATCTCACCGAAAATTCACCTGGAGATCATCCACATGCATCACTAGATCCACAGACACTTCCTGCCTGACGGTCCCTAGGTTTAACCTAAAAAGATCTGTTGGTTCTCGTTTTCCGGTACTGGCCTCCTAACTATGGAACCTCCCATCTGACATCAGGGCCATACAAGTATTCGACCACTTCAGGAGAAGCGTTATAGCCTGGATACTTAGCAAGAACTAAATAACTAATGTGTATTATACATGTGTGCACAGACAAATATCCTTGGTATTTGACTAGTATTAATGTATGTAATTTACCAACGTGTTATACCCACTTGAATGTATCTACTTTATACCCACTTGAATGTATGTACTTTACCCTCTGACAAACTGCTTTTCCCATGCTCGTGTAACTGTACTTCAAAGCGCCCAGATACCTCTGGGTCAGGTGCGCTATATAAATAAAATAAACAAACAAACAAACAAACTTATTTCACCCTTAATGCACAATTTCTGAGGCTTTTGGACATGTCAGAAATGTCCCAAAAGGCATAAAAATCTGTGTCTATTCAATGCCAACCTTGCTTGAATGTTGGAGATAGACATATTTCTGTACCTTTTTGTTGAAAATCATGGATCTAAATGGTTCATTGGCTTCATTGACCCTGGCTGAGAATGTCTGAGTCAGCACTACTTCACTTGAACCTCAGTGCCACGCTTACAAGACCATGTTGTGCCAGCAGAGGAATGTCATTGGACCATTGGATTGGAGTAGGAAAATCGACATAACAATGAACATGTGGACCAGTGTTTCAGGCACTCATTTCATGGTGTGGGACGAGCATGGTATCAAGAGAGACATAGACACAAATTCAACAGTTCGAAAACCTTTATTTGAAGAATGTTATGGGGTTGGTATAATGCCTAAGTGGCACTAACTCTAAGGTTTGTCAACTGATGCTTCTAAGGGCCATCAATGTCTGTGAGTCCAAAACCAAAATCCGTCTGTATCATAACCTATGCTTGCCGTCACTGTTTGATAAATTGTGATCAGAGTCTTATTAAAGGAAAAATGGTGGTTCAAAAGAAAATGTAAACCAAGACTGGTTTCAGGTAATCTTACCCTAAGGTGCAGTTCTGCCACTTTCACAAAAATAGTTAAACTTAAAAGGGTTGCCCGCGGAAACGTACACATTGGGCTCTTGTCATATGTCAATCAAGTTCCAAATGTCTCTGGGTCTCTTGGGGTTCTCTGCCTCAAGCTTTGATCCTTTCAGTTCCACACAAAAGGACACAGTTCCTTTTAGGCCTCTCAGGGTTCCTTTCCCCAAGTCCAGGCTTCCAAATACAAAAAAAGACACCTCTCGGAGTTCCCTTACCCAAGTCTGGACCTCTTCTGCAGGTTTCAAAAGGTCCTTGTGGGCCTCTCAGGTTTCCCTTCCCCAAGGTTAGGGCCTCTGGTGTCAAATAAACGTTCACCTTGTCAGGATGTACCTTTCAACACATACTTCTTTCAGGGGGCAATATCAGAGACTTTTGAAAACACTGGGCTTTTTGCTCCTCCCCTGAGCGACCTCTCTGACTTCTGGCCCCTCTCTTTACAATTTGAATCTCTCTTCTGGCGCCTTTCTCCTCTGGTGCCTTTTCCACTCTGCTATTATTTCTCTTCCACCTTTCTTTACTTTTGCTTCGGCATCATTGCACCCTATTTCAATCTTTCCACTTGGCTTGTGCACACTTGCACCTTCTTTCACTCTTTCCACTTTGCTGGTGCACACCTACACCTTATTTTTTTCTTTCGGGTCACTCGTACCCCCTTTCCTGTTTCGGGTTGCTTGCTCTCTTTTACTGCTGTTGGGTGGCTTGCACCCCCTTTCTGGCTTTTGGGTCTCCCAAACCCTCTTTCCTGCTTTCGAGTCGCTCGCGCCCCCTTTCTGGCTTTTGGGTCTCCCACACCCTCTTTCCGGCTTTCGAGTCGCTCGCGCCCCCTTTCTGGCTTTTGGGTCTCTCACACCCTCTTTCCTGCTTTCGGGTCGCTCGCACCCCCTTTCTGGCTTTTGGGTCTCTCGCGCCCTCTTTCCTGCTGCTTTCCGCTTAACAATGGTTTCAGGCTTTTCTCTTACTTTTTTTCAGCTTTCTGATTTGTAATGCTTCTTTAGCTGTCCTTGCTTTCTTTCTGCTTTCCGAGTAACAATGTTCGTATCTTTCATTCCTTTTTTCCTCCCGCTCCCGCCACCCACACTCTATGGAGTTTCTCGCTATCTTGCTGTCTGAAACTCACACATTAGCGTGGCACTGGTAAGTGGGTCCTCTGGATCTTGTAGACTGAGGTCACTGTCTTACCACCTACCCCTAAAACAACCCTGGCATGGCTCACTTCCCAGGGGAACAAGCACTGGCTTGGAAACGGCCAACAGCCTGCAGCACGCCTGAGTCCGGCATCCTGGAGACACTGCTCCCTTGCCACGCTGCAACACCTCTGACACACCGGGTCAGTGTCTTGGCATTCAGCTTTCGTCTGGCTCTTCCAGTCTTCCACGTTCCAACCAGCAACCCCAGCTCGCTCACTGTTTCTGGCAGAACCACACCTTTTATAGTACAGTGAGGAGTCAAGTGGAGTCAGGTGTGCACATTTGTAGTAAAGTGCCTGACCATGCCTGACAGCCCAATGATGTTATGTAGTGGGCCTCTCTTTGTATCCCCATGCTGTCCGTATGGGTAATCTTCATTGTTCTCGGCCACCTCTTCTTCCTCCCAGTATATGTTGGATATGGGGAGGGGGATATGGAATGGGACTTGAAGTATTCTTCAAAAGCTGAGGGGGAGGAATTTAAGGTGTATTGGGCAAAGGGAGAATACTATATCTCACCCCTGTGTATTCCCCCTCGCAATCCCTCTTGACTCTCTGCTCAGGTGATCCTCCCTCGATTGTCCACCCCCAGGGTCGGGATCCAAAAGTGGTGGCACTTCCCTGTCCACCTGAACAGAGGATTACAGGGAAGTAGATGGGAGAACACCATCAGGTCTCTCACAATGGCCATCAATGGGCACTGTGTCCCCTTCTCCCATATCTCTCCTCAGCAAAGCCCAGGACATCAGTTACCAAATGGCATTCACCAGCTGACCCCCTTGTGAATGGAAGGGTTGGAAAGCAGGTCCCACAAGGACGTTGACCTCTGGAGAAAGTTGGCTCGCTTCTCATGGTTTTCAAGTGGGATTTGTGGCAGATGCCACTGTATCTAATGCTATAGCTGGCCTGAGGATAGGCAAACCAATGCCCGTGCCCACTTCAGTGCCAGACTTTGATAGTGCCCCAGTCAAAACAAAATGATGCGCCCACCCCTGAAAAATTGAAATAGTCCACCAAAACACAACTTGTCTGCGTAACAAGTCATGACTTATTTGTACTTGCTTGCCACCCTTTCTTTAATTATACACAACAAAAATTCTAGCCTCCAATCTATTCATGCTGATTGCTTTACAGATGTTCACTAAAATAGTTGAATAACAATGTGTGCCATTTCCCTATTTGGAACAAGTCAAGTCAGAAAACACATCATGTAACACTGCAGTGAAGTGCCCAAGATTTCAAAAAGGCAGAGCATGTTCTTCTGCAAACACAACATCTAAACAAACCTAGGCTTAAAACAAGCCATTTTCTTTCAAAAGGGCAGTGTACTGCACCTGGCATAGATGTTCTTGGCAGATATTGTATACAAAAGTGACACAAAGCTGTTCACAAAGGTCTGTACTTGACAAAAGTCTGTAAGGCTGACAAAAGAAATACAAAAAAACATTTAAAACAAAAGTGAAACAAAAATAAAAAAAGATTAAAAAATCTCACAATGAAAAAATTTAAAGACCGGATTAATTTAATCCAACCTTATCAAAAATTGAATTAAAAAGGGGCGGAGTTTAGCTCGCAATGTTATCCAATGGGCCAATGATAAGTCAATGGCCAATAGGAAAACAATATAAATACAATAAACATGCCCAAACATGTCATTATCAGTAACATGAGTGATCCGAGGTTTTAATGATTAGATCCACTTATTATTATCATTAATATATTAACAAACTTAATTACAAATAAAAATATAATGTTAAGTATATGGGCCAATGTTAACCAATGGCCAATGTTAACCTTATGGGTAATGTTAAATCAATGGCCAATGTTAAGTCAATGGCCAATGTTATCCAATGGTAAAAACAGAAGACCCCTAAAATTTCCCCCTAATCGGGTCTTATCGAAGAACCCCTCTGGGGGTCTTCCTTATATGTATGATAGACCCCAAATCATCCCTTAGGGGTCCCCTAATGTGGACCCCCATAGGAGAAGATATGGCGACCACCGTAAAATATTTCTCCATAGGATAACGTTGAGTCAATGATAGTCAATGGCCCAATGATATTCAATGGACATATTTTAACAAGACCCCAAAATGGGGGTCCAATACAAAAAAATGGCCCACACGGTGGTCCACTTGACATAAAAATAAAAAATACAAAAATGAAAGGGAAAGCACTCCATGCTAAAAATGCATTGCACGCGGCGTATGTCTCTCAGTAATACTAAGGAGACATAAAGCCTATTGACACAAAAAAAATACAGTTGAGACCCTCAAACCTTTAGGGGGATGGACAAATAAGGTGTCAAATTGTTCAGTGAAGCCTCCTGAACAATAATGTAACAAAAGAAATACATTATTTTTAAAAACAAAAGTGAAACAAAAATAAAAAAGATTAAAAAATCTCACAATGAAAAAATGTAAAGACCGAATTCATTTAATCCAACCTTATCAAAAATTGAATTAAAATGGGGCAAAGCTTAGCTCACCAATGTTATCCAATGGGCCAATGATAAGTCAATGGCCAATAGGAAAACAATACAAATACAATAAACATGCCCAAACATTTCATTATCAGTAACATGAGTGATCCAAGGTTTTAATGAATAGATCCATGAAAGGAACAGCAGAGGCACAAGTAAGTTGAATGAAGTTTTATTCAACAAGCCCCCACGGAGCAAAACCGCCTCTGTCGCTCTCCTCGCCAACCGTCCCATCACACGGCATTGTCATGATCTCTGCTTCCAAAAGGTCAGGGTTTTCCCAACTCCCTTGGAAGCAGATTCATAACCCAGGTTCCGAGTGCCAACCAGTCCCAATTGGGACCTTTTGGACCCAGTCCTGGCGCCAGTGGCACCAGGCTCATAAATATGCCCAGTCCCAGCGCTGGAATCGCCGGGCTCATAATGCTTGGGTGGACTTACCTGCAGCAGACCATGCTGCTTACTTGCCTGCCAGTTGAGCCTCTGATCCTCTTCTGTTTGGAACTACTTTTCCTGTTGGGTGGGGCAGGAGCCACTCCCTAGGTTCAGAACACTGGAACTCTTCTGGAAAGCAGGAACTCTTTTCTTACCTAGGCGTGGCTGTGGAAGGAGACACCTGAGCACTACAGGAGGCTATTTAAACCACACCCGATGGATGAATCTTGCTTTGCGTTATTCTGCATCCTCTGCAGCAGAACGCTCACCGTGTCTTCTGCATCTGATCCTGGGCCTAAGGAAAAAGGCTTACCATCCTGAATCCAGTCTTCAGCAACACCTATAAAGACAAGAAAGAACAGGTTAGCATTACGGTCTTCAGTGACAGCGCTTCAATTACCTGGCCCATCGGCTGTCACCAACGCCTCGCGATGCATTCCGGCATCTGAAAGACAAAGGCTTACCTACTCTTCGTGCGCTCCGGAGGTCTTCGCACTGCATTCCGGCATCTGAAAGGCAAAAGCTTACCAACTCTTCGCACGCTCCGGAGACCTTCGGCGCTGCATCCCGCATCTGAAAGACAAAACAAGGTGCGTTTAAAGACATTGGGGAACTTTAATACTCACGTGCCATTACTCCTTTCCACATCTAACCCAGTGGGTATTCCGGCACCCTGCAGCCGCTCCGAACTTGTACCTGCAAAATAAAAAGACAGTTAGAGCGCATCGTGAAGCAGGCAACAAGCGCTTACCTACGTGCTTCCAGGAGCTTCTATTCATCACACGGGCTCCATCTTCAACTCACTTCAGCCCGTCATCCGCCATCGCCGGAACCCTGCAAAACAAGAGACATCATTACTAAAGACTTTTAAAGACATTAGAATTACTCGAAACTTACCGTTCGTGTAGTAAACGACGGACAGCAGTCCTCTGAAGTCAAGAGGCCTGCTCCCCTTATCCAGTGAAGAAACTGGTTACAGCACCCTGCCCCGAAGCAGATGGAGAGCACGGCGTTCACTTACCTAAGGTGAGCGCGTTAACCTTTGGGGTTCTACATGAGAAGAAAAAGGGAAGAAGAGAGAGACATTCAATAACCCAGTTCATTAATCCCATATTTTCTATCTGCAGACACCTTACCCTTCGAGTCAGACATACAGTGCACAGAGGTCCAGCCCAAAGAGCCAGCCGTGTGTTACACATCACCTTTGAAGATACGGTATACGCCCAGTCAAGACCGGCGCCTCTACGGGAATCAGGTGAGCGTTACAGAACGCAAAGCCTACCGCAAAACTCCCGTCCAGGCGCTATGGAAACCTCGGATACCGACCAGCTAGCCCAGTTACTTGGGGAACTAAGGGCAGAAGTGCATGCAGCCCGTCAGGAAACGAACGCTCTAAGAAGGGAACTGATTATTTCCAAGGAGCGAACAGATGATCTCGCTAGACAATTGCTACAGTCACAAGCCGGACAGACCCCGTTACCCGCATCTGGGGGAAATCTTCCTTCTACATCCTCTATGAATCCAGTGCAGATCAACCTACCTGGGAATGTACCTCTGGCTCCGCCCGAACGATTTTCTGGTGACCCAAAGAGCTTTGCAGTATTTATCAATCAGTGCCGGTTACATTTCTTATGCCGGCCAGCAGCCTTTCCAACTGATCAAGCTAAAGTAGCTTTCGTGCTTTCGTACCTTAGTGGCAATGCGGCAGACTGGTCGATCCCTCTAGTAAATCAAGATGATCCGGTCCTCCATGATTTTCAAGCTTTTCAGCTCAGTATGGAAAAACTGTTCGCAAGACATTCACAGGGGCAGGCCTTGGACAATGAGCTTCTTTCGTTGCGACAAGGTAATCAAGACCTTCTGGCTTATATTGCGGCTTTCAACAGACTGATAGTGGAATCTCAATGGCCTGAGGACAAAAGGATTACGCTGTTTTATAGAGGTCTACGTGGAGAGCTCAAAGATGTGTTAGCCCAAGTAGTGAATCCCCCACAAGATTGTTCGGACTATATAGACTTAGTCGTTCAAATAAATCACAGACTGCAGAACAGGAAGGCTGATCGTTCCAAGTTTGATGCTCGAGTATTTTCCAAACCGCCAACTCCTTCCAAAGGAGTAGACTCCGGGGAACCCATGCAAATAGGGGGCCTGAAAGGTCCTCTAACACAAAAGGAGTGGGAAAGGAGAAAACAGTTGCAATTATGCCTCTATTGCGGAAACTCAGGGCACTTTCTTCGAGACTGTCCGGTGAAACCTGCCAAGAAGGCAGTAGGAGCTGCAGTTACCAAAGTTACAAACTCTGAGCAGGGAAACAACCTCGCCCGACAAGAATAGAGGTCCTCTTGCCGAGCGTGAAAACCAGTTCCGTGACCTCGCATTTCGTGATACCTATGGTCCTCATTAGCCCTGATAATCCGGATCGATTACATGCAATTGAAGCTTACGTCGACAGCGGTGCCATCGGCAATTATGTGGATCATGAAATGGTTTTGAGGATGAATCTAACTCTTTGTCCCAAGGCTGTAAAGGACGTCATTACTACGGTGGATGGGACGGAGATAGCCTCCGGACCAGTAACGCATACCACTCAAGAAGTGACGCTAGTAAGTCAAGATGGACACCATGAGAAGATCCTGTTCGATGTGATCAAGGCCCCTCAGTTTCAGATTATTCTAGGAATACCTTGGTTAGAGAAACACAATCCTCTGATCGATTGGCGAGCAAGAACGGTCCAGTTTCCAGAATGTGTCTCTACTTGTCACCCTCCACCTGGTGTTGCACTGGCAGCAATTTCTTCAGGGACTCCCCAGTTACCTCCCGAATACCTAGAATACCAAGATGTTTTCCGGAAGGATCAGGCTAACTCTCTACCTCCTCATAGGTCTTATGACTGCCAGATAGACCTGATACCTGGATCTACTCCTCCTTGTAGTAGAATTTATGCCCTCACCGAGCCTGAGAACCTTCACCTTCGACAATACCTGGATCAATACCTGGCAAATGGGTTTATTCGTCCTTCCAAGTCCCCTGCTTCTTCAGCTTTGTTCTTCATTCCAAAAAAGGAAGGAGACCTTAGAACTTGTATAGATTATCGCTCCCTGAACCAGATCACCGTCAAGAATAGATATCCGTTACCTTTGATCCCTGAACTCCTGGACCAAGTCAGAAAAGCATGCATATATACAAAGCTGGATCTTAGAGGAGCCTACCACTTGGTACGAATAAAAGAGGGCGATGAATGGAAGACAGCCTTCCGCAATATATGGGCTATTTGAATATCAGGTCATGCCCTTCGGACTTTGCAATGCCCCGGCCGCCTTTCAATATTTTATGAACAATGTCCTCAGAGAGCTCATAGATGTGTGTGTTGTTGTTTACATTGACGACATCCTCGTTTATTCTTCATCGGAATCTGAACATCGGAAACACGTGAAAATGGTCCTCGAAAGATTGCGTCAACAAAAACTTTTCGCTAAGTTGGAAAAATGTGTTTTCAACGTGACTGAAGTTGAATTCTTGGGATTCATATTATCACCTAGCGGAGTGCGTATGGATTCAAAGAAGGTCGATGCAGTTCTCAAATGGCCATCACCATCCTCCGTAAAAGGTGTGCAAAGCATGTTAGGCTTCGCTACCTTTTACCGCAGGTTTATCCCCGAATTTTCTCGAATATTCCAGCCCATCACTGCCTTGTTAAAGAAAAACAAACGTTTTGAATGGTCTACCGAGGCGGAACAAGCTTTCCAGGATTTGAAGACTAAATTTATCTCTGCACCAATCTTAAAACACCCTCGCCCCGAACTCCCCTACATCGTGGAAACTGATGCTTCAAGCCTTGCCATGGGGGCAGTTCTATCACAAAAGGACCCGGTAACCAATCAGTTGCATCCCGTGGCATTTTGGTCCCGCAAATTCTCGCCTCCTGAAATCAATTACACGATTACTGACAAGGAACTTCTGGCTATCAAGTCTGCTTTTAAGGCTTGGCGGCATTATCTGCTGGGGGCCCGACACACCGTTACTGTGATTACGGATCACCGAAACCTGCAATATTTGAAAACCGCAAAAGCCCAATCCTCTAGACAACTCCGTTGGGCATTATTCTTTGCCGAGTTTGACTTCATAATTACCTATCGACCTGGTACAAAAAACGGTAAAGCTGATGCCCTTTCTCGGATGGGAGTGGAAGAACACTTGATCAACCCTACCCATGTACCAATCATTCCCGAACAAAGAATCCTGGGTGTAATCGCCACACAATCCATAGAGGAAGTTAAGGATAAAGCCAGGCAACTTGTAACTCCAGCAGACATACAGAATTGGCATTTGCAGGGAAAGGACTTTGCAGTAAAGGACAACTTATTGTATTTCCAAGAACGATTATACCTGCCCAGCACAGATTTACAGAAAAAAGTAATCTCTTGTTATCACGATTCTTTAATGGAAGGACATCCCGGTATGGCCAAGACCTCAGAAAAGATCAAGCGCTACTTCTGGTGGCCGTCTTGGAAAAAAGATATCAGAGACTTTATAATGTCCTGTGGAGTATGCGCCCAAAACAAGAGTCAAAAGGAAAGACCAGCAGGCCTCTTGCGCCCTATTGACATCCCACCTCGCCCTTGGCATACGCTTTCTATGGACTTCATCACCGATCTACCTCCATGCTCCGGATACAATACGATTCTAGTAATCGTGGACTTATTCTACAAGATGGCGCATTTCATTCCGCTCAAAGGCTTGCCAACAGCAGCAACTCTGGCCCGAGAATTTCTTGAAAACATCGTCCGACTGCACGGTTTTCCTTCGGTTTTAATATCGGATCGAGGTAGTCAATTTATTTCTCATTTTTGGCGAAGTTGCTGTCGGTCGGCTCAAATTGATGTGAGACTATCGACCAGTCACCACCCTCAGACCGACGGACAAACCGAGAGGACCAATCAAACTCTGGAACAGTATTTACGCTGCATGCTGCAACAAACTGAAAAAACTTGGAAAGACATCCTTTGGATAGCCGAATATGCCTACAATAACTCTGTCCATTCGGGAACTGGGAAAACCCCGTTTTTTCTTTTATATGGCAGTCACCCTCGAACCTCGGAGTTGGATCCCCTCCAAGATCTTGAAACACCAGCAGTAGACTACCTGCATTCTACAATCACCCAAGCCTTTAAGGAAGCTGTTTCTCACCTTCAAAAGGCTAAAGAACAATACAAGAAAGGAGAAGATCAACATCGGAAGGAAGCCCCTCAATATCAAGTAGGGGATCAAGTCTGGTTATCCACCAAATATTTACCTCTAAAAGGGCCACGCACATTCAACCCAAGATACCTTGGTCCCTATTCCATCACTACCATAGTAAACCCAGTAGCGGTCAAGTTGGACTTGCCCCCGCACATGAAGATACATCCGGTCTTCCACGTCTCTCTATTAAAACCCGTGCAACCTCAAACCCGACTAACTAAATCTCCAAAACCTATCCTAGTTGATGGAGAACTCGAGTTTGAAGTCAAAAGCATTCTGGACTCCAAGATCTCCAAATCTAAACTATTTTACCTAATTGACTGGAAAGGCTACGGCCCCCAAGAGAGATCCTGGGAACCTGCTGAATATGTCCACGCTCCTCGCCTAATCAAAAGATTTCACCGAACATTTCCTGACAAGCCAAAACCCCCGGAGAAGCCCGGTTTGGGAGGGGCCTTGAGGGGGGGTACTGTCATGATCTCTGCTTCCAAAAGGTCAGGGTTTTCCCAACTCCCTTGGAAGCAGATTCATAACCCAGGTTCCGAGTGCCAACCAGTCCCAATTGGGACCTTTTGGACCCAGTCCTGGCGCCAGTGGCACCAGGCTCATAAATATGCCCAGTCCCAGCGCTGGAAGCGCCGGGCTCATAATGCTTGGGTGGATTTACCTGCAGCAGACCATGCTGCTTACTTGCCTGCCAGTTGAGCCTCTGATCCTCTTCTGTTTGGAACTACTTTTCCTGTTGGGTGGGGCAGGAGCCACTCCCTAGGTTCAGAACACTGGAACTCTTCTGGAAAGCAGGAACTCTTTTTTTACCTAGGCGTGGCTGTGGAAGGAGACACCTAAGCACTACAGGAGGCTATTTAAACCACACCCGATGGATGAATCTTGCTTTGCGTTATTCTGCATCCTCTGCCGCAGAACGCTCATCGTGTCTTCTGCATCTGATCCTGGGCCTAAGGAAAAAGGCTTACCATCCTGAATTCAGTCTTCAGCAACACCTATAAAGACAAGAAAGAACAGGTTAGCATTACGGTCTTCAGTGACAGCGCTTCACTTACCTGGCCCATCGGCTGTCACCAACGCCTCGTGCTGCATTCCGGCATCTGAAAGACAAAGGCTTACCTACTCTTCGTGCGCTCCGGAGGTCTTCGCACTGCATTCCGGCATCTGAAAGGCAAAAGCTTACCAACTCTTCGCACGCTCCGGAGGCCTTCGGCGCTGCATCCCGCATCTGAAAGACAAAACAAGGTGCGTTTAAAGACATTGGGGAACTTTAATACTCACGTGCCATTACTCCTTTCCACATCTAACCCAGTGGGTATTCCGGCACCCTGCAGCCGCTCCGAACTTGTACCTGCAAAATAAAAAGACAGTTAGAGCGCATCGTGAAGCAGGCAACAAGCGCTTACCTACGTGCTTCCAGGCGCTTCTATTCATCACACAGGCTCCATCTTCAACTCACTTCAGCCCGTCATCCGCCATCGCCGGAACCCTGCAAAACAAGAGACATCATTACTAAAGACTTTTAAAGACATTAGAATTACTCAAAACTTACCGTTCGTGTAGTAAACGACGGACAGCAGTCCTCTGAAGTCAAGAGGCCTGCTCCCCTTAGCCAGTGAAGAAACTGGTTACAGCACCCTGCCCTGAAGGAGATGGAGAGCACGGCGTTCACTTACCTAAGGTGAGCGCGTTAACCTTTGGCGTTCTACAGGAGAAGAGAAAGGGAAAAAGAGAGAGACATTCAATAACCCAGTTCATTAATCCCATATTTTCTATCTGCAGACACCTTACCCTTCGAGTCAGACATACAGTGCACAGAGGTCCAGCCCAAAGAGCCAGCCGTGTGTTACACATCACCTTTGAAGATACGGTATACGCCCAGTCAAGACCGGCGCCTCTACGGGAATCAGGTGAGCGTTACAGGCATCCCCACCTACAATCAAACAAGGCTGTCACGTGGCCGGAGTGAGGCGCGGAGAGAACATAAAAAATGCAAATCTCTACACATCTTCCCCTCCAATGAAAAACAAAAAAACACAAAAAAATAAACAAAACATCCTACCTTCTGGATTAAATTCGCTAAACAACTACAGGAGGATGAACAAAATACACAAAAGATTTCAAAGAAATTAACTTCTGCCTTCCCAAAATTAATCACATCAGAGGCTAATAATTTAGGCTGCCATGAGTAAATCACAGCTAACATTCATAATCTCTCATCCACACAGGCTTAGATCTTTTCCTTTGAGAACTCTCCACATTCAAGTTTTCTTCCGTCACAGAACTCGCACTGTCCTAACCAGCACGCAAAGCTTCCCTTCCACTCTCCACTGCCGCATCCAAAGCTCTCACTAACCTTCCTTTTGACCACACTTCTCCCCCTTCCAAGATGACAACACTCTTCCTTACCGCACAAATCTTCTTCGGACCCAGGAACCTACTTTGCACACATTTATTCGACAACCTGGGGTTTTTAACATATACCATCTCCCCAACCTTCCACTCACGATCCTTCACACCCTTTTTGACATCAAACATTTCTTTGTTTCTTTCCTGACTCATGTTGATAAGCTTCATAATTCGACCCCTATCTACTTGAACCACTATGGCCATCCCTAGCTATCCTGGACAAAGCCTTGTCCCAGGTTCCCTGCCTTTAATAGACACAAACGGAGAAACTCCTGTCACCGAATGTGGCGTAGTTACGTAGTTCCAAGTTAACAGATTCAACACCTCCCTCCAAGGCTGTTTCAAGCTCATGGCCATTTGCAAACCCCCTTTCAAATATCTGTTGTCTCTTTCTACAAGGCCATTAGCCTTAGGATTATACAACGCTGTCCTAGTGTGTTTTATTCCATAACTGGTTAGAAATCTCCTCATAGCCTCAGAAACAAATTGTACCCCATTATCTGACACAATTTCAGTGGGCACGCCTTCTTTAAGAAAAACGTTCTCAAGGAACATAATCAATTCATTGGCTGTGACTTCCTTAACCGCTTCCCACTCAATCCATTTAGAGTGGAAATCCACCACAACAGACAGAAATCTCAGGCCTAATGTCCACTGCTAATTTGGTCCAGGGCTGGACTGGGATGATATTGGGAATCAAAGGAGCTTCTCTCACGACCCTGCTCTTGTCACAAGACTGACAAGCCATACAATCCTTGACATACCGCTCCGCCATCCTGTCAATCCCTGGCCACCAATAACTCTGCCAAAGTTTTCTTTTCATGGCCCCTTCTCCTGGATGTCCCTGATGCGCCAGTTCCACTAAAGCGAATCAGAGAGATACTGGAGGAACCACACAACGTCCCCTCCTCAACATGTCCTCATACAAATTCAATTCTTCCTTAATCTCCCACCACCCATTGAACCTCCTACCTAGATCCTTTCTATCCGGCCATCCCATCACAGTCCACCTTTTAATTAACATGAGGTCCACATCCAAATCCTCTTCGTGTACCCACTTTTCCTGACTAACAGCACTTTGCACTTCCGCTACCACTGACTCTTCCTCCTCCATAGCCTTGTCCTCTACTACTTTCCCAACCGGTAGCCTGGACAGGCAATCCGCTACCACATTCCTTTTCCCAGGTAGGTAACTCACAACAAAATTGTAATTCTGGAGTCCTAAACCCCACCTTCTTATCCTAGGTGACCCGATAGCCCATCTTCCACTTTCAAAAAGTTGCCCCATGGGTTTATCGTCCGACCTGACAGTGAATCTTCTCCCCCCCAAAAAATACCTAAAGTGCCCAATGGCACAAATCATTGCTAATGTTTCTCTTTCTACTTTCTACTTTCTTTATACTCTGCACAGCTTAGCGCCCTAGAGGCAAACGCAATGACTCTCTCCGTGTTGTCCTTGTCATATTGCACTAACGTCGCCCCTAAACCTAACATGCTCGCATCAACCACCAAGACACTCCGGCCCCTGGGATTGAACCTTCCAATTGAGGGCGCCTCACTCACTGCTTGTTTATTACAATAAAAAGCTGCAGCACACTTTGAAGTCCACTCAAACCTTGTCCCCTTCTTAAGCAGCATTCTCAAAGGTGAAGACACTGTGGCAAACTCCTTCACAAATCTATGATAATATTCAGCTAATACTAAAAACAATCTTACTTGATCTTTTTCCATTGGCACAGGCGCATTTTTCACTGCCTCCAGCAGATCTCTCTTAGGTCTCACCCCCCGCTTGTCAATCTCGTGCCCCAGATACTCCACACCGTCAACCGCAATTTTACATTTGTTTCTCCTAACAGTCAACCCAGCCTCACTCAATCTGCTTAAAACCTGTGTCAAAATCTGATCATGTTCTCTCATGGAGTTTGCATATATTAGCATATCATCTTGAAACACAATAATATTTTTTACACCATCCATTATAGTCTCCATTGCCCTTTGGAATACAGCCGCAGACGATGCAAGCCCGAACGACATTCTACAATATTTAAATGTTCCGAATATTGTCACAAACGCCGTAAGATGTTGACAGCTTTCCTTTAAGGGAATCTGATGATATACCTGAGAGAGATCAATCACTGGAAATACCATGCATTATTTAGCATAGATAACTTGTCACCGATTATCGGCAAGGGGTGTCTATCTATTAAAATGTTCCTATTCACATCTCGCAGATCTACACAGAGTCTTATGTCGCCGTTTGATTTAGCAGCGACCACCACTGGTGAAAACCCTTCTGAACACTCACTCTTCTCTATAATTCCCTTCTGCAATAGCGACTCAATTCCCAGTTTCAGTTTATCGCTCAAATCATGAGGCACTGGCCTCACCTTGTGCACCTTAGGAATGGCATCAGCCTTCAAATGAATCTCATGCTCAAAATCCTTCAGCCTCCCCAATTCCTCTTGAAATACCATCGGAAATTCCTTCTCACATTTGTCTCTCAACTCAGCCATTGCAATAGGTTCTCCGGCACTTGCCTGAATTCTAATTCCCATTTTGCGCTGTTCGCCCCACCCCAGGAGGGACGAACCTTCTTGGGTTACAAATTAACAAGGGGGGCTCCTGGGAGTCCCTCTGCCAGATATTAGTCCTGGTTGCGAGAGACTTACCCAGAGTCTTTAGCTCACTATCTTTCACAGAGAAGAAATATCCCAAACATATCAGTCTTTGTCCTGCCCTGGGGCAGTCCAGCACCGAAATGCTAGGCAATTCTCCTCTGAACAAGAGTACCAACAGAAACCCCAGACACGTGTTTCGGTCTGGTTGGACCTCATCAGTAGGGTGGATCTGTGCCTCTCTAAGAATAGTGAGCAAGGGGTCCACGTCTGGATTACCCTAGTAACTTAGGGTGAGACCCAAAGTTACTTAAATATGCAAATTAACAAGGGGGGTCCTGGGAGTCCCTCTGCCAGACATTAGTCCTGGTTGCGAGAGACTTACCCAGAGTCTTTAGCTCACTATCTTTCACAGAGAAGAAATATCCCAAACATATCAGTCTTTGTCCTGCCCTGGGGCAGTCCAGCACCGAAATGCTAGGCAATTCTCCTCTGAACAAGAGTACCAACAGAAACCCCAGACACGTGTTTCGGTCTGGTTGGACCTCATCAGTAGGGTGGATCTGCGCCTCTCTAAGAATAGTGAGCAAGGGGTCCACGTCTGGTTACATACACTTCAGACTCACAGCTTCTCCCTTTGTATAATATAGAAGCGTGGAACTTCTCCAAGACTTCAATTCTCACAATGCCATAAGCATACGGTTCTATTTTGTTTTCCTTTAATTGTCTCACATCACCATGCATACAGTCTTCGAAGGTTCTCCTTGACATGAGGGTCCAAGGTGATGTAGTATAATTTATTGTATTTTGGAGTACAGCACTCCACTGAATATGATAACATTATTGCCAGCAATAATGTGGCACACATATAGCCAGCCCTATGTTGCTAGCATAACATATGGGTATGCAAATGGAGACAGTCTGCAGGTTTAAAAGTACACCAGAATATATATATATATTTCCTTTTTTCTCTTATTTGAAATGCCTCATTCACAGGAGACAACATTAGCTATCTAATTGACTGACTTAATTAACATATGCTAATCACTAGTACTAACTCATTAACACTATAATGTGCTCTCCATGTGGAAAATGAGGTAGATATACATGTTATGAAATTCGTTTTTAAACGTGCATTTGGATTTTTATTTTCTTCTCTCTTTGTTCACTGTGTTTGCAGAAAGCAGAATCTGCATGCCAGGAAATGAGTTTAGCTACAGTTTCTTACTGTAAAGATTGAGCTATTGTGGAAGGAAGGGTAGGGTGATACGGTCTTTGTAATTTGATTGGTGCAGAGTATCTGCAGTGATTCCACGTAAGCAGAGGGGGACAAAACAGAGGTTTTTTGGAAAAGTCTGACAGGAAAAAAGTTCAGTTTGCTTTTTGCTGGGCTGCTGACACAGACCATCTGAGACTGGGCTGTGAGGAGGCATTCCCAGTCTCAATAGCACTGGCTTGAGAACTTCAGATAACTGAACTGCATGTACTCGCTGTGCACTTCAAACTTCAAGATAACGAGGACAACCCTGGGCCCATTCCTCAGAGCGAGCGAAGGGAGGTCGCGTGTGGGAGAACTACAGATAGCTGGTAAATATCCAAAGTGAATTGAGGTTCTCGTGTGCTGTATGAATGTCCTTCTATAAATATCAGGCAGGGAGAGTAGCAAAAGGGAATCCCCTGTGTTTAATTGCCACGCTATAATGTTGCAAAGTGAATGTTGTTCTATCGCTGTTTTTTTCCTCTTCTGTTTGTTACAGATGATGCAAAGTGAATTTCGTCCTATTGCTGTATTTTTCTCTTCTGTTTGTTTCAGAGAATACTGTAACTAAAAAAGGTAAGATGTTATTTTGAAATGCAACTGTTTATAATACAAGTGTTATGGACACAAATTGTGTAGAGTGTTGTTGATTTTGTCTTTTCTTTGTGCATTTCGAATAGTATTTCGGGGGAGGGGGAATATTTTGTAGGTAATACATGTCATGTTTCCCATGCAGATGGTATAATAGCACTAGCAGTGATAAATAGTTGTGTGCGTGTGTCCACTCAGTGCTTGGTGTCTGAGTGGGAGTTAATACAATAGACATTGCTGGGCATACATGAACCAGCAAAGAGGCCTATGGAAATATAGTTCACTAATGTATATAAATAAGTGATAATACCACAGGTTATTGAGAATGCTATATGTGAAACTATGGTGTTTCTGAATGTAGGTCCGAGGCCTCTATAGATCACACAAACAGTCTAAGAATAGGAAGGGTTTTGTGTATATTGGGGCCACAAATAAAACAGAAAAATTATGCTAATTTCTAAACCACCAACAATAATGTATACCACTAAATGATCCTATATAATGTAATAAGGAATGGTCACTGAAAGGAAATAAGGCCAAGCCCAATCTAAATTCAAGGAGTAGTCAACACCAAATTACCAATATTTTTGGCGGTAAGAAAATACCGCCAGACCCCAAATCTACACAAAATATCCAACATATTTATGGTGCGTTGCAGGCTGGGAAAGTGATCATAGAGCACCTACTGGGCGTGGCAAGTGTGTCTCACACTACTATCTGTACATTAGAGGGAACCCATTTCATAATAGCAGTGTGTCACTAAAAACGAATTTCAGAATGTCTCAAATGGAAGCCACATTCTCAGAACTAGTACAATATTTAAAGGCAAAGTTATATGCACATGGGACGTGGTCATCGAATAATGCCACAGAATGGCACGACCGCATTCATGGTGAAGTGCAGAAAGAACCAATAGACAACATTTTTGCAGACGGCAGTATAATTCAGGTCTGCCTTCTGAGATTATTAAATGCAGCCGATAAACATGCAGAGAAAGATTGCTGATACGGCTATGCGCCAAGACCTGGTTTATTTTGAATAGGTCCCTGCTAATGCAAGAAAATTATACTAAGCTGATTAGCAGGTTAAAAGCTGACATAGATGGGGCAAGTAAAAAGGAGGAAATGTTAAGAGCAGAATTAGAAGGGTATCAAAAAGACATGCAGTTAAAATGTAGAGACCTTGATATTCAACTGTCCAAAAGCAAGAAACGGTTTGAGGACAGTGAACAAGAATTGGTACATTTAAAGGCATTGGTGGACCACATTAGACAAGATAAAGATGCGATTGTTTCAGAAATGCAGATTTTACAAAAAGAACATTATGAAAAAGAAAGTGATCTCCAAAATGCAGAACAGGAAATGGTTAAAATGTTTCAAGAAAGAGACAAGAGAAAAAAAGAATTCAATGAATGCCAAATGCAAATGTGTGACAATCAGGGGATAATTAATAAAATGAGTGATGAAAACAACGGTTTGCAAAAAGAGGCAGATAGGCTCCTTAAGAAGTGTAAAGAATTGGAACAGCAAATGTGCATTCCCAGGTCCCAGAATAGACCGCAGGGCACCACATTCAATGGAATTGAGGTGAATCCTATTTCTACCCAAAGAGTTAGTGCCCCAGTGATTTGGCCGGTGACTGAACTTGGTTGCAGCGCCCTTTGGGGATTTGATATACCCATTGGGGGTCGCCACCAATCCCATACACCTGGAACCAGGGTTGAATCACCAAGAAGTGCAATTCCATGCATTGCAACAAGTAGCCCCATAAAGATAATGAAATCCATCAAAGCCCTGATCAAACCATTTAAAAAGGGAGGGAAATGCTGCATAGAGGATCACTTAGAAGCGGTCCATGACATATTTAAAGCCCTCCAGATACCTAAGGAACAATACAAGCAGTATTTTCATTTAACTCGAGATGCTCCCACGGCCAGTATCATGAGGGGATTAAATGAACAGCAGAATATGACATAGGCAGAGTTTGAAAAAGAGATTAGGCGTCATTTTTCTCCTTTCCAGTCATTGCAGGAGGCAAAGAAAGCTGCTTACACAATCACTGCTGGGCCTAATACATCCCCTTGCCAGTTTTTACAAGACTTAAAAAGAGCATTTTCTCGCTTTGATGTATCTTTTGACCCCAATTCTAATGAATTTAAAACTGCCTACTTCTATGGGCTACAGAGAGACATCATATCACAGTTGGTCCGTGAATTTGATCGTGACTTTCACTTGAGTGGATTGTACACCAAAGCACAAAACTATATGAAGTACTCTATTGTCAGAGTAGAGAAAGTGATAAAATGAAAGACACTAGACCAAAAGCTAAAGAACCCTCAGCAACAGTGATGGAAATCAGGTCAGCCAAAATGTCCCTTGAGTCTGCTCAAAGTCCAGGTAAAAATAATTTGACACCTGAACAAAGGGGTAATCAACAAAGGTTGTCACTTCCTGCACCAATGTTTCAATCACATGATCCTAGTAATAGGGAGAGCTACATCAGCTCTAGATACTTAGTAGATAGGCCCCGAGCAGGCTATCGTCCTGATATGTCAGGTATCAACAATAACCATAGACAAAATCAGGATCAAAGAAATAATGGTCCCTACCAGACACAGGGGACACAGAGCAGATTTGATCCTAATACCATGATATATGGTAATCAGGATAGACCCCGATATGTGGATCGATTTACTGATAATGGGAATCAACATAGGGGTCAGTACCCACAACATGAGAGACAGGACATGAGGCAGAATATGAATTACGCTCCACGTCAGTACAATGATTCCCCACCAGGGGACTACGACCAAAGGATGGGTGCACCCCGCTCCCCTCCATATTTGAATCAAGAGTTCAGGAACAATCCCAATAGAAATCATTCCCCTGAGAGGTATCAGAATAGATCCAATCAGGGGAAAAACAACCAATATCGATCTAGGCCACAGAGAGAGGATTCTAGAGAGATGGAAAGATTCCAGTGTCTCGAGGCCCAAGTGAAAATGTTAGCTGAGCAAATAGGAAAGCTCTGTACAGCACAAAAACAGTAATCAAAGGAGGGGGCAGAAGGCCATAGCAATGACTGGGTGGTTTCTGAAAAGTGACTAAGTACTTATAATACCTGCAGTGCCAAGAAAACAGATTGCTCTGATATGATTTTCCATAATGACTCTGAGATGTATAAGGATTCAAAAATAAAGATACCGGTAAATGAACATGTGACAGAAAGTGCAAATACCCTTATGAAAGAAGTTCGGTTTAACTTAGAACTAAATCAAACATTGGAGATTTGTACAAATAAAAAAGGAAAACCTGAAATTCCAAAGGAACAAAGAGACAGATTTAAGAAAAATGACTCATGCATGGGGAATACCAGTGAACAGGGAGTAAGTGGGGATGCTGTAACTCCTTCCCTGGGCAATCAGAACAATAACCAAACACAGGCAGAAAAAAAGAAATACTCAAAAGGAGGGTACAGGTCAATCACCTGAAGAGTTCTTTGAGCCACATATTTTTGAAGAAGTTAAGAGTACTGGTACCATACTAAATAATCACAGATGCACAGAGTTAGACAATGATAAATTGCCAAGTGATGTTGTTGCACATATTCAGTTGGAGGATTGTAATGTGACCTCTGATGATACCTGGATGGATGGGCGAACGGTGGCCACACTCCAAAAAACCTCTGAACATGGAGAAATGAATAAAGTCTCTCACACAGAAATGGGCAAAAAGGAGGGAAAAATGTCTTTCCATTTACTGATGTGCTTAGCCAAATGTGAAAAAGGCCTGAGAAAGGTGAGTCCTGAAATCAGTAAGAATTCACACTTCTTATGTGTGTTAGAGGAAGTTGAAGACAGGTATTATGCCCCCATCACTGTAGAAGATAAATACAATACATTTGCAATGATTGACACTGGCGCACAGGCCACAATTATGTCTAAAGAATTGGTAAAGAGTATCAATGAAGGGAGATCCCCACAGAATCAGATCACAGTGAAGGAAAATGAAGGTCCAGTGCATTATTTTAACGGGGAGGAGGTGCCTAGTATAGGTGTCACCGAGGTTGACATAAAGATAGGAAAACACAGAATAAAACAAGAGGTATTGATCACATCTATTTGTGAAATTCCATTTCTGATGGGAACAGATTGCCTGAAAAGATTGTCTCCTCTCATAGATGGGGTGAATGGAGTGCTGTGGTCCTTAACCAAAAAACCATTGAGACCTAAGAAACTAAAATCACAAAACTGCAATATAAATTAATGTCACACTGTTGCCAAAACAAATGATGCAGTGGAGGTATATCTCCAGAATAGCTGTATACCTATCGTCACTGTTATCTTGATGTGTCAAGATAAAATGCAGAGTGAAGATGAGAAACAATCTGTACAAATATATTTGGACCCAAGGAAAAAATGGCAAACTGCCATAGATGAGCACACATTACGTGTTTATTTAAAAGAAAAAACATGCAAACAGAATACTGCTTCTAAAACAGATACAGAAAAACACATCACCACTCTTGCTGAAATACACATGGAGGATGAGCAACCATGGGTTCACATTGGTATAAATGACTATTCTAAAACAATAAAAGCCACTTTTGCGCTTGAACAGGAAAGGAGCTTCATTAATGAGAAATTGTTGCAATAAATAATGGAGAGGGAGGAGATCCCGAAATTTAGAATTAAAAACCAATATGTCTCTGGTTTGGACAGTCCAGACTTTGAAACCCGAATTGCAGGCAGATGCATGCTAAAGATTAGTATTGGACAAAAAACAATTCATCATAATGTTTGGATAGTGAGTGGGACACAAAATGACTTTGACATGGGCAATGATATCATGCACAGAATGTGTATGGTGTTAGATTTCCTTAATCAAAAAATATGGTCATGCCTAGGTGGGCCGGCACCTGAATTTGAAGACAAAAGAAGGGCTTATCATTGCGCACAACTGATTCCATATGCAGTTGAATTACAGCTGAGGAAGGATGCTATTATCCCTGCATTCACCAAGCAGTTTTCAATAACGCTAAAGTGCAAAAATGGACAGTAGATGAAGGATTCTGATGCATTTGTGTGCTTGAATGAATCCATAAAACAGCAAGGCCTGGATTATGAATACATTCCATTGATAGATATTGGTGAAGGGTCTGTAAAAATTATGGTGAATAATAAAGGGTGTCAAGATATTCATTTAGAGGAAAATTCTTCACTAGGAATGGCCATACAAAAATCACATTATACTGCAGATCTAAATAATATGGTGATTGGAAATATCCCAGAAAAATATGTGGGTGCCAGGGGTGTATTGCCAGAACACCTGGATTCTCAGCCCAAAGGAATCTTTAAAATTCATTCTGCGTACCCCTATGATGCAAATGAGACAGTGTGCTGTCCTCAAAAGGATTATATAAAATTTGTTTTAAATGAAAATGAAACAGAAAATCAGCCCATTGAAGTGGAAGCTGACATACCAAAATATTTAAAAGTGGCAGCATTACAGAGAGACACAGCCACATGGTTAGAAGAAAGCACAGAGATTCCTCCACTAGAAGATTTCCCAGAATTTTCAAAAATGGTAGAGGAGCAGATTTTATCAGCAGATGCATGTGACAGCGATGAGGATAGAAATTAATTGAGAAAGATATTTATGGAGTTTAAAGATGTCTTTGCTAAAGATGCTTATGATTACGGCCTAACTAATTTACATGTGGCCACGCTACCGGAAGGGTGTAGTAGAAGCCCAGTATTTGTGTGCCAGTATAGATTACCACTGCCATGTTTAGAGTCATTGGTAGAGATAATTAAGAATTTTGAGTCTCGGGGAATCATCAGGCCTATTCATAGTACATCCAACACACCTATTTTAGGTGTGTTAAAGCCAAATGGTCAATGGCGTCTATGTGCAGATTTGAGGGAATTAAATAAAAGAGTTCCAGTATCCAGATGGCCACTGCCATTCATTGATCAAGGCCTGGCTCAGGTGCATGGCTCAAAAGTGTTTACCACGTTAGATCTCACCTCTGGATATTGGTGCGTGCCATTGGCAGAGGAGATTCAGAATTTATTTTCATTTTCATTTGATAAGACCCAATACGCATGGGTTAGAGTTCCATTCGGGTATGTCAATAGTGGGATTGAATTTGGAATATTTTTGAGAAAGGCCATGCCTGATGCAGCGGAAAGAGGAACTATAGTTTATGTGGATGATGTCCTGATAAAAAACGAAAGCTTGAAAAGCCATTTTGATGAAATAAGACATGTTCTTGGCCAATTGCAAAAAGCAGGCACCAAAGTATCTTTACAAAAAGCACAATGGTACAAGAAAAAAGTAAATTTTCTAGGCCATGAAGTGACTGAACATGGACTAAACCCACAAAAGAAGAAAGTAGAGGCCATACAAAAACTAAAGGACCCTAAAAGTGTCAAAGGGGTAAAAGGTTCATTAGGAATGACGGGCTATAACAGGAAGTTCATTGGAAATGATGCTGAAATTACTCAACCATTGACTAAACTGTTAAAGCTGAATACACCCTGGAAATGGGAAAAAGAGCAGTCTAAGGCAGTGGCTAAATTAAAGGAATGTCTTGTAAAGGCACCATGTTTAGCATACCCCATAAAGGATAGGGATTTCTTTATAGAAATAGGTTTCTCTGAACATTGTATGTTAGCAGTATTATCACAAAACATGATTTGAATCACAAAACCATTGCTTATGTAAGTAAGGCATTTTCTCAAGTTGAAATTAAATTCAATGAACGTGAAAAGGCCCTTTTGACCACTGTGTGGGTGCTACAGCATTTCCGCCCCATTGCTCAGGGAGAAAAGGTGATTATTGAGACAAATTATCAACCTTTGCAGTTTTTAGAGAGTAAAAGAATTAGGTCAGGTAACCTAGCACAGTCTAGAATCACTTCATGGACACTGGCATTACAGGGTTTTCCAGTAGAAGTGAGATATGGCCAAAATAAAAAGAGCCCAGTTGCTCAAGGTTTGGCAGATCTACATGACTGTGCAGCTGAATATGTATCAAACGAAGTAGAAGTGGGATCTAGTTTACAGGAATTTGGGCAATCACCACACAAAGCTATTGATGAAAAGACATGCAAGGATTTGCCAACTGTATATGTTGATGGTTGTGCTTTTCACATTGAAAAGGACAGTAACAAACAATTGGTGTCAGGAATAGGGAATGTCTGGTTGAAATGTGAAGACATCCCCAGTATAGGGATGAGAATTGGAGCTAGGAGAAGTCAAGTAGCGGAATTGGCAGCCATGTATAAAGCAATTACTACTGCAGATGATAATAAATTTAGTGAAATTGTCCTGGTGACTGATTCTGATTATGCACGAAATAGCTTTGTGGAATATTTACCTGGCTGGAAAGCGAGAGGCATGATTACATACAATAAGAAGCCACTTAAACATGGAAAAATGATACAAGCCATAGACAAATTGGTGTCAGAGTATGATTTGACAATATACTGGAGAAAAAATTGTGGACATTTAAAAACTCCAGGAGAGGATAAGGAGGGGAATGATAAGGCAGATCACCTAGCTAAAATTGGGGCTGTGATGGGAGAGTTGCTACCTATTCAACATTTACCTGGTGAAATAGAAATTGATGCAGTAACACGCTCTAAAGCACCAAAAGAGGTGGATAAACCAGTAGTACAATGGAGTTACGATACACCAGATCAAGATCTGATTAAGGCACAAAAGGATGATCCAATTTTGGGAATATATTATAATCATTTGATAGACCCTGAACAAAACCCTTTAACAGAAAATGATTGTGTGGGAAAAGAAGAGTTGAGGGTGCTATTAAAGAATAAGAAACGAATTAGACTACAGGATGGGCTCATGATTAGAGAGTCCATAACAGGACAAATACAGTGGGTCGTGCCCCTTTCATTCAGAGGGCTAATGCTACACCATGCGCATGATGCAATAACTGCAGGCCACAGAGGTTCACAAAAAACATTGGAGATACTGAAAGATTATGCATACTGGCCACATATGTCCCACGATGTGGAATTATATACTAGAGGATGTCTAGTATGTGCCCAATTTAAACCTGCTTCACCAATGCATAGAGCCCCATTAATGAAAAGAGGCTTAACTCTTCCATGGTCAGATTTGCAAATAGGCTATGTAGGGCCTGTAAAGAGGTTGAGCAGGAGGAACCAGTATATTTTGAGTGTGGTCTGTTTGATGTGAAAATGGATAGAGTGTATTCCTGCACCAGATTGTAGTGCGCAAACAGCATCTCCATTACTGGTAAATCATATATTTTCAAGATTTGGGTTACCACAAAGAATAGAATCAGACAGAGGTAGTCATTTCACAAGCGCTCTAATGAGTAAGGTCTGGCAAATACTGGGAGTGTAAAGAAAATTACACATTGCATATAGACCTGCTTCTTCTGGGGAAGTTGAACGTTATAATAGGTCTGTTGTGGATATATTAAAGAATTTTGTAGCAGAGGCAGGTTCCAGCTGGGATTTACGTTTACCTTTGGTTTTGATGGCAATCAGATCAACTCCTGCCAAAGCAACAGGTATTAGCCCTCATGAAGTATTGACAGGTAGGAAAATGGTATTGCCGCAACACCTGCTATACAGAACACATGAGCAGACACTTGTAAGCGCATCTACAGTTCATGAATACATGGATGAGCTGAGGAAGCATTTACAACATGCATTTGCTTTTGTGCAGCGGAATCTAGAAAGGGCTGCTGACAGTGCAAAGTCACATTATGATAAAAAGACATCAGTGAAAGAGTATTGTGTGGGGGATCAGGTATATAAATTTCATTTTGGAAAAGGTAAACAGAAAAATTCTAAATTTCTGGCAGCCTGGAAGGGGCCACTTCGAATTATAGATATGATATCTCCTGTGGTGTACAAAATTTTGAAAACTCAAGGTGAAACAGTAACAGAACAGTTTGTTCACATAAATCAAATTAAACACTGGCACCCCAAACATGAGGTAAAGAGACTTGAGCATGTAGAAACAGATAAAGCCCCTTAAATACATGAAAGAAGATACATGAGTCTATTCATAGGGCAGTGACAGAGAAATAAAAATGGAAGTGATTGTTGTAATAGAATAGATGTGAATAAAAAGACTATATGTGATGATCATTAAAAGAGGGGTGAAACTAGTAATATTATTTATTTTTACAAAAGCTGAAATATGTTGAATGATCAGTGATGATTTATGTATGTTTGTTTTCTCTCTAACATGTGCTTAATTTCAGAAGGCGAGAGGAAAAGGGTGAAATGTTTTACAAAGTACATGAATATATTTTTTTGTGGTAAAAGGGTAAAATTAGTATTGTGCTATATACTTAATTTGTTTCTTTTCTATTTGATTTAGAACACTAACAAATCTTTGGTCGGAGGTCACGGGACCGGAGGACACGGGAGACGATGGAGTCTTGGAGTCCCCTGGATGAAGATCAAGTGATACCTACCTCCGGGTGGAGGTGAAGACAAAGTAACCGGAATGCCAAAAGAGATGACTCCTATGGAAAAAGCATCCAAGAGTCCCAGGATGAAAGAGTGCCCCAAATGAACCAGATGATGGGATGTGGCTGATCGGGACATCTCAGAGGGAGACAACAGTAGAAGAACAATGAACTTGCAGCATTGTTGGTGCATGAATTCTGATGTGTCCTGGTGTATGGAGTTCCACACCTTTATTGTTTTAATTAATTATGTTAATTCTTTGGTTTAATTATTTATTTTATTTTATTGTTTTATGATTGAATTCAAGTATAAGAACAAGACACTGGACTATAAACACATCAATTGGGAAGAAAAATGTAAAATATTTTATGAGGACTGATGGACTCAGAGATGAATTTCGATATTACGGTGGTGAAACAGTGATTTATTGTGAAATATGTGGATATTCATTTTGTTGAATTGCTATGATGAAAAAGAAAAAAAGAGCGCAAGTTGGGTTTCATCCAATTGTGGCTTGGACCACTGCCAAATTATCAGAAAAGGAGGGATAATGTAGTATAATTTATTGTATTTTGGAGTACAGCACTCCACTGAATATGATAACATTATTGCCAGCAATAATGTGGCACACATATAGCCAGCCCTATGTTGCTAGTATAACATATGGTGTCAGGTGTCTTGACCCACATTTGAACTATAATGCAACAACATTTGGTGCGGTGGGCTTAGAAAATCCAAGTTGGCTGACAAGCCCACATTTGCGCCAGAATCCAGGAAAACCGCGCAGATTTGCGCACACCAAAATGGTCACCTGACCTGTCACCCACCAGTGCGAGTGTGATGGGCCAGAAGCGCCATGAGCAAAATCAGTGCAAAGGAATATGGTGCTGTTCAAAATCCGAAATGCATTAATTCAAGACAGCTCCCAAAAATGGGTGCAGTACCGGCGTTTGACATTAACCGGCGCTAGCGGTCTAAACTCTGACAGGAGAACTGTATTTCAGGAGTTGCAAAAGGAACCTGAGTTAGCTGGAAACTTCAAAGCCTTGCTGATCAATGAGAATTCTTAACACCTACTCTTCCCAGAACTCCTCACAAGAAGACAGTCTGATTCAATTAAAAGTTCAAGATGCCTCTGTACATGGGGAGCCTAGGCACCTGCTCTTACCACCAACAGTACAGGATATTGCCTTGACATGTAAATTAGGAGTGGAGGAGAGTTTCCTGCAGCCTGGCAGAAAGGAACAATAGCCTCTTTCCACTGAATAGGATATGCTGATTTGGGTGTTAATTGTCAACAGTTGCTCTGGCAGGAGAAAGCATGTGACATCTGACTCAGCCAGCTAGAGGCGGGCCAGACTGGGTTGTGGATTTCATATTGCACCAAATGTATGTTTTATCAAATTGCTTATAAAATATTGTATTAAGCTGACAGAAATGTACAATTTGGAGATTCTTAATATGAAAAATGTACCTACAATTTGAGACTAAACTCCACTTTGTGTGACGCTCTAAGACCGAACCCCGCTATTTATTAATATTGCAGACACTGTGCTTACACTAGAGAATTAAAAACTTATTGTAATGTGCTCAGGGAAGGGGTGTACCTCTGGGTAAATTTTGATGAAAAACCAATGTTGCGGGGGGGGGGGGGGCTGTTGCGCCGAAGCAAGATGGCCGCCTAGGTGTTGAGCTCCGGATGGGGAGAGCAAAGAACCTTCGCGTTCAGACCCGCGACCCCACTGCATCCGCTTGAAATCGACGGTGCATCTCTATAATCCTGTTCTCTGTGCCCCGGGAAAGTTTCGTGGAGAACCGCGCCCTCGACGCTGAGCAGTGGCCACCTGGTCCCTGCTGGGACTCCTTCTGTTCGACAACCCGGCTGACGCCCCGTGGACCGCGGCCCACCCAGCCACTTGAGGGCGCGGCGTTGCGGCCTGCTGCGGGGAGGGGCCTGCGTGACCGGGCTCCTTTCACACTGGTCCCCCGACAGCTGCCTCGCCCTGTTGGCCCACCATATCTACTGCGGATGCGACATCCGGGGACATCAGCGACACCCTTGCTGAGAGATTGCCGACACTGCTGGCCTGCCGTCTGCGGCCCTGCACCCACCCGCACCGCATCTTCAATCCGGCCACTCCTCCGCGGGCCGGACGCCAGGTAGGGGCGAAGGGGGTTGAGTGGCCCTCACCATTGGCTCCCCCCCTGGCCAGACTGTGGCCAAACCGGTGCCATGCGCCCGTGTGCTCGGGCTCTTGTGGAAACTCCTACACCCAGTCGAAGGTTTCTGGACTTGGCCCGGCTCACAATACGCGCCATCTTCGTTCCCTGCCACTGGCACCCTGACCATCTGTCCCCTGCTGGGAACTTCACATTTTTTGGCTTGGAGGCATACACGTGGGCCCCTATACAATTTGGTCCCCCCCCATGCGATGTGAACGGCCGGCTGCATCTGGGATTGACTACCGGGCCTCACTACCCAGGGAATCACTTGCAGGGACTTAGTAAGCTCAGGAAACGCCACTGCTCCGCTGGGTTTTGACCACCCCCTCTCCCATCGCTGCACCGGCCATACCCTCCCGCACCAGCACGGAATAACGGTGTTCCGCGGAACGGGCCTTGGGTGGCCCTTCCCTCCACGGAGGGGTTCATCCTCAGCTGCATCCAAAGGGGAACCTGCCAAACCCGACAGCTGACACCTTCGGGGCGCCGGTGAATTGATCTCTAATTGCCACCATGACCAAGGGAGCGGGAGCCGGGAGGAAGCAAAGCTCGCTGAATATGTTCACTAAGATGCCCTCCAGACCGCCGACCGACCCTCCAGAGGAATCGCCCACCGCCTCCTCATCCTCATCCCCAGACTTCATACCAAATTAGACGATATGAATGGTACCATCTCGTCGATAAAGGCTCATATCGAGAGAACAGATAGCCGGGTCGCTGAAATCGAAACAAGGGTTGGTACCACTGAGGATGACCTGGGCGCTCTCCGCGTGGCGGTTACCACTCTCACCAGTCGGGTCCTGGCAGTGGAGAAGAAGAATGACGATCTTGAGTCCCGCTCCAGGCGAAATAACCTCTGCATTGTTGGCGTACCTGAGGACGACATTGCTGAGCCCCTGGAGGAATATGTGGAACGAACTCTATTAACACTGCTGGATCGCCCCCAACTTTCAGCCCAATTTGCGGTGGAGAGGGCACACCGCTCCCTGACCGCGAAACCCAGACCTGGCGCACCACCCCGCCCCATCATTGCCAGGATCCTGAATTTTCGTGATCGGGATGCCCTTTTACGGGCGGCCAGAGTTAAGGGGGAGCTGCTCCTCGGGGGGGCGAGGATACATCTACAGCCAGACTTTTCCGTGGCGGTGCAGCAGGAGTGGAAAACCTTTCTAGCTGTGAAGAGGAGACTCCGGGATTTAGGAGTTAAATACTCTATGCTTTTCCCCGCAAAGTTGAGAGTCGAACACTCTAATCAAACTTTTTTTTTCACCATCCCTGAGGAAGCTTCCAAATTTATCGACGAACACTTCCCGGGCTGACCCGCTTATTCCCAAGCTGGAATGTATATCTAATGTGCATATTGCCGTGCCTAGGACGAGCGGGGAACCCCTGCGGGCTTCTCCCCTTATGATGGCACCCTATCGTTGAAGTTCATCGGTTGCTGGTTTGTTCACGTTGTTCCTTTTATCCTATGCAATTGTGGCCCTTTGTGCCACGCTGACTCATTGTTTCCAGAGGCATTACTCCCCGGCAAGACCCCGTCTTGGGGATTACTCTATAGTTACCGCCATGTCCCCGAGAGTGGGTCCTCGGACTCCTTTCCCGCCCTTATACTTGGACTCCATATTTGCCTCCCTAGACGGTGTATTGGGACTAATGGCTGCTTCCCTACTGCTCACTTGTTTTATCTCCCATGGGCCATGACTCCCTCTGTTACCTGTTTATGCCTTGTATGCTATGGTTAATAATATTAGATTGCATACTCTCCTCACGCACTCCCCAGTCCGGTGCGCCACTAGCCGGCAGCTAACAGTCCCCCAGGTGTAGATGCCTAGAATTTTTTTGGTTGATATGGGTTTATTTGGGTCTCGTCCTTCCGATTGGGAGAGGGATGTTGGTGGTGGGAGGGGGTGGGTATGTTATAGTTAAAAAAGTCTTGACGACAACTAGAGGTGCCCCATGCACTGTGGTAATGTTTTTTGAGTACACTGACGGGGCCCCGCGCACCGCAGGATCCACTAGCTCCCTGTGGTTGGCGCCCCCGTGGCAGGAATACAAGCAGTACTCGCACGAGTATGGCTAACACTGATGTGACCTTCATGAGCTGGAATATTCGGGGGTTGGGCAATCACAGAAAGATGAGACAGGTACAGCTACATGCTGAACGTCATGGGGTGAAGATTCTATGCTTACAGGAAACCCATGCTCGATCCGAACAGTGCGAGCAGTTTGCTAGGCAATGGGGACCCCAGAGGTACTATACTAATTATTCAACGGAAAGCCGCGGCACCCTTACTCTGATACACAAGAGCTTGAACTTCACATGCCACCAATCGCATATCGATCCTCTGGGCAGATACGTGTTCATTGCTGGCAAATTGCTCCACCAAGAGATAGCCATCCTGAATATATATGGTCCTAACATCGACGACCCTGAATTTTACCTACACCTAGCTGCCCTCCTCGAAAGTTACCCCCTACTCCCGGTATTATGGGGGGGCGATTTCAATACCATAGTAGATGTCACCCTAGATAGGTCAGGCACCAGACCTCGCCAACTTTCCAAGGCAGCATATACTATCCTTACATCCCTCCCTCGGCTGGCACTTGTGGATGTATGGCATCTAATGAACCCTGATTCCCGCACATTCTCCTTCTATTCTTCGGTTCACGATTCCCACTCCAGGAGACACTGGTCAGATCCGTGTCCCACTTGGCTATCCTGCCTAGGACGATCTCGGACCATTCACTGGTGCTCATATCCCTAAACTGGGGTCATGATGCCGAAAAAGCTAGGCTGTGGAGGTTGGGACCATAAGCGCTTCTTGACCAGGCCTTCGCAACTGAACTCGAATCCTCCATTGAGGAATTTTTTGAGATCAATACAGGTTCGGTAACATCGCATGCTGTCCTGTGGGAGTCGTTCAAAGCGTACGTGAGGGGGATGGCCATATCCAAGTGCTGCGGCATCCTTAAGGAAATCTGCTCAGACATCGCTGCCAGCGAAACGGCCCTGGCTATCCTTGAGTCCCAATATGCTCACGACCATTCCCCAGCTGCTCTGGCTGCGCTGGGTTCCGAGCTGGACAGGTTTCTTGACCTTGCCCAGCGTGAGGTTAGATTCCTAGACTCCCCCCAGGCGGTGAGGAAATACGGTGAGGGCGAACGCCCGGGTCACTTGCTAGCCAGGCTGTTGCGCCGGGAGTTTGGTGCACCTCATATCCCTGCGATAGTGAACCCGATGGCTCGCTCGCCACCTCCCCCAAGGACATCAACTCCCAGTTTCAGCTATTCTATACCTCCTTGTACTCTGCCCCCGATGGTCCCCAAGCCCCGGAAATTGATTCCTACTTGGAGGCCCTCCCCCTCTCAGTGCTGTCCACCGAAACCAGCCTACTCCTGGAGAGACCGTTTACTTCTGAAGAGCTTGATGAGGCCATTGCATCGCTGGCATCGGGGAAGGCCCCTGGCCCGAACGGCTCCCCATGGATTTTTATAAACGATATAAGTTGATCCTGATCCCGCAGCTATTGGCCCTGTGGGAGGAGTCGTGTGAAAGGGGTATTCTCCCTCCATCTCTCCGAGAAGCTCTGATAACAGTGCTCCTGAAGCCGGGTAAGCTCCCCACTCAGTGTGGCTCATATCGACCGCTGTCTCTGATTAACAGCGATGTTAAAATATATGCTAAACTGCTGGCCAACCGCCTAGCCCCACATATGCCGCACATTATTCACCCCGACCAGGTGGGATTTGTCCCGGGTAGATCTACGTCCCTGAATTTGAGGAGACTCTTCAATGTAATTAGCAGGATCAGTCCCACCACGCAGGCGGTTGCAGCCACCCTACACATGCAGAAGGCCTTCAACTCAGTCTCGTGGAGGTATCTATGGTGAGTCCTTGAGAGGTGCGGGTTTGGCCCCAATTTCCGTGCGGGGGTCGGGTTACTTTACACTGCCCCGTCAGCCAGGGTTCGAACCGAGGACAGATGCTCTGCCCCCTTTCAGATATCCAGAGGCACACGGCAGGGCTTCCCCTTGTCCCCACTTATATTCGCCATTGCAATGGAACCCTTTGCGGACATGGTACGCCAATCCCACTCGCATAGGGGCCTACGCACGACCGGTCAATCCGATGTGATTTCCCTATATGCGGATGACGCTCTTCTCTATATCCGGTCTCCCAACTCTAATCTCGCCCCCATGTTAGCAGATGTGGCTCGCTTTGGGGACATATCTGGCCTTAAAATAAATTGTTCTAAGTCCACTCTATTCCCACTAACAGATTCCACACAACCTCCCACAGACTTGTATGGCCTCAACTGGTCGCCATCCAGCATCACCTACCTGGGGGTGGTGGTCTCCCGCCACGTGGCCAAGCTCTGCGAGGATAATTATCAGACTTATTTAACTAGCCTTGCGGTGAAGGCTTCCAGCTGGACCAAACTCCCCATTTCACTAGCAGGCAGGATTGGAATCCTTAAAATGGTGGTATTACCCCAACTCCTGTATCGTTTTACCAACCTCCCTGTGTGGCCTGGGGATGTTTTCTTCAAAAAGCTGCGTCAGATAACCAACACCTTTCTATGGCATTCAGGAGCGGTTCGCCTTAAGCTCTCCACAATGACCACCCCCAAAGAACTGGGCGGGTTCAACGCTCCTGATTTCACCAGATACTGGATAGCAGCCCAATCGCAGTTTGAGTCGTACTGGTTTAATACCACTGATCCCCCCCCACATGTTCGGCTGGAAAAACTAGCAGTTCCGGACCGTGTGATAGGCTCCCTGATTCTCAAACCAGCACCCTCTGACCCAGACTCCGCAGACCCGGTTGCTGCCACGTCCCTGGCGTTGTCCAAACTCCAGGTAATGGTTGGCACGCCTCATCCATTTCACAGTGACCTGCCGTTATGGAACTTTCTCCCCGATGTTCCACATATCCCGCAATCAGTCGTATCACACTGGGCGGATGCCGGCTTCCTGGCACTCCGTGATGCCTATGAACAGGAGAACTTTGTTGAGTGGCTGGATCTTCCCCCACCTCTTAGAGGCCGGCCTTCAGTATGGCTACAATACTCCTCATTACGTAAGAATCTAAAATCCAAATTCCCTGATTTCCCTGCCTTACCCGCAGATGAGCCAATAGTGGCGGAACTCTGCTCCTACCTCTCCTTTAGGGGCAAAGTGTCAAGGCTGTACTCATTACTGCAGAATAGGTTGCCCCCCCCTTTACAGGGTTGAAACACACGTGGGAGGAGGATCTGGGAGTTGAACTCACAGACGAGAGATGGTCCCGTATGTGTGGCCGCACCCACAATGTATCCTATAACACCAAATTTAAATTAATACAATTCAAGGTGCTACACAGATACCATCATACACCAGTAAGACTACATCACATGTTCAGCACCGTTCCTCCCAGCTGCCCCAGGTGTGGCATGGATCGGGCTACTTACATTCATATGCTATGGCACTGCCCTCGTCTCACCCAGTTCTGGGTAGACGTCTGCTCCACACTATCAGATATCCTGGACTATACCATAGCCCCCACTCCATTACACTGCCTATTTCATGATCTCCCAAAGCTTCCCCGCGACTCTAAGAAACTTGCAGGCCTGGGCATGCTGTTGGCAGTCCGCTGTATATTATTATGCTGGCTCCGTCCTAGGGCTCCTACATATGCACAGTGGCTCAGGTCAATCACATGGGTTCACGATATTGAGGAATCTTGGAATGCAATGCAGCACTCCCACTCGAGGCCAAGAGACAAATGGTGGAAGTTTCGGGACTATATGGATGCCATGGCCGCACCCACGAACTCTGTTGTGTCCTCCCCTAGGGGCTCCCCATAAGTGATGCTCTTTTTCTGATATAAGCTGTTGATGTCCAGCCTGCTGCCTCATCTTCTGTATAGCGTAATTGATGCATGATGTGTGGCTAATAATGTATGTTGTTAACTCTATTGACTCATTGCTGGTGCCATGTGGCACCTTGTTTGTTCTGGTGTGTTGTCAAGACAAATAAAGAAAGTTTAAAAAAAAATTAAAAAAAACAATGTTGCAAAAGCTACTAAAAAGCACAAAATGTTGTCATTTCTGAACCCAAGCTCGCAGGAACATGGGGCTTGATCAGAGACCTGCCTTAATTCATCCATCATGTGTACATGTATTTTCAACAACTTTGCATATCTGGGAAATATGTGCTTTGGGTAAAATTGATTTTCTCAGTAAAAGCAAAGGGGCGTTTCTTCAATAGATTATAAAATGGTAGCATCACTCTGACTCACAACTCTGTTCTCCAGTGAGAGCACACAAAATCTGCTAACCTATCAGGATCTTCAGAGGGTTGGGCATAGAAAGTCAGCCTTCCCACCCACTTTCAAAAGACATTAAAAGGACCACTGAAACCCAGGTAGGGAGATTCACTTTCCACATTCAAACTGATTTCTTTCTAAGCGCTTTGCCAGAAGACTCCAGAACCAGAACTTAGAATTCAGACTTCAGAACTTGTAGCAGAGAGGCCTAGTCCACAAGCTGAATCCTTCAGAGTCCTCAGAATCCAGCAACCTAACCAAACTATTCAACAGCCGGGCAAGCTGTTTGATTCTGGCCTAGAACCCTGTGCCAGGATCACCCAGAAAGCAGAGCTGTATCCAGAACCGAGACCAGACCAGACTGCTGTGCAGTGCCAGAACTTTTGCTAGAACCAGAGATCCAGACCAGCAGAGCAGAGAGAACCGCAGCTAAACCTGTTGACCAGATCTGTGACGAGGCCCATTCCTTCCAAGATTAGGAGTGAGTATCCAGCCAGAACTGTGCATAGTCATCTATCAGTCTAAAATAATCTCATCCCATCCATTTCCACCTATTTAGAACTGCATAGAAATCGTGTGTCCATTCTGTGATTTCAAACCTGTGAAAGTGTCATTTGTCATTTGAATCTTACTTTATTTCTGAAAATCTACCTCCACAAAATCGTCCGTATCCTTTGAACCGCGTGTGCTAGGAACAAGATTTAACTTTCATTTGAAAACTAAGATCCTCAGTTTCCAACAAGCCCTAAACCGACTTTCTATATTTTTTCTGTAATCGCGCTCGACGCACTCGGAAAAAGTGCCGTGAATTGCAACTAGCTCATTTCACCACTTGTAAAAAAATAGCTGCTTTTGCTTTGCATTGCTGAAATTCATTTTCAACCTGATAATCCCTCATGAATCACTGATAGTGTTGACCTGAACCAATCTCAAGTAGCTATCACCTACCCTGAATCTCCTATAGGGAATTAAAATAATTTTTAGCATATTTTCACTTCTTTGCAAATCACATTTAAAGTATTTTTGCCTGTGTTTTAAAATCATCCCTGTTGCTCTAAGCTTGCTAGGGGGGAACTGAATTGGTATTGCATTTGATTGTATTCCTGAAAATTGTGTGCTCCCCTCCCATCTCCTTATATTGCATAGGGGGGGAGAGAATAGTCAAAAGAAAAAGTGATCATATTATCTCTTGTGGAAACCATCTCAGTTATTTCTGTGCTGCATTCTTTTCCATCATTGCATTTCCTTGAACCCATAAAAGCATTCTCAGCTACTTTATCCTCTCTATACCAACTCCTAAGTAATTAAATAAGTGTGCTAGTGTAATATTATCCATTGTTGATCAACATTATCTTCATAAGTGTGCTATCAAATATTAAATTATTGATAAAAGTATGATATATATCTTGTTTAATATTTCAATAAATCTTTTAATTTGCAAAACAAACCTACTTCTTGGCTCAGTGAGGTCAGGGGGATTCAAAGAGAGCGGCGTTATACAAGGGTTTATCATCCAGATATATGAACTTGTCATAAAAATATATAAATAAGGGCTTCCCTTGGGCATCCCAGACTCGGCATTGACTTAGTTGGAGTGCTGAATTGAAGTCACTTAACAATGGGTATGCAAATGGAGACAGGCTGCAGGTTTAAAAGTACACCAGAATATATATATATATTTTTTTTTCTTTTTTCTCTTATTTGAAATGCCTCATTCACAGGAGACTACATTAGCTATCTAATTGACTGACTTAATTAACATATGCTAATCACTAGTACTAACTCATTAACATTATAATTTGCTCTACATGTGGAAAATGAGGTAGATATACATGTTATGAAATTAGTTTTTAAACGTGCATTTGGATTTTTTTTTTATTCTCTCTTTGTTCACTGTGTTTGCAGAAAGCCGAATCTGCATGCCAGGAAATGAGTTTAGCTACAGTTTCTTACTGGAAAAATTGAGCTATTGTGGAAGGAAGGGTAGGGTGATACGGTCTTTGTAATTTGATTGGTGCAGAGTATCTGCAGTGATTCCACGTAAGCAGAGGGGGATGAAACAGAGGTTTTTGGGAAAAGTCTGACAGGAAAAAAGTTCAGTTTGCTTTTTGCTGGGCTGCTGACACGGACCATCTGAGATTGGGCTGTGAGGAGGCATTCCCAGTCTCAATTAGCACTGGCTTGAGAACTGCAGATAACTGAACTGCATGTACTAGCTGTGCACTTCAAACTTCAAGATTACGAGGACAACCCTGGGCCCATTTCTCAGAGGCGAGCGAAGGGAGGTCGCATGTGGGAGAACTACAGATAGCTGGTAAATATATAAGTGAATTGACGATACAGAAAAAGCTCAATTGCTACCTTATGCAGTTGAAATTCAGATTAAAGAGGAAGTCACCATCCCAGAAAGGACTCGACAATTCTCCCTGGAAGTGAAAGTTAAAAGAGGACAAAAATTGAAAAACCCTGATGCTTATATTCATCTAAATGCTTCTCTCCAACAGCAAGGGTTGGGAGTAAACCCAACACCATTAGTCAACATAGAACATGACACCATTCCAATGGAGGTGGATAACAGCGACTTAAAGAGTATTAATCTAGCCGCAGGCACCGTTATTGGAAGGGCGGTTGATGACCTACATTTCTCCATTGATTTAGGAAATGAACTGTTAGGACCAATCCCCAAGGACTGTTTTGACAGTGACAGTGATGACAACACAATACCAGACAGGATCTTTCCCCAGCATTGGGGGAACCTCCTGGTGTACACTTCCTGCCCTTATGGTAGGGAAGATGTGACTTGTGACTTCAGGAGAGATGAGGTGATTTTCCAAGTCCATGAGGGCTGCCTTTCCCACCTGAAGCCTCCAGTCCAAATCAGCACTCTGACCAGGGACTTCTCCACCCAGCTGGAGGAGGCCGCTGAGATAGTAAAACCAGAAGTCTTTCCAGGCTTCAGGCAGATGGTTGAAGAGAGAGTCAACCTAGGTGATGCCTGTGTGACTCTGGAGCAGAAGCAAAAGTTTAAACAAGTTTTCTTGGATTTCCAAGATCTCTTTGCGGTGGACTCATATGACTGTGGTCGCACCGACATCCACACAACAACAATTCCCACGGACCCTGGCATGACTCCAGTGTTTGTGAAGCAATATCGCCGGCCTCTTGCATCCATGGAGTCCCTTACTGAAATAATTAAGAACCTTGAGTCCCGGGGAATAATCCGTCCAGTACACAGCACCTTCAATAATCCGGTGCTGGGAATATTGAAGCCAAACGGCAAGTGGAGACTCTGTGCCAACCTTACGGAGCTCAACAAACGGGTCCATACTTCCCGATGGCCTCTTCCCTACATTGACCAAGTGCTGGCCCAGACCCAGGGGTCACAGGTATTCACTGCAATAGACCTGACCAATGGATACTGGACCGTGCCTGTAAGTAGGGAGGACCAATACAAACTGGCTTTTACCTTTGGGGGTCAGCAGTACACATGGACCCGGACTCCCTTCGGATAACTCAACTCCGGCAATTAATTCAACATTTTCCTACACAAGGCCATGCCGGACCTGGGTGCGAGGGGTAACCTGGCTTATGTAGATGATGTCCTCATCAAAAGTTCATCTGTGGAGGAACACATAGCAGAGATCCGTTATGTTCTGATACAGTTGAGGGCCGCCGGAGCGAAACTTTCCTTTCAGAAAGCACAGTGGTGTAGGACCCGTGTTAATTTCTTGGGGCATGAGATTACTCCTCAGGGTCTCTGTCCCCAGGAAAAGAAAGTGGAAGCACTTCAGAAACTGAAAGACCCCACAACTCTGCGGGAACTAGGGGCGTGGCTAACCGCCATGTGAAGAGGACGTGCTCTGGGTGCGCTCCGTCCGATGCGACCAACATAAGCTGTTTTTCCTACTTAAATGTGAACCCCTGAAGCCTGCACTCCTTCTCATCGAACGCTGCTACCATCCTGCACCCGCTGGCTGTTTTTCCAAGCCCGGAGGCACCCTATGAAGAAAGAGCTGCCGCACGGAAAATCGCCGCCCACCAAAGCCAAAATGGCGGCACCCTCGCGCTGAGATACGCGGCAGCCCTTACACCAGAGCCGCGCCCGGACCGCGGCGCCGCGCTAGCTGAGCTGATCGGATATGGTGCCTACGATCCTGCCTGACCTGGATGCCCGGCCGAGAGAGGAAGCCCTTCAGCCGCGTGCATTGCCTCCAGTGCCGCTGACGGAGTCCCGAGCGGCCTACCCGCCCTGCTCCTCCTCATCAACCCGTGCGGGGCCCGGAGCCCCGATACTGCACCTGACCAGCGGAGGGCACACGCGACTCGACACGCGAGCGGAGATCGAAGGGCGGCGCGGCCTGGGTGCTGCACGCAGCCTGCCGAGAGCGGAGCCCCTGGAGTGGTGGCCGGAGAGAAGAACGGAAGGCCCGGGCGTCGCTGAGCCCACGAGGTGAGCCGGGGGAAGACCTGCATTCCCCCACCCCCTTTGCCCACCATATCCTCTGGAACCCCGAGGCGTAACACCCCGAACGGCTCCATCCGCCCCGGGCCCACGCTAGCGTAGACAAGATCCGCCAGGCCCTCCGCCATGTCCACCAAAGGAGCCAGGTCCAAACAGCGCCAAACCACCATAGATACCTTCACTGCTGGGGGCCCCATCGCTTCCGAAACCTCTAGCGGCACAACCTTGGACGCACAACCCGACCTCCCGGGAACGGCCACTGAACCTAGCAATGCCCAAATCCTTGAGGCCATTAAATTGTTCCAGACCACCATGGAGCAAAAAATTGACGCGGTGGCCATAGATCTGGGCCTCCTACGCCAGGACGTCCGCTCCTTAGCCGACAGGACTGATACACTTGAGGCTCAAGTGCGCGAAAATACAGAAACCAAAGTGGAGCTCCTCAGAGATGTTGACGAACTGCGGCAAAGAGTGAAGAACTTGGAGGAAAGGGCCGAAGAGGCAGAAGGGAGGGCACGCCGAAATAACATCCGCCTCCTGGGCCTGCCGGAGGGCATTGAGGGATCCGACCCCACGAACTTCGTGGAGAACCTTATGCTACAGGAGATTGGCGCCGAGAAACTGTCCCAAGGCTTTACGATCGAGAGGGCCCATAGATCCCTCACCAAAAGACCCCCTCCTGGCACCCCACCCAGACCAGTAATAGCGAAGGTTCTTAATTACAGAGACCGGGAGACCATCCTGGCCTACTCGCGGTCGGGCGGCCAGATCCTCAGAGACTCGGCCAAAATATCCATCTACCCCGACTACACCTTCCAGGTCCAACTGAAGAGGGCTCAATTCATACATACCAAAGCTAGATTGAAGGCCGCCGGACTGCGCTACATGCTCCTCTATCCCTCTAGATTGAAAGTAATACGCAACAACAAAGCCCACCTATTCGACACTCCGTCTGAGGCCCGCGACTGGATGGATAGGGAACAGATCCCCGACATAGAGGCGAAGGGGCGACGACCGCGCTGAGCCACACCACGCTGGCGGCGCTGGGCCCGAGGACCCCCATGGTCCCCTCCACGCAAGTGCCAGCTTGTCACAGCTGAACAGATCCTTAGCAGCGAGGCACCAGAGTCGAACACTCTTCCACCCCCGGAATCTTTTCCTGTTTTTTTTTTTTGGGTATACCCATACCCGCCCGTAGGGCACCAGGCGACCAATGCACGGTCTAATGGAGCAGAAACGGGATAGTCATGACGGGGGATACCTCGCTCGACTTGTTATTAGTTTGAGTTGTTTAAAGTTACGGGGGGGAGGGAATATGGGAGTTGGCACGAAGGTTAGGTGCCGGGGAAGGGAAACCACTAGACCACTGACGTCCAGAATACATAACCCGAGGACCACTCAGCCCCTAAGCCAGGCGACACCCAAGCCACTGAGTGGGGGAACAAGAGGCAGTTGCTTCACAGTTATGTACCCTTATCTAAGAGCGCTTAGACCACTGACATCCCCTACATGCTTCTTGCCGCTGACACGGCCCCTACCTGCACCCCCAAACAGACGCTATACCCCCTATTACCCATGGCTGCCACGATAAAAATCATCACGTGGAACGTCAGGGGCATGAATAGCTATGTGAAACAACGTCGCGTCCACGCATACTTGAAAAGGTGCAAAGCCGGGATTGCCATGCTTCAGGAAACTCATCTCTCTGCTGATAAACTTAAAGCATTGGCCAAAACTTGGCGAGGAACCTTGATAGGATCCTCCTACTCCTCCTATGCAAGGGGAGTCTTGATATGGGTTGACCCAACCACCCCCTTCAGACTAATAAGCACAAAGACTGATGATGAAGGTAGGATGGCACTAGCGTATGGCACCATCGAAGGCAGAGAGGTATGCCTAATTAGCACCTATGCACCCAACCACGACTCTACCGCTTTCTTCCACTCCCTATACCCAAGGCTCAGCCCCTACAGGGACGGCGTCATGATTTGGGGAGGTGACCACAATTGCACCCTAGACCCTCTAAAAGATAGATCTGATGATAAACATACCCGCCCATCCCCCCCGGCCAAGATTCTGTCCAAACTGACTAACCAGCTGTTACTCCGAGACTTGTGGAGAGAACTGCACCCTGATCAGCGAGTTTTTTCCTTTTACTCCCCTCCCCATGCTGTCCACACGAGGCTGGACTACTTGTTTGTAAGCCAAGAACAGCAAGCTATGTTTAGCGACGCCCTCTACCTGCCCAGGGTCCTGTCTGACCATTCCCCGCTGCTGGCCACCTGGGAAGTGTTCCCGCCTAGACCCCCGATCCCCACTTGGAGGCTTAGAGCCGAAGCCCTCCATGACGCGACCCTTCGGGAACACGTAAGCGACTACACCGAGGAGTACTGGGAACGAAATTTGAATAGCGTCAGATACATGGGCACTGCATGGGAGGCATACAAGGTAGTCATAAGAGGGGAGATGATTGCGTCCATAGGAGGGGCCCGTAGATCCATCACATCCTCCCTGGAACGCTCGGAAGCGGAGTTGGGTGAATTGGAAAACAGGGCTGATTTAACCCCTGAACTCCTACAAAAAATAACCGACCTGAAGCAAACCTGTTTAACACACTGGGAATCCCTGGGTAAATTGAGTTATACTAAACACATTGAAAGAACCCACGCCCTAGGAGACAAACCCGGGAAACTCCTGGCTTGGTTGTATAAAAGTGAGACCCCCCGAGCTCCCATTTGCCAAATTCTTAAGCCGGATGGCACCACGGCACATACCCAAATTGAAATCAACTCAGTTTTTTCAGATTTCTATCATAATCTTTACTCCGAGACCCCGCCCGAGGCTGATACCAGCATTGAAGACATCTTAGACATCATTGAGCTGCCTAAATTAGACTCACAGATGGCCGAAACACTAGACGAGCCCATCACTCCCGACGAAGTAAAAGCAATCATTAGATCCCTCCCCTCTGGAAAAGCCCCTGGTACTGATGGCCTCCCCGGTGAGTTTTACAAAACTTACGAGGAAACTCTGGCTCCTCTGCTGACCCAAGTGTATAACGAAGCTTATGAGCGCGGCACCCTCCCCGACACCATGAGGGAAGCCGTTATCATCCCCCTTCTCAAGCCTGGCAAGGAAGGTACGGACTGCGGCTCCTATAGGCCCCTCTCCATGTTAAACGTTGACGGTAAAATCCTCACCTCTCTCCTAGCGAACAGATTGCGTAGGGTAATACCACACTTAATCCACCAGGACCAAACGGGCTATGTGCCCGGGCGCTCCATAACCGAGAACCTGCGGAGATTGCACCACGTTATATACAGCACGGAACTGAGGCCCCAGAAATACGCGGTCGCGTCATTAGACGCCACCAAAGCTTTCGATTCTGTGCGCTGGGAGTGGCTATATGCCACCATGATAAAAATGGGAATAGGACCTGTTTTCTTAAATTGGACTAAATTGATTTACACCAACCCATCTGCCAGGGTGCGGACCAACAAGACATACTCTGACTCGTGGTCTCTCCACAGGGGCACTCGCCAGGGATGTCCTCTCTCCCCGATGCTTTATATCATCGCCAGTGAACCCGTGGCCGCATACCTCAGACAGGAGTATGGCGATGGGGGCATTGAGATCGACGGGATAACTCATCTGGTCTCCATGTACGCTGACGATACCCTGCTATACTTACACAACCCCGAACACCTCTTGCCCTACATTCTTGAAACCCTAGAATGCTTCCAAATTCACACAGGAATCCGTATTAACAAAAGCAAGTCCTGCCTCTACCCGCTTGCTGCACTATACAGAGAAAACTTCAGATCCCTGCCCTCCTTAGATCTGCAATGGCAGTCGACCTCCTTCAAATACCTTGGAATCACTATACACCGTAACCCCCACACAGAACACATCCTCAACACAGTCAGAGCTAAAGATGCCCTAGCAAATTCCATGGACTTTTGGGGGAAGCTTCCGCTTTCCGTGGCCGGGAGAGCAGGTCTCCTCAAAATGGTAGCACTTCCACGCCTATTACACAACTTCACCAACGTGCCCTTCAACATCCCCCCTTCCTTCTTTAGAGACATCAATAAACTATGCAGGCAGTTCCTCTGGCAGGGGGGCAGGCACAGGGTAGCACTGGAAACACTTCAAAGACCCTACGAAAGAGGGGGTCTGAAAGTCCCCAATTTCGAACTATACTACCTTGCAAGCCAGCTAAGACATGTGATGCGATGGATGGCCGATGAGATCACCACAGATACCAGACTTCTCCAACCAGCTCTGACAGGCTTCCTACTCAGGGACCTACTCTGGGTCAAGGAGGACGCCCTAAGGCAGTACCCTTATCTGGTACAGCTCGGAACTCGGCTCTGGAGAAGGGCTTGCAGAACGTTGGGGTCCCCTGATCCGTACTCCCCACAGATCCCCATAGCAGCACTCATGACCCATCGCCCGTGGGGGCAACTGGAAACGCGAGCACAGTGGGAGCCCTGCGGGGTGGCCACCCTCGGAGACCTGGTTCAGGATCGGGTAATCCTAACATTCTCCGACCTGAGCGAGTCCTCGGAGCTACCTACAGGACAATTTCTGCTCCACAGAGCAGTGATCCAGGCCATGAAAGACAGATGGCCGGTGGCGACCATTCTTGCAGCGGAGGACGAGATTATTGAGACTATGTTGAACACCGCCGAGGGGGGCCACGAGACCTCACGGCTCTACGAAGCCTTAATGTTAGGCACGACCAGGAATGAGCTCAGGAGCAGAGGGAAGTGGGAGCACGAACTGGGCCGGGAATTTGACGACAAGGAATGGGAAGGAGTAACCCTTTATCACAAGAAAATCTCCAGAAACGCCCGTCTGCAACTTATCCAACTATACATTACCAACAGGGCTTACCTAACTCCGGAAACTATATCGTCTCTCAAGGGCGCAGCCATCCAGCTATGCCCTAAATGCAATGAGCCGAAGGCGGGAATGACTCACATGTTCTGGGGTTGCCCAGCGATACGCTCCTTTTGGATGCAGGTGCGGGGAAGGGTGGCAAAAGCAGACATTGAACTGGACGTACATAGCCCTGTGGCCTGCATCCTGGGCAGGTGCAGCCGTGATCGCAAAAACAAACCCCTAAATAGACTCAAAGACTTAATTTATATCACGGCTAAAAGACGCATAGCCATGTGTTGGAAGAGCCCCAGAGGCCCGATTGAAGCACAATGGTGGAACGACCTCACTAAGTGGTTGGCAGCCGAGACCGGAGCGTGGGAAACCGCTATCCACGAACAGAGGCTGGACTCCAGTGAGGAATTACATCGCTGGGTGTCGCTGACCGTGCCATTACTCCACCTTGGAGCGGTGGATGACCCCTCAGTTGATCAGCCAGCCCTGACCTCTGAACTGGCTCGATATTGAACAGTGGAGTTGATCGGAGTCTTGGGGGGTGGGGTGGGGGTGGAGGGTGGTATGGGGGAAGTTATGGACGTGTAATGTATATGCAGTACCTGATATGTTCGTGGTCTATCAATCTGTTGAAAATCAATAAAGAAAGTTTAAAAAAAAAAAAACTCTGCGGGAACTAAGGAGCCTCCTTGTACTGACTAATTACAGCAGAAAGTTCATTGAGGGCTACGCAGAGATCACCAGACCCCTGATTCATCTCTTGAAGGGGGGGGTCAAGTGGGAATGGGGTCCAGAACAATCCGAGGCAGTAAGACAGCTCAAAAGAAGCCTCTCACAAGTGCCCTGTCTAGCTTACCCTGTCAGAAACAAGGAGTTTTTCTTGGAGACAGGGTTCTCTAATACATGCTTGACTGCAGTATTATATCAAAAGCATGACAAGGTCAATAAAGTAATCTCCTCTGTGGAGGAAAAATTCAACGATTGTGACAAGGCACTCCTGGCAACGGTGTGGGCATTGAAGAATTACCGCCCGTTTATCCAGGGGGAACACATCATAGTGGAGACTCCACACCAGCCTCTGCAATTTCTCCAAAGTGACAGAATCCGGGTCGGAAATGTGAGTAATTCCCAAATAACTTCCTGGATTCTGTCAATGCAAGGCTTTCCCGTGGAGGTCAGATATGGCCAAAACAAGAAGAGTCCCCTTGCGCAAGGTCTGGCTGACTTGCATGATTGTGCCAGAGAAAACTGTCTCGAGGACGAAAGCCTAAAGATCAAGGACAACATGGAGGCATACCTTAATTCCCCACACAAAGTCTTTGAAGAAGACAAGTGTGAGCGAATGCCCACTGTCTATGTGGATGGATGCTCTTACCATGTTGACAACAACGGGGAAAAAGAACTTGTGGCCGGCGTAGGGAATGCATGGGTGAATGAGTCCCCAGAACCCTCCGCTGGGTACAAAATTGTTCCCCGAAGTAGTCAGGTAGCAGAGTTGATGGCCATGCATCAGGCCATCCTCACTGCTGTCCAACATCAACTCCACGAACTGGTCGTAATCACAGATTCAGATTATGTACGGAACGGGTTCGTGGAGCACCTGGTTAACTGGAAAACCAGAGGCATGTTATGTGCTAATAACAAACCCTTGAAACATGGGAAGTTAATTCAAAACATTGATGATCTGGTCACCGTGAATGGGATGACCATCTACTGGAAGAAGATCAAGGGTCATTCCAAAGTAGACGGACCAGACAAAACTGGAAATGACTTAGCTGATCAGCTGGCCAAAATCAGGCCCATCCAAGGGGATCTAATAGAGATTGAGTCCCTGTTGGGGGAAATCCAGGTCACTGCTATCACTAGGTCCCAGACAAATGCTCACAATGATCTTTCAACTGCACAATGGAGTATGGAGACCCCAGATGCTGATTTGATCATGGCTCAGAAGGGGGATCCAATAATTGGTAAGTTTTACCAACACATTGAGGACCCTGAGAACTTTCCCCTGACGGATACCTATTACATTGGGAAAGAGGACCTTAGAGTGTTGATGAAATGTCCAAAAATGTTCCGAATCCAAGACGGTTTGTTGGTAAGGAAATCCCAAGCTGGCCATGATCAGTGGGTGGTCCCTACCTCATTCCGAAGCCTGATGTTAAGTCATGCCCATGATGCGGCCACCGCCGGTCATAGGGGGTTTCTTACAACACTTGAGATCTTAAGAGAGGTTGCATACTGGCCACACATGGGGCAGGACCTCGACCAATACTTGAAGGGGTGTCTTGTGTGTGCACAATTTCAGCCAACATCCCTCACACGTGCGCCTCTGCAAAAGAGGGGGATCACACTGCCATGGTCAGATTTGTAAGTCGACTTCATAGGCCCCGTGATTCTCTCCTCTAGGGGAAATAAGTACATGTTGACGGTGACATGTTTATTTACTAAATGGGTGGAATGTCTCCCGGCCCCAAACTGCAAGGCAGAAACAGCAGCTGCCCTGATGATCAACCACATCTTTTTCGCGTTTTGGTCTACCCCGAAGGATTGAGTCAGACAGAGGTAGCCATTTTACCAGCGAAGTAATGATTAAGATGTGGGAGATACTGGGGGTTAAAAGGAAGCTGCACATTGCTTACCGGCCAGCCTCTTCTGGTGCAGTAGAACGTTACAACCGAACCATTGTGAGCATATTAAAAAAGTTTGTGGCAGATTCTGGGCCAAGTTGGGATATCCGATTATCTCTTGTCCTAATGGCCATCAGATCTACCCCTTCATCTGCAACTAAAATGTCACCATTTGAGCTAATGACTGGACGCAGGATGGTGCTTCCCCAGCATTTGCTCTACAGGACCCAAGAGCAGACACTGATCAATGCTTCCACTACTCATGAATATATTGAGAATTTAAGGAAACACCTTCAACATGCTTTTTCCTATGCTCAGCGAAACCTAGAAAGATCAGCCGATAGCATGAAGACTCATTATGATTTAAAGACTACTAGGAAAGAATAAAATGTGGGAGATCGGGTCTATCTATATAATTTCCGAAGGAACCAGGCAAAACAGTGGAAATTCCTGCCTACCTGGAAGGGACCTTTTGAAATTGTAGACAAGATCTCCCCAGTCGCCTACAAGATCTGCATCCCCAAGGGTAGTTTGGCGGAAGGGGAAGACAAGTGGGTCCATATAAATCACGTAAAGTGTTGCCATCCCAGGCACACTCTGCAGCAACTGGAGGAGTCCTCTGCAATCCCTGTAAGCGGATTCAATTCAACACTACAGCTAAATCTATGCCTAATCTGGGATGCTGATGGAAACCCTTATTGATATATTTTTATGTCCAGTTCATGTACTCTGGATGACAACCCTTATATAACACCCCTCTCTCAGAATCCCCCTGACCCCGCTGAGCCAAGAAGTAGGATTGTTTTGCAAATTTAAAAGGTTTATTTGAAAATTAAACAATATATATATATCACCCTTTTATAATAAATTAATGTTTGATAGCACACTTGTGAAGATGATAGTGATCAACAATGGATAATGTTACAGTGGTACACTCTTTTTGATGGCTTAGAAGTGATATAGAGAGGATAGAGTAGCTGAGAATGCTTTTATGGCTTCAAGGACAATGCAATGATGAATGAAAATGCAGTACTGAAAATAAACTTGATGTGACTTCAACAAAAGACAATGTAATCACTTTTCTTTGACAATTCACCCCCCCCCCTTTTATGCAAGGTAAGGAGATGAAAAGGAGAGCATACAGTTCTCAGGAATGCAATCAAATATAATTCAGTTCCCCCCTAGCAAGCTGAGAGGAAAACAGGTAGGAGTTTTAAACACAGGCAAGATACTTTGATGTGGTTGCAATTAAGTGAAAAATATGCTAAAAAGGCTTTTAATTCCCTATAGGAGGTTCAGGGTGAGTGAGAGATACTTTAAATTAATTCAGGATCACTTTAGCAATGCTCTATGAATGATTGTCAGGTTGCACACGAATTTCAGCAAGGAAAGCAAGGACAAATCTTTTTACACGTGGCTGAAATTAAGCAAAATGTCAAATCGCGGCAAATTTAGTTGCGTGCATCGAGCGCGATTACGGAGGCACTATAAGGAGTAGGAAGTCGGTTCTAGACCCGTTGGAAAGCTTAGAATCTTACCTTTAAGATGCCAGTTAAAACTCGCTCCTAGCACAAACGGTTCCAGAGATACGGCCGATTTATTAAAGGTAGTTTTTCGGATTTGAAATTGTAAAGCTCAGAATGACAGATGACAGTTTTCAGTTTTAAAGATGACAGAATGACACGATTCTAGGAGGCAGTTCTAATAGGCTAAAATAGTTTGGATTAGATTATTTTAAACTAAGAGATTGGTTTTGCACAGTGAGTACTCACACTATATTTTTGACATAAGCCGTCAAGTTCTGGTCAGGTTGGACGGGACTTCCGGCGGGTGGTTCTGAAGTCCCGGCTATCTGGGTCAGCTCTGCTCTATGGTTCTGTCAAGCACCGGTTCTGCTCACAACGGTCTGGTTTGTGGTTCTCTCTGGTTCCGGATACAGCACTGCTTTCTGGATACTGCTACAGGTTCTTGCAAAAGTTCTTGGCAAAAATTCAAACAGCTCGCCCGGCTGTTGAATAGTTTGGTTGGTTTTGAGGGCTGCTGAAGAGGATTCAGCTTGTGGATTTAGGCCTCTCTGCTACAAATTCTGGAGTTAATTTCTGGTCTGTGGAGATTGATGGATTTGTAGTCTGGATCTCTGGATGTGAAGTCTGAAGTCTCCCGGCAAAGCGTCCTGCAAGAAAGTGGAAAGTGAATGTCCCTACCTGGGTTTCAATGTTCCTTTTTATGTGTTTTGAAAATGGGTGTGTGCCTGGGCCTAGCTAAGCCTGCCCCTCTCACTTATCATTGGCCAAGCTTTCCTCTCTCCCTTGATTGGGGAGCTGGGTTGTGTGTCATCTTTATGGCTTACAGAAACACACTCCCCTTGTCAATGTGCACACAAATCTATTTCTGATACAAATACATATGTATCTATGTACCATTTTTCTAATATTATAGGTCCAGTTAACATATTTTCTGTAGCACCAAACCATCTGATCCCTGTCTTTGTACGATGTCGTGTCCACTTATGACAGAATTCTCCCCTTTTCATCCAGATAACGACCTCTAAACCTTTCCAGATTTTACACAAATGTGCACCAGGGATATTGTCACGACTCGCTCCCTTCGCTCCCGTTCCCGCCACTTGGGGGCATGTTTTGGGGCTTATTCCTTGCTGGACATTTCCTCCGAACCTAATGCCACAGTGCTGTAATGAATTGGGAGCGCTAAATCCCTATTTTCCAAACTACTTCCCTTCCGGATCCATTCCAGGTTTTTGGCAGCCAGCATGCTTCTTTAACCAAATGACTGTGCTTCCCAGAATGCCTGGCCCACTGCTCCACCTCCACCCTTGCAGGACAAGGTTGGGTGGAGGATAGGCAACACCTGTGGCTGCAGGTGCAGCAGTCAGCACACCTGAGGCGTGTGCTCGTTAAACAGCTTTAAAAGCCTCAGTCTCACTTCAGTCCAGCGCTGGTCATCGTTTGCAGTGTTCCTGTTTTTGACTAGTCCCTGGTCCCTGGTTCCTTGCCTTTGTACCTACTTCCTTGTTCCTGTTCTCTTGTTTCCTCCGCCCTGAATTTCGGATTCATGCGCTAATTGATTTCTGCTCCCTTGATTTCCCTTTTTGTCTTCCCCTGTTTGCAGGCAGCAATTCTCAGTGCTTTCCCCTTTTAGATGCAGCCCAGTTTGTCTGTGTTCTATATTTCTTTGACTCTGTCCTTTGCTGCTGTTACTCATTTGCCTTAGCCTTCCTCTTAGTTTAGTTTCCTGTCTTTTCCTTGGAGGGGTAGGGAGAAGTTTGCATAGGTTATTTCGTTTTTCCCTGCTCCTGATCCTTACTTTCTAGAGGATCCATTCCATGTTTTCCATTTCACTTCTGCATCCATTTCCCATTTGATCATTAGGTGTGGTGTGCGGTGGTAGCTAGCTCCTGTGTGAATGCTTATGTTTTCCCCACTAATTTGTAATCCCTATTCCGACTTAGGTATTTAGTTTTCTGCAGCGGATCACGCTCTGCTGCCTTCCAGTCTCCGCCCTTGCCCTGCCGGGCTCTCCACATTGCAGCGGATCTCACTCTGCTGCCTTCCAGCCTCCGCCCTTGCCCTGCGGGCTCTCCACATTGCAGCGGATCTCACTCTGCTGCCTTCCAGCCTCAGCCCTTGTCCTCTGGGCTCCCTGCCCGGCAGCCTGCCTCTTCAGCCCTTGTCCTCTGGACCTCCCTACTTCTCCCATTGCTGTTATAGCCTTTTCTGGGTCCCAGATTCATCAACAGGATTCGTGGGCTAGCTGACATTCAAGAGGTGTATTTCGTCCTCGTGAGTACAGTTCTTAAGTTCCCTTATGTAATACCATCAAGAGTGTTAGTACACAGATCCTGTCATTGCTGGCCCTCCACGTGGGTTTAGCGCTGTCAGTACCTGTAACAGCAATTGGGGGTAAGGTGCTTGCCGACTTTCCTCGCGGTCAGGTGCTTACCCCACATCCCTTTTCATATATTGGTTTTGATGTCACACTCTATTTGCACTCCTGGGTTCTAGCATACCTGAGTCGTTGTTCCTGGGTGCACATTTCCCTTGCCATATTTGCTGCCTTTGTACTCGCCTGACTAATCCTGAGAGTATGACCAGCCCAAAATTCCCATTGAATATGGCAAGTTTAAGAAAGAAAGGCAGCAAGGCCTCTAACAAGTTTGTACAGAAAGCTTCCCCTACATTTACCTGTGACAATCAAATCACTAGTCCTGACTCCAATGAACTCCTTGTCACGAATGGGCATTTACGTGCAAAGTATTTTTCCCATAGGATGGCACATCCTACATGGCCTGCTCCTAGTTCTATCTTTGGTTTTGATCCCGATTCTATGTCAGCACAAGCCTTAGCCGCAGAAAACAACACACTGTTAGACTTATTATACGAGAGTACCTCTACCCTCAGTCTAACGCATACTCTGTTGCACAGGTACAGACTGTAGTCCCTAATGCCAAGAGGTCTAAAGTCAATAGTTTGTTTAAGGGAAACACAGACCAAGTTGGAAAGACAAACTATAAATCACAGAACCTGCAAGCAGTAGAGGACAATGTACAATCGATGCATATGCAGATTGCTAGTGCAGGATCCAGTCCTGATGCCACTATGCTTCCCCCTGTGCCTACTGATAGTGATGTACAGTTAATGCAGGGCATGCTAAGAGCTAAACTTGAGGAGTTAAGACAAAAACTCATTTCAGCACAAGAGGAAAATAAAACCTTACACTCTTTACTGAATACACCTCAGACTTTATCTGTTGATGTGGAGGAAGTGAACACTGTTCAGCCCCTGAGTGTAGAGACTTTGGTAAACCATGATATTTGTCGATATGTTAGATCTATTGGGAGTGAAGGTCTTTCGTCTAGCACAGCGCTTAATCTAGGCACGGGTTCTAACAATTGTTCTGCTGTTTATCAGGGATTGCAGTTAGCCGAAGAGTTACAAGCCACTCCTTTACCAAAAATACCCTGTGTAGCAGTTTTTCATAATTCTGAGCTAGCACACATACAAGCCTCTGATTCCCAAACACAATCCACAATGGTGGCATACACAGATTCAGTCACTACCCTAGGCTTAGGCCCTGCTCTTGATACAGCTGCTGAGACTGAAGTAGATGTTAAAGCTGATGTGGAAAACAACGTTACCTCTGGGTTCACTTTTCCTTCTGCCAATTCTGATCAATACGAACAGTCAGAGACAGTACAGATTTCATGTTCTGATGAACTCATTCCACAGGATACAGAACCAAAAGACCAGCAGGCGATTCCTGAACTGTTGATTGTTAATCTGCCTCTTTCAGAAGCTAAGACAGAGGAATGGACAATTGACGAAATCCTGATTAACAGAGACTTTACTATGGTGATTCCACTGGTTGATTTTGACTTCCACAAAGAAAGAGACTCTGTGTCACCCACTAAAGAAAAGGACTGCAAGGGTACGGTTCAGTCCTTGGTTACTGGAGCCAAGGAGTCTAATGCCCTAAAGGTGCCCTCCATTCCTGAGCCACTGATGTGTCTATCAACTTCTGAGACTTCTGTGTGTCCTCCTACAACCATTGACTCTTCTATAATTCAATCCACAGCCCTGCCGTCATCTTTGGCACACCTGTCTTCAACCAATGAACCGCAGCCATGTCTGCCATTTACTCAAGAGCCAGTCCCAAAGACCTGGACATGTTTGTATCCAGCAACCGAGATTGCTCCAGCTTGCATGCCTTCAGCCTCAAGGTTTCCCCTGACCTGCCTGTCTTCAGCTACAGTGACTCATCCTGCAGATCATCCTTCAGCTTTAGAGCCTCCGGTAGTCCATCAAAAGAGCATGTCTTCAGTCCCGGAGTATACTGAGTATTTGCCTTCAGTTCATGAGACACCTGTATCCTGCATAGCCTCGCTGCCAATATCAGAGGCAAACCTGTCTACATCAAAAGATTCGGCTGTGTTTTCTTCTGCGCCAGCGATTCCTCCTGAATCCCTACCATTTACAGTCGATGAACGTCTAGCCTGCCTTTCTTTTGCTTCAGGAGGAGCACCAGAATGCCTGCCTTTTCCACAAGACGATTCTTCCAACTGCTTCATTTTAGCATCAGTGCCTCCCAAAGATGCAGCATCAGAGTTTGAGACTTTTGCCAGCTCCCGCTTCAGAGTCATCAAGCTGGACCAAGTGGTGAGTCAGAACCACTCACTTGGGTGTGCACAAGGGGTGGTGCAGACCGGCGTATTACCTACAGGACTTGTGCAACAGAATTCCGCCAAGAAGCACCAGTCGGGTGCTAGTAGCCAAAGGAAGGGAATGACTGCTGCAGTTCAAGATGCGTCTGTTATTGCTCCTTCTGCGAGTCTGCCTGAAATACCAAGTACTGCGTCTATCACTCCTATTAGGATGCCAAACATCCCTGCTGTGGTATCCCACGTGAAACAAGGTGGCTACACGACTGTCACCAGGAGTACCAGCCTCGTACAACCCATGGGACTTCCAGGCATCCAAGGCGTAGAATATGTGCAGTCAAACCTTAATCATTTTCAACCACAAGCCTTTTCCCAGATGGATGACAAAAAAAAGATCTGAACCTCTACCTCAGCCGCCACCTTCTCTAATGGCTGAACATGAACATTTCCTGAAGCCAGCAACTTCCTCACCTCCCGCATGTCCGCTCTCGGCGGAAAGGCTAACAGAACTTCTACCATCGTCTAAGGCAAGTTGCACCAGCCTGCCTCCCTCCTCAAAGACTTACAAGGGTCCAATCCCAGTGACTGAGCTTCCTGGACCTTCCAACTCTGCTCCAGGTCCTGCAGGTTCTTCATGCCTTTCTTCGAACCATGAGTCTCTTCCTCACCAGAAGTCACCGTTTCCATCAGTATCACCTCCAAAGACAACACACTCCTATCATGGAAGCCCATCTGCCTTTGCCCACATGCCACCATTTCCATCAGTGCCACCTCCAAAGAAAAAGCACTCCCATCATGGAAAGAAGAAGTCTCGTACGGGTGGCGGGCACCCGAAGAGGGCCGTAGGAGGGGGTATACTGTCACGACTCGCTCCCTTCGCTCCCGTTCCCGCCACTTGGGGGCATGTTTTGGGGCTTATTCCTTGCTTGACATTTCCTCCGAACCTAATGCCACAGTGCTGTAATGAATTGGGAGCGCTAAATCCCTATTTTCCAAACTACTTCCCTTCCAGATCCATTCCAGGTTTTTGGCAGCCAGCATGCTTCTTTAACCAAATGACTGTGCTTCCCAGAATGCCTGGCCCACTGCTCCACCTCCACCCTTGCAGGACAAGGTTGGGTGGAGGATAGGCAACACCTGTGGCTGCAGGTGCAGCAGTCAGCACACCTGAGGCGTGTGCTCGTTAAACAGCTTTAAAAGCCTCAGTCTCACTTCAGTCCAGCGCTGGTCATCGTTTGCAGTGTTCCTGTTTTTGACTAGTCCCTGGTCCCTGGTTCCTTGCCTTTGTACCTACTTCCTTGTTCCTGTTCTCTTGTTTCCTCCGCCCTGAATTTCGGATTCATGCGCTAATTGATTTCTGCTCCCTTGATTTCCCTTTTTGTCTTCCCCTGTTTGCAGGCAGCAATTCTCAGTGCTTTCCCCTTTTAGATGCAGCCCAGTTTGTCTGTGTTCTATATTTCTTTGACTCTGTCCTTTGCTGCTGTTACTCATTTGCCTTAGCCTTCCTCTTAGTTTAGTTTCCTGTCTTTTCCTTGGAGGGGTAGGGAGAAGTTTGCATAGGTTATTTCGTTTTTCCCTGCTCCTGATCCTTACTTTCTAGAGGATCCATTCCATGTTTTCCATTTCACTTCTGCATCCATTTCCCATTTGATCATTAGGTGTGGTGTGCGGTGGTAGCTAGCTCCTGTGTGAATGCTTATGTTTTCCCCACTAATTTGTAATCCCTATTCCGACTTAGGTATTTAGTTTTCTGCAGCGGATCACGCTCTGCTGCCTTCCAGTCTCCGCCCTTGCCCTGCCGGGCTCTCCACATTGCAGCGGATCTCACTCTGCTGCCTTCCAGCCTCCGCCCTTGCCCTGCGGGCTCTCCACATTGCAGCGGATCTCACTCTGCTGCCTTCCAGCCTCAGCCCTTGTCCTCTGGGCTCCCTGCCCGGCAGCCTGCCTCTTCAGCCCTTGTCCTCTGGACCTCCCTACTTCTCCCATTGCTGTTATAGCCTTTTCTGGGTCCCAGATTCATCAACAGGATTCGTGGGCTAGCTGACATTCAAGAGGTGTATTTCGTCCTCGTGAGTACAGTTCTTAAGTTCCCTTATGTAATACCATCAAGAGTGTTAGTACACAGATCCTGTCATTGCTGGCCCTCCACGTGGGTTTAGCGCTGTCAGTACCTGTAACAGCAATTGGGGGTAAGGTGCTTGCCGACTTTCCTCGCGGTCAGGTGCTTACCCCACATCCCTTTTCATATATTGGTTTTGATGTCACACTCTATTTGCACTCCTGGGTTCTAGCATACCTGAGTCGTTGTTCCTGGGTGCACATTTCCCTTGCCATATTTGCTGCCTTTGTACTCGCCTGACTAATCCTGACAGATATGGGTTCCAGATGATAAAGTGTCAGATTTTTAACATGCATACATTTGGATTAACAACCTTTTTTCCCGCTACTATCCCCAAGAACATCCCACAGGGTCCTAACACCTCTTAAAATGTCCACGGAAAAATCCCAAGAATAATGATATTATTTATATAATTTTGACCAGTCCGCACTATGAGTTATCTATCTTTTTAAAATGTTGCCCTGGTCAAAAAGGGGTGTGGCTTCCCACATCACATGGTGGAATAACTGGTTTATCCACTTCCCCCAAGCTCAGTTTGCTCTCACAGGCACTGCCCCTCCCAGTTTCTCCCAAGAGGAAGCCATTTACGACCCCCCCAATATAACATTTGCCTGAGTCCAGGACAGGGCTTTGCTCAATTTCCTGCAGTCTGCAGGTACCCCTCCCTTAATTCAATCAGAGAGGTGTGATCTCCTTTTGGTGGGGGCAGCAGGATGCAGCCAGGCCTGGGAAGAGTTGTTGAGCCAGTTCAACTCCTGTCGGGGGTAGTTGTCAGGCAGAATTCAATTTCTTTAAGCCAAGCTTCAGCTAAATGTCCTGTTTGTTCCCAGTTTAAATCAAACTTACAATTTTTACACATGCAGCTAGAATGCTGATTCTAAGTTCAAAACTATGACATTTAACAGTTGCAAACTATGTGACACTCAAAAGTAGGTCACTCATTTAATTTAAACATTTCTATTTTAGTGGTTTTCAATCCAATTTCAATTAAGCTGCTGACATCCACAGCTCAGCCAGTTTTGTTATAAACATTGTTTTGGGCTCTTCATCTTCCCAGATTTTGTATGCACACAACACTTCATTCTGCCAGATGTCTGCTGGTGTTCAGTAAGATTTTTGAATATCCTGCAATGTTTGAAATAGGCACTTTGAGCTTGCATTCAGGAAAACAAAGGTGATTTTAAGGCGCTTTTGGTCTAACAACACTGTTATTTTTCCTTTGACATCACCTTTCACCCCTGGCGCTTCCGGTCCATCATGCTGGCACTGGTGGGTGGCAGGTTAGACAACCATTTTGGTGTGCGCACAACCGCACGGTTTTCCTGGTTCTGGGATGGAATGATGGGCGGCGACAGCTCATCCCCACATCCACCCAGTCTATTGATTTCATTTTGTTCTGGGATAGAATGGTGGGCGGCGACAGCTCACCCCCACATCTACCCCGTCTAATAATTCAACATGGGTCAAAACCCTTGACATCCCAGAGGGGGCCGCTCCAGAGTAATATATTTTCAACCCTAAAATATTCCACATATAGCCTATAAAATCCTATGATTCTTGAATACAAATGTCTCCTGATGTATAAAATGTATATGTTCGCCCCGCCATTAATAGTGGTGGGGAAATGTCTACGAATATGTTTCTGCCGCTTTTGCTTTGTCATCCTAGGTGAGAAGAAAGAGAGATGAAACCATGGAGACTGACCAAGGAGGACGACCCGGGGACCGGGAGCAAAGATCCAAGGGGCCCGGGGTACCGCCCGAAACTCCCATCAGGACCGGCGAGGAGAACCGATCGATCCACCGTGATGGAGGAAAAGATGCTGAACTGTGCCATCTGCGGAATCGGAAGAAGAGGATGCGGACATCCCAGCGCATGGATCAAAACATCCTTTGCACCCGACTCCCCCTCGACTCAAAATCAAAGTGCAGTTGGGTGGGGGGGCTTGTCAGGTGTCTTGACTCACATTTGAACTATAATGCGACAACATTTGGTGCGGTGGGCTTAGAAAATCCAAGATGGCTGAAAAGCCAGCATTTGCGCCAGAATCCAGGAAAACCACGCAGTTTTGCGCACACCAAAATGGTCACCTGACCTGCCACCCACCAGTGCAAGCTTGATGGGCCAGAAGCGCCATGAGCGAAATAAGTGCAAAGGAATATGGTGCTGTTCAAAATCCTAAATGCATTAATTCAAGACAGCTCCCAAAAATGGGTGCTGTACCGGCGTTTGACACTAACCGGCGCTAGCGGTCTAAACTCTGACAGGAGAACTGTATTTCAGGAGTTGCAAAAGGAACCTGAGTTAGCTGGAAACTTCAAAGCCTTGCTGATCAATGAGAATTCTTAACACCTACTCTTCCCAGACCTCCTCACAAGAAGACAGTCTGATTCAATTAAAAGTTCAAGAGGCCTCTGTCCATGGGGAGCCTAGACACCTGCTCTTACCACCAACAGTACAGGATATTGAAGGAAGTTAATAGGGGAGGTGAGTTTCCTGCAGCCTGGCAGAAAGGAACAATAGCCTCTTTCCACTGAATAGGATATGCTGATTTGGGTGTTAATTGTCAACAGTTGCTCTGGCAGGAAAGCATGTGACATCTGACTCAGCCAGCTAGAGGCGGGCCAGACTGGGTTGTGGATTTCATATTGCACCAAATGTATGTTTTATCAAATTGCTTATAAAATATTGTATTAAGCTGACAGAAATGTACAATTTGGAGATTCTTAATATGAAAAATATGCCTACAATTTGAGACTAAACTCCACTCTGTGACGCTCTAAGACTGGACCCTGCTATTTATTAATATTGCAGACACTGTGCTTACACTAGAAAATTGAAAACTTATTGTAATGTGCTCAGGGAGGGGGTGTACCTCTGTGTAAATTTTGAGGAAAAAACAATATTACAAAAGCTACTAAAAAGCGCAAAATGTTGCCATTTCTGAACCCAAGCTCGCAGGAACATAGGGCTTGATCAGAGACCTGTCTTAATTCATCCATCATGTGTACATGTATTTTCAACAACTTGTGTATCTGGGAAATATGTGTTTTAAGTAAAATTGATTTTCTCAGTAAAAGCAAAGGGACGTTTCTTCAATAGATTGTAAAATGGTAGCATCACTCTGACTCACAACTCTGTTCTCCAGTGAGAGCACAGAAAATCCGCTAACCTATCAGGATCTTCAGAGGGTTGGGCATAGAAAGTCAGCCTTCCCACCCACTTTCAAAAGACATAAAAAGGACCACTGAAACCCAGGTAGGGAGATTCACTTTCCACATTCAAACTGATTTCTTGCGAAGCGCTTTGCCAGAAGACTCCAGAACCAGAACTTAGAATCCAGACTTCAGAACTTGTAGCAGAGAGGCCTAGTCCACAAGCTGAATCACTGCCCTCGTCTCACCCAGTTCTGGTTAGACGTCTGCTCCACACTATCAGATATTGTTAGGCGATCCTCTGCACACCGACCCACTGCACACCAGAATACTGTTCACATTTCCCCAACACCTCCCTCCAGGGTTCGAGGCTCATGTGATTCGGTTTACCCAAAGGACCGAAAGCTCCGTACCAGGTATGGTTTACGGGCTCGATTGCAACCCTTCCTGCACTGGCAGTTGCCATGGAGAACATACAGCAGAAGGGGCGACGTTACATCTCCACGCCGATCACGTGATCCAGAGTGGCGTTCCTCACGTGACCTTGGTGGACATCACATGACCCCGAAACGCACAGTATATAAGGCTTGAGACTCGGAACACTCATTGCTTCTCAGCTGTCTTCAGACCCTGTTTGGCGTTACGTATTGGTTTGCTTTCCTGGTTTACCTTGATCTTGGAACTCTCTCTTGGACTCCTTCAGATTTGTACCTTTGCTTGGAACTGTTTACCTGTTGCTGAATTTCGGACACGAACCTGACTTGCCTTCGGATCATCCCTTGGTACCTTGTTGAACTTCTACGCCATTTCCCTTTTTGGGATTCAAGTCACGCCTTCAGTCCTACAGGTGGTTTATCCTGCATCCACACATGTCTGCGGTCCTCATGTTCTAGGGACCGCCTCATCTGAGTCTCGAACCTCCCTCCTAGGTTTCCTGAGTCTTCCAAACACCGGATAGGTAAGGCTATTCAGATTCTTTGGTTATTGTGATTATATACTGTAATTGCCTTGTACTTAACCTCGTTCTTTTTGACAGCAGCATTGGTGTTCCAGAGGTTCCGTGGATCCGGGAAGTAACATCTCCCACCTGTGGCCCCAAAGGTTGCACAGCGGGTTTCTTTTAGTTCCCCTGTGCGTCACTTGAGGACGGAGGTTTCAACGGTCTACACGACACTCAAGTCAGAACAGACTGAGAAGCCATATAGTCGTGTTAGACAATGCAGGGGTCCACGGAAGAACCCATATCTGCTTTAGTTCAGGCGATTACAGTATTATGGGCAGATATGGCCGCCGCTAATACGGTGATTCACCAGAGGTTAGATTCCATACAGAGTGTTCAGCATTCTCTCCCTGCAGACCCTGAATTCGGGGATGCTAGCACTTCAACCACACCGCCTCCGTTGGCAAGTACCCCAACTCCAGCTCCGGCGGTCCTCTCAACCCCTTCCCCTTTGGCTGCTCCTGAACGTTATCAAGGTGATCCCAAGAAGTTCAGGACTTTCATCAATCAGTGCAAGTTACATTTCTTGTGCAGACCTCTGGCATTTCCTAATACCACCGCCAAAGCCGCTTTTGCCATTTCCCATCTGGCCGGGACAGCTGCCACGTGGGCTAACCCTTTGTTGGAGAACAATCGCCCGGTTCTCTATGATTTTGATTTGTTAGTTCAAGAGATGTCTCGAGTCTTTGATACCAGACACAATGCACAGTCTAGGGATTTGGAGTTGTTAGAACTAACCCAGGGCAGAGGGACTTTGATAGATTACATCACCCGGTTCAATCAATTGGTTGCCGAGACATCATGGCCAGAAAGCAAGCGGGCAGTTATATTTTATAGGGGGTTGAGTAACGCAATGAAAGATGCTTTAGCAGTGATTCTTTCCATGCCCACTCAGTTTCAGGAACTAGTGGATCTTGCCCTGCAGGTGAATGCACGGCGATCAGAGCGCAGAGCTGAGTTGGGGGTTTCTTCCCACCTTACAGTTGTCAGTACCCCTGCTTCCAGTACTGAAGAACCTATGCAAGTAGGAGGTCTACATAGCCCTATCACAACATCTGAGAGAGAACGTAGAAGGGTGGATAATGCATGCTTTTATTGTGGCACCACGGGACATTATGTGAAGGAATGTCCTCGACGTCCCAAGAAGAGTCAGGTTTTTCGGACAGCTCGACCTTAGATCCGGAGACCAGGTCGAGTGTTCAGTCTTCATCTCCGGGTACCCTCTTGCCTTTGCTCGTGCCCAGCCCATCTTTGTACAGGCCACTCTTTGTCCCTCTACAGGTATTTCTCATGCAGTCACGATCATCATTGACTCAGGTGCCACTGGGAACTACATAGATATTGCGTTAGCCCATTCCCTCAATCTACCTTTAGTGGTAAAAACCCGACCTGAACCTGTTCAGGCCGTAGATGGCACTGCACTAGTTTCTGGTCCTGTTAGACACCAAACTGCACCTCTATTGTTGACCATACAAGACATTCACACAGAGACGTTAAGTTTTGACTTGATCACCACACCTCAATTCGGTATCATATTAGGAATACCATGGTTACGTGAACACAATCCTCTGATTAATTGGCAATCAGGCACGGTGCTTTTCGAGTCTGATATTTGTCAGAACTATTCTCTCCCAACCCATCAAGCAACCGATACTCCTTCTCGGGCCTTGGGAGCTCTAGCTCAACTCACGCTGAATGATGATGGATCAGAGGTTGTGAATTCCCATACCGTTGGGGGGGGTGGTTGTCATGATCTCTGCTTCCAAAAGGTCAGGGTTTTCCCAACTCCCTTGGAAGCAGATCCATAACCCAGGTTCCGAGTGCCAACCAGTCCCAATTGGGACCTTTTGGACCCAGTCCTGGCGCCAGTGGCACCAGGCTCATAAATATGCCCAGTCCCAGCGCTGGAAGCGCCGGGCTCATAATGCTTGGGTGGACTTACCTGGAGGAGACCATGCTGCTTACTTGCCTGCCAGTTGAGCCTCTGATCCCCTTCTGTTTGGAACTACTTTTCCTGTTGGGTGGGGCTGGAGCCACTCCCTAGATTCAGAACACTGGAACTCTTCTGGAAAGCAGGAACTCTTTTCTTACCAGGAACTCTTTTCTTACCTAGGCGTGGCTGTGGAAGGAGACACCTAAGCACTACAGGAGGCTATTTAAACCACACCCGGTGGATGAATCTTGCTTTGCGTTATTCTGCACCCTCTGCAGCAGAACGCTCATCGTGTCTTCTGCATCCGGTCCTGGGCCTAAGGAAAAGGCTTACCATCCTGAATCCAGTCTTCAGCAACACCTATAAAGACAAGAAAGAACAGGTTAGCATTCTGGCATCTGAAAGGCAAAGGCTTACCTACTCTTCGTGCGCTCCGGAGGTCTTCACACTGCATTCCGGCATCTGAAAGACAAAAGCTTACCAACTCTTTGCACGCTCCGGAGGCCTTCGGCGCTGCATCCCGCATCTGAAAGACAAAACAAGGTGCGTTTAAAGACATTGGGGAACTTTAATACTCACGTGCCATTACTCCTTTCCACATCTAACCCAGTGGGTATTCCGGCACCCGGCAGCCGCTCCGAACTCGTACCTGCAAAATAAAAAGACAGTTAGAGTGCATCGTGAAGCAGGCAACAAGCGCTTACTTACGTGCTTCCAGGCGCTTCTATTCATCACACGGGCTCCATCTTCAACTCACTTCAGCCCGTCATCCGCCATCGCCGGAACCCTGCAAAACAAGAGACATCATTACTAAAGACTTTAAAGACATTTGAATGACTCGAAACTTACTGTTCGTGCAGTAAACGACGGACAGCAGTCCTCTGAAGTCAAGAGGCCTGCGCTACCTATCCAGTGAAGAAACTGGTTACAGCACCCTGCCCCGAGGCAGATGGAGAGCTCGGCATTCACTTACCTAAGGTGAGAGCGTTAACCTTTGGGGGTCTACAGGAGAGGAGAAGAGGAAAGAGATAGGGACACCCCAATAACCCCAGTTCATTAACCCCATATTTTCTATCTGCAGACATCTTACTCTACACGTCAGGCATACAGTGCACAGAGGTCCAGCCCAAAGAGCCAACCGGGTGCTACACATCACCTTTGAAGATACGGTAGTCGCCCAGTCAAGACCGGCGCCTCTGCGAGAATCAGGTGAGCGTTACAGTGGTGTCAGGGATTCCATCTGAGTATAAAGCATTCAAATCAGTTTTCGATCGCGGTTCTTCCGAGGTACTTCCTCCACACAGACCATATGACTGCCCAATTGAATTAATCCCTAATTCCACCATTCCTTCGGGCAGGATTTATTCTTTGTCTCCCTCGGAAGAACAAGCATTGAAACAGTATGTACAGAACGCCCTACGACTAGGACATATCCGCCCCTCTACTTCACCAGCTGCAAGTCCCATATTTTTTGTACCTAAGAAAGAGGGGGATTTACGTCCTTGTGTGGATTATCGGCGTCTTAATCACACCTCTTCTGGACCACTTATCCCATGCTTCTGTTTTCACCAAGCTGGATCTTCGCAGCGCATACAACCTAATGCGCGTTCGCGAAGGCGATGAGTGGAAAACTGCCTTTTGCACCCGTTACGGCTTGTATGAATATCTAGTCATGCCCTTCGGTCTATGCAACGCCCCGGCAACATTCCAGCGTTTTATGAATGACATATTCAGGGACATTCTGGATGTATACATGGTTGTTTATTTGGACGACATCTTGATCTTTTCACGGAATCTTGATGACCATGTAAAGCATGTCCGGGAAGTATTATCCCGTCTGAGGGAACATTCCCTATTTGCCAAACCCGAGAAATGTCAGTTCCATAAAACGTCTGTTGAGTTTCTGGGCTTCCACATTACCCCTGGGGCATTATCCATGAACGAATCCAAGGTTAAAGCAGTCCTAGATTGGCCAGTTCCTCAAACACTCAAGTCCTTACAGGCCTTTTTGGGCTTCGCCAACTTTTATAGACGCTTTATTTCCTCCTTTTCCACAATTGTAGCCCCACTCACGGCCCTGACCAGCCCTCAGGTACCCTATCGATGGCAGAAGGAACATCAAGAATCTTTTGAGGCTTTGAAAACCGCTTTCACTACCGCACCGGTGCTCCAGCACCCCAATCCCGATCTTCCGTTCATAGTTGAGGCGGATGCCTCTTCTTTTGCTCTTGGTGCGGTATTGTCTCAGACATGTCCTACAACAGGCAAGTTGCACCCGGTGGCATACCACTCCCGTAAGTTTTCCAATACTGAGACCCATTATACTGTAACGGAGAAGGAACTCCTGGCTGTCATGGACGCCTTTCGTGTCTGGCGCCATCATCTTCTGGGGGCTAAGCATCCAATCACTGTATACTCAGATCATCGAAATCTACAGGATCTGGCCTCTTTAAAGTGCATCAATAGCAGACAGGTCCGGTGGCATCTTTTCTTTTCCGCTTTTGATTTCCACATTATGCATCGTCCTGGAAACTCACATGGAAAAGCGGACGCCTTGTCACGTTTTCCGGGTGAGGTTGAATTGCCAACCTTCCCTGACACTGTTCTTGGAAAGGGTCATGTGATTTGTCTCTGCACTCCCTCTTTGTCATTGTTAGATTCTGTACGAGCTTGGACGAACAATCATTCCGACCAACTGCGGGATTGGGACCCCGTTTATTCTAATGGGTTGCCTTTCGTGCATGAACGTCTGTTTCTTCCCACGCCTGACACTCGTAACTTGGCCCTTGAGTGGTCTCATGATGCTCCCTTTAATGCCCATCCCGGTCAAGAGCGCACTTTGGATCTCCTAAAGCGCTGGTGCTGGTGGCCCTCTATGAAGCGCGATGTGGATTGCTATGTCAATTCATGCGCTGTTTGTGCTCAGGCTAAACATCGAAGAGGACGACCAGTTGGGCTGCTGCTTCCACTTCCGGTACCTCCAAGACCTTGGCATACACTGACAATGGATTTCGTGACCGATCTCCCCAAGATACAAGGTTTTGACACCATCTGGGTGGTGGTGGACACGTTCACTAAAATGGCTCGTTGTGTTCCTTGTAAGGGTATTCTTTCGGCCCCAGTCTTGGCAGACCTGTTTTTTGAACATGTGTTCGTGTTATTTGGACTCCCTTCGGTCATTGTATCCGATCGAGGGTCACAATTCACCTCTCGTTTTTGGAGATCATTGACTAAATTACTTGGCATCGATACCAGGTATTCTTCGGCCTATCATCCTGAGACTGATGGGCAGACCGAAAGGACGAATCAATCTATGGAGCAGTATCTTCGGTGTCTTATATTGCAGCAACAGGCCTCCTGGTTGAGCGCTTTACGGCTTGCTGAGTTCGCTTACAATAATGCGGCTCATTCTGCTACAGGTTTTTCTCCTTTCTACGCCCTCTATCGACAACACCCCAAGGTCTTGCCTGTCCCTGATGCTTCTGTCTCTTTGAATCCTGTGGCCACGGCTTGTCTTAGGGATCTGTCTGCTGTTCATGCTAGTACTGTGGTCCATCTTACTGAAGCAAAGGCTTCTATGAAGGCTCGTGTTGACGGCAAGTGCCTGGCTGCTCCTCCCCTGGTGGTGGGTTCTAGGGTGTGGTTGTCTTCACGTCACCTTCGCCTGGTGGGTTGCCGGAAACTTCTGCCTCGTTTTGTTGGCCCGTATGTGATCTCTCAGGTTGTGAATCCAGTGGCTTTTCGTCTGGTTCTCCCGAGTTCTTGGCGTATCCATCCTGTTTTTCATGTCTCTCTCCTCAAGCCTTGTCCTGATTCTTCCCGCCTCCGGGCCCCTGTAGCTCCGGTGTCCCTGGCCTCTCCTGATGTTTTTGAAGTGTCGGCCATTTTGGGTTCCCGCTGGTTTAGGCGTAGGCTCCAGTATTTGGTGGATTGGAAGGGTTATGGACCGGAGGAGCGTTCTTGGGTTTCCGCTTTGGATCTTGACGCTCCTAGGTTGGTGGCTCGCTTCCATAGGGATCACCCGTCCTGCCCACGGGGTCGTGGGCCGTTGGGGGGGGCTATGTTAGGCGATCCTCTGCACACCGACCCACTGCACACCAGAATACTGCTCACATTTCCCCAACACCTCCCTCCAGGGTTCGAGGCTCATGTGATTCGGTTTACCCAAAGGACCGAAAGCTCCTTACCAGGTATGGTTTACGGGCTCGATTGCAACCCTTCCTGCACTGGCAGTTGCCATGGAGAACATACAGCAGAAGGGGCGGCGTTACATCTCCACGCCGATCACGTGATCCAGAGTGGCGTTCCTCACGTGACCTTGGTGGAAGTCACATGACCCCGAAACGCACAGTATATAAGGCTTGAGACTCGGAACACTCATTGCTTCTCAGCTGTCTTCAGACCCTGTTTGGCGTTACGTTTTGGTTTGCTTTCCTGGTTTACCTTGATCTTGGAACTCTCTCTTGGACTCCTTCGGATTTGTACCTTTGCTTGGAACTGTTTACCTGTTGCTGAATTTCGGACACAAACCTGACTTGCCTTCGGATCATCCCTTGGTACCTTGTTGAACTTCTACGCCATTTCCCTTTTTGGGATTCAAGTCACGCCTTCAGTCCTACATGTGGTTTATCCTGCATCCACACGTGTCTGCGGTCCTCATGTTCTAGGGACCGCCTCATCTGAGTCTCGAACCTCCCTCCTAGGTTTCCTGAGTCTTCCAAACACCAGATAGGTAAGGCTATTCAGATTCTTTGGTTATTGTGATTATATACTGTAATTGCCTTGTACTTAACCTCGTTCTTTTTGACAGCAGCATTGGTGTTCGAGAGGTTCCGTGGATCCGGGAAGTAACATCTCCCACCTGTGGCCCCAAAGGTCACACAGCGGGTTTCTTTTAGTTCCCCTGTGCGTCACTTGAGGACGGAGGTTTCAACGGTCTACACGACACTCAAGTCAGAACAGATATCCTGGACTATACCATAGCCCCCACTCCATTACACTGCCTATTTCATGATCTCCCAAAGCTTCCCCGCGACTCTAAGAAACTTGCAGGCCTGGGCATGCTGTTGGCAGTCCGCTGTATATTATTATGCTGGCTCCGTCCTAGGGCTCCTGCATATGCCCAGTGGCTCAAGTCAATCACATGGGTTCATGATATTGAGGAATCTTGGAATGCAATGCAGCACTCCCACTCGAGGCCAAGAGACATTTGGTGGAAGTTTCGGGACTATATGGATGCCATGGCCGCACCCACGAACTCTGTTGTGTCCTCCCCTAGGGGCTCCCCATAAGTGATGCTCTTTTTCTGACATAAGCTGTTGATGTCCAGCCTGCTGCCTCATCTTCTGTATAGCGTAATTGATGCATGATGTGTGGCTAATAATGTATGTTGTTAACTCTATTGACTCATTGCTGGTGCCATGTGGCGCCTTGTTTGTTCTGGTGTGTTGTCAAGACAAATAAAGAAAGTTTAAATTTTTTTTAAACAAAAACAATGTTGCAAAAGCTACTAAAAAGCACAAAATGTTGTCATTTCTGAACCCAAGCTCGCAGGAACATGGGGCTTGATCAGAGACCTGTCTTAATTCATCCATCATGTGTACATGTATTTTCAACAACTTGCATATCTGGGAAATATGTGCTTTGGGTAAAATTGATTTTCTCAGTAAAAGCAAAGGGGCGTTTCTTCAATAGATTGTAAAATGGTAGCATCACTCTGACTCACAACTCTGTTCTCCAGTGAGAGCACAGAAAATCTGCTAACCTATCAGGATCTTCAGAGGGTTGGGCATAGAAAGTCAGCCTTCCCACCCACTTTCAAAAGACATAAAAAGGACCACTGAATCCCAGGTAGGGAGATTCACTTTCCACATTCAAAATGATTTCTTTCGAAGCACTTTGCCAGAAGACCCCAGAACCAGAACTTAGAATCCAGACTTCAGAACTTGTAGCAGAGATGCCTAGTCCACAAGCTGAATCCTTCAGAGGCCTCAGAATCCAGCAACCTAACCAAACTATTCAACAGCCGGGCGAGCTGTTTGATTCTGGCCTAGAACCCTGTGCCAGAAACACCCAGAAAGCAGAGCTGTATCCAGAACCGAGACCAGACCAGACTGCTGTGCAGTGCCAGAACTTTTGCCAGAACCAGAGATCCAGACCAGCAGAGCAGAGAGAACCGCAGCTAAACCTGTTGACCAGATCTGTGACGAGGCCCATTCCTTCCAAGATTAGGAGTGAGTATCCAGCCAGAACTGTGCATAGTCATCTATCAGTCTAAAATAATCTCATCCCATCCATTTCCACCTATTTAGAACTGCATAGAAATCGTGTGTCCATTCTGTTATTTCAAACCTGTGAAAGTGTCATTTGCCATTTGAATCTTACTTTATTTCTGAAAATCTACCTCCACAAAATCCAACAAGCCCTACACCGACTTTCTATAGATTTTCCATAATCGTGCTCGACGCACTCGGAAAAAGTGCCGCGAATTGCAACTAGCTCATTTCACCACTTGTAAAAAAATAGCTGCTTTTGCTTTGCATTGCTGAAATTCGTTTTCAACCTGATAATACCTCATGAATCACTTATAGTGTTGACCTGAACCAATCTCAAGTAGCTATCACCTACCCTGAATCTCCTATAGGGAATTAAAATCATTTTTACATTTTTCACTTCTTTGCAAATCACATTTAAAGTATTTTTGCCTGTGTTTTAAAATCATCCCTGTTGCTCTAAGGTTGCTCGGGGGGAACTGAATTGGTATTGCATTTGATTGTATTCCTGAAAATTGTGTGCTCACCTTCCATCTCCTTATATTGCATAGGGGGGGGTGAATTGTGAAAAGAAAAAGTGATCATATTATCTCTTGTGGAAACCATCTCAGTTATTTCTGTGCTGCATTCTTTTCCATCATTGCATTTCTTGAACGCATAAAAGCATTCTCAGCTACGTTATCCTCTCTATACCAACTCCTAAGTAATTAAATAAGTGTGCTAGTGTAATATTATCCATTGTTGATCAACATTATGTTCATAATTGTGCTATCAAATATTAATTTATTTATAAAAGTGTGATATATATCTTGTTTAATTTTTCAATAAATCTTTTAATTTGCAAAACAAACCTACTTCTTGGCTCAGTGAGGCCAGGGGGATTCAAAGAGAGGGGCTATATTGTCAAGGATGGCACTCTGTTAAGAGTGGCACAGGGCACCCAGGTAGGGTTTGGGTGGTTGTGCCGAAGTAAGGTGGACAGATAAGTACACACACAGCTGAAAGTAAAAGAGAACAAAGAGTAGGCAAGTGTAGCAAGGGATGAAGGTACAACAGAATGGATTCCCTCTTGGGGTGTGTGCAGATATGGGAAAGAGTGTTCCACGGACCTTAGGAAAAACTCCAGCGTTCTGCACAGTTTGCTATAACAGAGGCCTACGCTGTTTGCTCATGGCTGGGAACAACAGCTGTGGGTGTCTGTAATACAGAAACTAGACAAGGGAAGGAGCAGAGGTTGCCTGCCGGAAACCAACAGACAAGCTCTGAACAAAGGGGTCTACAAACGATACAAGAGAAGACAATAACAGACAAATCCAGGAAAAAAGGAAGTCGATGAGCAAACTAGCAGAAGGAAATGAAGGGAAAGCAGTATAACTGAATTGGACAGGGATAAAGACCAGAGGGTTGAAAACAAGGATGAAAGCAAGGGAGCAGCAGTCAGGAAACAGGGGGACTGCAATAACTGAAAGTAATAAATGCAGGTAAACTGTTGTGAATAGCAGAGGACTGTAGGGTACAAAGTTGAGAGCTCAGAGGAGCAGGACAGCAAAGAGCAAACCCAAAGGAGCAGGGCTGTAAGGAAGGGAGCCCAGAGTGAAAGGGCTTAGGGCAGCGGAGTGAAGCAGGCTGCACGGCAAGGAGCCCAGAAGGGCCGGGCAGCAAGGAGTGAGCCCAGAGGAGCAGGGCCGCTGACTGTAGAAGGCTGCAGAGGACTGTAGAGGGCTTCTAGGCTGGAAGCCCAGCGAACAAAGGCTGTAGGTAGAAAGCAGCGGAGCGTGATCGGCTGCAAGGCAGGAAGCCCCGAGGACAAGGGCTGTTTACACCGGAGTGAAGCAGGCTGCGCGGCAAGGAGCCAGAAGGGCCAGGAAGCAAGGAGTGAGCCCAGAGGAGCAGAGCCGATGACTGTAGAAGGCTGCAGAGGACTGAAGTAGGCTGCAAGGCTGGAAGCCCAGCGAACGAAGGCTGTAGTTAGAAGGCAGCGGAGCGTGATCGGCTGCAAGGCAGGAGCCTGGAAGACAAGGGCGGAAGGTAGCAGCGGAGCGTGATCGGCTGCAAGGGAGGAGCCTGGAAGACAAGGGCGGAAGGTAGCAGTGGAGCGTGATCGGCTGCAAGGCAGGAGCCCGGAAGGGCAAAGGCGGAGGGTAGAAAGCAGCAGAGCATGATTGACTGCAATGCAGAGAGCCCGGCAGGGCACTAGATCAAAAGCAGGAGTAAGGAGGAACAGCATACAAAGATTCGAAGCTCGAAGCAAAAAGGTGCTGGAAGGACTCTTAATGCAAGAGACTGAGCCCCTGCAGGCAGCAGCTTTATACCGCCCTGCCCAGCACAGAGGCAGGCTAATTGGCCGCACCTGGATCAGCACACCTGAATACAATCTGCCTCCTCCCTCTCTGTTCCTGAGCTGGTGAAAGCAGCGCTGATCTCTAGGGCTTCTGGGGATTGTAGTTCCGATGATGATTAATAGGAATGGCCAGGAATAGATAGTTATAGCCAAGTGCATTGTGGTAAGTGTAGTTAGTTGGGTAAAATAAAAAAGCACCAAAGTCTGGCAAATAGGAAATAAGTTCCAAAAAGTGAATAGGGATTGTTCCAGGAGTTTTGTCTAGATAAATGAATAACAATTAGTCCATAATGATTGCCAATGTATGCGCCCATGGCACATGCATGACAGTTATACAATGGTTTATCATCCAGATATATGAACTTGTCATAAAAATATATAAATATGGGCTTCCCTTGGGCATCCCAGACTCGGCATTGACTTAGTTGGAGTGCTGAATTGAAGTCACTTAACAATGGGTATGCAAATGGAGACAGGCTGCAGGTTTAAAAGTATACCAGAATATATATATATTTTTTTTCTTTTTTCTCTTATTTGAAATGCCTCATTCACAGGAGACTACATTAGCTATCTAATTGAGTGACTTAATTAACATATGCTAATCACTAGTACTAACTCATTAACATTATAATTTGCTCTACATGTGGAAAATGAGGTAGATATACATGTTATAAAATTCGTTTTTAAGCGTGCATTTGGATTTTTTTTCTTTTTCTTCTCTCTTTGTTCACTGTGTTTGCAGAAAGCAGAATCTGCATGCCAGGAAATGAGTTTAGCTACAGTTTCTTACTGTACAAATGTAGCTATTGTGGAAGGAATGGTAGGGTGATACGGTCTTTGTAATTTGATTGGTGCAGAGTATCTGCAGTGATTCCACGTAAGCAGAGGGGGATGAAACAGAGGTTTTTTGGAAAAGTCTGACAGGAAAAAAGTTCAGTTTGCTTTTTGCTGGGCTGCTGACACGGACCATCTGAGATTGGGCTGTGAGGAGGCATTCCCAGTCTCAATTAGCACTGGCTTGAGAACTGCAGATAACTGAACTGCATGTACTCGCTGTGCACTTCAAACTTCAATATTACGAGGACAACCCTGGGCCCATTTCTCAGAGGCGAGCGAAGGGAGGTCGCATGTGGGAGAACTACAGATAGCTGGTAAATATCCAAAGTGAATTGAGGTTCTCGTGTGCTATATGAATGTCCTTCTATAAATATCAGGCAGGGAGAGTAGCAAAAGGGAATCCCCTGTGTTTAATTGCCACACTATAATGTTGCAAAGTGAATGTAGTTCTATCGCTGTATTTTATTCCTCTTCTGTTTGTTACAGATGATACAAAGTGAATTTGGTCCTATTGCTGTATTTTTCTCTTCTGTTTGTTTCAGAGAATACTGTAACTAAAAAAGGTAAGATGTTATTTTGAAATGCAACTGTTTATAATACAAGTATTATGGACACGAATTGTGTAAAGTGTTGTTGATTTTGTCTTTTTTTGGTGCATTTAGAATAGTATTTCGGGGCAGGGGGAAGATTTTTTAGGTAATACATGGGTCATGTTTCCCATGCAGATGGAATAACAGCACTAGCAGTGATAAATAGCTGTGTGGGTGTGTCCACTCAGTGCTTGGTGTCTGAATGGGAGTTAATACAATAGACATTGCTGGGCGTACATGAACCAGCAAAGAGGCCTATGGAAACATAGTTCACTAATATATATACATTAGTGATAATACCACAGGTTATTGAGAATGCTATATGTGAAACGGTGGTGTTTCTGAATGTAGGACCGAGGCCTCTATAGATCACACGAACAGTCTAAGAATAGGAAGGGTTTTGTGTATATTGGGGCCACAAATAAAACAGAAACATTATGCTCATTATTAAACCACCTACAATAATGTATACCACTAAATGATTCCTCGCAGGGCAAAATAAACTGGTTGGTATGTGGCGGTTGCTCCCGCATTTATAACATTTGACTTCCTTGCTAGGATTCATTCTGCGAAACCCCTTCACAGCAGCTACTTCTCCTTCTTGCTTGTCACTTTTCATAGACGACATATACTTGTGGGTTTGCTCCATGCTCCTTGCCGTTTCTACAGCTGTCTCCAGCAACACATCCTTTTGACAAAAGTCTCTCCTGTATCTTCAAATTATTGGTACATCGAACTAGTTGGTCCCGTATAAGTGAGTCTGTCAGCGGACCAAATTCACACGTGTGACTGAGGGACCTCAAAGCTGCAATAAAATTCTCCACAGGCTCCTGCGGATCCTGTGATCTTTGAAAGAATCTGTGTCTCTCGAATGTAATGTTTTTTTAGCTTCAAAATGAATTTCCAGCTTTTTCTCCGCCACTGAGTATTGATCTAAGTCTCTTTGGCCCTCTTGTGGAGGGTCAGGTAGTCCATCATAAATGCTCCCACCCTCAGTACCTAGATTGTGGAGAAGTATCACCTCTTTTCTCGCAGGGGCAAACTTCCCCCCCTTTAGCCACCAGGTAAGTATCAAATAACCTTTTCCATCTGTCCCACCCTATCGCCGGCGTGCCCGATTCTGACAGAAAGGGTGGGGGTGGGGACATACTTGCTGCAGCCATTGTCTTTTGAGAATAACTCTTATGTTCTGTGAAAATTAAGGAAATTTCCATAAAAGTCTGTTTTAATACTTGAAATTCCTTATATTTCTTTACTTGAAACTGTCCTTATGCCAAAATTCCTATCTGTTGCCAGACAAGTGCATCTGCCCATAACACGCTCCCATAAAGGTCTTTCCTCACTGCACGTTTGCAGGGACCCCCTTTTTCTTTTTCCTTCTTATAGCTGCTTAGTCCATCAGCAGTTTTATTGGGCGATTGGGCTTGTTTCTGCTACCAGGACCCACACCCATTGAGTGACAGGGCGGTGTAAACACCGAGTGGACCTCCCCCCCTTTCCTCCTCACCTCGTTATCCATTGAGGAATGGGTTGGGCGGGTTCAGCACTGCAACGCTGCGACGAGTTGGGAGCGCACTGAGGAGCTAGGGAGACCGTCTCCCTGCAGCGCCAATCCGCAGATCTGGGTGCGGCACCGCGATCGGTTGCGGATCGATCCAGGGCCTAACGCAGAGACGCCTGCTTTGCTCCTGCTCTCGTTCCGTTTCGTTCCTGCTCGACCACAACGCAGGCTGCGGGGCCCCTGCCGTTTGCGCTCCATGGCGGACTATCCTCGTCGCCAATGAAAGGAACAGCGGAGGCACAAGTAAGTTAAACAAAGTTTTATTCAACAAGCCCCCACGGAGCAAAAACCGCCTCTGTCGCTCTCCTCGCCAACCGTCCCGTCACGCGGCAGCCCTGCCTACAATAAAACGAGGCTGTCGCGTGGCCGGAGCAAGGCGCACAGAGAACATAACAAATGCAAATCTCTACAATCCACTTATTATTATCATGAATACATTAACAAACTTAATTACAAATAAAAATATAATGTTAAGTATATGGGCCAATGTTAACCAATGGCCAATGTTAACCTTATGGGTAATGTTAAATCAATGGCCAATGTTATCCAACGGTAAAAACAGAAGACCCCCCAAAATTTCCCCCTAATGGGGTCTTCTTGAAAAACCCCTATGGGGGTCTTCCTTATATGTATGTTAGACCCCAAATCATCCTTAAGGGGTCCCCTAATGTGGACCCCCATAGGAGAAGATATGGCGACCACCATAAAATATTTCTCCATAGGATAACGTTGAGCCAATGATAATCAAAGGCCCAATGATATTCAATGGACATATTTTAACAAGACCCCAAAATGGGGGTCCAATACAAAAAAATGGCCCACACCGTGATCCACTTAACATAAAAATAAAAATAAAAAAACGGTCCCACAAAAAAAAGAGCTCCATGCTAAAAATGCATTGCGCGCACTGTATGTCTCCCAGTAATACTAAGGAGACATACAGCCTATTGACACAAAAAAAATACAGATGAGACCCCCCAAATATTTAGCGGGTGGACAAATAAGGTGTCAAAATGATCAGTGAAGCCTACTGAACATTAGTACCCGGCACAGGCGGCGCAACAGGAATACTGCGTGGTGATTGTCTCATTTGTGAGCCATACCACACGGTATTCCCTTTTACACCGTGCGTGCCGGCTACTCTGTTCCCGGCGAGGGGTGTGGCAACCCCTGAACCAATGAGGAGGCTCGAAACGGGGCAATCCCTGCTCCGAGCCTCTCCATGGCTGGAGGCTTCCTTCGTCCCCTGCCGGGGACTCAGGTACGAATTTTTTTTTTCCTCCTCCCACCTCCCACCCCACCCGACTTACCTTCTATCCTGCGATCTCCGGCGGGGGACGATGGAAACCTCCAGCCGTGTGGAGACTAGGAGCGGGGCCATCCCCGCTCCAAGCCTCCACACGGCTGGAGGCTTCCATCGTCCCCCGCCGGAGACCGTGGTACGTTTTTTTTTTCTTCCTTCCCCACCCCACTTACCTTCTTTTTTCTTCTTTTCTCGGGAGCGGACGGGCTGCGAACAGAGTGTTCCCAGCCCGCCCGCTCCCGATGGCCACCATGGAAAGGGAAAACGGATTATGTTTTCCCTTTCCCGGTGGGCATTTTTTTTAACTTTTTTTTTTTCTGTTCCGAAACCTTTCGGAACAAAAGAAAAAAGCAATTAGTACCCCGGTCTAACGGGCCGGGGTACTAATGGCAATAAGTCCTCGACTGCAAGCCAATACCGCCCGAGGTAATGCCCCTGGGGCTACGTTAAGGCCCCGGGGGCATTACCTGGGGCGGTATTGGCCCGCAGTCTCGAGGCTTATTGCCACAATAATATAACAAAAGAAATACAAAAAACATTTAAAACAAAAGTTACACAAAAATAAAAAAGATTAAAAAACATAAAAAAATCTCACAATGAAAATAACATGGGCAAAATCTGTCAGTGATTATTGCTCAACCGACAGAGCTACCAAAAGGGGCGGGTCTTAGCCCGCCAATGTTATCCAATGGGCCAATGATAAGTCAACGGCGAATAGGAAAACAATACAAACAAATACAATAAACATGTCCAAACATGTCATTATCAGTAACATAAGTGATCCGAGGGTTTAATTATTAGATCCATGTAAAGTTCTTGATTCCCCACAGATGACTCTGACCTCAGGTGAAGTTCCAGCAACTTCTTTAATTAAGTTCCAGTACATTGTGATAATCATATAAGGTTAAGTACTGTAAGTGACTCCAATCAAGCAATCCCACTAAGTCAGTGCCTTGTCTGGGATGCCCAAGGGAAGCCCTTATTTATGTATTTTTATGGCAAGTTATAATCTAGATGATGAACCCTTGTATAACACCCCTCTCTTAGAATCCCCCTTGACCCCACTGAGCCAAGAAGTAGGTTTGTTTTGCAAATTAAAAGGTTTATTTGAAAAATTAACAAGATATATATCACACTTTTATAATAAATTAATAATTGATATCACACTTATGGATATAATGTGGATCAACAATGGGTAATCTGGCCCTAGCACACTTCTTTACAATCAATGAGGAGTTAGTATAGGATGGTTAAGGTAGCAAAAATACATTTATGGTTTCAAGGGAAAAGCAATGAGGAATAAAATGCAGTACAGAAATAACTTGATATGATTTTAGCAAAAGATAAGATAATCACTTTTTCTCTGGCAATTCACCCCCCCTATGCAATGTAAGAAATGGAAGGAGGAGCACACAGTTCTCAGGAATGCAATCAAATACAATACGAAATTCAGTTCCCCCCCAGCAAGCTTAGAGGAAACAGGTAGAAGTTTGAAACACAGGCCCAAAATGCTTTGAATGTGATGACAATGAAGTGAGAAATGTGCTAAAAATGCTTTTAATTCCCTCTAGAGGTTCAGGGTGGGTGATATCTAGTTTATATTAGTTCAGGCTCACTTTAGCAATGCCCTATGAATGATTATCAGGTTGCACACGAATTTCAGCAAGCAAAGCAAGGACAAATATTTTTACACGTAGCTGAAATTGAGCAAAATGTCAAATCGCGGCAAATTTAGTCGCGTGAGTCGAGCGCGATTACGGAGGCACTATAAGGAGTAGAAAGTCGGTTCTAGGCTCGTTGGGAAGCTTAGAATCTTAGCTTTAAGATGAAAGTTAAATCTCATTCATAGCACAAACGGTTCCAGAGATACGGCTGATTTCGTGAAGGTAGTTTTTCGGATTTGAAATTTAAAAGTTCAAATGACAGATGACAGTTTTCAGTTTTAAAGATGACAGAATGACACAATTCTAGGAGGCAGTTCTAATAGGCTAAAATAGTTTGAATTAGATTATTTTTACTAAGAGATTGGTTCTGCACAGTTCTGCTAGGTACTCACAATATAAATTTGAAATAGGCCTCGTCACGGATCTGGTCAACACGTCCAGCGGCGGTTCTCTCTGCTCGGCGGGTCAATCAGGCACCGGTTCTGCTCACAGCGATCTGGGTCTGGTCTGCGGTTCCGGCAAAAGTTCTTGGCAAAGAATTCAAACAGCTTGCCCGGCTGTTGAATAGTTTGGTTAGGTTTGCTGGATTCTGAAGGCCTGCTGAGAATACTTTTGCTTGCAGTGGGCCTTCTAGGTTCAAAGTTTTGTAGTCTATGGGTCTCTGGTTCTGGTCTTTGTCTGGATGGGATGTCGGCCGTCAAAATGCTCCGCAGAAATGGAAAATGAATCTCTCTACCTGTCCCAGCAGTCTCTTTTTATGTGTTTTGGAAGTGGGTGTGTGCGTGGCATAACTGAGCCTGCCCCTCTCTACTTGTCATTGGCCCAATTCTCCCCTCTCCCATGATTGGGGGAAGGAAATGGATTGTCATCATGATGAGGTCTGTTTATGGGTCAGAGGATCCTCCCCTGGTCAATTTGCCCACAAATCTATATTTGATTCAAATACATATTTCCCAGATACAGAATTTGTTGAAATTACATGTACACGTTATATATTCCTTATGGTCCATACTTGTCCACCTCTGATCTTCCTGGGGGCTTGCATTCAAAAATGACAACATTTTGCGCTTTTTGACTGGTTTACCAATATCGGACATTTACCAAAAATTACACACATGTGCGCAAGGAGTATGGACATTAATTGATGAAGTGTCAGATTTTTAACATGCAGACATTTGGAGTAAGACCCTATTTTTCGCTAGCAACCCCCCAGAATACACCACAGGGTCCTAACACCTCTTAAAACGTGCACATAAAAATCACAAGAATAATGATATTACTTATATAATTCTGACAAGTCCGTACTATGAATTATCCATCTTTTTAACTTATGCCCTGGTCAAAAAGGGGTGTGGCTTCCCACATCACATGGTGGAATAACTGGTTTATCCACTTCCCCCAAGCTCAGCTGGCTCTCACAGGCACTTCTCCTCCCACTTCTCCCAAGAGGAAGCCACTTTACGGCCCCCCAATATAACATTTGCCTGAGTCCGGGACAAGGCTTTGTTCAACCTCCTGCAGGTGCCCCTCCCCTAATCTAATCAGAGCGGTGTCATCTCCTTTTGGTGGGGAAGCAGGAGGCAGCCAGGCCTGGGAATGCAGTTTGATCAAGTTTCAACTCCTGTCGGGGGTTGTTGTCAGGCAGAATTCAGCTAAATGTCACTTTAGTTCCCAGTTTAAATCAAAACTTACAATTTTTACATATACATTAAATAATTACTTCCTTCAAGTCATTTCAGAATATAGTTTTACATTGTATCCACCCCTTAGCAAGTCTTTCCTTGGCCTGGTTTGGGTTCCTCTGTTCAGTTTTACACAAAAGTCTGGTGGTTTTAAAACGCCGGCTTTCTGATAGTGGTGAGTACCGGTATTGCATCCATTTTTGGGATCTGTCTTGAATTACTGCATTTCAATAGAGTGGTCTTTTGCTTGATAGTATAGGACCCTTGCTTAACATTGTTTTGATGGCATCCTTACAGTAGAGTGGTGATGTGGAACCCCCCACAAGAAGGTTGTATCTTTGGAGTGGTCTTGTGCCAACTGCACAGTTCTCCTGGATTCTGGCGTGAATGTGGGCGGCGACAACTCATCCCCACATCTACCCAGTCTAAGGATTCAACATGGGTCAAAACCCTTGACAGTACATCTGGGTTCAGGGCAACATACACCTGCATCCTCCCAGGTAGGCTTACATCTCTCAACTGACCAACATAGAACCCTTGAATCATATATCAACATTCTCACAACCCAGACTCTGTGTCACTCACTTAGCATTCTGCTCCTTCTGCACAAATAACAAAGAAACCTAATCACTACAATCCACTTATTATTATCATTAATACATTAACAAACTTAATTACAAATAAAAATATAATGTTAAGTGACTGGCCAATGTTAACCAATGGCCAATGTTAACCTCATGGGTAATGGTAAATCAATGGCCAATGTTAAGTCAATGGCCAATGTTATCCAATAGTAAAAACAGAAGACCCCCAAAATTTCCCCCTAATGGGGTCTTATCGAAAAAAAAAACCTCGGGGTCTTCCTTATATGTATGATAGACCACACATCACCCTTTAGGGGTCCCCTAGTATGGTCCCCCATAGGAGAAGATTTGGCGACTACCATAAAATATTTCTCCATAGGATAACATTGAGACAATGATAGTCAATGGCATAATGATATTCAATGGACATATTTTAACAAGACCCCAAAATTGGGGTCTAATACAAAAAAATGGCCCACACGGTGGTCCACTTAGCCCCTATAAGCGGCTAAAACATAAAAAAGCAAAAAAAACAAAAGCGGTCCAGCAAAAAAAAAAGCGCTCCATGCTAAAAATGCATTTTACGCGGCGTATGTCTCCCAGTAATACTAAGGAGACATACAGCCTATTGACACAAAAAAAAATACAGATGAGACCCCCCCAAACATTTAGGGGGGGTGGACAAATAAGGTGTCAAATTGTTCAGTGAAGCCTACTGAACAAATATATAACAAAAGAAATACAAAAAAACATTTAAAACAAAAGTTACACAAAAATCAAAAAGATTAAAAGTCTCACAATGAAAATAACATGGGCAACATCTGTCAGTGTTTATTGCTCAACTGACTGAGCTACCAAAAGGGGCGGGGCTTAGCCCACCAATGTTATCCAATGGACCAATGATAATTCAATGGCCAATAGGAAAACAATACAAATACAATAAACATGTCAAAACATGTCATTATCAGTTACATGAGTGATCCAACGGTTTAATTATTAGATCCACTTATAATTATCATTAATAAATTAAGAAACTTAGAGGCCGATTCATGGAACAAATGTGCGCCAAAAATCTCAGCACAAGCAGGCGCAAGCTGGCGCAAGCACGAAAAATCAAGCGCATGCGCACACGTGCGATTCAAGGAAGGGCCTGCGCGTGTTTACCCCAGGATGTGCGCCAAATCTGTGCGTGGCGCACAAGGGCACACACGTCATTGCAACATCCCGAACGCCGTGTGCGACGCGCACATGGAAAGCACACAACGTCGGCGCACACACCAAAAAGGGGGCGGGACACGGGGCGTAACACGCGGAATGGGGAACAATGCGTGAAAAAGAAGGCGTAAGTGGGGAAGTACTGCAGGGAAATACACGGAACGCCCACACGCACGCGAACAACACGTATTCATGGAATCGAATATGGGAAACCCGCGCACGCCAAAAGAGGCGCAAAGGTGTTAACACGTCCGCAACACAAAGGCAGGCGGAAGCGTCCCCGTGCACAGTATAAAAGTGCACACAAACAACAAACACGAATATCCAGCTACGATGAATGCCCCATTTGTCGCAAGCACTGATCGTGGGACACCGCAGGAGGAAGAGAATAGCCAGGGCCCACATTTTTTTCCCCGGACTAGCCTTTTTGGGATGCCTGGTGACCAGGTCTATGGCAGGTATAGGTTTCCACCCCGTCGACCTGGTCAGGGAGTGGGAAGATGACCTCACATCACCCACCCTGTGCTCCCAAGCATTGAGCCCCTTGGAGAAGGTGCTCAATGTCCTGCATTTTTTGGCCACTGGGTCATTTCAGCGGACAACTGCCATAGTGGGGGGGTCTCACAGGCCACACAGTCACGCTGCCTACACCATGTGTTGGCAATCATGACGGCGCGCCCCTCAGTCCGCAGGCACATATACATGCCCAGAAAACCTGCAGAAAGGCAGGCCATGGTCCAGGAATTTTACAGGGTGGCACACTTCCCCAAAGTGCTCGGTGCCATAGATTGCACCCATGTGGCCCTACATCCACCTAGGGCCACTGAGCACATCTATCGAAACCGCAAGCACTGGCATTCCATCAACGTGCAGGTCGTATGCGATGCAAAGGGAATCATCTCTGTCTATGCAAACTACCCTGGCTCTACCCATGACAGTTTCATATACAGAATGTCCACCCTGAGCCGGGCCCTGGAAGCTGGGCAGCATGGCGACACATGGCTCCTAGGTGAGTACAAATGCCTGTGCACATGCATGCATGTCACACACAGACAAATACACAAACTCCAATAATCACAACCATTATCACCTCCCCAGGGGACAGTGCCTACCCTCTGAGCAACCACATGATGACGCCAACCCGGAACCCCACCACACCACCCCAGGTAAGATACAACGCTGCCCATATTGCAACCAGGGGCATAGTGGAGCGCACATTCGGAGTGCTCAAATCACGCTTCCGCTCCCTTGACCTCTCTGGCAGTCAGCTACTATATGAACCCCCAGTAGTGTGCAGGATCATTGTGGCAGCATGTGTCCTGCACAATGTTGCAACACGGCGGGACGTACCGGTGGACATGGTGGTGCCCCCACATCCCCAACCACAGGCAAAGGCGCTGCCCATGGGAGGGGAAAGGGCACGTGGCAAGGCAGCCCGGACCCAGCTTGTGGCCACATTTTTTACCTAAACTCCCACCCCTGCGGAGTGCACACAGGCCTGGCACACATCAGGTGACAATCGATGATGGCAAAGAGACAGTCAACTGTCACAACCTTACCACCCTGAGAATGTTGCCATGGAAGTGCTACATTGTGTGCATCCCTAGCTACTTAAACATAACCAATCCTGTGTGACCAAAAGGAACACATGCAAGGTGTGTATCACCCTCCCCCACAAAACAGGCCATCACAATCCCTGGTATGTCACCCAAACCCTCCCAACCCATATCACCCTTGTCAGCCACACCATGCCATGGCATGCAATACAAAAAGGCCAACACCTGACCAATAAGATACAAAGTGACATGTCGTAAAATAAAACTGGCACGAGACAATGATGCCTGACATGGAATCAGATGAAATGCCTGACCAACAACCTCCCACACATACAAAGTCAGACACAAATGCTTTCCACCAGTCGTAGCATGAACACAACACTAAATGCCTGTTCACATGCACATTGGGCACGGCAAAATCCCTACTCCCACAGTGCTCAGCACACAGCACATTGAGCAGCCATTGTGTTGCAGATAAACCTTGAGCATCACATGAAAATGACAAATCAAATCAATGTCCAAATGACGCATGTACAGGATACCCAAATGGTCATAGATCATGTGCTGCAGGGACACAGCGGGCCCGAGAATGCAATCTGTGTGCACCTGTGGCCATGGAAGGGTGGTTGTACGTGTGGTGGATCATTGTGCAACTGTATGTGTCATTATGGACATGCACTCCATATATGCATGTGAAATAAAGTGACCCTCAGTGTCCTGTACACATCACATGTGAACATTGCCCATGTGAACACCCAGCATGTCAAACCACACCAATCCCCTGACACCTGAAAAGTAGAGACAACACAGGAGCAGGCATTGACCAGCACAACACATCATGTATATAGTACCCCACTATTACAATGTCAGAGTGCCCAAAACACTGTAGCCCAAGCTAACTGTCCAACAACAAAAGGCCCTCCCTCATTCACACATCACTGTGACCTTCTGAACAACAGTGTCTGGGGTATGTAGCCTTCTTCCTTCAAGTCTACCTGGCTACAGGATCACCCTACCCCTTGGTCTCCATGTTCCAGCTTGCGTGTAAATAGGGTCCAGCCCCCTCAGAGGCCACCTTGACTGGTAAAAATACCAGATTGCAGAGAACTCCAAGGAGCCAAACCCACAAACGAGGGAAAAAGCCAGTAGGCACCAAAAAACCCAGGAAGAGTCTCCAGTAGATGACTTGAAGTAGCAGGAAATGTCATAGCACATGTACAAGCACAATGATAGAACAACCAAGGTAGCACAGTTGAACAATGGTCCTACAGGATGGGTACCAATTACGGTACATAACATACAATGAGGATGCAACAACTGATGGCTAGTGTCACAGCTCCGGTGTCCAGGCACAGGAGTGGCACGAACCAACCACCCCCTCCGTGGTCTGGGCGCCTGCAAGGTCAAACTTACACAGGCCTCTGAGACCCCGGCGGGGAAGGAGGGTCAGGGATGTGGTTTTTGGACAGGCATTGGTATGCAGGATAACCGGAAAGAGGGGCAGGAGAGGGGAGTTGGATTGGCAAGGGAAAGCAGTCGAAATACCATTCACAATAACACATACTCAATCTGAGAAAACATGTTCATCATGCACATTGTACCAAATGCGTCAAATGCAAGCCAAAGAGTCACTTATCTCTGGGGTGAGTGCTGACTTCCTGCCTGCGCACTCTCAGGTCTGGTAACAGGAGCAGTTCAATGCTACAAAGAGAGCGTGAGTTACTATTCTGAGTGTGTGTCAACAACACACACACACAACACCATCCATGCCCCAAAGTAAGTGAATCCTCCACAAACAAACACTCCTGTCTGCTGCTTTGTACCCATACGTTAGCTTGGCCCCCTCATGGTTCATACACTGTCAATGCAGTAATGCAGGCGCATTTGGGGGTGCGGGAAATGGAAGACCAATGCGTCAGGAATCACACATGATACAATGGTACCTGGGTGAGCTGCTACACGCGTATAGTGAGGTGCAACTTCACTACAAGTTGAGTTCTGGCAGCCGCGGATTACAATAGGTAGTGCAGGTGACAATTTGCACATGCAAATGAAATGCACTGCACACGAGTCTGTGCCTCGCAGGGTGTCCCTGTGTGCTGTATCAGTTCCTGGCTAGGAACGCTACTGCCCTAATAACTCAGCTTCAATGGAGCAGGGGGTACTCAAGGATATGTTCGATGGCCCCTGTGTGTGCACCTGACAACTTGTAAAGCTACTTAGCATTTGTCCTTCAACGCATGTCAGCTGTACTGTGTGCTCCTCCAACAATGCCTGGCAAAGCTCCCCAGCACTGGTGATGCATGTGCAAGTGGCCTGGTGGAAGGGTTGGCTGCGGTGTGGGCCCTTGTGCTGCTCACCTTGCCTGGAGTTCCCGGAAACACGTCTGCTTCTGTCGGACGTCTGAGCACAAGCCCTGTGCTTCTGCTTGCGCAGACATGCACATGTTTGCTCCACCGAACGTGGCCAGTCATCAGGATCACTCGTCCCTGTGTCGGCTGGCAAAGGTAGTGTGGAGGCTCATTTCCCTGCAGAAAGGGCAAAAAAGATATTAATAAGGCTTGAAAGTTCACTGTGTGTGTGTCTCCATGCTGGTTGTCACTGGGACAGGTCACAGACCTACATCCAAACTGCTCCCACCATCAGTGTGACTTTGACAGGCCAAGGGTGCAGGCTACTGTCTACAGCATGAAGGGCATCAAGCACATATACAAGCAAGAAAATAACATACATCACAATCCACATCAACTAATGGAGACATCAATCACGTACTCACCCAAATTGATTACAGACATGTGGTGGATATAACGCTATAAATCCCCACTAGGGGTGTTAACACAAGTAGTACAGCAGCAGACAGGCCACATTTATGACGAAAGTCCAAAGCCCTTGTGTAATAGTTTGTAACACCGAACCATCCTAGCAAGCCCATGGATAAGGGAAGCAGGAATGGAATATGTGAGTCAGGACCCCAAGCTGCAAACACATACACGAGACAAGCTTGAAGGGCCCAGCTGGAACAGACAATGGATGCTTTCAAAAGCCACAAAGCACCACAACGTCACATGAATGCACAATAGACAAACAATATTAAACTATATTAACTAATTAAACTAAAAAGGAACAACCTACATAACCTAATTAAAAAAACTATCAAATAGTCAATATTAACTAACTAAACTAAAATCAAAAATGGCCACATACGACCCGGGGGGGGGCACCCAGGAGGGGGGAGGTACAGGGTGCACCTCAACACCCACATGCGATGATGTTGAGACAAAAAGAAAAAAGAAAAATCCTCCATGGGCTCAACGCCTGCACAGCCCGATCTGTGTGGGAGATATCTCGTCGTCTGAGTCTGGCTCATCCTGAAAAGGAGGATGTGGCACAGGAGCCTGACCACGCCTAGCCGCAGCTTGCCCCTCGTTGGCAGCAAGTCTGCCGGACGGGTGAGCCTGGTTCTGTGCGGCGATGACACGTAGGTCTGCATGCAGAACCTACTGTGATACGCGTGCTTCCTCTTGCAAGGTAACACGTGTAACACAGAGTTCTTCCTGCAAGGCCTGGCTGGACAACTGATACACCTTCCGGCAAGCACGTAGCTCAGCCGAGATGGTACACTCAAGCTGCTCAAACCTCTCCTCTGACCGCACCCTCTGGGACATCAAGAGGACACCCAGAGTGGATCTGAGGGACTCAAACTCAGCCCTCAGGGCCTCCATGTGTGCCTCTGCGTGAGCAGCAGTTGCTTGATGCAAAGACAATATTTCAGCCTGGCGTGCCCTGTCTGTGGCCGCCATGCCCAGCCTGAGCGACCGGGCCCTGGACTGTGCCGCCCAGTGCTGGAGAAGCACCTGCTTAGCAGGGGGGAACATGGATTGGGCCACACGCTCCATGCTCAGAGCGATGTTTTCCATTGCTGCCCCCTGGCGTTCTGAATTGGCAGTCATGTCTTGCTCCCACTCAGTATACCTCTGTGGCACGCGGCCACCGCGTTGCTGGGCTTGACATCTGCGGGACCCAAGGACCGGGCGTCCTCGTTGGGTTGGCACTGCCTGCGGCTGCACAACTACATGCCCCCGTCGACGTGATGGCCCAGGCACATCAGCGACTGGTGTGGAGGGTGACCATGCGTCCCGATCCACCACAGGCGGAGGTCCCACCACTGTCTGCCCCTCAGTGCAGGTGTCACGGACAGAGGAGTGTCCACATCAGAATCACTCACCCCTGACGTATGGACCTGATGCACATCCAACTCGGCATGGACGTCAGAGTGGTCATCTGGGCTTGACTCATTGCCAGCCAAAGACAAGATGGTCTGTAGCACAGGGGGGTCTCGTGGTCTACCACCCCACGACCCCCACTTGTACTCAGTGAGCAGGCATGTAGAAGGGTGTTATACTGCTCAGAAGTGGGTCGATGCAATGCAGAACATGTGTACGTTACTCACTATCTCCATGTACAAGTACTTCATGATGTGTATCAAAAAACGTGAAGGGAGTGCAAGGTCAAGTTCAGGTATCACGTGCAATGTGCATGCAATGGGTTGCATGGCTACAAGCAAACCACCCCTCCCTCTAAGTGGAAATGCAGGGATGCCTTGCATGGTATCAAAAGGATGACCAGAGACCTGTGTATTGGCAGACAGTGTTGACTAGCATCAATTGCATCATCTGAGTCAACTGACAACACAGCAGATGATGATGGGACAGTAAGCAGGACACATGATGAACCCTTAGTAGTACACCATGTGTGCACAAGACACTACACCAGTTTGTAAGCGACTTCAATTCAACACTACAGCTAAGTCAATGCCTAGTCTGGGATGCTGAGGGAAACCCTTATTGATATATTTTTATGTCCAGTTCCTTTACTCTGGATGACAACCCTTATATAACACCCCTCTCTGAGAATCCCCCTGACCCCACTGAGCCAAGAAGTAGGTTTGTTTTGTAAATTAAAAAGTTTATTTTAAAATTAAACAATATATATATATCACACTTTTATAATAAATTAATGTTTGATAGTACACTTGTGAAGATGATAGTGATCAACAATGGATAATGTTACAGTGGTACACTCTTTCTGATGGCTTAGAAGTGATATAGAGAGGATAAAGTAGCTGAGAATGCTTTTATGGCTTCAAGGACAATGCAATGATGAATGAAAATGCAGTACAGAAAATAAACTTGATGTGACTTCAACAAATGACAATGTAATCACTTTCCTTTGACAATTCACCCCCCCTTTATGCAAGGTAAAGAGATGGGAGGAAATCACACAGTTCTCAGGAATGCAATCAAATATAATTCAGTTCCCCCCTAGCAAGCTTAGATGAAAACAGGTAGGAGTTTTAAACACAGGCAAGATACTTTGATGTGGTTGCAATTAAGTGAAAAATATGCTAAAAAGGCTTTTAATTCCCTATAGGAGGTTCAGGGTGAGTGAGAGATACTTAAATTAATTCAGGATCACTTTAGCAATGCTCTATGAATGATTGTCAGGTTGCACACGAATTTCAGCAAGGAAAGCAAGGACAAATATTTTTACACATGGCTGAAATTAAGCAAAATGTCAAATCGCGGCAAATTTAGTCGCGTGCGTCGAGCGCAATTACGGAGGCACTATAAGGAGTATGTTCGGTTCTAGGCTCGTTGGGAAGCTTAGAATCTTACCTTTAAGATGAAAGTTAAATCTCGTTCATAGCACAAACGGTTCCGGAGATACGGCCGATTTAGTAAAGGTAGTTTTTTGGATTTGAAATTTTAAAGCTCAGAATGACAGATGACAGTTTTCAGTTTTAAAGATGACAGAATGACACGATTCTAGGAGGCAGTCCTAATAGGCTAAAATAGTTTGGATTAGATTATTTTAAACTAAGAGATTGGTTTTGGCACAGTGCTAGCTGGGTACTCACACTAGATTTTGGACAGGAATGCGACTTCGTCACCGATCGGGTCAGGATTGGCTGGACTTCTGCTAGCAGTTCTTCACAGCGATCTGGTCTCTGGTTCTCTCTGGTTCCGGATACAGCACCTCTTTCTGGATACTGCTACAGGTTCTTGCAAATGTTCTTGGCAAAGAATTCAAACAGCTCGCCCGGCTGTTGAATAGTTTGGTTGTTTTTGAGGCCTGCTGAAGAGGATTCAGCTTGTGGATTCAGGCCTCTCTGCTACAAATTCTGGAGTTAATTTCTGGTCTCTGGAGATTGATGGATTTGAAGTCTGGATCTCTGGATGTGAAGTCTGAAGTCTCCCGGCAAAGCGTCCCGCAAGAAAGTGGAAAGTGAATGTCTCTACCTGGGTTTCAATGTTCCTTTTATGTGTTTTGAAAATGGGTGTGTGCCTGGGCCTAGCTGAGCCTGCCCCTCTCACTTATCATTGGCCAAGCTTTCCTCTCTCCCTTGATTGGGGGAATGAAATGGAGTGTCAGAGTGATGCTATAGGTTTTATGGTCAGAGGAACCTCCCCTTGACAAATTGCACACAATCTATTTCTGACCCAAATACATATTTATCTATGTACCATTTTTCTAATATTATAGGTCCAGTTAACATATTTTCTGTAGCACCAAACCATCCGATCCCTGTCTTTGTACGATGTTGTGTCCACTTATGACAGAATTCTCCCCTTTTCATCCAGATAACGACCTCTAAACCTTTCCAGATTTTACACAAATGTGCACCAGGGATATGGGTTTCAGATGATAAAGTGTCAGATTTTTAACATGCATACATTTGGAGTAACAACCTTTTTTTCCGCTACTATCCCCAAGAACATACCACAGGGTCCTAACACCTCTTAAAATGTGCACAGAAAAATCACAAGAATGATTATGTTATTTATATAATTTTGAAGTCTGCACTATGAATTATCCATCTTTTTAAAATCATGCTCTGGCCCCAAAGGGGTGTGGTTTTCCAAAGCACATGGTGGACTTTCTGGTTTATCTACTTCCCCCAAGCTCAGCTTGCTCTCAAAGGCACTGTCCCTCCCAGTTTCTCCCAAGAGGAAGCCATTTTACGACCCCCCCCAATATAACATTTGCCTGAGTCCAGGACAGGGCTTTGTTCGACTTCCTGCAGTCTGCAGGTACCACTCCCCTAATTCAATCAGAGAGGTGTCATCTCCTTTTGGCAGGGGCAGCAGAATGCAGCCAGGCCTGGGAAGAGTGGCTGAGCAGGTTTCACTCCTGTCGGGGGTAGTTGCCGGGCAGAATTCACTCTCTTCAGCCAGGCTTCAGCTAAATGTCCCTTTAGTTCCCAGTTTTCTACATTCAAATCCAACTTACAATTTTTGCACATGGAGCTAGAATGCTGATTCTAAGTTCAAAACTATGACATTTAAACAATTGCAACCTATGTGACACTCACAAGTAGGTCACTCATTTATTCTAAACATTTCGATTTTAGTGGCTTTAAACCCAAATTCACTTAAGCTGCTGACATCCCCAGCTATTTTTTATATGTACATTAAATAATTACTTCCTTCAAGTAATTTCAGAATATAGTTTTACATTGTATCCACCTCTTAGCACGTCTTTCCTTGGCCTGGTTTGGGTTCATTTGTTCAGTTTTACACAAAAGTCTGGTGGTTTTAAAACGCTGGCTTTCTGATAGTGGTGAGCACCAGTATTGCATCCATTTTGACATTAAGAAAATGAATTCCCCACAGTTCTGGGTTGCTTTTGGCAATCAGCATTGCCATTCCCAATGGTTTCAGGCTACTGTGTGTGTAGCCCAATGGTGGTTTTAGGCAGTGCCCTCCTGTGCTCACAACATAGGCAAAAATGGGTGGCAGCCTATTCTTCATGTTTTCCCTGTGCACTCTCTGGGGAGTCCTGGCCATCATGATGTTTTCAATGCCAGTAATGCACAGTTTTGTGGTAGGGCTTGGATGCATGGGTAAAAACATCCCACAAGCCCCCCCTCTTGCAATGGCCATTCTGATCTTTCACTGATGGAACTCGCAAGATCTGGGATGTTCGCCTCATCTTGTTCCAGTTCCGTAGATGGCACAGTTCAGCATCTTTTCCTCCATCCGGTTGGATAGATCGGTTCTCGTCGCCTGTCCTGATGGGAATATTGGGTGGTACCCCGGGCTCCTCAGATCTTTGCTCCCGGTCTCCGGGTCGTTCTCCTTGGTCAGTCTCCGTGGTTTCATCTCTCCTAGGATGATAAAGCAAAAGCGGCAATACCTATTCGTAGACATTTCTCCACCACTATTAATGGTGTGGCGAACACATACATTTTATACATCCGGTTACATTTTTCAGTCTTGTTTTAAAAACAAGATATAACAGGAAACATTTTCCTACCAGAATCATGATATTTTAGAGACTATCTGTGGGATATTTTAGGGTTGGAACTGATTTACTCTGGGGCGGCCCCCTCTGGGATTCCAGAGGATTCCTCCAGTTGTTGCAGAGTGTGCCTGGGATGGCAACACTTTAGCTGATTAATATGGACCCACTTGTCTTCCCCTTCCACCAGACTACCTTTGGGGATGCGGATCTTTTAGGCTACAGGGGAGATTTTGTCTATAATTTCAAACGGTCCCTTCCATGTAGGCAAACATTTTCGCTGTTTGGCCTGGTTCCTTTGGAAATTGTATAGATAAACCCGGTCTCCCACAGTATATTCCTTCCTGGTGGTCTTCAGGTCGTAGTGGGTTTTCATGCTATCAGCTGATCTTTCTAGATTCGGCTCAGCATAGGCAAAAGCATGTTGAAGGTGTTCCTTAAATTCTCCACATACTCATGAGTTGTGGAGGCATTTATCAACGTCTGCTCTTTGGTCCTGTAGAGCAAATGCTGGGGAAGCACCATCTTGCGTCCGCTCATCAACTCAAATGGTGACATTTTAGTTGCAGATGAAGGGGTAGATCTTATGGCCATTAGGACCAGAGGTAATCGGATATCCCAACTTGGCCCAGAATCTGCCACAAACTTTTTTAAGATGCTCACAATGGTTTGGTTGTATCTTTCCACTGCTCCAGAAGAAGCTGGCCTGTAAGCAATGTGTAGCTTCCTTTTAACCCCCAGTATCTCCCACATCTTTGTCATTACTTCACTGGTGAAGTGGCTACCTCTGTCTGACTCAATCCTTTGAGGTAGACCAAAACGGGAAAAGATGTGGTTAATCATCAGGGCAGCTGCTGTTTCTGCCTTGCAATTTGGGGCCGGGAGACATTCCACCCACTTGGTAAACAAGCATGTGACGGTCAACATGTACTTGTTTCCTCTAGACAAGCAAATTACAGGGCCTACGAAGTCGATTTGCAAATCTGACCATGGCAGTGTCATCCCCCTCTTTTGGAGAGGTGCACGGTGTGTGAGGGATGATGGCTGAACTTGTGCACACACCAGACACCCCTTCAAGTATTGGTTGAGGTCCTGGCCCATATGTGGCCAGTATGCAATCTCTCTTAAGATTTCAAGTGTTGTATGAAACCCCCTATGACCGGCGGTGGCCGCATCATGGGCGTGACTTAACATCAGGCTTTGGAATGAGGTAGGAACCACCCACTGATCATGGCCAGCTTGGGATTTCCTTACCAACAAACCGTCTTGGATTCGGAACATCTTTGGACATTTCATCAACACTCTAAGGTCCTCCTTCCCAATGTAATCGGTATCCGTCAGGGGAAAGTTCTCAGGGTCCTCAATGTGTTGGTAAAACTTACCAATTATTGGATCCCCCTTTTGAGCCGTAATTAAATCAGCATCAGGGGTCTCCTTAGTCCATTGTGCAGTTGAAAGATCATTGTGAGCATTTGTCTGGGACCTAGTGATAGCAGTGACCTGGATTTCCCCCAACAGGGACTCTACTTCTATTCGATCCCCTTGCATGGCCCCGGTTTTGGCCAGCTGATCAGCTAAGTCATTTCCAGTTTTGTCTGGTCCCTCTATTTTGGAATGACCCTTGATCTTCTTCCAGCAGATGGTCATCCCATTCGAGGTGACCAGATCATCAATGTTTTGATTTAACTTCCCATGTTTCAAAGGTTTGTTATTAGCACATAGCATGCCTCTGGTTTTCCAGTTAACCAGGTGCTCCACGAACCCGTTCCGTACATAATCCGAATCTGTGATTATGACCAGTTCGTGGAGTTGATGTTGGACAGCAGTGAAGATGGCATGATGCACAGCCATCAACTCTGCTACCTGACTACTTCGGGGACCAATTTTGTACCCAGCGGAGGGTTCTGGAAACTCCTTCACCCATGCATTCCCTACGCCGGCCACGAGTTCTTTTTCCCCGTTGTTGTCAACATGGTAAGAGCATCCATCCACATAGACAGTGGGCATTCCCTCACACTTGTCTACTTCAAAGACTTTGTGGGGGGAATTAAGGTATGCCTCCATGTTGTCCTTGATTTTTAGACTTTCGTCCTCAAGACAGTTTTCTCTGGCACAATCATGCAAGTCAGCCAGACCTTGCGCGAGGGGACTCTTCTTGTTTTGGCCATATCTGACCTCCACAGGAAAGCCTTGCATTGACAGAATCCAGGAAGTAATTCGGGAATTACTCACATTTCCGGCCCGGATTCTGTCACTTTGGAGATATTGCATAGGCTGGTGTGGAGTCTCCACTATGATGTGTTCCCCCTGGATGTACGGGTGGTAATTCTTCAATGCCCACACCGTTGCCAGGAGTGCCTTCTCACAATCGTTGACATTTTCCTCCACAGAGGATAAAGTTTTGCTCGCATAGGAGATTACTTTATTGACCTTGTCATGCTTTTGGTATAACACTGCCGTCAAGCACGTATTAGAGAACCCTGTCTCCAGGAAGAACTCCTTATTTCTGACAGGGTAAACTAGGCAAGGCGCTTGTGAGAGGCTTCTTTTGAGTTGTCTTACTGCCTCGGATTGTTCTGGACCCCATTCCCACTTGACCCCCCCCCTTCAAAAGATGAATCAGGGGTCTGGTGATCTCTGCATAGCCCTCAATGAACTTTCTGCTGTAATTAGTCAGTCCAAGGAGGCTCCTTAGTTCCCACAGAGTTGTGGGATCCTTCAGTTTCTGAAGTGCTTCCACTTTCTTTTCTTGGGGACAGAGACCCTGAGGAGTAATCTCATGCCCAAAGAAATTAACACAGGTTCTACACCACTGTGCCTTCTGAAAGGAAAGTTTTGCTCCGGCGGCCCTCAACTGAGTCATAACATAACGGATGTCCGCTATGTGTTCCTCCAGAGATGAACTTTTGATGAGGACATCATCTACATAAGCCAGGTTACCCCTCTCACCCAGGTCGGGCATGGCCTTATGTAGGAAAATGTTGAATTCATTGCCGGAGTTGAGGTATCCGAAGGGAGTCCGGGTCCATGTGTACTGCTGGCCCCCAAAGGTAAAAGCCAGTTTGTATTGGTCCTCCCTACTGACAGACACGGTCCAGTAGCCATTGGTCAGGTCTATTGCTGTGAATACCTGTGACCCCTGAATCTGGGCCAGCCCTTGGTCAATGTAGGGCAGAGGCCATCGGGAAGTATGGACCCGTTTGTTGAGCTCCCTAAGGTCGGTGCAGAGTCTCCACTGGCCGTTTGGCTTCAGTATTCCCAGCACCGGATTATTGAAGGTGCTGTGTACTGGACGGATTATTCCCCGGGACTCAAGGTTCTTAATTATTTCATTAAGGGACTCCATGGATGCGAGAGGCAAACGATATTGCTTCACAAACACTGGAGTCATTACAGGGTCCGTGGGAATTGTTGTGGTGTGGATGTCGGTGCGACCACAGTCATATGAGTCTACCGCAAAGAGATCTTGGAAATCCAAGAAAACTTGTTTCAACTTTTGCTTCTGTTCTAGAGTCACACAGGCATCAGCTAGGTTGACTCTCTCTTCCACCATCTGCCTGAAGCCTGGAAATACTTCTGGTTTGGCTATCTCAGTGGCCTCCTCCAGCTGGGTGGAGAAGTCCCTGGTCAGAGTGCTGATTTGGACTGGAGGCTTCAGGTGGGAAAGGATAGCCCTCATGGACCTGGAAAATCACCTCATCCATCCTGAAGTCACAAGTCACATCTTCCTTACCATAAGGGCAAGAAGTGTACACCAGGAAGTTCCCCCCATGCCGGGTGAAAATCCTGTCTGGTGCTGTATTGTCCTCACTGTCACTGTCAAAACAGTCCTTGGGGATTTGTCCTAACATTTTATTTCCTAAATCAATGGAGAAATGTCGGTCATCAACCGCCATTCCAATGATGCTGCCTGCAGCTAGAGTAATACTCTGTAAGTCGCTGTTATCCACCTCTATTCGAATGGTGTCATGTTCTATGTTGACTAATGGTGTTGGGTTTACCCCTAACCCTTGTTGTCGGAGAGATGCATTTAGATGAATATAAGCATCAGGGTTTTTCAATTTTTGTCCTCTTTTAACTTTCACTTCCAGGGAGAATTTTTGGGTCCTTTCTGGGATAGTGACTTCCTCTTTACTCTGAATTTCAACTGCATAAGGTAGCAATTGAGCTGACCTAAATGCTTTTTCTGAATCATCAAAGCCCATGGGATTATCCGCTAATCGGGACCAAGCTTTGAAGTTTATTAGGTCCAAATTAATGGCAAAGCGATTGAGAATGTCACTGCCTAAGTAAAAGGCGGCAGTGACGTCTCGCACGACCCAACAATTATGGACTATGCTCTTGTTGCCAATGGAGATTTTGAGCATACACCTGCTTGGCATTAGATGTTTGGAATTGGGTGTTTCCAGATCCATTTCCCATTTGTCTATCAGTTTGAATGTGGGAATGGCTGGATCTTTTGGGAGTTGGCGGAACATGGCTTCGCTGATGAAGCTCTTACCGTTGTTCACACACACTCGAGCGAGAACAGAGTCCTTCCCATCATTTAACTGAACAGGGATGAACAACTGCTCACCAATTTGCTGAATATCAGCCAGGCTCTGAGCTGATTTCACATCTTTCTGGACTATAGGAGTGGGAGTGTCTGATTGTGGATTGGTAAAGAATTTCAGAGTGTTTCCTTCCAGTGTGGAATACCACCTTACACTGGAAGGAAGGTTGATTTTCAGAAATAGAGAGGACCCCCCCATCACCAGTCTGTTGCCCTACTGCTATTACTGTCACGTCTGGAATTTGGTTGTTCTGGAAGTGAAATTCTACTTGGTCAGACTTTTGTTCAACCATGTGGCAGGTGCCGTTTAAACTAACATGGTTGACACTCTGTTTTAATTTTATTGGTCGGCTAGTCTTGGTCCAGAGGACCTTGTTTACACACTCTATTAGGGGTGACAACCTTCTCAGGAGGTCATTCCCTAGTAAACAAGGGGTGCCCTGTGGAGTTACTACTATGACCGGGTGTTTCACCTTGTGTCGCCCAATTTTAATGTCCAAGTCTGCAGTCCCCTCGACGGGAATCTCCTTCCCGTCAAAGTTCTGCAGTTGTCCAGGAAGAGAGGTGAGAGGAATTCGGTAATTCTCCCCCCTTCCTGCATTTAGTTCATCAAAGGCCCTTTTGGACAGAAGGGTAGCTTGGGATCCAGTGTCCACTAGTGCCAAAATTGTACCCTGCCCCTGTACTTGTACCGGGGCATAGTATCTTCCCTCCTTCTCCTCAAGGGGGCACAGATAATGCACATTTTTGGACAACTGGTGGGCTAACTTTCTGGTTTTGGAAATGGCGAGAGAAGAGATTTGGGCAGAATTCTGTGGAGAGCCTGGGGAATCTGAAAGAAAAAGTTGGCAACTGGAAATGGTTTTGGGTTCTGGGCCGCCCCCCCTTTTTGGAGGCAGTCATCAGGATGGGTTTGACCCATGGGATTTTGGTATTGTTGGTTCTGGGATAGAATGATGGGCGGCGACAGCTCAATCCCCACACCTACCCAGTTTGTTGATTCGGTTTTAGGTTTCCCTGGTTCCGGTTCTGGGCCACCCCTGCCTTTTGGGAGGCAGTCACCAGGATGGGTTTGAACCAGGGGTTTTTGGTTTTGTTGGTTCTGGGATAGAATGATGGACGGCGACAGCTCAATCCCCACATCTACCCAGTCCAGGTTGGAATCCCTTGGGACCCATTTTTCCTTGGGAGGAGTTCCCCCATCTCTGAAGGAGAAGATCCTTTTCCCAGGATCCTCTGAGGATCCCTCTCCCTCAAATTGGAAGACCTGTACCTCCTCCACAAAATGGGTCTGTTTGGGTACTTTGTTTCTCCTACCTCCTCTCTGCTCCTTGGGTGGCAGACTTTCAGGGGTAGGAGATTTTGTTTCCAGTTCCTGGTTTTCCAGGGGCTGTTTACAAGTTGGGAAGGAAGCTTCCTCCAAGGCTTTACACCCCCCTTCTCCTTGTGCCTCCTCCCTGGGAACCGGTGGGTTATCAGGGTGCTGCCCCCGTCATTGTTCTGGAGCACCAGGTCCAGAGTTTGGGGCATTCTGCGGTGGCATGCTCATCCGAGGGTTCTGTTGAGCCCTCAGTATGTGACCCAGATCCCGTGCCGTATTTTGGACCTGGCGCTCAAGTTGGGAAACCCGCTCAGGTTGATACGGGGTTCTGTTTTCTCCCCTGGGCTGATCCCGGGAAGGGTAGCTATCCCTTCTCTGGTAATACCCCGGGTTGGGAAGATTTGGGTACCCCTCCACCCTTGGCCTCCCCTCTCCCGGATTAGGTTGTCTGGGCTCAGGGAATTGGGGAAAGAAGGATGGATGGTTTTGGGGCTGGAAACCTTGTGGATACCTGGGAAAAAAGTTCTGCCCAGTGTTTGGGGAATTTCTGCCCTCCTGTGGGAAGTTAGGAGGGAAGTTCCCTGGGTCAGGTGCTTGGCTGGATCCCCCCCCTTGGGCTGGAGGAGTCCACACATAACCAAGGAATGGTCGGTTTCCTTTGTAGCGGGGACTTACATAGTCAGGGGAGCGGGGGACCCCATTTGTGGGACTACCTCCTCGACTCCCTGTCTGTGACTGGCCGGAGGGCCTTCTGGGCTGTGAATTATTTGGTGCAGGCAGGTTTTTAGGCCCCCCCATCTCCAAATCTAAAACGGGGGCAACCTTTACCACTGCCACCTTGACAGCAGCAGGGGTGCTGTTGGTTTTGGGGTTTTTCTGCGCATTACTATTATTTTCTATGGGCTTCTGCACCTCATAGATCCGGGTGGCTTGCTCAATGACCTAGTCTAAAGATCTTTTCTCGTGAAAATCTCTCACGAGCTAGGTCATTATGTACTTGGGAAGAGCATGGAAAAATGTGTTGCTGAATTCTCTGCTGTCAGTGCGCACCCTTCTGGTGGTCTGCACAAAGGCATGCTTCAATTCTTGCACAAATTCTTGTGGGGCCTGATCCTCCCCACATTGCAAATTGTAGGCTGCCTTACGAGCCTCTTGGGGATTTCTATGTACAGAAAAATGTTTCAAGATGGCCGCCCTATATGTGGACCATCTTGAATGGTTTTGGTCCTCCAGCCCCGCAAAGAAACTGGAGTATTCAGGGGAGAATGTCCATTTCACGTACTGGATGCAGCTACTGCTGTCCTTCAAATGGAAAGTCTCCATCATTTGCTCATAGAGCTCCAAGTGTTCCCAAACAGAATACTTGGCGTTCTTATGATAAGGCGTGATAAGACTCCTGATTGCCTTAATCTGTTTTAAGGGGTCCTTAAGCAAGGCCCTTTTCACCTTATTGGCCTGTTTGGTTCGGGTAACCCTGGTCCATTCATCCTCTGATTCAGACGCACTGCTCCCAGAGGTGCCCGTCTGATCTTCCAGGTTTTCCCGGATTCTGCGAGCCTGGGAATAGCTGGCAGAATGTGGGGACCTGGTCTCCTGTGTCCTGTGACGCTCAGAGGAGTCTTCAGATCCCTCCTTGCTACCAGGATTTGATGGGTACCCCCCCCCCAGTGACCTAACTGGGCAGAGGTTTTTAGGATGCCCTTAGGGGGCCTAATTTCCTGGGGTTCCCCACTAAATTGCACTGTACTTAGGTGCCCATGCCCGGGTGCCCGCCCATCCATTCCTGGGTGGTACTGGCCTATGAGCCCCATACTTTTGGCTGGATAGTAATCTGCCATTCCTGTGGCCCTGTGCTCATGCGCCAGGGGACATGGGGGTGGCAGAGTCCAGGGACTGAGAGAGATGAAGGCCTCTGGTACTAGGGCTTCTGAGGTTATGCTCAGGTGTTTCCCTTTCCCAGCGAACTTCATCTCTGTCAGCCCCTGCTCCCTGTTGCAATGCAAGAGCCTGCGCTTTCAGTTCCTCAGTTAAGGCCTTACTAGACTCTATCAGTCTCTCCTGCATGGCTACCTGTTGCTGGAGCCTATCATTGTGCTGACAGAGAGCCTCATTTTCTCTCTGTGCCTCCTGATTGGTCCTGGAGTACTGGGCCAGTATCTGCTGCAGGAGGGTTACCTCCTGAGTCCCATCCCTACTGGCCTGCTCCTTTCTTGCCAGAGCCTCCTCCACCCTCCTGGTGTGACCTAGCAAGCCCTGATGCTCTTTTTGGAGGTCACCCAGCCCCTGGAGGGCCAAGTGATTTTCTTCAATTTTTCTTTTTAACTGGCAGACTTCCTGGCCTAAGGTATCCCTTTCCTGACCAAGAGCCTGCATTTGTGATGCCAGGTCGTCCCTCTGCCTTTGAAAGGCACCAGCTTTCTGGCGCTCCTGATCAAACTCTGCCTGGGTATCCAGGTCTTTCAGGATCAGTTTATTGCTCTCTGACTTTTCCCTATCTAGGTGGCTTTGCAGGGTGACTACCTGCTCAGCACATGCCCTATTGAAATCTAATTGTTGCTCCAGCTTTTTCTGGCTCTGCAGTAGGGAGTCCAAACCTTCTTGGTACTCCTTCTGCAAGGCCAGAAATCTGGTATCCAGGTCAGACTTTTCCTGTTGCAGGATACACATGTCCTCTTTGATTTTAATGAGATACTGTCTGCTCTCATTTTCGGAATCCTGGCTTCTGTGCATCCTCTGCTCAGAAGAGACCAGGTCAGATTGGGCCTTCTCTAACGCGATCTGTTGCCTATTTGCCAGATTTTGGCCTTCAGCACATTTGTCCTGCATGGCTCCCATATATAGATAAAAATATGACGCTGTCCTAACCATCTTGTCGTGTTCATCTTTAGCTTTAGGAGCCATGTATAGTTCACTCAGGGCCACATGTAAGGGACCCTGATCTCTCCAGATATCTAACCCAGTTGCAGTGACCTGTCGTGTGATTGCCTGCAACCACGCATCCTGGCCCTGCTCAGTCTATTCACCTCTCACAAATAGCTTATGTAAGAAATGCTCTCTGGCTATTTTGATGTCTACCAGTGTCGTCATTCTGGAATTTGAGTTCCTTCCTGACTTACAGAAGTTTTTATTTTATTTTGCAAAACAGACCGTTTCCTTAGAGCGTTCCTTTGAGGGGTGCTTTCACAGTGTAAAACAGCGTGGTGATCTAACCGGATATGTGTATCCGGTCAATTGACCCACTGTATTAAGCTGCACAAGTGGTAACTCTAATCCAGAATATCCCAGCTACGAGCCCCCACTTTGTAAGCGACTTCAATTCAACATTACAGCTAAGTCAATGCCTAGTCTGGGATGCTGAGGGAAACCCTTATTGATATATTTGTATGTCCAGTTCGTTTACTCTGGATGACAACCCTTATATAACACCCCTCTCTGAGGATCCACCTGACCCCACTGAGCCAAGAAGTAGGTTTGTTTTGCAATTTAAAAAGTTTATTTGAAAATTAAACAATATATATCCCTGCTCCTACCTGCAAGGCAAAAAACCTTGGGGTCATCTTCGACTCCACACTCTCCTTCTCTCCTCATATTTCTGACGTCGCCAAGAGGTCACACTACCAGCTGCACCTCCTCAGAGGTATTCTTCCCTTCCTCTCCTTCCCCCAGAAGCTCACTGTCTCCCGAGCCCTGGTTCTCTCGAAGCTGGACTACTGTAACAGCCTCTATCTTAATCTGCCTGCCTCCACTCTCCGCCCTCTGCAACTCATCCAGAACAGAACTGCGAGACTTGTCCTTGGCCTCAAGCCCAGGGACCGTATCTCTCCAGGACTGCAATCTCTACACTGGCTCCCAGTGGCTGCGAGGATAAAGTTCAAAACCCTCTGCATTGTCCACAAGGCCTTCTGGGGCCTGGGTCCTAAATACCTTCAACTCTCTCTTCCCAAATATCTTCCTTCCCGAGCCCTTCGCTCATCCGCCTCCAACTCCCTCAGGGTTAGCCGCTTCTCGAAGCAACGAGCTGGGGGTAGATCTCTCTCCGCGGCAGGGGCCTCCCTCTGGAACAGCCTTCCTGCCTCCATGAAACTTGAGGAGAACCATCTCCGGTTCCGGAAGCACCTCAAAACCTTCCTCTTTGCTTCTGCTTTCCCTCTCCCTCTCCCCTGCTGAGCGGCTAATTAATTTTCACTGAAGCTGCACTGATCCTGCAATTGGACCACTCTAAACGGCCTCGGTCCTGGGCCCTGCCACTCTCCACTTGCACTGATGCCCTGGAATCCCTTTGCACTGCGGGTCTGTCTCTGTATCCCTACAGCCCCCCCTCCCCCAGCACTTGTTCTGCACTTACCTCACACTTGCCACCAGCTGGCCCTATTTATTTATTTATTACGTACGCCTCTTACCTTGTACTGCACTTCCCCCCCTCCCCTTCCCCTTGCACTTTTCCCCTCCCCTACCCCTGCACTTGCGCGATCTGAATGACACCTGGCCTAGTAGGATCGTTTTCTGTCTCCCCTTGTACCCCCCTCCCTGCCTCGTCGCGCCTTGAAACACTTGTGTATAGGCGCGTTACAAATACCATATCATATCATATCATATCATATATATATATATCACACTTTTATAATAAATTAATGTTTGATAGCACACTTGTGAAGATGATAGTGATCAACAATGGATAATGTTACAGTGGTACACTCTTTTTGATGGCTTAGAAGTGATATAGAGAGGATAAAGTAGCTGGGAATGCTTTTATGGCTTCAAGGACAATGCAATGATGAATGAAAATGCAGTACAGAAAATAAACTTGATGTGACTTCAACAAAAGACAATGTAATCACTTTCCTTTGACAATTCACCCCCCCCTTTATGCAAGGTAAAGAGATGGGAGGAAATCACACAGTTCTCAGGAATGCAATCAAATATAATTCAGTTCCCCCCTAGCAAGCTTAGATGAAAACAGGTAGGAGTTTTAAACACAGGCAAGATACTTTGATGTGGTTGCAATTAAGTGAAAAATATGCTAAAAAGGCTTTTAATTCCCTACAGGAGGTTCAGGGTGAGTGAGAGATACTTAAATTAATTCAGGATCACTTTAGCAATGCTCTATGAATGATTGTCAGGTTGCACACGAATTTCAGCAAGGAAAGCAAGGACAAATATTTTTACACGTGGCTGAAATTAAGCAAAATGTCAAATCGCGGCAAATTTAGTCGCGTGCGTCGAGCGCAATTACGGAGGCACTATAAGGAGTATGTTCGGTTCTAGGCTCGTTGGAAAGCTTAGAATCATAGCACAAACGGTTCCGGAGATACGGCTGATTTAGTAAAGGTAGTTTTTTGGATTTGAAATTTTAAAGCTCAGAATGACAGATGACAGTTTTCAGTTTTAAAGATGACAGAATGACACGATTCTAGGAGGCAGTTCTAATAGGCTAAAATAGTTTGGATTAGATTATTTTAAACTAAGAGATTGTTTTGGCACAGTGCTAGCTGGGTACTCACACTAGATTTTGGACAGGAATGCGACTTCGTCACCGATCGGGTCAGGATTGGCTGGACTTCTGCTAGCAGTTCTTCACAGCGATCTGGTCTCTGGTTCTCTCTGGTTCCGGATACAGCACTGCTTTTTGGATACTGCTACAGGTTCTTGCAAAAGTTCTTGGCAAAAATTCAAACAGCTCGCCCGGCTGTTGAATAGTTTGGTTGGTTTTGAGGCCTGCTGAAGAGGATTCAGCTTGTGGATTCAGGCCTCTCTGCTACAAATTCTGGAGTTAATTTCTGGTCTCTGGAGATTGATGGATTTGAAGTCTGGATCTCTGGATGTGAAGTCTGAAGTCTCCTGGCAAAGCGTCCCGCAAGAAAGTGGAAAGTGAATGTCTCTACCTGGGTTTCAATGTTCCTTTTATGTGTTTTGAAAATGGGTGTGTGCCTGGGCCTAGCTAAGCCTGCCCCTCTCACTTATCATTGGCCAAGCTTTCCTCTCTCCCTTGATTGGGGGAAAGAAATGGAGTGTCAGAGTGATGCTGTAGGTTTTATGGTCAGAGGAACCTTCCCTTGTCAAATTGCACACAATCTATTTCTGACCCAAATACATATTTATCTATGTACCATTTTTCTAATATTATAGGTCCAGTTAACATATTTTCTGTGGCACCAAACCATCCGATCCCTGTCTTTGTACGATGTCGTGTCCACTTATGACAGAATTCTCCCCTTTTCATCCAGATAACGACCTCTAAACCTTTCCAGATTTTACACAAATGTGCACCAGGGATATGGGTTTCAGATGATAAAGTGTCAGATTTTTAACATGCATACATTTGGGGTAACAACCTTTTTTTCCGCTACTATCCCCAAGAACATACCACAGGGTCCTAACACCTCTTAAAATGTGCACAGAAAAATCACAAGAATGATTATGTTATTTATATAATTTTGACAAGTCCGCACTGTGAATTATCCATCTTTTTAAAATCATGCTCTGGCCCCAAAGGGGTGTGGTTTTTCAAAGCACATGGTGGGATTTCTGGTTTATCCACTTCCCCCAAGCTCAGCTTGCTCTCACAGGCACTGCCCCTCCCAGTTTCTCCCAAGAGGAAGCCATTTTACGACCCCCCCCCCAATATAACATTTGCCTGAGTCCAGGACAGGGCTTTGTTCAACTTCCTGCAGTCTGCAGGTACCACTCCCCTAATTCAATCAGAGAGGTGTCATCTCCTTTGGCAGGGGCAGCAGAATGCAGCCAGGCCTGGGAAGAGTGGCTGAGCAGGTTTCACTCCTGTCGGGGGTAGTTGCCGGGCAGAATTCACTCTCTTCAGCCAGGCTTCAGCTAAATGTCCCTTTAGTTCCCAGTTTTCTACATTCAAATCCAACTTACAATTTTTGCACATGCAGCTAGAATGCTGATTCTAAGTTCAAAACTATGACATTTAAACAATTGCAACCTATGTGACACTCACAAGTAGGTCACTCATTTATTCTAAACATTTCGATTTTAGTGGCTTTAAACCCAAATTCACTTAAGCTGCTGACATCCCCAGCTATTTTTTATATGTACATTAAATAATGACTTCCTTCAAGTAATTTCAGAATATAGTTTTACATTGTATCCACCTCTTAGCAAGTCTTTCCTTGGCCTGGTTTGGGTTCATTTGTTCAGTTTTACACAAAAGTCTGGTGGTTTTAAAACACTGGCTTTCTGATAGTGGTGAGCACCAGTATTGCATCCATTTTGATATTAAGAAAATGAATTCCCCACAGTTCTGGGTTGCTTTTGGCAATCAGCATTGCCATTCCCAATGGTTTCAGGCTACTGTGTGTGTAGCCCAATGGTGGTTTTAGGCGGTGCCCTCCTGTGCTCACAACATAGGCAAAAATGGGTGGCAGCCTATTCTTCATGTTTTCCCTGTGCACTCTATGGGGAGTCCTGGCCATCATGATGTTTTCAATGCCAGTAATGCACAGTTTTATGGTAGGGCTTGGATGCATGGGTAAAAACATCCCACAAGTTGGACAGAGTCAGTGGGCCTGAAACAGGGTGAGGCCTGTGACCCACACAGACTGTCACACCCTAAACATGTGTGGGACTCAGAACTGAGCCACAGTGGGCATGGGAAGGCTGATGAGATGCCATGAAATGTAGGTCACCCTGGACACGTACTACAATGATCATCCAGTCAAGGACACATAGGGGCATGAATGGGCACTCATGTCCCTGTGGAGCATATGCCACTTGCACAGTCCAAGTGAGACACCCTGCATCAAGTACAAAGGATGTACCCCACTGCATGTGTCTGGCAGGTTGGCTGGTGGAAAGAGCATGTACACAGGAGGCATGAGCAGGCCATTGCATTACGGCAAAATCATGCACACCAGTGCAAAGGTGAAATTGGGGTGCAGGGGGGGGTGGAGGGCCAAGGGAGCATGCCTACGTGGAGTACCCGCATGCAGGGAGAGGACACATGCACGTCGGTCATGCTATGACATAGTCCCAGTGCTGAGAGGAAGGACACCCCAGGCTACATGCAGAAGGGCCAGTGAGCTGGAACATGGACCGGAGGGGCATCCAGGTGACCAGCATGTGAGTAGGGTGCAAGTGTGGTGATGAGGACAGTCCCCATCTGCTCCACATGTCCACCATCCTGCAGAGCAGCCATGCATCAGTGAAGCATTGCATTACTTGCACATCTGAACCATGTACACATGACATTTAGTGGCAGTCATGCACAACACATCACACAAGTAAAACACACATGGCCTCGGCAAACACGCAGCAACACTCACTGGACTGGGGATCAAAGTCCTGCATCTCTCCCACTCCTTCGACCAATTCTGGTGGTATGAACTCCGCAACGAGTGCGGAGTGAGGTCTTCCTCCTCAGGTGCCGGCCCCCTGCCAGTCACCAGAGTCATGTTGTAATTTGAGGCATGCTTTGCCTTAGCGCTGCGTTTGAGGTCATTCCAATGCTTTTTGCACTCTTGCGCCGTGCGCACCTCATGGCCGAATGCACTCACATGTTCTGCAACTTGCTTCCAGTGGGTATCACGATGGGCAGCCATAGTTTGACAATTCGGCCCCACTAGCATGTCACGGTTGTGGTCCCGCACGTAGTCCACGAGGAAGTCCAGTTCCTGCTTGCAGAAAGGCTTCTTCCTCGATGTGCAGGAGGTCGTGGCTGTGTGTGGGGTCCCAGCCTGCGCTGCAGGTGCAACCTTCCTCCTCTTGGACGCTGGTCCGGTCCCTGGCTGGCAAATGCCACCGTGATCAGTATGGGCAGTGGCGCTGGTGGAATGAGCCGAGGGAGTGGCAGGTGGAACATGCAGTGAAGCCCCGACTTGCATCAGTGGCTGCTGACCGCGACTGTCCTGGTTGGTAGACTCACAACCAGGGTGTTGTTGGCTGCATCTGCCCCTGCACTTGCCAACACCCAGCTGGTAGGGCAGCAGATGACGTTACTGCCCCAGGGATACGTGCCTCGGTCAGAGCAGCCCTGCGTGCACCTACGGTGTTCCTCCTGACCTGCTGGAAATCATCCATGGACTCTTCAAGTGCCAACGCTGCCTGCGCTGGTAGACCCTGATCCTGGGTGGTGTTGTCCACAGCTGCACCTGCAGCTATCACTACCCTTGGGCCCGTGGCAGTCGATGAAACGGACTGCCGGGTCACATGGGCGCCAGTGCCGATGCAAGAACTGCATCTACCGGAGCCGCAGGGGGTAGTGGCATGACTGCACCAACATGTGGCACAACATCGCCCCGAGCTGGCGCACCCCTGCCTCTTCCCCCTCTGCAGCCACCCTGGACACCCTGGAGTCCCCCTACTCCCTGGTCACCCCGGCCACCTCCCTGACCATGCCCACCACGTGGAGGACGCCCAGCTGAGGCGCTCCTCACCTTACGTGGCCTTCCAGCCATGGCACAGATGGAGTAGTGCAGGCACAGATGTAGTGGTGCCAATGGGAGGTGTGCACGACAATTGTCCTGGGCAATTGCGGTGAAGGGCATGGGATGCAAGATGTTAACAGCCCCTGCACCTGCAAGGCTGTATGTGACCCCGGTGATTAAGTGACGGGTCACGCAATGCTCAGGCACCCCAAAACTGCTGTAAAACCGTGCACGCAACCCCTGCAGCCTACGTGCATGGAATTAACCTCCCGCAGTATGCGGTGGCAATCAGGAACAGGAAAAACGCATACGCGTGGGACACGCAGGCTACTATGACCTCGAAAACGGGTACGCGATACACAGGGGCACCCGCAGTGGGAAAAATAGCATGCGCGACTCACCGTCAGACTAGCGCGATGATGAAAAACATGTGTAGCCAATACCCCCGCCAAAAGAAGAGATACGTCCTTGATCCGATGTGAAGTTGTGACGGCACGCGAAACAACACAAAGTAGCAACAAACACATTGGTCTCCACGAAAGGCACATACAGCGAACTGCTGGCCCCACTCACCTTTAACCCGTGCTGAGGGTGACGCCCGCGCGCATCACGTCACTTACGTGCTTAGGCCCTTTCCTCGGATTGCACGCATTAACACGCGGACGTGTTGTTTTTTCACATGCAGATTCGCTATGCACCCATCACGAGGGAAAGGCCCGTGCGTGTTACGTCACAGATGCGCTTACGCGCTAAGGGCCTTTCCTCGAATTACACGCTGACGTTCTGTTTTTTCACGTGCCTATTCACTCCGTATTAAGCTGGCCACGCGACAACACACGGAAGAACACGCTCCTGCCCAGAAGGCCGAATTACTGCCCCCCAGACCTCTGAGCACGCTCCCACCTGCCATCTGCTGCTACCTGCCTGCTGGCCACGTGCCCTGCTATTTGGTGCCTGCACGTCAGCCATCTGCAGGGGTCAGTTGCTGTGACCACCACTGCTGGAACTGAAGACTCCCAACTGGAGTACCATCGCTCCACAGTCCAGCCCCAGGACCCAGTTGCCCACCCACACCTGCCTCGGGGGTTGCCATGTCGGGGCAAACACCATCAGACACCACTGGCAACCCCCAGACAGAGAGGCAGAGGGCTACCAGCTTCAGTGCCAATGAGGGTGGTATCCTGGTGGAGCAAGTCCTGGGGCAGTATGATGCCTTCTTTGGAAGTTCACGTGCCGACAATGAAGGACGGATGAGGATCTGGAAGGACATTGTGGCTGCCATCAATGACTTTGTGTGGGGAATTGAGGTATGCCTCCATGTTGTCCTTGATTTTTAGACTTTCGTCCTCGAGACAGTTTTCTCTGGCACAATCATGCAAGTCAGCCAGACCTTGCGCGAGAGGACTCTTCTTGTTTTGGCCATATCTGACCTCCACAGGAAAGCCTTGCATTGACAGAATCCAGGAAGTAATTTGGGAATTACTCACATTTCCGGCCCGGATTCTGTCACTTTGGAGATATTGCAGAGGCTGGTGTGGAGTCTCCACTGTGATGTGTTCCCCCTGGATAAACGGGCAGTAATTCTTCAATGCCCACACCATTGCCAGGAGTGCCTTCTCACAATCGTTGAATTTTTCCTCCACAGAGGATAACGTTTTACTCGCATAGGAGATTACTTTATTGACCTTGTCATGCTTTTGTTATAATACTGCAGTAAAGCATGTATTAGAGAACCCTGTCTCCAAGAAGAACTCCTTGTTTCTGACAGGATAAGCTAGGCAAGGCGCTTGTGAGAGGCTTCTTTTGAGTTGTCGTACTGCCTTGGCTTGTTCTGGACCCCATTCCCACTTGACCCCCCCCTTCAAAAGGTGAATCAGGGGTCTGGTGATCTCTGCGTAGCCCTCGATGAACTTTCTACTGTAATTAGTTAGTCCAAAGAGGCTCCTTAGTTCCCGCAGAGTTGTGGGGTCCTTCAATTTCTGGAGAGCTTCCACTTTCTTTTCCTGGGGACAGAGACCCTGAGGAGTAATCTCATGCCCCAAGAAATTAACACGGGTTCTACACCACTGTGCTTTCTGAAAGGAAAGTTTTGCTCCGGCGGCCCTCAACTGTGTTAGAACATAACGGATCTCCGCTATGTGTTCCTCCACAGTTGAGCTTTTGATGAGGACATCATCTACATAAGCCAGGTTACCCCTCTCACCCAGGTCGGGCATGGCCTTATGTAGAAAAATGTTGAACTCATTGCCGGAGTTGAGGTATCTGAAGGGAGTCCGGGTCCATGTGTACTGCTGGCCCCCAAAGGTAAAAGTCAGCTTGTATTGGTCCTCTCTACTGACAGGTACAGTCCAGTATCCATTGGTCAGGTCTATTGCAGTGAATACCTGCGACCCCTGGATCTGGGCCAGCCCTTGGTCAATGTAGGGAAGGGGCCATCGAGAAGTATGGACCCGTTTGTTGAGCTCCCTAAGGTTGGCGCACAGTCTCCACTGGCCGTTTAGTTTCAATATTCCCAGCACTGGATTATTGAAGGTGCTGTGGACTGGACGGATTATCCCACGGGACTCAAGGTTCTTAATTATTTCAGTAAGGGACTCCATTGATGCGAGAGGCAAGCAATATTGCTTCACAAACACTGGTGTCATGCCAGGGTCCGTCGGAATGGTTGTTGTGTGGATGTCGGTGTGACCACAGTCATATGAGTCCACCACAAAGAGATCTTGAAAATCCAAGAAAACTTGTTTCAACTTTTGCTTCTGCTCCAGAGTGTCACAGTCATCAGCTAGGTTGACTCTCTCTTCAGCCTGGAAAGACTTCTGGTTTCGCTTTCTCAGCGGCCTCCTCCAGCTGGGTGGAGAAGTCCCTGGTCAAAGTGCTGATTGGACTGGTGGCTTCAGGTGGGAAAGGCAGTCCTCCCGGATCTGGAAAATCACCTCATCCCTTCTGAAGTCACAAGTCACATCTTCCTTGCCATAAGGGCAGGAAGTGTACACCAGGAAGTTCCCCACATGCCGGGTAAAGATCCTGTCTGGTGTTGTGTCGTCATCACTGTCACTGTCAAAACAGTCCCTGGGGATTGGTCTTAACAGTTCATTGCCTAAATCAATGTAAAAATGTCGGTCATCAACCGCCATTCCAATAATGGTGCCTGCGGCTAGAGTGATACTCTTTAAGTCGCTGTTATCCACCACTATTGGAATGGTGTCATGTTCTATATTGACTAGTGGTGTTGGGCTTACCCCCAACCCTTGCTGTTGGAGAGAAGCATTTAGATCAATATAGGCATCAGGGTTTTTCAATTTCTGTCCTCTTTTAACTTTCACTTCCAGGGAGAATTGTCGGGTCCTTTCTGGGATGGTGACTTCCTCTCCAATCTAAATTTCAACTGCATAAGGTAGCAATTGAGCTGACCTAAATGCTTTCTCTGGATCATCAAAGCCCATGGGATTATCCGCTAATCGGGACCAAGCTTTGAAGTTTATTAAGTCCAAACTAATGGCAAAGCGATTGAGAATGTCACTGCCTAAGTAAAAGGTGGCAGTGACGTCTCGCACGACCCAACAATTATGGACTATGCTCTTGTTGTCAATGGAGATTCTGAGCATACACCTGCTTGGCAGGAGATGTTTGGAATTGGGGTTTTCCAGATCCATTTCCCATGTCTATCAGTTTGAATGTGGGAATGGCTGGATCTTTTGGGAGTTGGCGGAACATGACTTCGCTGATGAAACTCTTACCGTTGTTGACACACACTCGGGCGAGAACAGAGTCCTTCCCATCATTTAACTGAATTGGTATGAACAACTGCTCTCCAATTTGCTGAATATCAGCCAGGCTCTGAGCTGATTTCACATCTTTCTGGACTATAGGAGTGGGATTGTCTGATTGTGGATTGGTAAAGAATTTCAGAGTGTTTCCTTCCAGTGTGGAATACCACCTTAAACTGGAAGGAAGGTTGATTTCAGAAATAGAGAGGACCCTGCATCACCAGTCTGTTGTCCTACTGCTTTTACTGTCACATCTGGAATTTGGTTGTTCTGGTAGTGAAATTCTACTTGGTCAGATTTTTGTTCAACCATGTGGCATGTGCTGTTTAAACTAACATGGTTGACAATCCCTTGGACCCATTTTTCTTTGGGAGGAGTTCCCCACATCTCTGAAGGAGAAGATCCTTTTCCCAGGATCCTCTGAGGATCCCTCTCCTTCAAATTGGAAGATTTTTACCTCCTTCTCAAAATGGGTCTGTTTGGGTCCTTTGTTTCTCCTACCCCCTCTCTGCATCTTGGGTGGCAGACTTTCAGGGGTAGGAGATTTTGGTTCCGGTTCCTGGGTTTTCAGGGGCTGTTTACAAGTGGGGAAGGAAGCTTTCTCCAAGGCGTTACACCCCCCTTCCCCTCCTCCCTGGGAACCGGTGAGTTATCGGGGTGCTGCCCCGTCATTGTTCTGGAGCACCAGGTCCAGAGTTTTGGGCATTCTGTGCCGGCATGCTCATCTGAGTGTTCTGCTGAGCCCTCAGCATGCGACCCAAATCCTGTGCCTTGTTTTGAACCTGGCGCTCTAACTGTGAAAACTGCTCAGGCTGATACGGGGTTCTGTTTTCTCCCCTGGGCTGATCCCGGGAAGGGTAGCTGTCCCTTCTCTGGTAGTACCCCGGGTTGGGAAGATTTGGATACCCCTCCACCCTTGGCCTCCCCTCTCCCGGATTAGGTTGTCTGGGCTCAGGAAAGTGGGGAAAGAAGGATGGATTATTTTGGGGTTGGAAGTTCTGTGGCTTGCCCTTGTCTTCCCTCCTTCTTACAACTTTTGCTTCCTCCTTCGAACAATATCTAAGTACTCCTGGCTATGTTGAATCTTGAACTGTCTGACTGTGTGATCCTCAGCAACAGGGACCCGGTTCCTATTGACACTGGCTCCGGCCTATTGACTTTTTGTATTTCTGTCAGCAAGTGTTCTCAGATTCTGTCTGCCTTGACAAAAGTATTGTGTGTGATTTTTGCCCCCAACTCTCTCTGGTTAGCCCAGGTGCTAAGTGTGCTTTTGCCCCGGTAACATTTCTTGCCTTGGATACGCATTTCTTTAATACAATCGAACTGTCAAAAATTGATCACAAATGACGGTAACGCTCTTGTTTTACAACACGGGTCTGCCTAATCACAAGGTACTTACCTTGAGCTATTCTGTGCTAAAAGAATCGGTTGGTTGTAGTATATTTTTCGTGTGGTTTAGAATTTCTAGAAGTGCTGTGTTTTACTGATGGTTTAAAAATAAATGTACTTCTATATTTACCTGAAACCCTTCAGTCAGTGTTTGCTTGAGTCACAGTAATTGTGGTCCTTTGTGTAATCTCTGCTACTGCTCATATACTCTTGAGATAAGCCTGGCTGCTCCGCTACTGCTACCACTTTAACACAGTAGTACAGGCTTGTACCAAAGGTGAACTTGTATTACCACTTGTAGTCTTAGTCGTGTGTAGTGGCCCATAAGGGCACTGCACAGGATTCTGCCTAACAGTCCACTAAAACATAAAAATTAAAAAATTAAAACGAAAGGGACTGCTAAAGCGGTACCACAAAGAAAGCGGCCCATGCTAAAAATGCATTGCGCGCAGTGTAATACTCCCAGTAATACTAAGGAGACATACAGCCTATTGACACAAAAAAATACTGATGCGACCCCCCAAATGTTTAGGGGGGTGGACAAATAAGGTGTCAAATTGTTCAGTGAAGCCTACTGAACAATAATATAACACAAGAAATACAAAAAAGCATTTAAAACAAAAGTTACACAAAAATAAAAAAGGTAAAAAAATCTCACAATGAAAATAACATGGGCAAAATCTGTCAGTGATTATTCCTCAACCGACTGAGCTACCAAAAGGGGCGGGGTTTATCCCGCCAATGTTATCCAATGGGCCAATGATAAGTCAATGGCCAATAGGAAAACAATACAAACAAATACAATAAACATGTCAAAACATGTCATTATCAGTAACATGAGTGATCCAAGGGTTTAATTATTAGATCCACTTATTATTATCATTAATACATTAACAAACTTAATTACAAATACAAATATAATGTTAAGTGAATGGCCAATGTTAACCAATAGCCAATGTTAACCTTATAGGCAATGTTAAATCAATGGCCAATGTTAAGTCAATGGCCAATGTTATCCAATGGTAAAAACCTTCCTTATATGTATGATAGACCTCATAGGAGAAGATTTGGTGACCACCATAAAATATTTCTCCATAGGATAACATTGAGCCAATGATAGTCAATGGCCCAATGATATTCAAAGAACATATTTTAACAAGAGCCCAAAATGGGGGTCCAGTACAAAAAAATGGCCCACACGGTGGTCTACGACATAAAAATACAAAAATAAAAAACGAAAGGGACCGCTATAGTGGTCCCACAAAAAAAAGCGCTCCATGCTAAAAATGCATTGCGCGTGGCGTATGTCTCCCAGTAATTCTCCTAGAGTGCTGAGGAACAGGACGAACTGATGTATCAATATGTAACTGTATTATGCTGTATTTCAGTTTTCCAACACCACGAAATAACTGTGGAAATTTCTCTTTCACCTTGTCCAAATCCAATGTCTTTGTTGCCGGAGCACACACATTGTGATGCTGTGATGGAACCCCTTGTGTCTTTTCTGATTGTTTATACTTAACATCAATGAGCTGCAACTCTGTGGCAGTTTTACATCTAATGAGACACCTACCCACAGCTGGGGTACTTATAACATGCATGTTAACTGGCACGCACCGTGCATCATGAATCAAATTACATTGAAATTGTCCTTTTGAAAATAGTGGTTGTTTGGCACCCCATTGAAATATTTGAGCACTTGATGGCCTTAAAGGATATAGGGCCTCATTACGACCCTGGCGGTAAGGGGTTTACGCCAGTGTTAACTGCGCCGACCCCTTACCGCCAATTACGAGGTCCCTTAGCGCCATGGCGCTTTTAACACCTGCTTTTAGCGGGTGTTAAAATCCATGGCGCTAAGGGACCATGGAGTTAATTACGCCACCGTAATTTACGGTGGCGTAATTAACGCCTTCCCCACTCCCATTATGCCCTATGGGGCAAAAATGGGAATGGGGAAGGGTAAATGGGGATTGGGGACTTACCGCCCCGCCAAGGTCGGAATGGGGCGGTAAATCCGCCAACCACCATGGCGTAAAAGTAGTTTACGCCATGGTGGTAAAGTCACGGCCCAGGCGGTAACTTACCGCCTGGGTCGTAATGAGGCCCATAGTGCCGATATCCCTTCATACGCTCTTTCACTCATTACATTTACCGTTGCACCAGTGTCTACTAAAAACGGTATATCTTGTTCACCCAGGTTCACAGTCACTTTTATGGCTACTTTCTCATCCCCACTGTTATAGATCAGTCTTACATATTCTTTGCTGTATCTATCATACTCCTGATATTGGTATTGGTCTTTGTTCACATACTCTTCCTCCACCGGTGGGTTTTCATAGGGATCCACAATCTGTATTTCTTCTTGACTTTGACTCTGACGCAATTTCACAGCTTGATCCTGTTCCAGACCTCTCTGCTCAGATATTTCTACTTGTAGATTATCCATCGCTCTAACAAATCCTGCTTGTTGAGCTAGTTGATTCATTCTGGATTGTCCACTCGATCTTGTTATCTCTTTTTCTGGAAATGACCTTACATTGAAAGTTCTCTGACCAGCATACCTTCTGTTCGGTACCATTGGCGCATTAGATCTATATAAGGGTGTTATCGCTCTCTCTCGGCACATTGTTTGAAAATTATTTTCTTGTTCACATCGCAGTCACAATTGACCTAAAGCTGGACACTGACCTTTGTGTGGAAATTCAAACCCACATCTGTAGCATTGTCTCTCCAACGGACTCCTGCGAAAATTATTCGAACCATCTTGACGAGGCACAGCTCCAGATGACACACTGGAATGTCTCTTTTGCCATTGTGTATTTTGTCCTATAGTTGCAATGGTGTCCAGTTTCTTTGGATTTTCTATGTTCGCCGCCTGAGTATCCACTCTCTCATATACTCTTGCTAATTCTAGCACTTCTTTCAACGGGAGCGTTTTTTTAAATAGATGTTTCCTGAATTGAGATGATACACATCCTTCGATGATTCTCAACCTTATTGCTTCATTGTCATTGTAGTTTGCAAAATCACAATATGCCGCTTTTCGTTGTAATCTTAATGCAAATTGTGCAATCGATTCATTCATGCCTTGTGTGCACTGATTAAATATATCTCTCTCATAATCCTTGTTTGGTGGAATTACTAGTCTATTACTGATTGCTGTTACCAGAAATTGATATGTTACCTTCTCCTATGGAGGCACTGTTTTGACAACACTATTCAACTCTTTGCCAACCAAATTTATAAATATATCCAATTTATTTATGGCATTTTGATTTCCGACTGCTCTTAAGAACTGCTCGAATTCCTCTAGCCACTCTTGCCATGGTTGACCTTGATCTTCCTGAGGTTCTAGGCTGAAAGGGTTTGGACGTCCCAAGTAGTTGACTGGGTTCATGGGTACTGACATTCCAGACACATTTTGCAATGAACTTGTGCTTGAGTCTCCATTTGCATTTTCAGACGACATTCTGTTTGATATTTCACCAATATTTGATTAACTGTCTGTCTTGGTATATTTGTCTTTTGACTTTTTGTTTGATTCGCTCTTTGTTTTATTCTTGCATATCTGCACATTATTTTGTGTCAAACTCCTTTCTTTTATTATTGATGTTTTGTACTCTCTGTTTTATTCTTTATTATGTCTGGTTATATCTTCTCATTTCCACACTATCAGTATTTATTGTTGTTCTGTTTTGTTTATGTAACAAATGCTGCTTTCTCATTTTTATTGTTATTGCATACAAAATCGAGCAGGTGGCGCGAGTGCTCCATGTAGGTTCCAAGAAATACGAGCGACAAAACAGAAAGAATGGCCGATGGAAGGTATTACCCATGCATACTCTCCTATTTCATTGTTGTTCCATTCCTCTCCTTTACATTCATGTTCATCCACGCATTACTGTGCTTGTAGCGTTAGATACTATTAATTCGTAGTAGTCGTGGGTGATGCAGCATTACTATTTGCTCAATTTGCACTCCAGCATGGTTATGTTATGTTTTGTTTCTTTAACTTGCGTGTGTCGTTTTCAGGACTCAATCATATAAAGCACTGGACTTGGGGAAGCACCACTTGTTTTATTTTGTCACGTTTCAATGTTGTTTTCTCGTTTTAACAATAACCTGCACTCCAATGATGTTGTGCTTGTACAATGCGGTATCCAACATCATTTTCATTTATCTCCGTTACGTTGTCATGGCAATCTTCATGGTCAACAAATATGCCCGCACGTCTCCTTACGTCCTCAGGTCGCTTCCTCTAATTTCCTACACTATGCAGCTGTTTTGCTACTGCGATACGGATCTCGCACTCTGGTCAGTGTCGCGCTCGTAAGCTTTTGAAAGATGCCTTGTTACCAAGCACTCAGAGGTTAAGGAGTGCTGCCCCCACCGTTGTGGAGGCGGAGCCATGTTACAGCGCCAAGGGAAAGAAAGGGGGTTTCTGGGTAAGGCGCGTAGGCGCCAGGATTCTATGTGTAGACGAGGAATAAAGAGGTTATCCTGAAACTCCGTCGTTGCTGTTTGTGTATATCTTTAAACATACATTTCTCTATTCCTTGATACAGCGTATGGCCTCATAAATCTCCATTAACTCCCAATACTGCAGAGCGTCCCTATATTCTCCGGAGCGGTTGCGCTGCGCCCCTTACCATTTGATGATCATTACAGTCTTTCCTTGACAGTCTCTTTACGTGTTGTGCTCACCACTCAGCGCTCAGCCTCTGCCAGTTTGCTTTCCTTGTGTGTTTTGCCTGGTCTACTCCCGATTCTGGAGTGTAACCTTTTGTTCAGGTCACTTGCTCACCCTTTCATTCTCCTCTGCAGGTCACCATTCCTTTGTTACTTTTGTCACGTGTGGATCATTGATCTCCTCGTCGCCAATTCTTATATTCTGTAATCCTTATTCCATAATATATAAATATAGTCCGTGTTCCTTGTTATGTCTTCACCATCTTTATTCATTAAACCAACGGCTCTTCCCCAGCCCCACCATTCCATTTGTAAACCAAGTTCCGTGTTCTATATTCCAATGCCTCGAGACCATCAATACATCACAGTGTATTTACTCTTTTACTCTTTTATCATACCCACAACACATACATGACTAGATTTTCAAATCCTGCTAAGAGCTCCTTTGCTTGTTCCCCCTAGGCGTTCTGATTAATGTCCCATAAACCGGGACTCAAATAAAGCAAGTTACTTTAATAACAAATCTCAAGATCACCCTCAAGTTTCTTCCTGTCTTTACATATCTGAGCATGCACATACTAACCAACTGTGTCTGTCTTCTGATAATAGTGTAGCAAAAAATATACAACTCCCATTGGCAAAGTTGAACAACAATTGTCCTTTGAGAGTTGATGAACAACAACAAGAATGAGCTGGTACTGAAATAGCTTGTATGTTACAGTCTTTATAACCTAAAAACCCACAACATACGAGAATTTTTTCTAAAGCTGCAAACCCACATAAAACGAAACAGACTCTAAAACAACAATCAAGCTCACTATTCTGTGACATGAATTTGAGTTCCTTAATCCTTGGCTGTCGTCCAACTCCTTTTCCCCAGTATGATGTAAATCAGCGATGCCTAATGAAACTGTTCTCAGATGTCCCTATGTTAGATGATATAAGCAGCTCAGATTTAGACCAAGTTGAGTTTATTAATGATACAATTTCGACTACTGTTCGCATATGGTTGTGATCTCGAGCTGTGCGCAACATTATCTGGGAACCTAAAGATCAACTATTTGCCTTAAGATTTGTATTAATAGTGGTACTAGTGCAGGCTCCTGATGTTCTTACAGATAGCAGGTTTCAAAAAGAAACATCTCCTATGTTCCCTACAAAGCCTGTATCAAACAATGTAAATCTACAATCTGACTTGAAATGTGTTTTTAACCTCGGTGGTTCCAGAATGTAACTAGAGCAACAAACTGCAGATAACACAATCTCACTTGTATCTTGGAATACATGTGGTTACCTACACCTAATAAATAATAAGGGGTGCAAATTGGAACATTTTGATCTGGTTATGCTACAGGAAACCTGGCTTATTGATACACCCTCATGGAATGACCATGCAATACATTTAACTCTGCATTAAAAGGAGAGAAAGGCCGCCCTATGTCAGGTCTCCTCACTAGTACAAGAACTAGTGCAAAGCTACGTAGAATTGTTACATATGCTCCAAATGCCTATTCCCAGTTATCTATTATCTCTGATAACTCTGCACTATATGCCCTGGTTAACTTATATTGGAACCCCAAAGGCATTGATGATCAAAGATTTCTCCATGATGTATCAACCATACTAGACTATATTGCATTAGCACCCGAAATATCTCATACCATAGTAGTGTGGGATCTTAATTTGCATTGCTTTGAACACGATCACCCACAAGAAAGACTAAGGCGGATACAATGGGAACATCTAATGAAATCTCGTGCCCTATGTATGTTAAATGGTGCCTGTCCTGATGACAGTCCGCCGCAGCATACATGGACACAGAGTCTCTCCAAAGCAATTATTGATTATATTTATGTAGATACCAGGTTATTCTCTAAAATAATCTCTTTTCGATTAAAACCTGTTCTCTACAGAACCCATCAAATGCTCACCGTAAAATTGTCTGTCACCACTCAATAATGAGATCAACCGACCTCAACACAGGTGGGTACAATGACAGTTAGTAATAGACTAAATTGTGTGACGTGGACAGAGAAGGCTTTAATACACTTCGGAGAAACCCTGTCCTCTGCCTTTGCATAATCCTTAACCAGAGAACTTCTTTGTGATGTACGGTATTACGACCTTATGCAAAGCTACAATACGAATACGGTTATCCAGGGGAGGCAGCTGTGGAGAAATCACGTATTTGATGCAGGAGTTAAAAGCAGAAAATCTCAAGTTCGTCAACAAAAGCGCGTCGCCCTTAAATCTTTGGTAAGTATGAGATTTTTAGTTTTGACTAAGATCAAAACAGCCTACAAAAACTGGTTACGCTCACATTGTGCTCAATTCTATCAAAGAGATGGAGAAAAAATGCTGTCATTGATACATGATAAAAACACGGCACAAATATGGCAGACATTAAACTGTGCAACATCAACCCCTCAAATGATGTCACAAGTACATAGTGTACCCAAGGCTGTCTGGATAGAACACTTCATGAAGATTTATGCAGAACCATTGTTGACAACCAAGGATCATGAAGGTAAAACACCAGATATATTTCATCTAGACATAGAAAGAAAAGATATATTGCATTATATCCACCCCCAGGGTCAGGAACTAAAAGTGATGGCCTTTCCATATCCACTTGAGAAGGTGACACAAGGGGAGTAGATGTGAGGACACCCTCAGGTTTCTCACAGCACTTGCTGCATCAGACTTTGACATTTCATAGCTTTATTAATAATAGGTGTAACTATTGCACAGGCCCATCCTAATGGTATTCATTTACCCAAAACAAACGAGGGGATGGCTGGAAGGTTTAGAATTCATCTTAACCTCGTGCATTGCTCTGGGCAACCCTCCAGACCATCGTTCTTCACCTGCCAAGCAGTACAAAAGGGAAAGAATATATGCAAATCAGGCTTGGCCACACACCAAAAGGGAAAGTCCAGCCTGAACTGCTTGGTCACAGCCCTTCTGCATGATCGGTTTTCATTCCAGATAATTGTGCAAATATGTGCAACTAAAACTAGCATTGGCAAAGGAAATACATTGTAGCTGTCATGTCAAGTGAAGCCTTTGCAGTCCCAATAAGTGGCAGTTGGAGGAAGACCTGGCTAAAGGGTGTGGGGGAACCAGTGTTTCTGTTATCTACCATCTAATCAAGTGTGTGTCCTCTCTATACCTATCCTACGTGTTCTCATGGACCTAATGGCAATTAAGCTATTCTGAGATTGCACCTGTTGACTGTCCGCTGTGCATCAGCAGATATGCTTCTAAACATCTCTGAACCACTCTTGTGGTCCCTAAACTGGGCTACTGTGTCAACACCTTCTTTTGTCTCCCCAACTATGCATTTTGTCCTCCCGACAAGATCATTAACTTTGCTATCAGGACTCTCTTTAAACTCCCTCACTTCACACCTACTTCCTATGTATCATGACCAAGCTAGATGGCTGGCAATGCAAAATGGGTCACATTTAAATGTCTTCTCCTGGTTCACAAATCTTTCCACAGTAACGCACCACTGTATCTATCCTCCTCTATCCAACTCTACAAGCCTTCTCGTAATCTGCGCTATGCCTTCTTGACCCCCCCTGTGACTCCTCACCCTCCCTTGGCTTCCTCTTGCTTCCGCTACTTCTCTCTTCTTGCTCTAGTTGCATGGAATTCTCTTCCCCCAGACATCGGAGAAACAGTCCACATGGATTTGTTCAAAACCAAAGTAAAAGCCAACCTCCTCAGCTCCAAGTTACCCTCTTAACCTACCTGTCATCTGCATGCTAGCTAACCTGTTTCCCTTGCCTCTAACTTGCCTCTGTCCCTTACTTCCTCTACCACCACTCTAGCACTTCACCTATCATGGTCACATCCCGAGAACAACTGGCCGTACCGCCTACCTGCACTTATAAATGCCCAATGTTGGTTGTCCTTAATCTGTGTATGTCCACTTATGTATCGTCCCCAGTGACTGTCCCTTACTCCCCTCCACAACCTGGTCAGAATGTCCCTCAAACTCACCCCATTGTCAGAAGCTCACTGCTTCAAATAAAATCTGATTTCTTATCTATTGTACGTTCTTTTGTGATCAAAAGAACATTGTTACTCCTGTATATAAATAAATCCATACATAGTTGTAAATATAGGATGTTGAGTAATTTGAAGAATTATGCATAATTGTGAGTAACTATTGTATGAAGATTTTGTAAAGATTTTTTAAGATATGAAATGATATATCTATGTGAAATTTTTACTTGCTTAAAACAAAACGCCAAAAATAAAAAAAGTTTTAAAAAAACGTTCTGTTAATTAATGGAAGGTTACGTCAATCCAGGTGGGTTTTAAACACATGACCTGCATTTTGAACAAATATTTCTGCAGCAGAAACATTAACCCATAAAACGAACTCACCAGGATTGGAACCTAGAGCTGAAGGATAAAACAATTCAGCAGGAGCATTAAGTGAACGACATATGTTTTACAGATGGTGCGCGTGTCGTGCCCAGAGAATTTGGACAGTGGTAGTAACATGTTATTCTTGCTTTACTTGTGACTGGCAATGTGTGCTAGCTTGAGGACTTGGCACACGTTGCAGCTGGTAATTTTGACAACTACAACCCACACAATGGAGCTCATGTTTCTCCTAGATGTAGTTTGAGGGACGGGGCCTGGTACATTTACACTCAGGCGTAGCCAGGTCCCAGGCACCAAATGTTCATCATTTGCATGCAGGGTGAAAATGTAAAGGGCAAAAGGCAGAGTATAAGTGTGTACGCCGCCTTTTGCCCTTCACATTTGCACTCTGCAGTGCAAAGTGAGTAAACGCTGCCTGCCGTGCTAGTATGCCAGGCAGAGTTTACTACTGATTGTAAGCGCTGCTTGCCATGCTTGCATGGGAAATAATGCTCACCATGAAAAATAAACCCTCCCCGACATGCGTGCATGTCGGGCATGTTTTATTTTCAATTGAGACATACTGCTTAAAGCAGTGTTCCTTAAATGCTTGAATGTTGGGGAGGGTTTAATTTTAATTGTACATGCTGTGTGCAGAGTGGATCCCTTTGGGGTCTGCCTGCTTTATGATGACTTACTCAACGCTTTTACGACCTCCATTTACATTACGGCTCACTAGAACATAAGCTCCAATGTGATTTAAATGCGTAATCTTCCTAACAATCTACACATAATGCGCACATAAGAGTTACTTTTTTTGTTGCTTCAATCTATTTTTAGTCATAGTGCGAACCTGCTTACAAAACCTAGGAAAATACGTGCAGGTGAAATGTCTGCGATATAGGCAACGAGAACAAGAGCAAGGGGGTCTAAAATGTAACTCCAGCCTAGGACACCATTTACAAAATACTACCTAAACCTCACCCATTAGTCTCAAAAAGAAGAAAACGGCTTTCAAACATTCTCTAATGCTAGAAAATAATGTAAACACAATTATGCAGAAACAATCACTGTGCTCGAAAGGTAGTGAAAATTAGAAACTAACAAGAAAATGAAGACAGCTTTTGAAAATGTCCAAGCCCAGCATTAAATCTACTAGCCTCTTAAATCGCCCAACAGAAAACAAGGAACACCAACGAGTTTTCTGAAATACCTCCTTAGCTGGTAAAGGAGGAGGTGGTGGATGTTAATACAAACAAGCAGGTTCTTCTTCTCTGCCTCTCTGCCTGCATCATTTCCAGTAAAATAACTGATGTCAAAGAACATTTTCAGTCGATACTGTCAACAGTAAGCTGTCTCGAAAATGTATGGGAGTGCTGCTGCACCTCCAGTTGCCCCCTACTGTCAGCACCACTGTGCACAAGCTCTGGGGCCAGCACAGACTTAGCATGGGTAATACAGTGCGAGTAAAACTAGAACCCATAGAATTTCCATGGGGTTTGAACAATTCACACTTTACTGGGTTTTCATGGAATTCTGGATAAGAGGTTCGACTTCATCACTACATAAAGAATCGTGAGTGGGAACTCGGTATAGTCAATGGTTGACGTTTACAAAGGCAGCAGCGTCTCTGAATTGTTAGAGAAGGAATTTTAGGACAGTTATGTTACAGTAGACTTAAATGAGCACAGGGCCAGGGTGAGTTAGGTTTAAATTATTTTGGGAGGTATAGAGATGTCATTTTTGAGTGGTTAAGTGGTGTGAATTGTGGCTAGGGAGACAGTACAACTCACACGTATTCTGTAGGTAGGACCAAAGCACAGAAACCCCATTTGCATTTACTAGGCATAGAAGCTAAAAGAACAGAGAACCCCATGTGAATTTGCTGGGCACTAAAGAATGCATTACACAAATTAGAATGCCTTAGCGCTGAGAACCCCTTATTCATTTACTAGGTGCTGGAGAAGGTCAAAGCACTGAGAACCCATGTGCATAGCAAAAGGTCATAGAACTGTTAACCCTGCATAAGTTCCCTCGGCATAGGCATAGGTGCCACTAATCTGGGAACCACCTATGGCTATTGCATGCAGGAGTCCTAAGTCCAGAGAACTCTGTGCGCATTTAGTAGACCTTAGGAGAAAGCCTAAGCACTGAGAAGCCCACGTGCATTGATTGAAGGGAAGTGGTGAATTAAATTAGCATGTCTGAATCTACTGCATTACTCAAAGATGTTAAGAGATGGGCTTAGACTCAGGCAAGGAATTAACCTGTTTGGTGATTTTTACCTGCAGAGCAACAGCTGTTTGCGTTGGAGAAGCCCAAATAGTACATGAATCTGTGTGCAAGCTTTACAGTCAATCAGTAGCCACAGATCTCTCACAAAAAGGTGCATGCAGAACCTTTGCACATGCATCGGGTGGCAGTGGATGGAATTCAGGAGGAGGACATTCAGCCTTCACTAACTCGGGCCCAATAGGGAGCAGATATGACATCAGCTCATCAACAAAGGGAGACATGTATGGATGAGGAAGATTAGGTGATTGCTGAACATACCACACCACCGATTTCATTGAAAACAGATGAAAATTAAGAACATGACAAAGCTTATGCTCCAGCCCCTGATTCAAGATCAAGACTCAGATGCCTCTTCTTTGATAATACCATCAATAGTGAGGAAGCAACAACAGGGGATGATGGTGCAGGCATTAACAAACCTATGCAATTGTCAAATGCAAGTACTGCATACAGGCAGCCAGCTTCAGACGTTCCCCGTGCTCCAGTGTAAAGTACTATACAAAACAGTGCAGAAAAAATATTTCAGTGGTATTACAACTTTGCAGTCATTTTGCCCTCATTAGAAGTTTGCCGGTCTGGGAAAAACGCTGATAAAAGTTGCAGTAATACCATGACTGGCACTTTTCCCAAATGGTCAAACTACAGGTTTGCCAGTGGAGGGGGTCCTTGATTTACCTCCAGCCAAAGGTGGAGGTAAATCTGGCCCACACCGGCAAATAAACAGCTGGTATTTCTGGCACTGGTATTACCGATGCCAGAAATACTGGCAATCCCCTCCATGGAGTCCTCTGAGACTCCATGGAATGTGGATTTACCGCCCTTTCCCACACATGTAATATCCTGGTAATTCCGGTATATCTTTTTTTAATTTATTTTTTCTTTTGTGATTAAGTTCAAATAACGTTTCATAAATGGTTTAAATAAAACAATTGAATGACAACATATTATTAATAATTTAAATAAACATTATAATCTATATTCCGCAGATCCATTCATCTTCTGCACAACATCCTGTATAAAGGTTTCTAAAATACTGGTCTACCATACTCTGAATTAGTTTCACACTCCTTCGAGTGAAACTCTATTTCGCTGCCATAACATCAAAAGTGATATATTTCGTCTCTGAGCTTTGGCCTGTAGGCATAGGGCATCATTACACGGACGGCGGTGGACCAAGGTGCTATTAGCTATTAGCACCTTGGTCCATGCCGCCTTGGTGAAAAGGGGAATTACCGCCCTATTCCAAGGTTGGTGGGGCGGTAATTCCCCCTTCCCCCATTGCCCTTCCCCATTCCCATTTTTGCCCCATAGGGCATAATGGGAATAGGGAAGGTGCTAATTACGGCACCGCAAATTGCTGTGGGATGTTTTACCCATGCAACCGAGCCCTACCACAAAAAAAACTGTGCATTACTGGCATTGAAAACATCATGATGGGCAGAACTCCCCAGAAAATGCACAGGGAAAATATGAAGAATAGGCTGCCACCCATTTTTGCCTGTGTTGTGAGCACAGGAGGGCACTGCCTAAAACCACCATTGGGCTACACACACAGTAGCCTGAAACCATTGGGAATGGCAAGGCTGATTGCCAAAAGCAACCCAGAGCTGTTAGTAATTCATTTTCTTGATGTCAAAAAGTTGCTAAAATCATGGGGGTGCGGTACCAGCATTGTCCACAAATCGGCGCTAGCGGTCTAAACTCTGACAGGAGAACTGCTACTTCAGAATCTAATCAGCCTCATGAGACAGCTGGAAACTTCAAAGGCCCGCTGGTTAATTAAAACTCCTAACCACCTGCTGTTCCCAGAGACAATCTGATTGCATTAACAGGCCAAGAGGCTGGGAAACCTTCTCACCTCAGAGACCCACACAACAGCCCAGGAAATCACAGGTTTCTGTTAATCAAATGCAGAGTGGCCCCCTGGTCTGTTGACCTCAGCCTGCTGGACCCAACACAATAGACCCTTGCAATTGAATGGGGTATGTTGATTTTCAGTGTGGACTGTAAACAGAGCCCTGCCTGGAAGGAGAGACATGTGTTTCCTGACTCCCAAGTTTCTGGGGGCGGACCCAGACACTTTTGTGGAATCATATTGCAGCAAATATATGTTAAGTTAAATGCTTCTAAAATATTGTATTAAGCTCACAAAAATGGGCAATTTGGAGAACCTTAATCTAAGAAATGTACCCACAATTCAACACTTGATTCAAATTTGTACCATGTTCTGAGGCAAAACCCCGCTATTTATTGATATTACAGACACTGGGTTTATGCTAGAGACCTAGTAAATTACTGGAATGTGTGTAGAAGGAGGGTGTACATTTGTGTAATTTTTGATACAGATTTAAGATTGGTAAACCAACTAAAAATGAAAATAAGTTGTCATTTTTGAATGCAAGCCCCCAGGAAGATCAGAGTTGGGCCAGAATGTACCTTAAGTAATCTGTAATATGTACATGTAATGTCAAACAACTGTGTATCTGGGAAATATGTGTAGTTATGAAAAATGATTTCTAAAGCAAAAGTAAAGGGGCGTTCTTCAATAGATCATAAATGGCTGACATCACTCTGACACTCCATTTCCTTCCCCCAATCAAGGAAGATAGGAGGAACTGGCCAATGATAAGTTGAGAGGGTTGGGCATGCAGAATTAGCCGACCCACCCACTTTCTAAACACATAAAAAGAGCCACTGGAAGCCAGATAGGATCTTTCTTTTTCACTTTCTGCGGAGCATTTTGACAGACAACTCCACATCCTGATTTCAGACTTCCCATCCAGAAACTCCAAGAACTCTAGAACCCAACAGCTGAACTCCTATAAGCAGGCCTTCAAAACCTAGCAACCAAACCAAACTATTCAGACAGCCGGGCTGAGCTGTCTGATTCTGGCTAAAACCCTGTGCCAGAAACACCCAGAAAGCAGAGCTGTACCCGGAACCAGAGACCAGACCGCCGTGCAGTGCCAAGAACTTTTGTCAGAACCAGAGATCCAGACCGCTGTGCAGCGCCGCTAGCAGAGCTGACCCAGATCGCTGTGAGCAGATCCAGGAAGAGAGTGTCCGTGGCGAGAGAACCGACAGGAGTCCAGTCCAACCGGTTGACCCGATCCGTGACGAAGTCGCATTCCTGTCCAAAATCTAGTGTGACTACCCAGCTAGCACTGTGCCAAAACCAATCTCTTAGTTTAAAATAATCTAATCCAAACTATTTTAACCTATTTAGAACTGCCTCCGAGAATCGTGTCATTCTGTCATCTTTAAACCTTAAAATTGTCATCTGTCATTCTGAGCATTAAAATTTAATATCCGAAAAACTACCTTTACTAAATCGGCCGTATCTCCGGAACCGTTTGTGATAGAAGCGAGATTTAACTTTTATTTTGAAGCTGAGATTCTAAGCTTTCCAACAAGCTCTTAGCCTGTCCAGGATAATAATAATAATAATAATAATAATAATAATAATAATAATAATAATAATAATAATAATAATAATAACTAAAAACAAGCTCTACACTGACTTGCTACTCCTCATACTTCCTCCGTAATTGTGCTCGACGCACGCGACTAAATTGCTGCGATTTGACATTTTGCTTAATTTCAGCCACGTGTAAAAATATTTGTCCTTGCTTTCCTTTGGTGAAATTCGTTTGCAACCTGACAATCATTCATAGAGCATTGCTAAAGTGATCCTGAACTAATACAAAGTAGCTGTCACCCACCCTGAACCTCCAGAGGGAATTAAAATCATTTTAGCATATTTTTCACTTCTTTGCAGATCACCTTTAAAGTACTTTGCCTGTGTTTAAAATCATCCCTGTTGCTCTAAGCTTGCTAGGGGGGGAACTGAATTATATTTGATTGCATTCCTGAGAACTGTGTGCTTTCCTTCCATCTCTTTACATTGCATAAAGGGGGGGGGTGAATTGCTACCAGGGGGAAAAGTGATTACATTGTTTTGGTTGAAATCATATCAAGTTTATTTCTGTACTGCATTTTCATTCATCATTGCATTGTCCTTGAAGCCATAAAAGCATTCTCAGCTACTTTATCCTCTCTATATCACTTCTAAGCCATGAAAAAGAGTGTACCACTATAACATTATCCATTGTTGGTCAACATCATATTCTCAAGTGTGATGTCAAATATTAATTTATTATAAAAGTGATATATATTTATATATATATTGGAAAGAAGGAGGAAGAGATGAAAACGCACTCGCAGCAGGCACAGCGAAGCAAGTGCCGGGTTCTGTGGGGGGGTCGAAAAAAAACACCAGAAACACAGCATTGAAAGTTACTGGTGTCTTTTAATATTAATCCCAAAAATATTTGTTAAAAGGCCAAGTGCAAAATGCAAGGCACTAAACGTACAAAGCAGCACATAAATACAGGACAAAACAGCAGGACACCTAGGTAGGGCAGCCTGCAAACAACGCGTTTCGCGCTATACTATACAATATATATATATAGTATTGTTTAATTTTCAAATATACCTTTTAATTTGCAAAACAAACCTACTTCTTGGCTCAGTGGGGTCAGGGGGATTCTAAGAGAGGGGTGTTATATAAGGGTTGTCATCCAGAGTAAACGAACTGGACATAAAAATATATCAATAAGGGTTTCCCTCAGCATCCCAGACTAGGCATTGACTTAGCTGTAGTGTTGAACTGAATCCGCTTACATTACGGTACCGTAATTAGCTCCCTGGTCCCTTTGCGGGTCGGTTTTTAACGCCTGCAAAAAGCAGCCATTATATTCTCCAACTCGCAAAGGGACCTCGTAGCAAGGCGGTAAGGTTTTACTGGTACCGGTAAAATACCGGTACCGGTAAACCCTTACCGCCGTCCGTGTAATGAGGCCCATAGTCTCCAGAAGTTCTATATTTCAATATCTTCCAACCTATGTACACATGCTCCCAAATACATCATATATAGATTGCCCATTTCACTACAACCTGTTAGTACGTGTGGTGCGGACTCTGGTGTGTGCTTCTGTTAGCACATTCCGCATCCTCTTCTTCTTTTGATTTCCCCAATCTCTGGCCCATAACCTCCATTATTGGTAATTGGTTCAGCTGTAAGATCATTAGAAATCTCCTCAGCGCAGGGCTGGGCATTTGGTAATATATTTTTGAGGGATTAGATGAATTATATTGATATAAATTCCCTGATAGGGCTTAAGGATAGATAGGTGTAAGTGGTTCTGTCCCCAATCCCATAATGTCACCCTTTTGGTGAATTTCTTAATTAGCCTGTTTTTTTCAAGTTTCCAATCCGGAGTCCACCCAACATGCACAAACAGGTCCTCGACGTGTCCTAAAACCTGCAGTTCCCTATGGTCCTTGCTCTTCAGAACTTCGCCCATGGTGGCCAACAGAGAGCATTTAGGCTCTTTTCTGGTGCAAATCTACATTATACAATGCCAGATGAGTACCAAAGTGGCAATGGATGTGCTTCCCAATTCTAGCCAAATTGCCTGGACTGGAACACACTTAGCCGACCCAGGATTCAGCTCCATAATCCAGCCTCCATATTCCGGGATATCGGGCAGCGGAAACGGTAGGTCAGTTTGACGGTATCCCACCAGAATTAACAGCGGGATACCGGCAAACTTGTAATCAAGGCAATTAACATCGCAAGCACATGCCCTTCAGTCAGCAGCAGTGCCATAGCATCCACTGCAAACTACACTGCGAAAACCCCAAGAAGGAGAATAAGTAATGGCTTGTCTCTGGACTTTAAGCAAAACCAAGAACGTGCAGTTATTTTACATCAGAAAGGCAACAAGTTTATCGTGCCACCTGTCATGCGTACAAGAAACGTGTATTGTGAGATAATCTGTGTACACATTTGGGCACCTGTTCCCTCTGGGCCAACATGAGATGCAATAATCGGCATTCTTTGCAAAAGGCAAGGGGACGGGCCACCCCACCACCACCCCTTAACTTAAGCCGAGGGCCACATTTAGACCAATATCCCGGCCACTAAACCAAAGAAATGTACTGATTTACATATTTCCACATGCCCTGTCGGAGCACCACCTTTGTCTGCAGATCCCATTGCATGCAGACAACTTATTCCCCCCTTAATGCACCATTTCTGAGGCTTTTGGACATGTCAGAAATGTCCCAAAAGAATGTCACAAAAAGCTGTGTCAATTCAATGCCAATCTTGCTTGAATGCTGAAAATAGACATATTCCTGTACCTCTTTGTTTAAAACCATGGATTCAAATGGTTCTGTGGCTTCATTGATCCCAGCTGAGAAAGTCAGAGTCAGCACTACTTCACTTGAACTTCAGTGCCACGCCTACATGACCATGTTGAGCAAGCAGGAATGTCACTGGACCAATGTGAGAGTAAAAGAATGCACTCATTTCATGGCCAACAATGGGCACTGTGTCACCTTCTCCCACATCTCTCCTCAGCAAAGCCCAGGACAGCGGTTGCCAAATGTCATTCACCAGCTGACCCCCTTGTGAATGGAAGGGTTGGAAAGCAGCTCCCATAGGGGAGTTGATCTCTGGGAGAAAGATGCCTCACTTCTCGTGCTTTTCTAGTGGGATTTGTGGCAGCTGACACTGTATAATGCTATAGCGGGCCCGAGGATAAGCAACCAATGACCGAACCCACTTAAGGCCAGATTTTGCTCACTTATCGCCCAAGTCAAAACAACATTTCTATCCGATCTATTCATGCTGAGTGCTTTACAGATGTTCAATAAAATTGTTGAATAACAATATGTGCCATTTCCCTATTTGGAACAAGTCAAGTCAGAAAACACACCATGTAACACTGCAGTGACGTGCCCAAGATTTCAAGAAGGCAGAATATGGTCCTCTATAATAACCTTTTACAGTGCAAACACTGCATCTAAACAATCCTAGGCTTAAAGCAAGCCATTCTCTTTCCAAGGGGCAGCGCTCTGCACCCGGCATACGTGTTCTTGGCAGATTGCGTTATACAAAAATGATACAAAGCTGTTCACAAAAGTCTGTACTGGGCAGACGTCTGCAAGGGTCGACTAGCTTTACTGTGTTCCCATTAGGTCTGAATCGAGCAACAGGATTCCACAAATGAGTCGGTACAAAGTACAAATGTAAGCTAAAGTTTAACAACTCTGCGACTGCACCTAATCCTCTGAAAAATGATAATTTCTGATTCCTTTGTTTATGCATTAGTGCACTCCACCAGTAGGAATCTGCAAAATACTTAGTTAGAACATTTACAGGAAAGTACACATCAAAGGGTGGCCCATACTCGTCTAAACTCAGTGTGTTCTTACCTTCACTTTGGGATGCACACTAAATTAAGTGTGTATACTGCTCGCTGTTGTATAAATCAGAGGATGAGTGAATTTGCCAAAGCTCAAGTGACTGTTCACATTGCACAGACACACATTGGCACATTTCTGCTTGGTGTGAGGGTGACCTTCAGGTAGGGGAGCCGACTTATCAATTTCCCGGGGGGTGCCCAAATGTAGGAAGTGACATCACCGGCACTTATATGATCGCATTTGCACGTAGTCGCCAACTTGGTGCGAGGGTGGTGGGGGGGCGCTGAACAGTGGAAACATTGATAAGCAGGTACTGCATATACTAAAGTCAAGTAAAAAGGAGGTTTCAGCATTCCAGTTGCATTTCAGTAGGCCATCACTGCCACTACTCAACCCCTCAATAATCATCCAGGTTGTACTAGCCCTCAACAGGCAGAGCAAAACAAGTAGGATGGGAGACCCAAATGCCAGCCCATCCTGTTAGTGTGTCAAACCTCAGAGAAAAGACTGTGCGTGTGCCTCCTACCTTGGAGCACAATCTCACTAATTTGGTGCAAATCTTGCAAGTGGGAGCATGGGAATCCCATGCCTGTGTGTGGGCTGCAGACCCCGGATCACATGCTCACTTCTTCAGTGTGAAATTCTGGCCAAGGCTCTTTGGGCAAGCATTCAGGATGGGTCTCACACCTTTAAACAGTGTGATATATTGAGTGGGCACCTAACTCCTTGGAGCATAGTATCACCTGTTGCTGTTAATCTCACAGCTGAATGTACAGTTTCACTCTTGGTCATCTCAGTGACCCATGTATATTAATGGAGTCAGTCTCACATCTGAGAAGACAATTATATATTCTGATCTCTTACAGGTACAAGCCTTCTATCTCTTGCCCCATGACGGCTTCCAACATCCTGAACGGCAGGTTATGGACAGCTGGCAGCTCGAGACATGCCTGTTGCCAATTGAATGTAGCCAGATCTACTATTTAGACACTGGGAGAGTGCCAAGAACCCACATTGGTGGTGAAGAAGTACTCAACATACAGAACACAATGGTATAGTGTTGCAGTACTGCTGAGAAATGACAATTTGGTCTGTTTAAATGTAAAGCAGAGTGGCTGAGAAGTACACGCACTGTGGCATTAAAAATAAAGCATCTGTGGTGGGTGGAAGTGCTGCTTCGGTAGCATCAAGAGTATACAGTTCCCTGTGGGGTAGTGTTGGTCATTTCCTATTGAAGTATAGCAGCCCTTTTGAGAATTGCCATTAAAAGTGAAGCTGTCCAGTAGGCTGGATCAGTACTGCCCCATAAAAGGTGTAGAAGCCTCTGTGAGAAGTGGCAGTACTGTGCCAACGGTGAGAAGTGTAGTATTTTCACATTTACTATGCTTAAGCACTTTGGGTTATTGAATAGTGCTGCTACATTCTGAGTAATTCCATCCCTTTAAATATATTAGCTATTGTATAACCACAACAGTGTTGAGTTATTCTGATGATGATGAAGATGATATCAGACTTGCTCAATAGTTCTGGTTCTGTATCATTAAATGTACTTCAGATCTTCAGGAGGATAGCTCAGGGGCAACGTGCTCGCCTTGGAAGCAAGACGACATGGAGCAACACAGGTTCGATCCCTCGGTCTGCGCAACACAGGTCCGATCCCTCGGTCCGCGCAACACAGGCTCGATCCCTTGGTTCGCGCAACACAGGTTCGATCCCTCGGTCCGCGCTTAGAAACCTCTGGGTATTACGCGCATTATAATTAACCAATAAAAATAAATAAATTGTCTGAGAAGTGCTAAGCCTTGTAAGAGTGTAGCAGCTCAACTGTGAAGTGCTGATCTTGTCCCATCAAAAGTATAGCAGCCCCACTAAGATGAGTAGCATTGCCTCAACAAAAGCATAGTATTACCGCTGAGAAGATTCAACAATTATAGAAGCCCTGTTGGGAAACAGCAGTACTACCCCATCAAGAGTATAGCGAGCTAACTGAGGAGTACCAACATTGCCCCATTTCAAATATGGCTAGCTCTACTAGAAAGTGCTGGCTCATATAGATTACACATTCCTGCTAAGAAGTGCTGTTACTATCTCTATAGAAGCCCAATGCACAATAGTTCTGCACCATTAGAGTTACAGCCGCCCTGAAAGTACTGTCCCATTGAATGGTATTACACTGAACAAGGATAACAATATGGCAAGGTCCATACTGGGTTCTATGTGATAATTCAGCATTTTGAAGAACAAATACAAAAATGACTGATTTATTTCGGGCGATTTGTGTGGTCTTCAAAATGCCGAATTATCACATTCTACTGCCCCCCTGCCAAACCCCCGATCCCATCTAACCCCACATTCCCCCCCCTCTCCCAGGCTGTTTCCTTCCTTAGAATTCAGGGGAGTTCCCTCCCTCAACGCCTCTGGTCCCCGCCCATAGCATCCACCCTCACCACGTGCACACTCAGAGACATGCAAACAGTCTCATTTGCCCTCTCCCTCGGCAGATGCAATGGATGCAATGCAAGAGGGGTGCACAGATGTAGAGGTACACCCAACCCAAAACGATTTTTATAAATTGAGGGACAGAGGCTCTTGCTTTGCATCTCTGCCTCAATTTCTAAACATCGTTTTGAGTTGAGTGTACCTCTACATCTGTGCACCACTCTTGTCAAGAGGGGTGCAAAGATGTACAAATACACCCAGTCCAAAACGAGTTTTAGAAATGGAGGCACAGATGCAACTTCTTGCTTTGCATCTGTGCCTTAATTTCTAAAATTCGTTTTTTGTTGGATGTACCTCTACATCTATGCACCCCGGTGCACAGATGTAGAAGTATACCCAACCCAAAACGATTTTTAGAAATTGAGGGACAGATGCAAAGCAAGAGCCTCTTGCTTTGCATCTGTCCCTCAATTCTAAACATCATTTTTTTACCCGGCTTTTACCCGGGCCGCCAGAGAGAGACACCGTATGGATGGACAAAGGGCCATCCAGACTGTGTCTCTTCTCTGCGGCCCGGGGGACGGGGGATGGGCTTCAGCCCCGACTTCATTCTGCCGGGGGTGCCCAGGCCCTGGAGCACCCGCGTACTTGGCGCCCCTGCCCTCAGGCATCCCTAAACCTGATTTTGCAGTACCAGGTACAGATGGCGCAAATGATGCATGGATGAAGCAGGGCTGAAATCATCTCTTGTGTGCACTTGTAGAAGTGAAGCCTTCCTGGATCATTTAACACACGAGAATTCAGACAATGGAATTGGAATTGGAGGGTCTTTGGGATATCCGAACCCTACTATAAATAATTCACATCATCAAAAAGAGCAAAATTATGCATTGTTGAAGAAATCGCTGGGCATTAATAAGATATAATGAAACGTACAGCCAGGGGTGGACTGGGAAACAAAAGTGGCCCCATATTACACATATTGAGCCAGCACAACCCTTTTTCCTATGAGCGAATGTGAAAATAAAATACAAAAGAGGTCTAGGGTGCAGAGGCCCACCGGGAAATCTCCAGAGTACCCTCTAGACCAGTCCAGCCTTGCTTGCAGCAGACAGACTGTAGTGAAAAGGTCTGTTATTGTGAATGGATGTACAAACTGCATGGCTATGACAACAGCCTCCACGTAGACTCTTAGCTCTTGCAGGACTCCCCAGACCCTAAGAATGTCAGTACCCCTGGGATGGAGCACACCTTGTCCGCACAGCACATTGAAACTATTCCTATGCTTAACAAAAGGTCAAGCAAAGGAAAGTATCAGTAACCTTTGATATAGTGCTTGCTGCAGCAGACTTTGGCATTTCGTAGCTTTATTAATAACTAGCAAAAATTGCCCGTACTACGCACGGGTTCTGTAGACAGACTTGATAACACTCTCATGAATTGTTGACAATCACGGAGCAGACGTGGAGGGGAGTTGAGAATTGGCGTGCTGCAGCATTATGGGTGCATTGCAGTGCAGATATCTGGGAAACGGTGTGTGCTAGGACCTTGAAGCATTGTTTTTGAGCCTTGAAGTTTTGTTCCAGGCGTTGAGTTGGTTAAAATGAGCTGTGTACGGTCCTTCTATGAACACTATGATGTTTTGTGTGTTGCAGTGCAAATATCTCAGATAAGGCCTTGGTTTGCAAGGTCTCTAGGGAGCTTGCAGTTCTGTTCCTCGTGTCCAGACTCTTGAATGACCTCTGTCCGGTCTTTCTATGCTCACATTGATGATGTGTTGCAGTGCACATATCTCTGATACAGTGCTTCCCAAGGCCTTGAAACATGGTTTGCAAGGTCCCTTAGGGAGCTTGCAGTTCTGTTCCTCATGTCCACATGCTTGAAATTAGTTCTTTCTGGTCCTTCTACGACCACCTTGATGTTTCACTGCTTCCAGGCAACCGTCTCATGTGTGCAGGGGCTGAAATCTAGCAAACGGGGTGGGGTGTCCACGTGTAATGTAGCCAGTGACATCCATAGGGTCCTAATAGTTAACTGTGCAAAATGTGGTCCACATTGGTGGAACAATGTGGAACTGTATGAGGAACAAACAAACAAACATATTTTCCATGATAGATAGATAGATAGATAGATAGATAGATAGATAGATAGATAGATAGATAGATAGATAGATAGATAGAAAGATTCCCACAATGTACCACCCACGCCATCCCTTCCAGCACTAACCATAGGTACACCCTCCAGGAGATCTACACCCTTCGGCTCAGCTCCCATGCCACACAGCACCACCCTCGCTCTCCATCCCCGCCACAGTGCACAAATCAACTCCCACCCCATGCCTCTCCACTTGAGAAATCAAAGGCTAGGCACCCAATTACATCGCCTCTCAGCTACATCTAAAACATACCTAGCCACACCACCTCGTCAGACACCACCAACACTCCAAAAAACACATAGCAAAACGGCCACCATCTCCAGCATCCCCCTTAAAACAAAACCAGGGAAAAATCAGGAAACACAACTCCAATGCGCACTTATCAATGCACGTTCCATCCCAGCGCATACCATGGAGATCCACGATCTCATCACCGACCTGAATCTAGACATCCTAGCCATCACCGAGACCTGGTTACACACCATCTGCCAAACCCTACCACCAGGCTACATCATCCTGCGGCAAGATAGAACCTCCAGTAAAGGTGGAGGGGTCGCCATAATCACTAGGGAAACTCTCAAGGCCAGGCAATTAAAAACTACTGAATCTGACAACTTTGACATGTAATCAGTACAAATATCCACATTGCCAAACGATACCATAACACTCGACACTGTTTACCGGCCCCCAGGCCCAACACTTGACTTCCAATCCAACATCACCCACACCCTAGGAGCTAACCACAAAACAACTACAAGAGCCATCCTCCATCCTCCTTGGGCTTCAAAGACCCCAAAGACAAGAAAGGCAAAGCCCTTTCTAAAGTGCTCCAAGACCTAGGATTCTCCCAACTAGTCAATGACCCTACCCACACCAAAGGTCGTATACTAGATTGGATCGCAGATCACAACTGCGCGGTAGACATCAGCTCAAATACCCCACGTCCATGGACCGATCACCATTGACTGCACTTCTTCATACCATCTAAAACTGCAACTAACTCAAACCCACCTGCACCAGCCACCATGGCCAGATCCAAGAAACTTCTCACCGTAAAAAGAATCCTCCCTCTTCTCGAAACATCTGTGCTTACCCACACAACCTCCCACGATCCCACAGAACTAGTAGAGATCTGTAACACCACTCTCAAAGAGGTATTAGACACTATAGCCCCACTCGAACTGAAAAAAGCTAAGCACAGATTCCACGTGAATTCATGGTTCTCACAGGAACTCTCGGATATCAGAACCACTAAAAGAGCAGCCCTAACTGCATGGCAAACAAACCCATCTACCACCACAAGAGACACATACCTCACAATCGCCAAACAATACAAACAGGCCATATCCAAAGCTAAAGCCTCCACATACAATTCCAGAATTGAGAAAGGCAACTCACAATCAAAAGAGTTATTTGCCATTTACAATGAATTAACTATTCCCATCTCATTGACACAACCCATCGAAAAAAACGAAATCTGGTGTAACAACATCCAACACGCCATGTTAAACAAAATCAAAACCCTCCAGAACAAAATGAAGATGCAATATGACAAATTGCCTAAAAACATTGCACCCGTACCAGAGTCCCCAACCCCCCCCTCAGTCGCAGAGTCTCCACACAGTACAAACAAGCCTACACCATTTAAATTCAGGAAAGTAACAATTCTGGAAGTCCTACTAATCATGAAGCGCATCAAACCATCGCTATGCAAAGGGGACACTTGCCCAGCCAATAGAGTTAAAGACTGTGCGGCGGCTCTGGCCCCAATTGTCACTACTTTTATCAATGCCTCCTTCGCCAACAGCACCGTCCCACTCACCCTTAAGGAAGCATGGGTTAAACCACTATTAAAGAAACCCACCCTTGACCCTGACTCCCCTAACAACTACCGTCCAATAACCACTGTGCCATTTCTGCTAAAAATCCTAGAAAGGGCTGCCTATCTACAGATTCAGTCGTACTTGGAAACTCACAACATACTAGGTAAAAGACAATCTGGCTTCCGCCCTCGTCACGGCACTGAATCAGCCCTACTAGACCTTAAGAATCAACTACTGGAAGCTATGGACAAAGGCAAATCCTCACTCCTCTTACTCTCAAATCTCTCTGCTGCCTTTGATTTGGTTGACTACAAGATCCTGTGCAATCATCTCACTGATAATACCCACTTTTCCCAAAAGGCTACCGCCTGGATCACTTCCTTCTTGGAGGGCCGAGCATGAGGGTCTTCTCCGACCAAGCCTCAGTCTCCCCTTCCTCCATTGAGTGTGGAGTACCACAAGGATCCTGTACCGCCCCCACCCTTTACAACTTGTTCACCCTCCCACTTTTCAGAGACTTAGAAGAATTCGGCATAGCCTTTACAAACTATGTCGATGACACACAAATTCTTCTCCCACTAACAAGGAATTATGAGCAAGACCTCAACACCCTCCAGCTAACATACGCACGCATCCAGGTCTGGATGGCAGCCAATGGGCTCTGCTTAAAAGGCAAAAAAACAGAAATTCTGCTAGCAGGTCCCAAAGAAGCCCTAAAAAATCTTGATGATTAGTACAATTCCTTCAGTATCGAGAACACTACCCTTGCAGCATCCACCGCAGTGAAAACCCTTGGGGTATATCTGGACTCCACCCTAACTATGGACAAACAAGTCAGCGCCATCTCATCCGCCGCTGCCCTAACCACAAAAATCATAAATGCAGTAAAACCTCCTCAACATCGCTAGAGCCACAATTGGCGCAAAACTTGACTACTCTAACATCCCCCTCCTAGGCACCTCTGCCAAGAACATTAACAGACTACAGATTGCACAAAACAGTGCTCTTAGAGCTGCCCTCAGCATCCCCAAGAGAGAGCACATCTCCCAAGCAAGAAAGGATGCCCACTGGCTCCCAATCAAAGAACGCATAACATTCAAGGCCCTCACCATCACACACAAATGCCTCGCCCAGACCGCCCCAGCCTACCCATTAGACAGAATACCCCATGCTCCGGCCCACAGACCTAAACGTGACCAATATTCTCACCTGCTCTCTGTCCCAGCTTTCAACAGAGCTAAAGCTGGCTGCACCATCTTTGAAGTACTAGCCCCAACAGCCTGGAACACGCTCCCTCTCAGCTTAAGAAGTGGAGAATCACTCAAGGTGTTCAAAAAAGCTGCTAAAAACAAAGCTATTTAACTAATACATTCTACAAATGCACACTGTTCCACTGTAACCTCGGAACACCCTCTCACCATTGCCATTGTACATGTATCACTGTATGTATCATTGCCTATGTACCACCTGTCCTAATTGTATTAAGCAACCTTCTGTAACAGCGCCACACTGCCTACGGGCCGCTGGGCGCTTTATAAATTCAAAATAAACAAATAAATAAATAAAGAGAGAGATAGAGAAGAGAGAGAGAGAGAGAGAGAGAGAGAGAGAGAGAGAGAGAGAGAAAGAGAGAGAGAGAGAGAAAGAGAGATAGGTTTTACTATTGCCCAGGCCCAGCATAATGGTATTGATTTGATCTTTGGGATCCATATTGTTAACATGAAGGCCTTAAACAGACCCCGTAGTAAGCACTAACCTAATTATCTAAACGACTAGTGAAAATGTTCTTGCATTTAAGCATTACACTTGAAGGCGTTTAGATGAAGAGTTTAAAATGTATAGGAGCCTTAAACTATCGGAAAAGATGTTAACAAAATAAATGCCAAATAACAAAGGGGAACTCCAGGGTGAGGAGAGCAAACCGGTTGTCCCAGGTATCGTAATTCACAGAACAAGCAAATAGACCGGTCGCTGTAGAAATATCCCTCAAGCAAAGCTCATACGCAGGGGGACATAGCAAAAAAAGGAAGGCAAGGGGGGGAAAATGTTTGCTTTTTTTTTTTACACCGATACGGCAACGAGACTGGAGAAGAACACAGACTTCAGAAGACCACTTTACATAGGGTCTTAGTATTAGTGTAAGAGGGCCTGAGTCTGATCGACAGCCGAGACAATACCTTTGGAAGGACCGACATATCCAGTTAATGTTGTGGGCTACGCCTGCGAGTTGTATTAATCTATCCTGAGATTATCACCTGCGTTGAAATAATTCATCATTGAATCTGCAAGTCATTTCTACTAAACGGAGACATCTAGAATGACCAGACCTTTTCTGAATGGCGGATGACCTTACACTTTACAAGACACACTTTCTATTTGATGGTACTGCTGGTACGGCGGATTGAGACCCCCATAACCACTTTGCTGTAGCCAAATTAGAATCTACTGAGCCCCACGCAGTCGGGACAATACAAAACGTCTTCTAATTATATGTAACTTGAGTCACAAAGACACTGCCACCTATTACCGAAACCCCTGAATAATTTACCCTGAACGATCTGTTAATTGAATGCTACATGGGAAAGAAACATGTTGGGTCACAATAGAATGCTATTAACATCACTCTGGTTTACAACAGAGCACTATTGATATGCTGTTCATAAATTGATTATATTTGTCTAAACGTATTATTTTGTGATTGTATGTATGTTATGCATTTGTTACTTTATGTTGATCATGCTCCACTAATTAATTTGAGGATGATTAAGCTTTATGTTATTGGGTAATTGTGAAGTGGTATGTTTTGTGGGTTATGCAACGATTTCTTACTATAGGTATCTTTTTTTTGTTTTACATATAAAACAATTTTCTTAAAAAAGTGAAAATAAAATATTTTTGATATGAGATGTATTTAATGTTTACCATATTAAATATGTGAAGATTTAACATTGCTACAGAGTGATTATTGAATTGTTAATCGCTCAAGGGATATTTCTACAGCAACCGGTCTATTTGTTTGTTCAACACAATAAATGCTACAACTTTAATAGGCAACCCATTGAGTTCTGATGCTGAGGCACATAATGTCTGTGGGTTCACCCCAAAATAAACACACCACTTTATGGAAAATGGTAGGTAATTTACTTTAAAGGCAGGACTGTGCAATTGCAGTTTAGACAAATGCAGAAAAAAAGGGTTAGGTGAAATACATACTGTAAGATGCCTAACAGCTATGTGTTGCAACCCGATGTTTCTGGTCTGCACAATTAGCATTGTGTATACTCTGAAAGCCTTTACTGCCATTTGTTATATTTCTATCAATACCAGTAAAAGGGTAATGCCTTTTAAATATGGCAACACATTAAGGGTCGTACAAGAGAGAAAAATAAAGAGACATCCTTCTGTTTTGAAAGCAAAGTTCAAGGTACAGTACTGGCACTCAAGTCTATATCACCAACAGTTTGTATTTGTTCAGTTTAATGATAATCAGTTTATGAACATCCGAAGAGTGGGTGTTGGATGGGTTGGGATTTGAAACCTGTGGCTACGCACATACATCAGAACCAGATGCTTACGGATAGCTTATCTCGCTTTCAGGCCCTACAAGGCTGATGTGTGGAGCAATGAGGTTCTTGTTTCAAAGTATAATACGTAGAAATGAGAGTACTGCAGCAACCGGGGGGCGGTTGTGTTTTGTACAGGCTGAGCGTGGTCCAGTTGTGGGATAAGGAGCCCATAGCCCGCTCGTCCTTGACATTACAGTCATTTCAAAATCTTAGTAAGGAACACATTGCCTTTAGTAGAGGAGAAGCAGTGGAGTGTTTGCAAAGCCCCTTAATACTCCTGCGAGCAAGTCCATATCTATGTGCGTAGCTTCTAATACTTTCTGGAAAGTACTGAAAATATCCAGTAATGTATCTTATAAAGCTTTTACACTATGACAATCCCGCAGTAGGGGGTCTTACAGCACCAGTACATTGACCAACAATCTGGCGGATTGTTACTAGCCCCAGGGGTCACCAGACTGCAGTCTGAGGTGAATGAAGAAGGTTAAAGGGCAAAATTGAGGCTGGTGGGACATTTGGGATTACCAGGGAAGCACAACACTAATACATTGGGAAGATATCACTGGTTGTTGAAAAACAAACAAGAAAAAGAAAGGAACCAAAGGATGCGATAAGTGACCGCTAGTGCAACAATACATTCACAACTTTTTTCATCTCCAAATAATCAGCAGTAAGCAGTTATCAAAAAGATAGGCTCCTTTAATATTAACACAGGTGTAAGAATGTACTATTCTCAGTTCACACAGTTACCAGTTCATACATCAATTTGTGCATTTAATGTGCACATTATACATTCAGTTTATACAATATATTAACAAGACAAAGGTTCAAAATTCAATGAAACACTATATCTTGATGTCATGTGTCTTGGTTTTCTCTTTTTGATCTGAACCTCAACTTCCCACATGGATAATGGCCCCACATCGGGGGAAGACCCCACAGCTCTGGAATGGTTGGATCTTGAAGCTTGGGACCGGTCTTAATCCATTTCCGTTTCAGATTTCTCCCTCTTTTAAAGGCAAACACATCTTTGTTACTAGTCAAGATGTCTTTAATGATGGGCCGGTTTTTTGTAACTGCTCATTTCTATAGATCATTATCAAGGCAGAAAGTTGTTACGCATGTGATGGTGTCAATCTGTGTCGTCTTATCTCGGTTCTGTAGGAGTCTGTCCCTATGTGCACTTTTGGCCCCCTTGCATGCATTTCTAATGATTTTCTTAGGATGACCTCTTTCAGAGAGATTTCCTTGTAATCTATTGGCCTCAATGACATTGTTCTGGGCGTTGATACAATTGCGACTGTTCCTCAGAAATTGTCTATGAGGTAATGATTGTTTGAGGTTGAAAGGATGAAAGCTCTCCCAAAACAGTAACGTATTTCTGCCAGTCGGTTTTGTGAACGTTTTCATTTTAAGGTGGTCATTTTCGTTCCAAACAATTAGGTCAAGAAAGGAAATGCTTTGTTGTGTTGTACGGAAGACCGAACCCTCCCATTTCATGATGACATTGTCAATGTAACTTTTCCATGTGTGTGTTGGTTGCATGGGTTGTGAACATAACTACGTTCAAAAGAGTCCATGTATAGATTCTCTATACTCGGAGCAAAGATGGACCCCATGCTCGTACCGTTAATCTGGAGAAAAAGATCATTCTTAAAGATTAAAAATTCCTAGACAAAGCTATTTCCCTGCCTTCCAAGAGAAATTCAGTAGCTGTTTTGACAGCTTCTTCTCTTTGATTCAGCACATATTCTGTAAAATTTAAAGTTTCACGCTGTGGTATATTAGTGCATATATATCAAGGCTTACCAGCAATTGCGTCACAGTGTTGAAAGACATGTTCTCCAACATCTATCCTTGATGTAGGTGGGGATCAATGGAATGCATGGTTTTAAGAAAAAATCAACAAAGTTAGATAGTGGTTCAAAGATGGAGTTGATCCTTGACACAATGGGTCTTCCTGGAGAATTCAAGGGATGCTTGAGTAATTTTGATAGGATGTATATAGCAGGGAGGACAGGGTCCTATTTAATTAGATACACTAATTATTTTTCAGTAATCCAATCCTCTTCCTTAGCTTTATTAATAAAGGAACACATTTCCACTTGTAGTTTAGGAGTGGGATCTCGCTCTAGAGGTCTATAAAAAGTGGTGTTATTCACTTCTCTTAAGATTTCATCTTCATATTTAATAGTATCCAAAAGGAATATCCCACCCCCCTTCTCAGCAGATTTTATAGTGACAGACTGGTCATGCCTGATGGTGGAAATGGCAATTGTTTAAATCACAATAACATAACATAACTTAAAGCAAAAAAAGGGCAAAACAAACACTGCCCTGACAAGCCTCAGAAATCTGGGACTCTTTCCATTACACTATCAGAGGCAGCCAAGCACAACTACTTTGAGCTTTCCAAAGTGAAAAAAGGTTGTCCACAGTTGTTACTGGATGGTCTGCTGGGCATGATAATTCAACAATACCCACCACAAATGAATTGCACCTCTCACCTTAGCTGACAACACATCTTGACACGGAACCCCCACATTGAAACAATGCAGGTTACACACTGAAACAATGCTCCTCCACACTCCTTAAAAACCACAGATAACCAGACAAATTACGTTAGCAACCTCGACTGCACAGTGACCAAAAATGACACACCATGCAGATCCATGTTGATTGAGATCGGCACACAACAATGCAACAAAGCAACCTTGTCCTCCATCCCCCAACTTCTATGCTACTCCCCTACCCACCTTTTGCATATCTTGGAGTTCCAAGAAACTGTGAAAATGCCAGAAGGTGAGTTATACAAGACTCAGGAACAGCACACAGGGCATCATAAAGAGTTTCACACATTTTCCTGTGGGCAGTGTAATAGACGGCTGTAAAGACTGGAAGTGGGGTCTGTACTTCTGCTCTCTATATAGTAGAGGAGAGGCACAGAGGACCCCAGCCAAGATTCTCTATTTCGGTAGCAATGGACGAGCAATCAAGGCCTAGCTTCTCAGGAGGTGATGCAGGCTGGTTCTTAAGTACAATGAAGTCCCTAAGCCCCCACAAAGGAATGTCCACACACTGTATTAGTTAAAACACAGTCTTTATATAATTAAGTTCAAGGTTATGTACACAATCACAATAACTCACTTTGTGCTCAGTAAATCCACAATGACAAATATATACAGTTCTAAAGTGGTACCACAGTTATTATTAGATTTAATTAAAGTGCATCAACTGTACTCTGGTTAAAATGTCACACAAATCAATTAATAAAGGTAACCAACAATAGATATAGGAGGAAAGCAGTTAATTAGAACAATTGGCAGAATACTGGCCCCGTTAACTAGACACAATTCTGTGTGGTGATCCCCCAACCTGGGCAACCTGTAAAGTAAAGATATATCACAAGCCCGGTCCATATATTGTTTTATAAGTCTTATTTCCTTCTATAATGTTTGTACCACCCCAATGTACCTGGAATAGCAGAGTTCGACGTCGGGTACTCGACGGATCCTTCTTGAGCGGCTCCCTTTAAAGCAGGAGCCACGGATCATTGAGATCCCACGTAGAAAGTGAACTTGACGTCGAGGCGGCAGCTTCAGTCCCAACGGTGCTCGTCGTCGACGGAGCGAAGGCGTCCTGCAAGGAAGAGGCGTGTGGGACACCTCGATGACAATAGTTCAGGACAGCAAAGAGTTTATGAAGAACTGTGGCCCAACAAGGGCGTTGAGTCGTCCAGCGTCTCTGCGGTTGTTGGGTGGCAGGAAACCCATCGGCGGATGCTCCTCGGCCCGTCGACGGCCTGGCCTTCTCCGGCGGGATAAGGCGGGCAGTGGTGCGGACGCGCGTGTCTGTGAATCAAAAGTCTTAGGCAAAGGAGCATGCGCCTCCGGCCTCCAGCGGTTACAGCAAACTTGGTCGACGACGGTGGACAGAATGTCCGGTGCTGATCTTCGTTCTCCGCGGCGGTCCCAGTCTCCGGTCGGCAGCCTTTCGAGGGTCTGACTTGCGGGGCGCTTCTGGGAAGGTTAGCAATGCTCAATGGTCCCTCGGAGCACCGGAAGAGGGCGCCTAACAAGGTCCTCTCTTGGATCAGTCTCGACGGCTTTCGGCTTTCAGATTTCGGCAAAGGGAGACAGCAGTCAACCTTCTTCTTCAGACTCGGCTTCGAGATTCAGCTTCAGTTTCAATGTTAATTTCAACTCAGCTTCTGAACAATTTCCAGTGATGAGAGGTCCCCAGATATACTATTCTGTCTCACATCCACACTGCTGGGTCACACTCCGCAGCCAATCATGCAGAAGTGCATTCATGCAGTCAGTCAGCCAATCAGGCATACAGTGCATTCAGGCCATACTCCTCCCTCTCAGACAATCACAACAAGGAATGTGTACCCAGCCATTCAACACTACACACTGCATTCATACCAGTTTCGGGCAGGACTGTCTCAGTCATTGTGTCAAACACCAGAACCCAGACATGCACAACAAGAAGTGCATATTGGTCACACACTCCATTCACCCAGGTCCCACCCACAGGGTGTACCCACTACATACAGTCACTGGGAAGGCTCCAGCCAGTCTGGCCTCGACTTCACAACAACACCATGTATGGAACTTCCAACCAACAGCCAGTCAGGGGTAAAGGACAGAGTCAGGGCTTCCCAGGACTTTGGGGAAACAAGGTAACAGGCAATAAGGCAATATAAAGCAAGAGGCCACAGGGGCCATCTTGTTTCCTATCAGGAATCAACTGATTCCAAGGGCAGGGCCTGGGTATCCCAAAATGGAGGATACTCAGAGCACCTGTCAAATTCAGCATGGAGGTGCCACCAGCCCATATCCTGCTCTGTGGGCCACAAACAGGTGCCCAAAAACATACACCAGGGGCCCATGGTTGCACCCCCACCCATGGGTACCATAATGGTATCCCATGGGTCTGTACACCAACCCAAAAGCAGGACGAGCTGCACTGCCAGGAGTCCCACATGGGCTCCTGGGCAGAAAATAATACAGAACACAAATGAAAAAGAACTACAGGACAAGGACAGGGAGGCCCTGTCCCTCCAATGCATTTCCAGCATCACAGTCGCCCCCCCCCAGACTGATGTTAGGGTGCCTAATCTCCCACGAGATAGACACCTTCATCCAGACGGTCAACATAACTTCTGGAAAGGCCATCTGAATTATCATGAGCCTTCCCTGGTCTATGCTCTATGGTGAAGTCTAGCCCTTGCAGGCTAATTGAGCACCTAAGCAGTTTTGGGTTCTCACCCTTCATCTACATAAGCCATTTTAGGGGCTTATGATCTGTTTCGACCTTGAAGGTAGACCCCGTAAGGTAGGGCCTAAAACACCTAAGGCTCCAAACTATACTGAAACACTCCTTTTCAACAGTAGCCCACCTAAGTTCTCTACCCTTGAGTTGTCTACTGATGAATATGATTGTGTGTTCCCTCCCTTTGTCATCTAACTGGGACAAGACAGCTCCAATTCCGGTGTCGCAGGCATCGGTCTGGAAGATAAAGGGTTTGCTGTAGTCAGGCGCACACACCACAGGTGCCCTACACAGACTTTCTTTCAAGCCATTAAAGGCCCTCTGACAGTCTTCAGTCCAATTAACCTTTTTAGGCTGTTTGGGTGAAGTCAGAGCTGTCAGTGGTGCAGCTATGGTTCCATAGTCTGCCATGAAATTGCGATAATACCCAGTGAGGCCCAAAAAGGCTCTCACCTGGGTTTGAGTAGTGAGAGTCACCCAGTCATTTACATCCTGTACTTTATTGGGGAGAGGTTGGATTTGACTCCCTCATACCTCAAGACCAGGATAAGTGACTTTCCCCTGAGTTATCTGGCACTTGGTGGCCTTGATAGTGAGGTTATCCCTTTTCAAGGGCTGCAACACCTTATCCAGATGTGTCAAATGCTCTTCCCAGGTGGAACTGTAGACGGCAATGTCGTCTAGGTTTTCCACACAAAAGGCCTCCATCCCACTGAGTGCATGATTGACCAATCTCTGGAAGGTGGCAGGGCCATTCTTCAACCCAAAAGGCATGAACCTAAACTGATAGAGTCCCTAAGGTGTTGAGAATGCTGTTTTTTCCTTGGCATGGTCCGTCAGAGTTATTTGCCAATAGCCTGAGGTAAGGTCAAAGGTGCTCACAAATTTGGCAGCACCTATGGTGTTCACAAGCTCATCAGCCCTGGGCAATGGGTCCACGTCGGTTTTGGGGACGGCATTGACTCCTTGCTAGTCCACACAGAACCTCCAATCCTTGGTACCTGCCTGGGAACTTGCCTTGGGGACAGGGACCACTGGACCAGGGACTGGTTGAGGGTTCAATAACACCCAGATCCAACATCCTGGTGACCTCTGCCTGGATGCAGTTCTTTACTGTATCTGACATACAGTAGCACCTGCTTTTGACAGGCACACTGTCACCAGTGTCATTTCCGTGCCTACACCATGGGGTAAGGCCTGGTGTCAGTGAAAACAGAGAGGCATACTGCCGGAGCAAAGTCCTGCAGGCCCTCTGCTGCTCTGTCATTAGATCTGGAGAGAGATGCACTGCTTCCACTGAGCCATCCTGAGGGTTGCTATGCAGCAAATCGGAAGGGGCTCATTCTCATCCTCTTCTTGCTCTGAAGCTAGCAAGAGACATGAGACTTCTGCTCGCCTGTGGAAAGGCTTGAGCCTGTTAACATAGAATACCTGAGGGGCTACCCATGGACTCCTATGTCAACCAGATAATTGACTTCGCCCATCTTGGAGATGATCCTGAAGGGTCCAGTCCACTTGTCTGCCAAAGCTCTAAGCTTGGTAGGTTCCATCACAAGGATTTCCTGTCCCGGAGTCCAATCCACTTGCGCGGCTTTAAGGTCATGCCAGTATTTATTCAGTTCCTGGCTGGCCTTGAGATTCGCTGTCACCTGACCCATCATCTGTGTCATCCTCGGTCTGAGGCCTAACACATTGTCCCCCACTTGCTTGGCGGGACCTGGAGGGGTGGCCTCCAAACCTTCTCTGATCAAGGCAAGGGGCCTGCTCACGGGATGTCCAAAGAGTAACTCAAAGGGGCTGAAACCAACACCCTCTTGAGGTACCTCTCTGTAAGCAAACAGCAGGCATGGCAGGAGGAGATTCCATTTCCTCCTTAGGGGCTCTTCCAAAGCGCCTAGCATGCCCTTGAGAGTTTTATTAAATCTCTCAACCAGACCATTGGTCTGGAGATGGAAAGAGGTGGAGAACTTGTAGGTTACCCTGCACTCTTTCCACATGGTTTTCATGTAACTAGACATGAAGTTGGATCCTCTGTCAGAGACAACCTCCTTAGGGAATCCAACACAGGTAAAAATGCCCAGGAGAGCCCTGGCAACCCCCTTGGCAGTAGCAGTCCGAAAGGGTATAGCCTCAGGGTACCTGGTGGCATGATCAACCAAGACCAGGATGAACCGATGTCCACCTGAAGTGGGAGGGTCAAGGGGACCGACAATGTCGATGCCCACACTCCCAACCACTGGCAATGGCTGCAGTGGGGCGATAACACTGCCACCAGTCTTGCCAGATAACTGACAAGTGGGGCAGGTCTTGCAGTGGGACTCCACTTCTACTCCCATCCCGAGCCAGTAGAAATGGGCAGAGAGCCTCTGCTTAGTCTTCTTGGTACCAAGATGACCAGCTAAGGGCACCTCATGCACCAACTGCAGCAGGAAGGGCCTGTAAACCTGGGGTACCACCAACCTCTTGAGGGCACAAGGTTCAGGCTTAGTGGGCTCACTAACAAGGAGCTCACCCTCCCAATAGATTCGGAATGACCTAGGCACTTCTCCTTGTGCCTGGGACAGGGCCTGTTTCCTCAGACCATCGAGAGAGTGGCGCTCTCTCTCTGTCTCTTACAGAAGTCCGCCCGGCAGGGTCCCCCTTCAGCCAACAGGCATTTAAGGTCAGGGTGGTCCTCCGGGTTGAGAACCTCTCCCACAGGAGAGTCTTCTGTCTCTTCTCCCTCAGGAGTTGAGTTTGGGTTTTCCACTGGACCCAGCCCATCCGGAGCATGGATCCCAATGGGTGCTGTAGGAACAGCAGGAAGAGAAGAAGCCCCCTTCACAGAGGTGGCCTTCTTGTTCTTCCGTCTTCTTGCCTTAGGCCTCGCCTTTGGCTCGGGTACCTGGCTAACAGCCAGACCCTGTGTCACCTGTGACCTAGTGAGTGCAGCAGCAGTCAGGGGGAGACCATCCAAGATCAACCCCAACTCCACTAGATCATTACCTAACATAATGTTAGCAGGGACATTGTCCTGAACCAGGACAGGATGCTTTGCTGTCTTGTGTCCAATCATGAGTGTGACTAAGGCTACAGGCGATAATTTGGGAGGCCCACCTGCTAACCTGGTGGTTCTCAGAGGAGCACCTACATAGACCTCTGGCTTTAGCAGGGTCCTGTCCACCACTTTCATGCTTGCCCCAGTGTCTCTCAAGCCAGTAGAAGGCTGGCCATTCAAGAGGACACTTCTCAAAAACCTACGGGTGTTCTGTGGGATAGTCACCAGTACTTCTGCGTACTGGTCCCAGGCCCCAAGGGACACTAAGGAAATCTCTACAGGAGCCCCGAAGGTGATCCCTGTAGAGGAGGGGAGGACAGTGGCCTCCACCTTAGACATCGGGTAAGGGTAGCTCAGGCTGACAGCCTGTACTCCAAGTGCTTTACCTTTACACTTGGAGTCACCCTTCTTGTGATCCAGAGCCCCACATTCCCAACAGGTGCCAGGAATGCAGGGTACGGTACTGGAACCATTGAGAGCCTGCTTTGCATTAGGTGGACCACTACTCTTATTCCCACCCACAGATGATTATCCCCACTGGATTTGTGGGTCTTAGGAGAGGAAGGTTTTGGTTTACCCGACTGTGATTGCTTGTGGGCCTCCTCAGCTTTCTGAGGGGTCCCCTTTTCTCTGTCCTTGTCCTTCTCACTGGAGTCCTTAGGGGACACCCGGTGGGAGACCCACTTGTCAGCTAGCCTGGCCAGCTTAAAGGAATCCAAAATGTTCTGGTCAGCAACATACTGACGCAGCTCTGGTGAACAGGCTTCAGAAAAATGATCAAAAACCAACAGGTGGGACAATTCAACAAACGTTTTCACTTTGTAACCATCAATCCACCCCATCATGTACATGTGTGCTGCACTCACCCAGTCAAACCAAGACACATTCTCTCTTTTCTTAAAATCCCTGAACCTTTTAAGGTATTGGGTAGGTGTCTTTCCAAACTTGGCAATCAAAGTAGACTTCATGCACTCATACTGATCCCTTTCTTGCACACTCAGTTTCAGAATACAGTCATATCCAGTCTGAGGCACTCTGCTTAACAAACACTTAGCCCAATCTCTTTTATCAACATCGTGAATTGCGCAGGCCATTTCAAATGCTTCAATCCATTGGAGGATATCAGAACCCTCCACAAACACACCAGCAAAATCTTTCATAAACTTGGTGGCTGGGGACCTGCCACTCTCAACTGCTTTAGCTGAAGTCTCCACTCTAGCTTTCTCTAGCTGGATTCTTTGGTGCTCAGTGTCCCTATCTTTGAGCATCACTTGCTGTGCCAAATCCTCTTTCTTCAACTCAGCTTCTGTTGCCAACTTTTTGTATTGAAAGGCTAACTGTTCCCGTTGTAGCTCCAATTTTAAAAGCTCAATCTTCAGGGGTCCCCCCTGAAGAGCAGTGCTGGGGTTCGGAACAGAGGCAGCAGGAATGGTGGCATTCCCAGAATCAGATTCAGCAAAACCTCCAGGGGCAGAGTCCTCATTGGTTGCATCCCCCCCTTCAAGAGTTTCACCATCAGTCTGGAAGTCCACCAGGACAGCTATCTGCTCAACCCTAGACTTATCCACAAAGTCTAACTACCTGGCTTCACAAGCACTCTTGAGAGCCTCTAAGCTCATCCTAGTCAATTTACCATTTGCAATAGACTCCATTGCTTGTAATGCAGTTATCTTGTACACAACTAAACCTCAATCTGACAAAGTGCAGATATTTTGTAAGTGGCATGGTTATACACTGATTCTTAAAACCATAAGCATCCCACTGCTGCCACCAGTGTAAAGATTGGAGGGGGGTATTACTTCTGCTCTCTATATAGTAGAGAAGAGGCACAGAGGACCCCAGCCAAGATTCTCTATTATAGTAGCAATGGACAATCAATCAAGGCCTAGCTTCTCAGGAGGTGATGCAGGCTGCTTCTTAAGTACAGTGTAGTCCCCAAGCCCCCAAAAAGGAATGTCCACACACTGTATTAGTTAAAACACAGTCTTTATATAATTAAGTTCAAGGTTATGTACACAATCACAATAACTCACTTTGTGCTCAGTAAATCCACAATGGCAAATATATACAGTTCTAAAGTGGTACCACAGTAATTATTAGATTTCATTAAAGTGTATCAACTGTACTCTGGTTTAATGTCACACAAATCAATTAAAAAAGGTAACCTACAATAGACATAGGAGGAAAACAGTTAATTGGAACAATTGGCAAAATACTGGCCCTGTTACCCAGACACAATTCTGTGTGGAGATCCCCCCACCTGGGCAACCTGTAAAGTAAAGATATATGTCATGATCTCTGCTTCCAAAAGGTCAGGGTTTTCCCAACTCCCTTGGAAGCAGATCCATAACCCAGGTTCTGAGTGCCAACCAGTCCCAATTGGGACCTTTTGGACCCAGTCCTGGCGCCAGTGGCACCAGGCCCATAAATATGCCCAGTCCCAGCGCTGGAAGCGCCGGGCTCATAATGCTTGGGTGGACTTACCTGCAGCAGACCATGCTGCTTACTTGCCTGCCAGTTGAGTCTCTGATCCTCTTCTGTTTGGAACTACTTTTCCTGTTGGGTGGGGCAGGAGCCACTCCCTAGATTCAGAACACTGGAACTCTTCTGGAAAGCAGGAACTCTTTTCTTACCTAGGCGTGGCTGTGGAAGGAGACACCTAAGCACTACAGGAGGCTATTTAAACCACACCCGATGGATGAATCTTGCTTTGCGTTATTCTGCATCCTCAACAGCAGAACGCTCATCGTGTCTTCTGCATCTGATCCTGGGCCTAAGGAAAAAGGCTTACCATTCTGAATCCAGTCTTCAGCAACACCTATAAAGACAAGAAAGAACAGGTTAGCATTACGGTCTTCAGTGACAGCTCTTCACTTACCTGGTCCATCGGCTGTCACCAACGCCTCGCGCTGCATTCCGGCATCTGAAAGACAAAGGCTTACCTACTCTTCGTGCGCTCCGGAGGTCTTCACACTGCATTCCGGCATCTGAAAGACAAAAGCTTACCAACTCTTCGCACGCTCCGGAGGCCTTCGGCGCTGCATCCCGCATCTGAAAGACAAAACAAGGTGCGTTTAAAGACATTGGGGAACTTTAATACTCACGTGCCATTACTCCTTTCCACATCTAACCCAGTGGGTATTCCGGCACCCTGCAGCCTCCCCGAACTTGTACCTGCAAAATAAAAAGACAGTTAGAGCGCATCGTGAAGCAGGCAACAAGCGCTTACTTACGTGCTTCCAGGCGCTTCTATTCATCACACGGGCTCCATCTTCAACTCACTTCAGCCCGCCATCCGCCATCGCCGGAACCCTGCAAAACAAGAGACATCATTACTAAAGACTTTAAAGACATTAGAATTACTCGAAACTTACCGTTCGTGCAGTAAACGACGGACAGCAGTTCTCTGAAGTCAAGAGGCCTGCTCCCCTTATCCAGTGAAGAAACTGGTTACAGCACCCTGCCTCGAGGCAGATGGAGAGCACGGCGTTCACTTACCTAAGGTGAGAGCGTTAACCTTTGGGGTTCTACAGGAGAAGAGAAAGGGAAGAAGAGAGAGACATTCAATAACCCAGTTCATTAATCCCACATTTTCTATCTGCAGACATCTTACCCTTCGAGCCAGACATACAGTGCACAGAGGTCCAGCCCAAAGAGCCAGCCGTGTGTTACACATCACCTTTGAAGATACGGTATACGCCCAGTCAAGACCGGCGCCTCTACGGGAATCAGGTGAGCGTTACAGAACGCAAAGCCTACCACAAAACTCCCGTCCAGGCGCTATGGAAACCTCGGATACCGACCAGCTAGCCCAGTTACTTGGGGAACTAAGGGCAGAAGTGCATGCAGCCCGTCAGGAAACGAACGCTCTAAGAAGGGAACTGATTATTTCCAAGGAGCGAACAGATGATCTCGCTAGACAATTGCTACAGTCACAAGCCGGACAGACCCCGTTACCCGCATCTGGGGGAAATCTTCCTTCTACATCCTCTATGAATCCAGTGCAGATCAACCTACCTGGGAATGTACCTCTGGCTCCGCCCGAACGATTTTCTGGTCACCCAAAGAGGTTTGCAGTATTTATCAATCAGTGCCGGTTGCATTTCTTATGCCGGCCAGCAGCCTTTCCAACTGATCAAGCTAAAGTAGCTTTCGTGCTTTCGTACCTTAGTGGCAATGCGGCAGACTGGTCGATCCCTCTAGTAAATCAAGATGATCCGGTCCTCCATGATTTTCAAGCTTTTCAGCTCAGTATGGAAAAACTGTTCGCAAGACATTCACAGGGGCAGGCCTTGGACAATGAGCTTCTTTCGTTGCGACAAGGTAATCAAGACCTTTTGGCTTATATTGCGTCTTTCAACAGACTGATAGTGGAAACTCACTGGCCTGAGGACAAAAGGATTACGCTGTTTTATAGAGGTCTACGCAGAGAGCTCAAAGATGTGTTAGCCCAAGTAGTGAATCCCCCACAAGATTGTTCGGACTATATAGACTTAGTCGTTCAAATAGATCACAGACTGCAGAACAGGAAGGCCGATCGTTCCAAGTTTGATGCTCGAGTATTTTCCAAACCGCCAACTCCTTCCAAAGGAGTAGACTCCGGGGAACCCATGCAAATAGGGGGTCTGAAAAGTCCTCTAACACAGAAGGAGCGGGAAATGAGAAAACATTTGCAATTATGCCTCTATTGCGGAAACTCAGGGCACTTTCTTCGAGACTGTCCGGTGAAACCTGCCAAGAAGGCAGTAGGAGCTGCAGTTACCAAAGTTACAAACTCTGAGCAGGGAAACGACCTCGCCCGACAAGAATAGAGGTCCTCTTGCCGAGCGTGAAAACCAGTTCCGTGACCTCGCATTTCGTGATACCTATGGTCCTCATCAGCCCTGATAATCCGGATCGATTACATGCAATTGAAGCTTACGTCGACAGCGGTGCCATCGGCAATTATGTGGATCATGAAATGGTTTTGAGGATGAATCTAACTCTTTGTCCCAAGGATGTAAAGGACGTCATTACTACGGTGCATGGTACGGAGATAGCCTCCGGGCCAGTAACGCATACCACTCAAGAAGTGACGCTAGTAAGTCAAGATGGACACCATGAGAAGATCATGTTCGATGTGATCAAGGCCCCTCAGTTTCAGATTATTCTAGGAATACCTTGGTTAGAGAAACACAATCCTCTGATCGATTGGCGAGCAAGAACGGTCCAGTTTCCAGAATGTGTCTCTACTTGTCACCCTCCACCTGGTGTTGCACTGGCAGCAATTTCTTCAGAGACTCCCCAGTTACCTCCCGAATACCTAGAATACCAAGATGTTTTCCGGAAGGATCAGGCTAACTCTCTACCTCCTCATAGGTATTATGACTGCCAGATCGACCTGATACCTGGATCTACTCCTCCTTGTAGTAGAATTTATGCCCTCACCGAGCCTGAGAACCTTCACCTTCGACAATACCTGGATCAATACCTGGCAAATGGGTTTATTCGTCCTTCCAAGTCCCCTGCTTCTTCAGCTTTGTTCTTCGTTCCAAAAAAGGAAGGAGACCTTAGAACTTGTATAGATTATCGCTCCCTGAACCAGATCACCGTTAAGAATAGATATCCGTTACCTTTGATCCCTGAACTCCTGGACCAAGTCAGAAAAGCATGCATATATACAAAGCTGGATCTTAGAGGAGCTTACCACTTGGTACGAGTAAAAGAGGGCGATGAATGGAAGACGGCCTTCCGCACCAAGTATGGGCTATTTGAATATCAGGTCATGCCCTTCGGACTTTGTAATGCCCCGGCCGCCTTTCAATATTTTATGAACGATGTCCTCAGAGAGCTCATAGATGTGTGTGTTGTTATTTACATTGACGACATCCTCGTTTATTCTTCATCGGAATCTGAACATCGGAAACACGTGAAAATGGTCCTCAAAAGATTGCGTCAACACAAACTTTTCGCTAAGTTGGAAAAATGTGTTTTCAACGTGACTGAAGTTGAATTCTTGGGATTCATATTATCACCTGGCGGAGTGCGTATGGATTCAAAGAAGGTCGATGCAGTTCTCAAATGGCCATCACCATCCTCCGTAAAAGGTGTGCAAAGCATGTTAGGCTTCGCTAACTTTTACCGCAGGTTTATCCCCGAATTCTCTCGAATAGTCCAGCCCATCACTCCCTTGTTAAAGAAAAACAAACGTTTTGAATGGTCTACCGAGGCGGAACAAGCTTTCCAGGATTTGAAGACTAAATTTATCTCTGCACCAATCTTAAAACACCCTCGCCCCGAACTCCCCTACATCGTGGAAACTGATGCTTCAAGCCTTGCCATGGGGGCAGTTCTATCACAAAAGGACCCGGTAACCAATCAGTTGCATCCCGTGGCATTTTGGTCCCGCAAATTCTCGCCTCCTGAAATCAATTACACGATTACTGACAAGGAACTTCTGGCTATCAAGTCTGCCTTTAAGGCTTGGCGGCATTATCTGCTGGGGGCCCGACACACCGTTACTGTGATTACGGATCACCGAAACCTGCAATATTTGAAAACCGCAAAAGCCCAATCCTCTAGACAACTCCGTTGGGCATTATTCTTTGCCGAGTTTGACTTCATAATTACCTATCGACCTGGTACAAAAAACGGTAAAGCTGATGCCCTTTCTCGGATGGGAGTGGAAGGACAACTTATTGTATTTCCAAGAACGATTATACCTACCCAGCACAGATTTACAGAAAAAAGTAATCTCTTGTTATCACGATTCTTTAATGGAAGGACATCCCGGTATGGCCAAGACCTCAGAAAAGATCAAGCGCTACTTCTGGTGGCCGTCTTGGAAAAAAGATATCAGAGACTTTATAATGTCCTGTGGAGTATGCGCCCAAAACAAGAGTCAAAAGGAAAGACCAGCAGGCCTCTTACGCCCTATTGACATCCCACCTCGCCCTTGGCATACGCTTTCTATGGACTTCATCACCGATCTACCTCCATGCTCCGGATACAATACGATTCTAGTAATCGTGGACTTATTCTCCAAGATGGCGCATTTCATTCCGCTCAAAGGCTTGCCAACAGCAGCAACTCTGGCCCGAGAATTTCTCGAAAACATCGTCCGACTGCACGGTTTTCCTTCGGTTCTAATTTCGGATCGAGGTAGTCAATTTATTTCTCATTTTTGGCGAAGTTGCTGTCGGTCGGCTCAAATTGATGTGAGACTATCGACCAGTCACCACCCTCAGACCGACGGACAAACCGAGAGGACCAATCAAACTCTGGAACAGTATTTACGCTGCATGCTGCAACAAACTGAAAAAACTTGGAAAGACATCCTTTGGATAGCCGAATATGCCTACAATAACTCTGTCCATTCGGGAATTGGGAAAACCCCGTTTTTTCTTTTGTACGGCAGTCACCCTCGAACCTCGGAGTTGGATCCCCTCCAAGATCTTGAAACACCAGCAGTAGACTACCTGCATTCTACAATCACCCAAGCCTTTAAGGAAGCTGTTTCTCACCTTCAAAGGGCTAAAGAACAATACAAGAAAGGAGCAGATCAACATCGGAAGGAAGCCCCTCAATATCAAGTAGGGGATCAAGTCTGGTTATCCACCAAATATCTACCTCTAAAAGGGCCACGCACATTCAACCCAAGATACCTTGGTCCCTATTCCATCACTACCATAGTAAACCCAGTAGCGGTCAAGTTGGACTTGCCCCCGCACATGAAGATACATCCGGTCTTCCACGTCTCTCTATTAAAACCCGTGCAACCTCAAACCCGTCTAACCAAATCTCCAAAACCTATCCTAGTTGATGGAGAACTCGAATTTGAAGTCAAAAGCATTCTGGACTCCAAGATCTCCAAATCTAAACTATTCTACCTAATTGACTGGAAAGGCTACGGCCCCCAAGAGAGATCCTGGGAACCTGCTGAATATGTCCACGCTCCTCGCCTAATCAAAAGATTTCACCGAACATTTCCTGACAAGCCAAAACCCCCGGAGAAGCCCGGTTTGGGAGGGGCCTTGAGGGGGGGTACTGTCATGATCTCTGCTTCCAAAAGGTCAGGGTTTTCCCAACTCCCTTGGAAGCAGATCCATAACCCAGGTTCCGAGTGCCAACCAGTCCCAATTGGGACCTTTTGGACCCAGTCCTGGCGCCAGTGGCACCAGGCCCATAAATATGCCCAGTCCCAGCGCTGGAAGCGCCGGGCTCATAATGCTTGGGTGGACTTACCTGCAGCAGACCATGCTGCTTACTTGCCTGCCAGTTGAGTCTCTGATCCTCTTCTGTTTGGAACTACTTTTCCTGTTGGGTGGGGCAGGAGCCACTCCCTAGATTCAGAACACTGGAACTCTTCTGGAAAGCAGGAACTCTTTTCTTACCTAGGCGTGGCTGTGGAAGGAGACACCTAAGCACTACAGGAGGCTATTTAAACCACACCCGATGGATGAATCTTGCTTTGCGTTATTCTGCATCCTCAGCAGCAGAACGCTCATCGTGTCTTCTGCATCTGATCCTGGGCCTAAGGAAAAAGGCTTACCATTCTGAATCCAGTCTTCAGCAACACCTATAAAGACAAGAAAGAACAGGTTAGCATTACGGTCTTCAGTGACAGCTCTTCACTTACCTGGTCCATCGGCTGTCACCAACGCCTCGCGCTGCATTCCGGCATCTGAAAGACAAAGGCTTACCTACTCTTCGTGCGCTCCGGAGGTCTTCACACTGCATTCCGGCATCTGAAAGACAAAAGCTTACCAACTCTTCGCACGCTCCGGAGGCCTTCGGCGCTGCATCCCGCATCTGAAAGACAAAACAAGGTGCGTTTAAAGACATTGGGGAACTTTAATACTCATGTGCCATTACTCCTTTCCACATCTAACCCAGTGGGTATTCCGGCACCCTGCAGCCGCCCCGAACTTGTACCTGCAAAATAAAAAGACAGTTAGAGCGCATCGTGAAGCAGGCAACAAGCACTTACTTACGTGCTTCCAGGCGCTTCTATTCATCACACGGGCTCATCTTCAACTCACTTCAGCCCGCCATCCGCCATCGCCGGAACCCTGCAAAACAAGAGACATCATTACTAAAGACTTTAAAGACATTAGAATTACTCGAAACTTACCGTTCGTGCAGTAAACGACGGACAGCAGTTCTCTGAAGTCAAGAGGCCTGCTCCCCTTATCCAGTGAAGAAACTGGTTACAGCACCCTGCCTCGAGGCAGATGGAGAGCACGGCGTTCACTTACCTAAGGTGAGAGCGTTAACCTTTGGGGTTCTACAGGAGAAGAGAAAGGGAAGAAGAGAGAGACATTCAATAACCCAGTTCATTAATCCCACATTTTCTATCTGCAGACATCTTACCCTTCGAGCCAGACATACAGTGCACAGAGGTCCAGCCCAAAGAGCCAGCCGTGTGTTACACATCACCTTTGAAGATACGGTATACGCCCAGTCAAGACCGGCGCCTCTACGGGAATCAGGTGAGCGTTACAATATATCACAAGGCCAGTCCATATATTGTTCTATAAGTCTTATTTCCTTCTATAATGTTTCTACCACCCCAATGTACCTGGAATAGCAGATTTCGACGTCGGGTCATCGACGGATCCTTCTTGAGCGGCTCCCTTTAAAGCAGGAGCCACGGATCATCGAGATCCCATGTAAAAAGTGAATTCGGCATCGAGGCGGCAGCTTCGGTCCCAGCGGTGCTCGTCGTCGACAGAGCGAAGGCATCCAGCAAGGAAGAGGCGTGCGGGGCACCTCGATGATGATAATTCAAGGCCGCAAAGAGTTTATGAAGAACTGTGGCCCAACATGGGCGTTGAGTCTTCCAGCGTCTCTACGGTCGTTGGGTGCCAGGAAACCCACTGGCAGATGTTCCTTAGCGCGTCGACGGCCTGGCCTTCTGCGGCGGGATAAGGCGGGCGGTGTTGCGGACGAGCGCGTCTGTGAATCAAAAGTCTTAGGCAAAGGAGCGTGCGGGTCCGGTCGTTGGTGGCAGGGCGTCAATCGGTCCCCTCTTCCGGGCAACACGGCTTCGGCGGCCCTCCAGCGGTTACAGCAAACTTGCAAACCCTGGTCGACGACGGTGGATGGAATGCCCAGTGCTGATCTTCGTTCTCCTCGGTGGTCCCTGTCTCTGGTCAGCAGCCTTTCGAGGGTCTGACTTCCAGGGCGCTTTGGCGAAGGTTAGCGGTGCTCGATGGTCCCTCAGAGCACGGGAAGAGGGCACCTAACAAGGTCCTCTCTTGGATCAGTCTTGACGGCTTTCGGCTTTCAGCGAAGGGAGACAGCAGTCAACCTTCTTCTTCAGGCTCGGCTTCGAGATTCAGCTTCAGTTTCAATGTTAATTTCAACTCTAGCTTCTGAACAATTTCCAGTGGTGAGAGGTCCCCAGATATACTATTCTGTCTCTCATCCACACTGCTGGGTAACACGCAGCAGCCAATCATGCAGAAGGGCATTCATGCAGTCAGTCAGCCAATCAGGCGTTCTCCTCCCTCTCAGACACTCACAACAAGGAATGTGTATTGGGACAAGTACCCAGCCATTCAAAACTACACACTGCATTCATACCAGTTTCGGGCAGGGCTGTCTCAGTCATTGTGTCAAACACCAGAACCCAGACATCCACAACAAGAAGTGCATATTGGTCACACACTCCATTCACCCAGGTCCCACCCACAGGGTATACCCACAACATATAGTCACTGGGAAGGCTCCAGCCAGTCTGGCCTGGACTTCACAACAACCCCATATATGGAACTTCCACCCAACAGCGATTCAGGGGGAAGGGACAGAGTCAGGGCTTCCCAGGACTTTAGTTAAACAAGGTAACAGGCAATAGAAAGCAAGAGGCCACAGGGGCCATCTTGTTTCCTATCAAGAATCAACTGATTCCAAGGGTAGGGCCTGGGTATCCCAAAATGGAGGATACTCAGAGCACCTGCCAAATTCAGCATGGAGCTGCCACCAGCCCATACCCTGCTCTGTGGGCCACACACAAGTGCCCAAAAACATACACTAGAGGCACAGGGTTGCACCCCCACCAATGGGTGCCATAAGGGTATCCCATGGGTCTGTACACCAAACCAAAAACAGGATATGAGCTGCACTGCCAGGAGTCCCACATGGACTCCTTGGCAGAAAATAATACAGAACATAAATGAAAAAGGACAACAGGACAAGGACAGGGAGGACCTGTCCCTCCAATGCATTTCCAGCATCACAACGGCTGAACCAACTAGATGTCTGGCAGCACCACAAGCGGAAATTCATATTGGTTCTGCCAGTGCCACAGTCCGTCCTCTGTATTAGAATCTCTTGTACACTGACAGAGAAACAACATAGCTGCCTGTCAAATTAGGTGATATGGGACTGAGGGCAGGGCAGTTCAACCATGGCGCAATTCTGGGTGATTGCCTGGAGGACACTGACAGAGGAGCCAAAGGGAAAACAATGTTGTCACTAAAATCACATGCTTCATTTATGGACCTTCAGATAAAGGGGCTTTGCAAGACTGAATTCCAAGCATACTTTATTTCCTACAGCCAATGGAGTTTAAAGTGGGAGAATGCCTTGCCTTTCCCCACATGTAAAAGTTATGTCCAGCTCTGTGTGCATTTTTATTTGTTTCACATTTGTCTTGTAACTACCTGTAAAGACTGGAGGGGGTATCTGTACTTCTGTCCTCTACATGATAGGGTAAAGGCACAGAACACCCCAGCAAGGCTCTCAATTTGGTAGCAATGGGCGAGCAGCCAGGCTTAAGCTTTCAGGAGGTGATGCAGGCAGGTTCTTTAGTACAGTGTTTCCCCAAAGCCCCAATACACTCTATGTGGTACCACACACTACTTAAATTCAGTAAGCACTGCACTAACTGCAGACAGTTTTAAAGGGCAGGTGAATTCTTAGGTAAGGTGTAACCAGCATAGAATAGGAAAGAAAGGCAGGTTAGATGTGACCAGAACAGTGGCACATTGCTTTCTTTAGACTAGACAAGTAATTCTGAGAGAGGATCCCCCCACACCTGGGCAACCTGTAATAGAAAGATTAGGGAGTAACTTATGTTGTCTTTTAAAGCCCAGTCCAATATTGTTCAATACTTTTGTTCTTTATTTTAGAAGGTTCTACCACCCCAAAGTACCTGCAAGGCCACATGAGAACAGGATCCAAGATGAATCTGGGACCCCTGGATGACTCCTGAGGCTAGAAGATGCTCTTCCTCAGCACAGCACCTTTGGTACCTTTGCAGGCGAAGTGGCAGAGTTTCTTGGCTTTACTCAACGATTCCCTCACTGGTAATTGTAATTGTAAAAGGAACTAAAGTCTTTCAGAAGTCCAGCAGTTTTACTCTTTGCGGTGCTCTCCTTTGGTCGACGATTTCTCTGACTGTAGAAGTCCTGTGGATGGGAAACTTGCTGTCGGCCCCTTAAAGGCTTGGCAGATGGAAATAAGACCTCTGGGATTCTTTGATGACTTCTGGCAGTGACGGGTGCATAGGTCACTTTTGGTGTCAGGGTTTCGGAATATTGCGGTTTCCTAAATTTTGGTTCTTTGGTGTTGTAGCCGCTGCATGGACCTCTGGATAGATTCTGGTGACCTGCACTCGACCAGTGGAGTGTACCGCAGACCCTCACCAAGTCTGGAACCTTGGGACAACTTCGATAGCGTCTGGTGGTGGAAAACCCACCGGCGGACCTTCCACTGCACCCAACGACTCTGGGCTCTCTCTGGCCGGAAAAAGTGATCAGTGATGACTGCATTGATGTCCTTTCAAATGTTCCTAGGCAATTTGGAAATTTCACTGCTCCTGGTGTCCAGCAGCACTATACCAGGGTAGCCCCTCTTCTGAGCGATAGACAGCAACAGCTTCCAGCGGTCACAAAATGCACCTCAGGACCCTTGGCGACACCAATGGACTTCTCTGGCTCAAGATGTCTGGCATTTCTTTTCTGGACTTCGAAGACCCGTTCTCTAGGAGGCTGGCACACAAGACTGGCTTCCATGCTACTACCATGAAGAGCAGCAGTTTTGCACAATGGTGCCTCATAGCTTCGGGAGAGGTCTCCTTTGCAGGTCCTCTATGGATCAGTCCTTGAGAGACACGACAACCTTAGGATTGTTGAAGAAATGCAGCAGCAGACCTCGCTTCCAGCTAGGCATCAAGGAACAGCTTCTTCTTGCTAAACTTCAACTTCAATTACTGAACACATTGGTAAGTGAGAAGTCCCCAGATATACACATCCGTCCCTCATTCACTCTGGCTGAGCCAGGCTCTGTCAGCCAATCACACAGTACGGCATTCATGCAGGCAGGCAGCCAACCAGGCTCACAGGCATTCAGGCTATTCTCTCCACCCAGACACCCATAAGAAAATATGTGGATTCGGTCAAGTACCCAGCGTTTCAGCACACCATACTGCTTTTATGTCAGTTTTAGTCAGGGCTGGCTCATTCATTGTGTCTTGCACACACAGAAACCAGACAACCACAGCAGAGAATGTGATTTGACTCCCAAATTCATTCACACATGTACCACCCCTATGGTGTACCCACAACACACATCACCTGGGAAGTCTCCATTCAGTCTGACAGGCGGCAGCCCCATAGCCATATATGATATTTCCACCAAACAGCCAGTCAGGGGGAAAGGGAGCAACAGAGACATATATGGTGTTTCCACCCAGCAGCCATTCAGGAGGAAGGGACAGAGTCAGGGCTTTCCAGAACTTTGGGGAAACAAGGTAAAAGGCAATGTAAACCAAGAGGCCACAGGGGCCATCTTACCTTCTATCGGGAATCCATTGATTCCTATGGCAGGGCCTGGGTGTCCCATATATGGAGGACACTCCGAGCCACTGCCAAGCCCATACCCTGCTATGTGGGCGACACAAAGGTGCCCAAAAAAACACATAAGGGGTACAAGGGTGTACCCCCACCCATGCGTGTCATAAAGGTATGCCATGGGTGATGTTCACCAAAAGAAAAAACTGAAGAGCTGAATTTGCCAGAGGACCAGGCTGGACCTCAGTGGCTGAAAACATAGAGAACACACACAGACAGAAGTAGTGGGACCAGGACGAGGAGACCCTGTCCCTCCATAAGACATTTACAGTATCACACTACCATATGATTAAGAGTTCTCTGGGACTTTGAAAGATTATAGAACTACCATCTTAGCACAATACTTTGTTAGTCCAATAAAAGATATCACAACTTTTGCTTCATGTCACAAAAATCATGAACTCTACTCCATTGTAACAGAGTCCTTTTTCAAATTGTATGAACTTAATCGCTTTAAAGGACTCCAATTTGTGCAGTAAAATCACAGTGAGATTAAACTGAGACAACACTTGTGAGGAGCAGGAGATGAGAAGCAGAGGCGTTGCTAGGGGTGGGGGCTAAGGGGGCTATAGCCCCATGTCTTTTGATTGTAGCCCAGGATAGAATCTCAGGAGCTACAACCAAAAGGCTAGCTAGCCCCCATCCCCGACAGTTCTGACATTAGCGTAGCGCCTGGGCTTTTCCAGACCTAGCAACACCCCTGAAGAGAAGCCTAGCCAGGATACCATTAAAAAGATGTGGAGCACCCACTCAACAACTAGATGGCCACCACCACCCCTGCCTCTCTCCCATGAAGTTGCAGCCTGCCAGCACTACAGGCTGCTCCTAACACCAAGCGCCCTGATTTGCTGCTTGGCTGCTTAAACCGGAATGACAAACCAAGTCAGCAGGAGAAGCTGTCCCCCAACAAAGGCTTTAAAGGACTCCAATTTGTTCAGTAAAATCACAGTGAGATTAACCTGGGACCAGCACCTGTGAGGAGAAGGAGATGAGAAGCCCAGCTAGGCTACCATTGAAAGATGTGGAGCACCCACTCAACAACAAGATGGCCGCCACTATCCCTGCCCCTCTCCCATGAAGTTGCAGCCTTCCAGCACTACAGGCTGCTCCCAACACCAAGCACCCTGATTTGCTGCTGGGCGGCTTAAACCGGAACAACAAACCAAGCCAGCAGGCGAAGCTGTCTCCTAACAAAGGTCCACACAAAAGGCGTGTTCTGCCTTTCCTGGACTGTCTGGGCATGATCGGCCCACACTAAAATCAACATCCTATTCCAACTATCTCTTTGCATCCAGCGCACCCGCTCAACAGCACCAGCCTTCACATCCACTTTCTAGACACCAGTAAGCATGCCACACTACTGCGCCTACAAGCATGCGCTCTGCCATTAATCTCTCCTGAGCAAAATGAATACCTATACCTCCTCTCACTTACTTCCTCCGCCCTCTCCTCCCTATCACCTGCTCCCTTTCAACCCCCGGAACCTTATTCATCTCCATCAACTGTGCACACATTGCTCACACTGATCACCACATACACCTCCTCTTGGAGCCAACACCTCACATAACCACCATATACAAAACCCTCAGACCACCATCCCTTTCTCTCACATCTCAGCCTACCCACCACTAACCCACCCATGCACCTACAAACACCATACAGTGCACACCCACACCTACTACCTACTCCCTTGATTCCAGAGCCCCCACATTGCTTCGCTTTAGCCTTAACCGACTCAGTCAGCTTGCCACCCGCACCTGACCTCCCATGCCACCCACCTCTCATCCCCCCACCAACATACACAAAATAGATCTGTTCACGTACTTTGGTCCCAACCTAACCAACACTGAGACTGAGACCTCTCCTCTCATCGAACGCCCAGGTACACCCCCTATCTTCTCTTCATCATACACTGCCCACTTCAACCACACTTCTAATAACCTAAATACCACCCCTTCTACTCATCTTAACTATACCCTAATCAATGCCAGATCCATCACGGCGCATGCCCCTGGCATCCACAATCTCATTACATCCAACAATGTAGATATCCTCGCAATCACCAAAACCTGGCTCGATACAGCTGCCGGCCCTGCACTTTCCATCACCATCCTGTCAGAATACTCCATCCTCTGCAGCAACAGGCTTGCAAACAGAGGCAGAGGTGTTGCGCTCATAAATAGAGAATCCATTCCCATCAGAGCTGACGCCATGAACCCCCCCCAACTGCGATTTACTGTCTGCAAAACTCTCCCACTCTCCCTATACCCTACCTCCAGTGTCCTGCAGTGTTCCGCAAGGCTCCTGCGTCTTCCCCACCCTCTACAACATCTACACAAGACCCCTCTTTGATCACCTGGATTCACTAGGCATCACATACATAAACTACATGAATGATACACAAATCCTCACCCCACGCTCTGGCGACATCTACCAAACTTAACTCCATTCATTATCCATCCAAGCCTGGATGGCCACTAACCTACTCCGTCCAAACAATGAAAAAAGTGAAATCTTGCTCGTTGACAACCAAGCCCTGCTCACCAAACATGACCCACCCTATCTAGCTGTAATGATTGACAGCATCACAATTTCAGTCTCGCCAACAGTAAAAACATTGGGTGTCCACCTCAATGCCACCGTTAATATGATGCAACGCATCAACGCTTTTGCCTAATCTACAGCACACACCAGAAAACTCATAAATGTCAGCACACCATCGAACAAACCATTATTGGATCAAAACTAGACTATTGTAATCCACTCCTGGCGGACATCACAGAAAAGAACCTCAGCAAGCTGCAGGTCATTCAGAACACTGCCCTCTGTGCTACTCTTGGCCTTTCTAAATGTGATCACATCAAAGCATCCAGAAGAGAGGTTCAGTGGCTCCCTATCCGGGAGCGGATTCAATTAAAAGTTCTTGCCATCACTCACCACTGACTTTCCAACACAACACTGACTTTCCAACACAGCCCTGCCATACCTCTCATACATTTTTTTTTATACGGTCCACCTCCACAAGACCAGCGCGCTCTGCAACAGCCACCGCCGTACTGTTCCTAGATTCAAGTGCAATAGAGCAAGAGGCTCCAGCTTTCCTGTTAATGCAACCTGGCTTTCGAACAGCTTACTGCTCTCCCTGCGCTCTGAACCATCCTGTTGGGCCTTCAGAAAACACTTAAAAACGTGGCTATTCAATTAATCAGGAAAAACACTCTGTGCTGATTCTTTTCTCTTGCCACTGATCTTGTTCTTCTGTAACGAGCGTCTAGATGTCTCCGGGTTAAGCACGCTTTACAAATACAAAATGAATTGCCCATGATCACTAGAATGTATCACCAACATAGCAAGGATATGGGGCGATTGTACAACATCTTCTTTATTCTTTTTATAATAATGATATTATAATTGTTCATTTATAATGTGCTTAATACCAATGAGTAGTTTCTAAGTGCAGGATCGGGATTTGAAACTGTGTTGTGCTACAGGATCGGGATTCAAACCTGCTTTGCGTTGCGTTGTCGTGCTTCCAAGACAAACACGTTGCCCCTGAGCTATCCATCTTCTCCCATCCTTCTTCCCTCATACTGACTATGCCCTTCCTCCTGCCTCCTTCCTATCCTGTTACCCGTACTGTACATGCACATTAATATAGGCAGGACATTACATCTGCACACTTTGCTTAATCAGTGAAGCCAGGATTTTTACCCGCTCTGCAATTTAGGCACTTGACCATATATCTCACAGCTTCCCCTGGTGCAAACATTTAATGGATTACAAGGTCCACAGTAATCCTGGCAGATAGATTTTGCCTTCACAATACGTAAATGACATCATAAAATCACCATATCATGTGTAAATCCTTAACAAATTATGTTAAGCCAAAGGAATACCATTGTAGCTTTATTGCCCACATTGTGAATGGAAAACCACAAGTACCAGAATGCAAAAAATTGCAAGCCTGAACAAACAATTTTATACCACTGTATTGTCAGCACTTTGAACAGACATGGAAAGAAGCTTTGTAATAAGGTCAATTGGTAGCTAAGTGTGGCAAACCTCCAGCTTGCTCTTATATATGATGTCAAGAACGTTTGACTGCGCACATAAAAAAAATTCTGTTGTCATGGCAAGTGTGTAGACATCAATAGAAACTCTTGAATGGCCAACGTTAATGTTTCTATTTCTGGGTGGACATAGCGTCGCTAGCTAATTGGGGCTGTGAATGCTGTCAGTCAGAAAATGTCCCATAATACCTCACTAATTGCCCTGCATGTGAAAGGCATGTGTTGCTAACCAGTGCAGGTCTTAGCGGTGGCAGAGCCCTGGGCAGTGAAAGAAACATTTGTCAAATTGTTTTGTAACTCCCCGCTCCTGCGCCGGAGCAGGGAGTTAATCACTGGAATAGGGTGCTGATTTAAATGCATCAGCACACTATTCTAATGAAAACCTCTCCACTCTCACGCTGGATCGGGGAGTTAATCACCTCAATAGGGTGCCAATGCAAAAATATCAGCACCCTATTATTATTAAATGTGCTCCCCTCCTCTGCTGGAAAGCCCGCCGCCAGCACAAGAGAGGGCGCATTCATTTTCAGTAGGGCACCTGCTGTGCCTTCCCCCATCACGCCAGCTCGGGGAGCCCTTGAAATCCCCCGCCCCCGCTATCTGGCGTGGCGGGGGGCTAATGGCACCCCAAGCGGTCCACCGGGGCGGCCCTGCCCTAAGGCCGGCCCTGTTGCTGAAAAAATAATTTGGTACTAGTGTCAATTGCCTCAGTCTGCATGTGTACATAAAAGCGTGCTTGGTTCTCGTTGTGAAGGTGCTGGACACCTATAGCCCCAGAGTGCTGTCAGACAGATAGCATGGAAAGGCATGCACGCACACGCACTCACTCTCTCAATATTTTAACTACAAGTGCAGTAAAAAATACAACTCGCGTTTTTTGTTTCCACACCCACCATGGACAGTCTCTTTTTTGTACATGTATCTCATAAAAAAGGCTTTACTCTCTGGTTTTTGCATCCACGCGCAGTCCTGCAAGTTGCCAAGTCCGACTTCCTATCCTTATATTTTGATTTTGAATGATACTGATGTTCCAAAAAAAGTGGCTGATTGTAAATCGGAAATGGCACTGGTTTCTGGGGATCCAAGGGGCAAGGGTATTCCTGTCTTGCTCAGTGTGGCTCGTGGGCTGGCTCCATATGGTGCAGCGTCTATCTCCATGTAACTGGAATCCAATACTAATGGGTGGTGTGTAGCGCCCTCTAGTGACGGCGCAAGCCGGCTTACACCACGCCCCAAAACAAACGCATGTTTATGGTCCCAAATGTGCAGAATCCCTTCGAAATTATTTTTTTACAGATACTTGTTACTCATTTCTAATTATGTAAAAGCAATTATATAGACATCTTTTATTTTGGTGAAAAATGAAGACATTGTATTTTGGAACACTTTATCGTTTTTAAAACCTGCATATGAAGGTTAGCAGATTTGAAAGCTACGCCAACGGAGGCCCAGGGAAATACAAAAAAGCACCCAGGTTCATACAATTGTCTGTCAAGTGGCTACTGTGCAAAGCAGTCAGTCCACCCAGCCAGGATTCGATTCGCAAAAATCCTGTTTGAGCTACTTATAAAACCCATAACTGTTGAAATATCGAATGTACCGTCTTTTATATGATAGAAATGAATAGATATGTTTTCACCCTATAAATATCAGCACGTTATGAATTCCAGATCAGACTTTTGATCCAGATCTAATCACTCTAATAGTAGCAATGATGATGATAATAATCCAATATGTACTCATAGCTCACTTGCACTTGCACTCCTTCTGAGATCATAAGGATCTAACTAGCAGTGCTTTGGTTTCTACCATGTGTCTGACTCTCCCCCATGCCCCCTGACCTTTGAGAGTGCCAGGTTTCTTCCTGGGGATGCCACATCATTAGTTCAAGGACCAATTGGAGCTTAAGAAAGAAGCAAAAACAGAACAGAAGCATAACTCTCAGTTTCTGGTCTTGGGAAGCGTTGTTGGCAGTCCTTAACCATATTCACACAGTTTATGGGATGGCCTCAGGGTCAGTGAGATCATGTGCTTTAAATGAACCGGTCCTACCCTGCCCTCAGTAGCTGCACATTTTATTTTGTACACCTAACCTGCCCTCAGTACCAGCACTTCCTATTTTTGACGGTATGAGTCCCTGCACTTCTCAAAGCTTGAATGAGAATGCCGGTAATCCGCTATAGGAGGAGGGGAACGTGAAAGCATTTCATATAAATGTACTACTGCAAGGAAGTCCAAACTGTGCCCTCTCCCTCCTCCTCTCTTCCCCACTGCAGTGTCCATAATGTCTCCTTCAGGCCCCTCCCGCCCTGTAGAACCAGAGAAGAGCCAAACATGCAGCTCCAGATCTGCCAGAACACCAGCTGCAGAACTCCAATTTCCTTATTTGGCTCATGAAAGCCTGGGCAATTACTATTTTAAAAACATGTCTTTATTACTAGTAGTACCTTTTTTAATATGTCACGTTTGACGCGTTTGGACTGCATGCTCACCCACAGCTCCAGTTACCTATCAATTCCCTTATCACTAGCCAATGATAGAGAACAATAATAAAAACGCCCCTTTCAAAGCTTAATTTATATCTATGGTGCCTGCTAATTTGACAGGCAAAAAATGTGCCATATTGTATGCATGTGTTTTGTTGCGGAACGAATTGTTGACATTTTAATTTAAAATAGTGAATTGGGAACTCGAGGAACTGAATTCAAGAAGCCTCTCAGAACCCCCCAGTATTGTGTTATTTGCAAGCTTTTGGTTTCAGCATACCTTGAAAGAAAGAATGATACGCTGGCTTAGTGTTATTACTGGCAGTAGTTCTCCTGAACTAGATCTCCCATTGGGAAGGCGACGCAGACAACCACGTCGGGGACGCGTTAGCGCCACCGCGTTTGCGTGCTGGTCTGTGCTAGGCGGATAGGATGCTAGCGGTAGCTGGACATAGGCAAATGTAATATTTGCATTGGTAACTTTTTCTTACTCTTATTTTTACCAGCATTTTACTATGGGTCTTAGCCTGCTTTTAGCGGCACAAAACGAGGCAATTGTAAGTAGGTATGCGAATCAGAAATTCTTAGGTCCCATACATAACTTCTTGGAGACATCGTTTACAACTAATAACATACAGGATGGCTCTGAAGCCTCTATCAGACAGTCTCAGCTTGAAGTAATGGTCATGTGTTAATGACTCCTAATGTCCCTATATGTCCTGTTGATTCTTCGCTGGAAATACCCACATCTCATTCTTTAGCAAAAGGGTATGTGTTATTCCAGGATAAAACAGAGACTTTGCCACAAGCAGATGTAACGAATGATCTACTCCTAAATAACACGACTAATGGTAGATCTGTAGGAATTGCTACGGAGAATGTGATTAAAGATGGACTCAATTACCTTGTGTATAATGATGGTATGGACAGCGTAATTCATGATGCTAAACTAAAGAAAGTTGTAGTAGCTGGGGAGGAAGGTAAAGGCCCCATGACTGTTGGTGTCACACCATTTATGTCTAATGAGGAAACCATCAAAATGCCCCTCTTGAATACGTGGTTGTGAAAAAACACACTAACAATGTCCATGATTACATTATGGATAACGATATTGGTGTATTGTGTCTGACTGAAACATGTCTTAAAGATTCCAGTGTACTCAAAGTTGGTCTTGCCGTGCCAGCGGACTTTAATTTCTATTGCAAGTTTTGTGAGTTTGATAATGAAGGTGGGATTTCGATAATTTCCAGGAAAAATCTACAATTTTCAGAATCATCAAGCATCTGTGGTGGCTGTGAAACTATCCATCTTAAACTCACCCACCATAAAATAACAGGTGTTTCAATGTTAGATTAATATATCGTACTCCGGAGGATATGTCTGGATTTAATGATGGAATAATCCACCTATTTACGCCATTGAATGAACCCAACTTTTGAACTGAATTTATGGGTGATTTTAAGAAATAGTGGGGTGACGCCTCAGATAAGGAGGCATTACTCCTGGAACAAAATCTCAATAGCATTAACATTTGATATGGGTCGGCGCATAGTAATGAGCCGACCCATATCAAAGGGAATTTTCTGGGCTGGGTAGCATCCAGGAATATAAGAATAGATGCAATAGACGCCAAACCTTGCATTTGGTCAGAGTTTGGAATCCAGCTCCCTGAGAGACTGCCCCGCAAACTTAATACATTGAAAAAGATTGTTAGTAGGAATTTCAACAAGGTGCAACGTAAAGATTTAATTGAGTTTTTAGATACACTCATTGGCTCTACCATAGATTTGTATACTCCATGTGCCCTGGCCGCCTCTGATAAAACGCACCTTTTGAAGAGACTAGATCAGGTAGCTCCCATGAAACCCAAAACTTTAAGAGATGGGTTTAACCATAATAGTTGGTTTACACCAACATTAGAAAGTCTAAAAAAGAAGAAAAGGCAAGCAGTGAGTAAATGGCTTGAGGACAAAACTGATTTAAATAAGATAACATCGAGATCCTTAGAAAAGACATACAGATAGGTAATTGTTTAGGCAAAAGAGGATGTTTTTAAAAACCAAGTTGAGAATGCAGAAAACGGTACTAAGAAGCTCTTTGAGAAATTTTAAAAGTTAGAGAGGCCGAATGTACAACCAAAGTCCTTCACCCCTACCAAAGAAGATTGCATTAGAGTTCAGCAGGCTTTTGTAGAGAAGGTCAGCTTGGTCCACCAAAACATTGCAAGTAGTATGGTTCAGGTGTACAATCTAAATCATTGGAGAATAAGGAAAGCTGTACTCAGTCAAATATTGAATTTAAATCAGACACTGTAAATGAGGTACCAAAGGTACTTGAAAACATGTGTCCTACTATGTGCAATGGGGATACTTTTTCATCCAAACTTGTTTTAGGAAACTCTAAATTCTTTCCCACTTTGCTTACGTGATTTTTGAACGCTACGTTTTGGTGTATTACCTTGCCGGACACCATTTAAGAGGTGAGGGTAACCCCCCTTTTGAAAAAAGCTGGTCTGAACCCCAGAGATGCCTCAAACTTGAGACCAATTGGCTCTTCTATCCTTCATTCAAGGCAATCCAGCTTTAGGTGGATCTATGGCACAGAAGGCACCATTGTTGGACCTCCAAACCCAAATGGTAAACATCATAGACAAAAGCAAAACTGGGTTGTTAGTGTTATTAGATTTATCAGCAGCATTTGATCTCCTTGACCATGAGCGCCTACTAGAAACCTTCCTAACTACAGAGGTTGCTCAGATAATGCAGCACGTTGGATTTGTTCCTTCTTAAATAGTAGGAAATGCTGTATCTGATCCATCTGCACTAACTTGCGGAGATCCTCATGGTGCATGCTTATCGCCAGCTCTTTTCAATGCATATATTAAACCTCTCTGCGATAAACTCACTGGAATGGGGGTGCAATTAATTAACTATGCAGATGGTACCCAGCTATTGATAGAGCTGAGTGGTAAACATACCAAGGATTTGGATAGACTAACTTTCATTTATGAACCTGTCAATCACTGTATGTCAGCAAATTGGAGTTTATGATCTTTGGAACTTCGCAGTCTACAGCCAAGCTTGACTCCAGGTATTCAAACTAAAATATTAAAGGCAGCAGTATTCCACTTCTGAATAAGGCCAAAACATTGGGTGTTTATTTTGAGTCTTCCCTTGGTGCCAAGTAACATGCTGAAAGTACTGCAAGAAGCTCACAATATCATCTAAGACTGCAGAAACCAATTAAACTTTTTATCTCAAGTAAAAACTGCAAAACTTTAGTGAGGGCTATATTTATGCCAAGAATGGATTACTGCAATGCACCTTTGAGAGGATCTAGTAAAATCAGTATTCATTCTTCAGGTGCTAACAAAATGAAGCCGTTAGGATTGTAATGAATATACCCAGGGGAGAACATGTCTCTGTCTCGAGAAAGGACCTAGACTGGTTACTAGTAGCTGCTAGAGTGCAGTTTAAAGTAAACACTCTGGCTCATATGTGCCTCTCTAGTACAGCCCCCACTTATCTTAAACAAGGTTTGGTGCAGTATGAATTTAGAAGAGCAATACTAATCGCTTGGTGTGTCCTTGAACCAAGCCGGTGAGTGGGAATGGACGTTCCTTTCCAATTCAGGCAGCACTTGCGTGGGGCACTCTTACAATCGTTTTGTGACAAGAACGGAACTGTCTCCCCTTTAGGGAACACT